>NC_136429.1:4782500-5982500 GCF_052849685.1 Lactuca virosa | reverse complement strand
TTGAGCAGCTAAGAATGTAGAGACCCGGATAAGAGAAAATGGTCTAGATAAAGATAAGGCAGGATAAAAGAGGAAGATTGAGGTATCCTCAAGATCCGATAAGAAACAAAGATTCTCAAAGTCTAACCTGGATGATGCAAAGTATGGAGCCAAGTGGTGTGAAAAGTGCAAGAAGAAGCATTATGGGAGATGGGACGGAGAAGTGACTTGCCATAATTGTGGGAGGATCAGTCAATATTCCAAGGATTGTACGCTTAATGATAAGGTATGCTACGGATGCGGAGATAAGGAGCATATGTCAAAAGATTGCCCGAAGAAAAATGAAGCATCAAGACCGAATGCGTCGCCGAAGCCGAAGGCAAGAGCATTCCAGATGGTCTTCAATGAATCAAGTGACGGTGCGAGGGATTAGGAGTAAGGATCTTTATATCTGAAGAGCGAGATATAAAGTAGCCATAAGGATCTATATATCCGAAGAGCGAGATATAAAGTAGCCATATAGATGGTATCATGTAGTGTAGCCTAATATAAGAGGCATAGTATAGGGTGGACTTGAATATCTATGTAATCATTTCCATAAATGATATAAACCTTACTTATGTTATCCGATGTGTTAAATGACTATGTGAAATTCTTCTATGGTGACTTGGAGAACTGCGAGATAATACTTGGGACGAGTATGAGTAGGTGTGAAAGGTAGTAGAGGCCTATACTACCAGAAGCACAGGACTCGCACTTGGATCAGGGAAAGTCACGAGGTTACCGAGGCGCTAGTAATTGATTATGTTTTGTTCATGTCTATCGTTACCATCGTTTCGGTAATGACTAAGAAGATGATTATTATTCCGACCCTAGTGGTCATATCATATCGAGTCCGACTAAGATACGTATTCTACGTGGTTCAGAGAACCAAGTTCGATGTAGCATCTGACTTAAGCCAGAAGATTAAAGTGAAAGATAATCGAAATGATCAATAGAAGTATTGCGATCGTTGTTAAAGTAAGAAGCTTGCAGCTAGAAATGCTACATGCTAGAATGTGATTAAATCACATTAGAACATGAATGAAGGTATATTCCATTCTGGAATTCGACTCAAAAAGACCTGAATCTAAGCATTGCATTATACGATGAGAGGTCATTAGAACATGACCCGTCGATCTGTTACGGTAATTAAAGTAAAGAACTCATCTTTAGTTAAGTCTATTAAGAAAGAGAAAGAGTCTCCAATAAATATCGAGTCTGTAACTCAAAGGTTACGATTGAAAGTCCACATGAGATAAAGAGTGGGTGAAAAATTGAGCACCGCCAGTAGTCAAGAGGTCCAAGAGTTAGATACTCATTTGACAGGACAAAAGAGTTACGATTATTACCTAGGATGAAAAGATAGCTTATGGAGTCATTATACAAGCCATGTTTTGTTGATGATTCTGGGACGTAATCATCCTAAGGGGGAGATAATTGTAACGCCCGCATATTCGGGCTAGTCAATTTAGCAATAATAAGCGTTAAAAATGACCTTTTGATAGGAGATTATTTTGGATAAATAATCTTAACCAAAGTTATAGTATATGTCACAAGGATTCCGTACATATAAAGAACACTAAAATTCGACTTATAAATAAGAAGTTATGACCTGTCGAAGTTTTACGACTAAACCAACACGACGCCGCATATCGTAAAAAGTGAAATTTTGATAAACTACTTTTTAGCCTTGGATATCTAAACGAAACACGTAGTATACGTTAAACCGAGAGCGTTCATATAGAGAACGTCCAAATCTGACTTCGTTTGAGGAAATTATGATTTTTCTAAGATTTAGCGTAGCAGTGCACAACCCGCAAATCGAATTTTAGATCAATCGATTATTAGCCGACATAACCTAAACTAGAATTTAAGATCCCATTAATAGGATCTCAACGATATAAAGACAATCAAGAATGGACGTCGGATGGCAAAGTTATGAATTTAAACAGACTTTAACTGTCTAAGTCTGTTAAAATATAACTTTAAAAATAAAATCAAAATTAACCGACAGAGTCTAAACGATAGTTCTAGATCACGTCGCTACCTACATGTGTATATAAAGAAAGTTAAAAACAGAGATCGTATGCGAAAGTTACGGATTTTAGAAGATAATTAATTTTTGGGATCTACCAGCGAGTGACACGTGGCAAGATCTAAGCCACACCTTCTTCCCCACGGCTTTGCACGAGATCATGACATGTAGCATGAGTACGCCCAGCGTAGCTCTATGTACGCCCAACGTACTGAGTACGCCCAACGTACCCTTGTGTACGCCCAGCATACAAGGGTGATGGCAGCCTATAAACAGAGCTCATTTTCACACATTTTTCCCACACCTCTTCACCCATTTCTCTCCCATACACCCCCAAACCCTCTAAGATTTTATCAAGCACCTCTTAGGTGGTAGTAGCGAGCCCCGGAACGCCGGAAAGACCCAAGAAGAAGAGCTTTCGACTCAGAAGTTCTTCCAGCTCAGAGCCCAGTTCCTTGCTAAACCCCCTTGTAAGTAAGTTATGCTTACCATACTTTAAGTATATAACTTATGTTTAAGTTCATTATCATTAATATGAACCTATAAATAAGATTTATCAATGATTCCAAGTCATTATACTTATTGATCTACTTATGGGGATGATGTCTAGGTTGTGATTTAGTGAGGTGTTTAAAGTGCGATTTCCAAACAGTATACTTCATATACCAAACGGACCCTACCTCCGATATGATCCTACCTGGTTGTTCCTTACTTGATAGATCATGAAAGTAGACTTTGAGTTAATGATGAATCTAGACTAATAATTAGTCGCAATAAATATTAGACTAAAAACTTAGTGATAATAATACTAGGTTCGTCAAAGGAAAAGACAATTGTTAGAAGCGAAGAGCTGCCCTAATTTTGAGTCGTCACTTTGACAAGTGATTGCATATTACTTTCATCTTACACATAGATATGAAGTATTTAATACTAATACATGCTATATATGCTTATTATATGTGTTCCTGATATCTATGCTATATGAATGATTTATACATGTTTTACGTGATTTAAACTGTATATGTATTTTTATACCTATAAATATATTGGGTAAAAGATGGGTAGATGAATGATGAGAGATGAAAGATGATATAGATGACGAGAGGTGAAAGATGATGAGAAACCTTAACTTTAAAGTTGATCTACTCATCTAGCAGAGTATAGATGACGACCACGGATTATTCTAGACAGTCCAGTGGAACGCTAGCAGGCTCGCAACCTGTAGGTGTTTTTGAACGACGTGTTCAGCAGATGTACTCTAAAAACCCTAGCAGCTATGGACTTAGTGTCACAACCCAAAAAATTTATTCTTATAAAAGTCAACTTAGGTCAAACTTATAGATTTCTAAGCCTAGTATAAGTTGGGGTTGTGTGTTAGGGAGTGAACCTCTAAGGAAACGAGTTCGGAGTATAGCATTCGGTCCTTAAACCTCATCAAGTGAGGTTCACGGCCGCAAACCATGTTCACGGCCATGAACCCTTCTTAGGCCATGAACTATACCCTATATATATGAGTTTGCTTCATTTTTCTTTCATTCTTCTTCTCTTGGCCGCAATCATCCCATTCTCTCTCAAGTATCAGCAACCGTGAACCCTCCTTTCTCCTCAAAATTGTAAGAAGCTCATCCCTTGCTTGTTGTTCATGTGAAACCCTCTTATTCCATCCTTGATTTAACACTCCTCTTCAAGATCTTCAAGTGTTCACGGCCGTGAACCCTTCATAGGGCCGTGAACCCTTCAAACTTGGTTGTGAACACTCATGTGTTCTTAGGCCGTGATCCCTTCCAAGGTCGTGAACCCTTCACTCTTGGTCGTGATCATCATTCAGCCTCTCATTTTCAGTTCTAACACTTCATTGTAAGTGTTCCCTACTTCCTAAGGTTGTTTCCTTACACTTTAGTTGTATATACGTTAATTGTATATATATATATATATATATATATATATATATATATATATATATATATATATATATATGATGTTACATGCTATTTAGGACTCAATTGTGCTACGAGACTTCGTTCGTGGAACTTATCATCCTATATCAAATCATCAATTGAATCACCCGCATAAGGTGAGTTCATACCCCCTATAATCTACCTTTTAAATGGTTTTAAATGCTTTTACAGGGGGATACAAGTTGAACACAATTCAATTGTGTTAATATTTACCTGTGATAACCATCACACTAAAGGAATTCTTATGCTTTTATAAGTTATTAAATCAATTAAAAAACTCTTTTAAAAGATGTTAGATTGTTGTTTATAAAACCCCATTTTTAAAGTGCATGATTAACTCAGTTGCTAATTGAGTATTTTCTACAAATCAGTAACAGTTCAAAAAAACATACTAGTAAACTATAATAGGTATAGTTTAGGGGATCAGTGCATATTATATTCTAGAACAGAGGATCAATACATGATTCACGTACATATACTTTACACTCCCAGTAAACTAGGAAAGGAACGTACCATTAATTCATTTGTTTAAAACAAAATATGATAATACAAAAAGGATTTCTAGAAAAGAACATAAAGTTAAAATACTATAGGAGTATTTTTTGATACTATAAGATAACAACAAGTTTAAAAACTTACCAAGTTCATACCATTAAAATACTATAGGAGTATTTTAGGCACTATAAATAACTTATGTGAAAATTTAAAACACCCTTACTGGTAGGTCTATAATTTCGGATTGTATACTCCCAAGGCTTTATATAATTGAGATTATATAGACTTAGAATTAGTGATCTATGCACTACTTCCTGTTCCTTGTTTGGTTGTGGTTTTAGAGTAGGATCATTTATTCGAATGTTTATTTAATATTAAATTATATACAACTTGTATACACTGCGCAATTATAGGACGGCCCGGTAAGGATCACCCCATAATGTTTCACTTAATCTCGTAGATCCTTTAGACACTCCCATTCTCTCACGACAAACCTAGATAGATGTAACCACTCCATCATAGCAGTCAGCAGAGGAGTCAAGGAGGAACAAGAAGAGATTCATGAGGAGTTTTCCAAGGAAAGATCAGCTGGAGAAACCAAACGTCCTACGCGTCACACTAATAACTAATAACCTAAAATGACCTAGTGAGTTAGTGAATACACTACTCACACTATGTGTTAGGTTAACTTCATCTTTCGTAACAACATGTAACAGTTAGTCAATTCACAGAAATTCATTCGAGGGTAGCCCTACTGGTTCATAAAGTTTATTTTATATAAACTTCCTTTATGAATTGTTTTTCCAGAACACTACGAAAGTCAGAACATGATACACTAGGAAACAGGGATAACTTAGTTTAAATAACACTCGTACAACACCTACTTCTACTCACTACCATGGATACATCTCAGGAATGTTGTCAGAAACATTGAGAATAGTCCAGCAAAGCGTGAATTTGTTAAGTATATTTAATTTGGTGGAATACAACTAGCAATGACCATCATTACTCACGAGATCATTTCTCGCCATGCAATAGAATCATGTCTTCACAAGGAGGAAACCAACCAACTGGCGAGGCACCAATTCTGCAGATAGACTCCGCTACTTTTCAGGCTGCGGTCACAGCCGCTGTGATAGCCGTCATGGCACAGCTCAATGCTAATAACGCCAACGGAAGCGGAAGTAGTGTCGGTTATGCTAATCGCAGTAACAATCAAGGGAACCAGCGAGTGTCTGTTGACAAGGAAACCCCAGACCACAAACCTAAGAACAAGAAACGAAAGTTCTGGGAAAAAAGGGGAAAAGTCGGCTCAAGGTCATACCAAGAGACGACAGCCCGTGACTACCCCTGCGGTCACAATAGCAGTCACCACATCTGACACTACATCTGCCACTACAACCCCCGCCAACCGATATGCTGGAAATCTTCCAAAGTGCGACAAATGCAACTACCACCACACCGGAGCTTTCCGGGAGATGCAGTGCACGAATTGCCGCAGGAAGGGACACACTGCCCGTTTCTGCAGGGCGCCGACACGACCAATCTCCCAAGTCCCCAGAGTAGAAGTAAACCAGGTTTGTTATAGGTGCGGCGAATCTGGACATTTTAAGAGGGATTGTCCAACAGAGAGAAATGACGAAGGAGCTCACTTCTGTAGAACTCCGACTCAACACATCACTTCAACCATCAATGCTAGTATAATTTAAGTATGCCATGCATGTGGCAGTGGTAATATCAAGGAGAAAACTAAAAGCACTAGAAAGTCTACACAGAATGCACAATCGAATACACACGGAATACACCATCGTTATAACAGAAGTTTCTTTCAAATCGACTTAACACTTGTTTCTATAAAGAGTATGGCGTCGTCATCCGACGTGGATTGGCGTGGTCCTCACCATACCAAGTTCATGTGTTCCGAAAACCCATCGCCCTAACCGACCGATTAACGAAACCCTCGTCACTCATAACGACAACCCGACCCAGACCTCAAAATTTTCTCTTGTCTTCTAAACCCCGAAGTACTCATGAGAGGAGTACTTTAACCTTCGAAACCTTGCCGGCGTATACCCAGCAGATCTTCCAGAACTACCACTCGTCCAATAGGTCAAGTTCAAGCAGAGAGGCAAAGGACGAATACGGTTAACCTATCACTACTAAGTGTATACGCGAGATTAGTATATAATTTAGATTCTGCGGACTAAGAATGTGTGCTTCCGCCCTATCTCCTGTTCCTTGTCTGGTTGTGGACCTGGGGCAGAGTCGCACATCCGACCGTCTTACTAATCTTAAATATATACGACTTGTATACACGAGGTAATGATAGATGGACCAGGTATGAATCCTATCATGAACTTCAGGGCAAAGTTGCCCAGGTCTACGAGTGGATATTCTACCATTCAGGGGAGCACAACCCCAGGAGTCCTGCTAAGAAAGCTAATTTCGGGACGAAATTCCATCTAACGGGGGGATGATGTCACAACCCGAAATTTTTATTCATATAAAAGTCGACTTAGGTCAAACTTATAGATTTCTAAGCCTAGTATAAGTTGGGGTTGTGTGTTAGGGAGTGAACCTCTAAGGAAACGAGTTCGGAGTATAGCATTTGGGCCTTAAACCTCATCAAGTAAGGTTCACGGCCGCAAACCATGTTCACAGCCGTGAACCCTTCTTAGGCTGTGAACTATACTATATATATATATATATATATATATATATATATATATATATATATATATATATATATACATACATTTTTCTTTCATTCTTCTTCTCTTGGCCAAAATCATCCCATTCTCTCTCAAGTATCATCAACCGTGAACCCTCCTTTCTCCTCAAAATTGTAAGAAGCCCATCTCTTGCTTGTTGTTCATGTGAAACCCTCTTATTACATCCTTGATTCAACACTCTTATTCAAGATCTTCAAGAGTTCACGGCCGTGAACCCTTCATAGGGTCGTGAACCCTTCAAACTTGGCCGTGAACACTCATGTGTTCTTAGGCCGTGATCCCTTCCAAGGCCGTGAACCCTTCACTCTTGGTCGTGATCATCATTCAGCCTCTCATTTTCAATTCTAACACTTCATTGTAAGTGTTCCCTACTTCCTAAGGCTGTTTCCTTACACTTTAGTTGTATATACGTTAATTGTATACATATACATATACATATATATATATATATATATATATATATGATGTTACATGCTATTTAGGACTCAATTGTGCTACGAGACTTCGTTCGTGGAACTTATCATCCTATATCAAATAATCAATTGAATCACCCACATAAGGTGAGTTCATACCCCTATAATCTACCTTTTAAATGGTTTTAAATGCTTTTAGGGGGGATACAAGTTGAACACAATTAAATTGTGTTAATATTTACCTGTGATAACCATCACACTAAAGGAATTCTTGTGCTTTTATAAGTTATTAAATCAATTCAAAAACTCTTTTAAAAGATGTTAGATTGTTGTTTATAAAACCCCATTTTTAAAGTGCATGCTTAACTCACTTGCTAATTGAGTCTTTTCTACAAATCAGTAACAGTTCAAACAAACATACTAGTAAACTATAATAGGTATAGTTTAGGGGATCGGTGCATATTATATTCTAGAACAGAGGATCAATACATGATTCACGTACATATACTTTACACTCCCAGTAAACTAGGAAAGGAACATACCATTAATTCATTTGTTTAAAACAAAATATGATAATACTTTTAGTATATGGTTACATATATATATATATATATATATATATATATATATATATATATATGGGGTACATCTACAAAGTACCGGGTTATATATGGGGTACATCTACAAAGTATCGGGTTATATATGGGGTACATCCACAAAGTACCGGATTATATATATAGGGTGCATCTGAAAAGTACTGGGTTTTATTTAAAAGGGTACATCTACAAAGTACCGGTTAATAATAAATAAAACGTAACAATATATAAAACTCACAACAGTATCGACTAAGGCGTTTAGGGTACGGGATCTCTTAACCTCTAGTGGTTTTCCTAAACAATAGAACTACGCCACATACTTTCCTAGTAACATGAACATACAATTTGAAAGGGCCTATGATGCTAACTTTATAATTCCTTAGTTTATACATTAGGGTTATATATTAATCGGATCCAACAGGCAGTAGGATGTGTGCTTTCCGCTTCATTTCTTGTTCCTTGTTTGGTTGTGGGCTTAGAGCAGATTCACACAGTCTACTATCTGTTCGATCTTATATATATATATATATATATATATATATATATATATATATATATATATATATATATATATATATATATAACTCGTATACACCAAGTAATCAATCTACTCAACAGGTATGGGTCAGGTCATAACATACAATTACAGCATACCGCCTTCTAGCACAAAAACATACTTTTCGGTTGGAACATTAAGTAGGTGAAACTAAAAACTTATTTACAAAAGTTTTAATACTTATTATTAAACTAGTATAACATAAAGGACCTTAAATGGTTAATTCTATAATTCCTTAGTTTATACATCAGAGTTATATATAATTAATATCCGATAGGCAGTGGAATATGTGACTTCCGCCTTACTTCCTGTTCATTGTATGGTTGTGTGCTTAGGGCAGATTCACACATTTAACTGTCCGTTCGATATTATATTATATATAGCTAGTATAAACCAAGTGATTATAGAAGGAACCATTGTGGTTACCAGTTTACTAAAGAAAATATATGTTTTTCTTAGAGAATATTTTCATAAAATATCAAAGAACTATTACAGTTAACTCTGTAAGCACCTAGTGAATACGTCGGGGTTATATACAATGAAGATCTAACAAACAATGGGATGTGTGACTTCCGCCTCATTTCATGTTCCTTGTTTGGTTGTGGGCTTAGGGCAGATTCACATAATCGATTGTCCGTTTGATCTGGATTATATATAACTTGTATCCATTAAGTAATCATAGAAGGAATTGTAAGAGTCGTTTTTACTTATCATTCATCATATCAGAAAATATAGGATTTTCTGGAGGATCAGGCGAACTTTTCTAAAGAACTTAGAGTATACTTTTTATAATTAAAATACTTATGAACTCACCAGCTTAAATGTTGATCTACTCTTTCAAAATAACTTGTATTCTAAGGAAGCTAATAGACAGGTACGCGCACCAGGATTCAGAAGATGGAACATAGTAGCTTCATGTCCTTGTTTTGTTATTTACTTTTAGAGTAAATCCTATGTGATTCGAATACTATGTAAACACTTTAATATTTATACAATAGTTGTTGTTGCTTGTTTTACTATGATGCATGTGTTGTGATACTGAGCATCCCCGAACGTTTCCGTCGTTCCGGTTTGGGGGTGTGACACTTAGTGCCTTATAGATGAACATTGACAATTATGGACTTAGTGCCTAATAGATAACATTGGCAGTTGTACCTAATGGATAACATTAGTAGCTATGGACTTAGTGCCTGTTGGATAAACCCTGGCAGCGATGGACTTCGTGCCTATTCTTTAGGACAATCCTTAGGAATAAATAGATGAAGAATAAATGATTCTTAGGGAAGATCCTTAAGAATAAAGAAGATAATGGAGATGGGAAATTGGGTTAGTTGTTTGATGATTAAACATAATAATTATATTATTGTGGGTTGAAAGCCCTATGTACTCACCAGGTTTCCCAACCTGAGCCACTCAGTTTATTGTATCACAGGTGGCTATATGAAAGATACATTCTCTTGAGAGACTCAAGGATTATTAGGCCACTAGTTTAATTACTGTAAGGCTTGTAATATTTCGTTATGCTTATGTTTCTATATTGACGATGACATCCCAATGTTTGAAATAAAAATACATTTCTTCGAAAATGCTTTAATAACATCTTTATCATGTTTTCTGAGAACAAATTCCACAATACTATTTTTCAAAAAGGATACTCTGATTTTTAAATAAGCATAAACAAATCGGTCTTTTCTGGCCGTAAAAATGGGGATGTCACAAAAGCTCTTGCCTCATCATCTTTGATGATGGCAGCTAGATAACATTTGAGAGATATGGAGAATTTTTCATAAGAGACAAAGTTACACAGAGAGTGTATTGTGGAACAGTCATGACTGGCATTGGGTTGAGTGTGGTCTATGGAGGGAGGAAGTCTTGTGGCAATATCATTTTGATGCTTTGGTTGTGTCTTGACTCTTTCACTATGACTTCTGAGTGTAGTGTTACTTAGGTCCTTATTTACAACAACACTTTCATTGGTTTCAAAGTCAACCTTCTGGTCCAAATCAACATTTTGGTTGACTCCACTCGCCAAGTTGGTCTGTCAACTCGTCGAGTTCCATGATTCAGAGAACCTTGAACTCGCGATCTAACTCGTCGAGTTACCCTCTAACTCGCCGAGTTTCTCCTTATGACAGAATCGGGGCTTTCCATTCGAACTCGTCGAGTCCTTCCCTGGACTCGTCGAGTTCTCCTTCATAAAGGTCGGGACATTTCCTCATCAACTCGCCGAGTCCATCCTTGGACTCGTCGAGTTCTTCATTCTTTCAGTCCAAAAACTATGTCCAACTTACTCAGTCATCTCCTAGACTCAACGAGTTCACTCGGAACCAGAAAGGGTTGGGGAACCACGACCCGACTCGTCGAGTTGCATGAACAACTCATCGAGTCCCCAACATGCCAAACCCATACAGTCGATTTTTGCTGAGTGCAATGCATCCATTCCACAGATCTGGTATCCTTAGGCTAGCATAACACGTAAAGTTGCTAACTTTACGTGCATGCATGGCGTTATGAAGCTAGAACACCAAAACTAAGCCATTAAGGAGTTCTAATGCATAGGATAGGGCCATAGCTCAATAAAGGTGGCAACTTTGAGCTTCCTGAGCTCAAATGTTCGCAGATCTGAAGTCATCACTCTAATGTGCACTCAAATCTCGAAAGTGACTTTGAAGTGGCCCAAAATGACAATATGCAAGCCCTAAAGAAGATCTAAGTGATGGAAAGCCAAGTTATAAGCTTTATACCTCAAACAAGCTAGAAATGCAACCCAAGCTCCGAATCCACTATCTTCTTCTTGAATCTCCAAGCCTTTCCTTCCTTCTCCAAGCTTCAAATCAAGTAAAATGGCACAAAAATAGCTTAAGAACACTCAAAAGTCGATTAGGGTTTTGTGAATGGGGTTTGGAGGTGATGGAGGGTGGAGTGGAGGCCATATAAGGTGTTTAAATAGGGTGCAAACCCTAAAAATTAGCAAATATCGATAAACTGACCGAAGACAAATCTCTTTAGGTACATTGGTTTAAACAAATTACATCTTAAAATCATAGATAATTGCGTACACAGACTTATTTATTCATGTTCACCGATTTCTAATATGATTAGGTTCATGTTCACTAATACTAATCCTTTTATTTCAACACAACTATTAATTCATTGATCGTGTGAACAAACAATCATGTAAATCAGTATTTAGTTTGTATTAAGCAAGATTTGATCTTATTTAACTGGAATGGTCATAGGAATTAAATCATGCAGAGAATGGTCATTCTACTCATGCACACACATTAAAGTTCATTACTTAATTCCAAACCCTAGGTTTTGGTCAAAACTCTAGTGGACAACTTTGATTCAAATTAACACAATCATATGGTCATCTAAACTTTATCAATTCAACAATAAGGAATAAGTAATAATCTCTAACACATATGGATCTTGCAATCAAACTTGACAAAATAAATTAAACACAAATAAAAAAATCCAAATAACAATTAATCCACAAATTCAAGGATTCATCTAATCATAAACACAAAGCAAAAGTGTTTTAATCTGTAAATCAGAAAGTAAATGCATATAGAATCATAGTGAAACACTAATCTTGATCGTGACAACAAACCACATGATTACCGGCATGAATCTGCTCTCCAATCCTCCAGATCTTCGCTTCTGTCAGCTTAACGGCCTTCCGGCCGCCTTCTAGACCCTCAAAATGGCTTCTTGGGGGTTTATAATAATAGGAATTGATCTAGGGTTCAAGATATATCATTAGGGCTAATTTTCGGCTCTATTTATAGGTTTCAGCATCAATATAAGGTGTTTGGACACAAACACGGTGTGTTCTTCATTAAAATCCCATATTCTCCAAGTCGGCGTCGAGAATCGCAAAGCTTCTACTCAACACGGCGTGTTTGTGATCAACACGACGTGTTCGTTGGGAATCAACATTTTCTCAAAACACGAAAGTCGTCCGAAATTGTGTCTAGTTTTCAAAACATTTTGAAGCTCGTCATCGGAGTTACAAGTCATGAGATATGGCCAAAACACTGACGAGGGGTCAAGTTGTCCAGCAACATCCTTCTTTGTCTTCTTTTTGCTTTATCTCTCATTTTCCTGCTTCCAGCTTCTCGTATGCTTCCTTTTTGTCCCGAGCATGTTTTCGCCAATACAAAACATATTTCAAACATAATAAGTACCTTTCATTCTAGAATTAACACAAAATGTAGCATAAAATATAAAGATAATATATGAAAGATATAACTAAATAAGCACACATCAAAGTACCCCACACTTGACTTTTTGCTTGTCCCAAGCAAAACTGAATTTTAAAATACCAATATCGCACAAGACAATCCAAATTGAACCCAACCATTATGCCAAGACCGCAATGCATGTATTTGTGTCTAAATTTTCCTAAGAACCTCCCTAATCCTAAATACTCACAATCTTCATAAACACTTGCCCACTTCTTTTGAACAACGCTCATTTTATGCATCCCTCCGAATCCATCCCAAAAAATCTTTCTTAACCTCAAGGTATATTTGGTTAAACCCCCAAGCATACATATGGAAAAACAAACTAGAAAATAAAAATACAATAAATAACTTGGCAACTTTCCCCTTTGAATCTTTGATGATGATATTTCTTCGTCTTCATAGCTTTGTAGATTCTTCAAACTTGGCAACTCTTTTTTTTTCTTTTCAACTTTTTTTGTTCTTTTTTTCTTTCTTTTTCACAACTTTTTTCAATTTTTCTATTACATACTCAATTTTTTCACTCAAAACTAAAAATCCTAGGAAAACATATGCTTAAGCAAGGGGATTTAACTTCAACCTTTATTGATTAGAGGTATTAGTCTAGTGTGCAATGACTACATAAGCTCTCATGGATACATTTCTAGTACACGATGCTAAACATATTGCGGCCCTCAAACTAAGCAAGGTCGTGTTTTTGTTCCATGATTTCACTAGGATAGGGAAACCACAAATACATTATAACATATGTTGGCTCAACAAAACATTTAGGTTCGCATAGAATCATCGCATACAATACTAGCATTGAATCCTAATAATGAAAATTGCTTTTAATTTTACCTTAATTTCCTAAGTTAACCTAGCAATTTTATGATGATGCAAAAAAAAAATTCAAAAATCATACTTGGATTCTAATAATGTAACTAACCCTATACCCCACAGTTAATTCATGCAATGTCCTCATTGCATGTTATACAAAATAAAGAACAAGTAAAAAGGGAGAAAAATGAACAGACTCCCCTGGGATAGAAGTGGCGAGGTTGATTTTCTTCTCTTTGCTTTCTTCAGCTGACTTTGGTGTGGAAACAACTCATCCACGCCTTGGTTGTCATTCGTCTCGTGTGGTTGACAGCTCGTAACACAACTAGAAAAATTACTTCTAGAATGGACTCAAGAATCCTGGAAAATGCCTACCTTGAGTAGGTGTGAAGCAATGACTTAAAAATGTTGACTGAACCTTCAACACGTCGTGTTTAGGTGGAAACACGTCGTGGTCTTCTATTGCTCAAACGAAGAATCGCATACTTTGACCTGAACACGTGTTTAATTATGACAACGGCGTGTTTGACGGTAATTTCTTCACTGAAGTGTTTCTGCTTCGTGTCGAAATAAAACTCCATGGTGTGGGAACAACTCTTCCATGCCATAGGAATCAATGCATAGTTAGAAACACCACTCTTTGAAATAATAATCCTTCCAAATATCGACGCGCACCCCACACTTATTAAAAGTCGTGGCTCTCGATTGTCAATTTCAAATTCTCACACGGCTTTTTCTCTCGTGACAAATCAGTATTCGACTCCAATTGTTGAAATTTCTAAAAGCATCCGAAGGGCAAAAAATCTGCAAAGATCTGAAACATCAAGAGCATGAACATGGAAAACAAAATTGAAACAAACTAAAAATATAAATAAAAATAAAAACTCATTAAAATAACTAAAAAAATATCAAACCAAAATAACTAAAAAGAATATCACGATCACTCGTCTTCGTCGAAATCAAACTACAATTGTTGATTAAATCTCTTGCATGCAAGAGGTGGTTTGTGAAAACAAAAACTTTCGAGACCTATGAGACTATTTCCTCTTTTTTCTTTGCACCATTAGCTAATAAGTAGAACAAGAGTTGACCCAACTAGTCAAGAGTAGCAAGAATTTGGTCTTCCACTTAACTCCCTCGATACGTCTTGTTATACTACGACTCGTGGATTGAGCTGGACAAATCACCAAAGTAGTAGACTAAACAAGTCAAGAATTTCCTAAATCGCTTGCAATCTCGAAACTCAGGCAAAAAGTAAAACCAGGCAATGCGTATGATCACGAATTCCTACAAATAACAACAAAAACCTTCCCGACAAGTGACATGATATCAACGAAAATAAAAATAAAACAAAATAATAAATAAATAAAAACAAATAACGAATAATCAAGCAAACCAAATTAATTGAAAACCGTTCTCCGGCAACGGCGCCAAAAACTTGATGTGATATATATATATATATATATATATATATATATATATATATATATATATATATATATATATATATATATATATATATATATATATATATATATATATACTCAAGTTTTAAATTTATAAAACTGGATTTATCGCAACCGGACTAACACACACACTAGGCAGTAAACATAATCGTGTAATAGTATAGTTGTGGTAATAACAGGTGTCGAACACAAGGGGAACGTTAGGGAATTAATTTGGAGTGTTTGATTATAGGTTACACACGAAAGCAGTAAAAAGGTTTATGGAATTAAATCTCAACAAACGTCTAAATATCAAATCTCGATAAAGACAAATCTCTTTAGGTACTTTGGTTTAGACAAATTACATCTTAAAATCCTAGATAATTGCACACACAGACTTATTTATTCATGTTCACCGATTTCTAATATGATTAGGTTCATGTTCACTAATACTAATCCTTTGATTTCAACACAACTATTAATTCATTGATCAGCTGAACAAACAATCATGCAAATCAATATTTAGTTTGTATTAAGCAAGATTTGATCTTATTTAACCCTAATGGTCATAGGAATTAAATCATGCAGATAATGGTCATTCTACTCATGCACACACATTAAAGTTCATTACTTAATTCCAAACCCTAGGTTTTGCTCAAAACTCTTGTGGACAACTTTGATTCAAATTAACACAGTCAGATGGTCATCTAAACTCTATCAATTCAGCAATAAGGAATAAGTAATAATCTCTAACACATATGGTTGCAATCAAACATAAAAAATAAATTAAACACAAATAAAAAAATCCAAATAACAATTAATCCACAAATTCAAGGATTTATCTAATCATAAACACAAAGCAAAAGGGTTTTAATCCCTAAATCAAAAAGTAAATGCATATAGAATCATATTGAAACACTAATCTTGGTTGGAACAACGAACCACATGATTACCAGCATGAATCTGCTCTCCAATCCTTCAGATCTTCGCTACTGTCAGCTTAACGGCCTTGCAGCCACCTTCTAGACCCTTAAAACGGCTTCTTGGGGGTTTATAATCGCATGAATTGATCTAGGGTTCAAGATATATCATTAGGTCTAATTTCTGAATCTATTTATAGGTTTCAGCGTCAACACAAAGTGTTTGGACACAAACACAGCGTGTTCTTCATTAAAATACCGTATTCTCCAAGTCAATGTCAAGAATCGCAAAAATTCTACTCAACACGGCGTTTTTGTGATCAACACGGCGTGTTCAATGGGAATCAACATTTTCTTAATACACAAAATTCGTACGCAATTGTGTCTAGTTTTCAGAACATTTTGAAGCTCATCAGTCGGAGCTACGAGTCATGAGATATGACCAAAACATTGATGATGGGTCAAGCTGTCCAGCAACATCCTTCTTTGTCTTCTTTTTGCTTTATCTCTCGTTTTCCTGCTTCCAGGTTCTCATGTGCTTCCTTTTTGTCCTAAGCATGTCTTCGCTACTACAAAACATATTTCAAACATAATAAGTACCTTTCGTTCTAGAATTAACACAAAATGTAGCATAAAATATAAAGATAATATATGAAAGATATAACTAAATAAGCAAACATCATAGAGAATCTGAGTTTTTATGGTCCCGAATATGTCTTCAAGACCCATCAAAAACTCATAAATCCGCTCCTTCTCTTTGGTTTCTACAATTCTTTTCTCAATTCCACATGTGCAATTTCCACATGTGCACTTTGGTGCAGGCAACGCCGACTATATTTCGTCCCAAATCCCTTGTAGTTTTGTGTAATACGTTGAGACGGATGCTTTGTGTTGTCGAGTCAAAGTGAGGGCATGTTTTAGTTCATATTCCCGAAGGGTACTTTCTTTACCGAAGCGTTCTTCAAGGTCTTCCCAAATCTCTCTGGCATTCTTGGCGTACTTGACACTACTTCTGATTTCTTTCTCCATGGTGGTGGTAAGCCATCCCTTGATCATCGTGTCACACCTTCTCCACATCATCAGATGATGCGTTCCTTCCTTAGGCATCTCCAACGTTCCATTAACTAAACTGATTTTGTTTTTGGCGAAAAGAAAGTTATGTTCTCTTCCTTCCAGTTGCCATAGTTGTCGTTTAGAAGATCATTAACATGCATTTGCTTTGGATAGTCAGATGCATGTATGTAATATATAGAATTCGCATTGATCTGTTTTCCACCTGAGCCATCTTTGGCGCCGCTGCTTTCTTCTCCAGGCTTTGTCGCTTTGTCATGATTGGCGGGTTTGCAGGCTACGGTTGATAACCTGCTCTGATACCATAATAGATATCAAAACTCAATGAATTTTATTGATAATATGACAAGGATATAAATACAAAGAATGAGATAAAACAAGAAAGGATAATGAGTAAAGCAAAACAAGATATATATTCTAATAAATAAATGTTTTTTGTCACATGTCACACTCTCATTCAATTTGTCAAATGTCATTTTGTGGTTATTTTAAAATAATTTTTTTTCCACATGTCATTTTATGAGTTTTTTTATTTTAATAAATTTCACATAATACTTAAATGTAATAATTACAATAAATATAGTAATAAATGAATATCAATTTCATTACTGGACTTACATTTTTATTTTAAAATTTTCAAATTAAAGCTCATTAGTTTATTTTGTTTATTTATTTAAATTTAAAAGATAAAAAAATCAATTTTAATAAGTAATTATTTTTCTTATTTTCTTATAAATCCAATGTTTTTAAATATTTAGACATTTATATCTATTTTTTTTAATTAACTCATGTAATACATGGGTCTTACCAGTGGCGGAACCAAAAACTTTTGCTAGGGGTAGCACAAAAAAAATCTCGATAAAAGATAATAAGATAATTTTTTTTAATTACGGTTTCATTAGAAATAACAAACTAGCGCAAAAGTCTTATATAATTACATTTTTTAAAGTTGTCCTCTACGATTACCCATTTTCCGAAAGCGTTCTATCACTCGTTCGATCTTAACATCCATAAGTGCTTCTTTTTCTACATTACAAATTAAAGCAGCATTCAAAAAATCATCACCCATTTTATTACGTAAGTCGGTCTTCAAGAGCTTTGTTGCGGAAAAACATCTTTCAACGGTTGCGGTTGCGACGGGCAAAACCAAAGTCAACTTTAATAACCTATAAACCAAAAGAAAAGAAAGGTGTTTTCTGGTTTCCACCATCAAACAAGAAAGGTCCGCAATTCCCTTCAAATTAGAAAATCTCTCATCATCAATCAAAGATTGATAATAGGTTTCAAGTTCACCATCAAGATACACCCTTTCCGAATCATTAAAATCAGTTTTGTACAACTCACTTAGTTTCACCAACTTTGATTTGTCAAACGTAGAAAATACATTACAAGGACTCAAATCCGCCATGTATTCAAGCAAACCGGTGCTCACTTCACTAAAACGGTCCCCAAATTCTTGAATTTGCATATCCAAAACCGTGTTGAAAATATCAACTTCAAAGTGATGTTGATTAGTAACCTTGGTTCTACGGTTTCTTGGAGTAACATAAAATTCGGACATTTCCACAATTTTAATTTTATGTTTATGACAAAAAGAAAATACCTTCTCCAACATTGAAGGAAACCCATTATTTCTAAAAGCTTTGAACGTTTTCATCGTCACTTTTACCAAAGAAGCCGCTTCCAAAATATTTTGATCCTTTCTTTGAAGATGTTTTGACAAGGTATTCGTGAGACCAAAAATCTTCAACATCAAGTGTAAATAAAAAACAAAATCAAGAGTCTTGAAATACGACAAAATACCGTACGCTTGATTTCGGTTATTTAAACTAGATCCCTCCTCTTCAATATATTTACGAACCTTGATAACCTCCGGAAACAAATTCTTCAAACTTATTATTGTTTTATAATGTGAGCCCCATCTTGTATCCCAGGCTCGAACAAGAGAAGTCTCCTGATTTAACCCTCTTCCGGTCTCAATTTCACCATTACCAATTTCTTTTTGAACCCTTTCCTTGTAATTATCTCGTATGATATCTTTTCTTTTACAAGAAGAACACACCACATTAACCACCAAAGCTAATTGCTCAAAGAAATCATCAGCACCATCATGGTTTTTTGCTACAGCCACAACCACTAATTGAAGTTGGTGTGCAAAACAGTGTATATAATATTCCGAAGGATTATCTTTCAATATCAATACTTTCAATCCATTAAATGCACCCCACATATTACTTGCTCCATCATATCCTTGCCCTCTTGCCTATTTCAAAAAAAATTATATATATAAGAAATAAAATAGATAAAGATTCAAATACATAAAAAAAGAATTCATAATTTCTTACTTGAGATATACTCAAGTTATTGTTGGTAAATACCGAATCAATGACTTCTTTTAGAGTTAAAGAAGTTGTATCCTTCACGTGAACAATTCCAACAAATCTTTCTTTCACTAATCCAAGGCTATTAACATATTGCAAAACCATAGCCATTTGTTCCTTTTTGGATACATCACTAGACTCGTCTACTAATATGGTAAACACATCATTACCAATTTCTTCACAGATGGACTTTATTATCTCTTTTGAAAAGCATTGAACAATCTCTTTTTGAATCTTTAGAGACGTCAACTTTTCATTTTTTGGAGCATTTTCTAAAGTAACATTATAAATGCTTTCATTATGGTCCCGAAGGAATGATAATTCTTCAATGAAAAGGCCTTTAGAAATTGATCCATCCGACTTGTCATGACCACGAAATGGTAACACATTCTTCAATAAAAATCTACAAGTATCAATTGTAGCATGTAATCGAATTTGATAGTTACTCGCTTCAACTTCAGTTTGCTTATGAAAAGCTTCACGGATAGATTGGTTTTTCTTTACTAGATTTTCACATTTTTGTTTTGCTTTGTTGTGATGACTGTCAACTTTACCCTCATGATCTTTCAATGAGTTCTTTTTACTCCAAGTGTCAAAGCCTCCTGTCACAAATACATCTCTCCCCCCTTGTTGCCCCACAATGTCTCCAAACAAATAACAACATAAACAATAAGCTTTGTTCTCTTTTGTGCTATACTCTAACCAATTAAATTCATCAAACCATTCCTTTACAAAACGTCTGTTCTTACCACCAATTTTTATTGATGGAAAATCATGGCCTTTTGGTTAAGAAGGTCCTCTAATCCAATATGCTCTCCTTATTTCACCCCTTTGATTTGGATGATATGATGTAATTCTTGGTCTATCCGTCGGATCCGAAGGAATATTATTAATATCAAAACTAGGTGGAATATGTTGTAATTGTGGTTGTGGTTGAGGTTGTGGTTGTGGTTGAGGTTGAGGTTGAGGTTGTGGTTGAGGATGAAGTCTTTTTTCCTCCACCACTTTCATCACTACTACCAACATCCAATGTCCTTTTAAAAAAATTAATAATTAAACCTTACAAATACAATTAAAGATATAAAATTCACAATTGAAGATTTAAACATAATACAAGTGAACACCTAGTTAGCTAATTAGGTTTTCAATTTGAACAAATAAATTAAACTAAATCATTAAACATTAAATCAAAAAACATTAAAGATTGGAAAATTAAATATTACTTGTTTCATATTGCCTAAGTGAACCTAAAAAACAATTTCTTTTTTCCCTCCTAGATCCTGCCGTAATTGATGTGTAAACAAAATAAAAACACATATCTTTTTACATTAATTTAATGGATTATTGGGCTAAATCATTCACACGTAATTCACTTTTATATATATATATATATATATATATATATATATATATATATATATATATATATATATATATATATATATATATATATATATAGGATAGATATGAGTAAATACGAATGCTTCGATTACATGGGCGGTTTGGCCAAAATCTGAATCGAATTCTATGCTCACACCAAAAAATTATAGTTGTGTTTTTATTATGTTGCACAACTATTTGTTTTTGTAACGTATTTAACTGGTCTATTTTTGTTTTTATTTGGTTTCTATTTACACTTGAAATTCAATTTGGTTAACGTGGGTTTAACCCCCTTTATTAAAAATGCTAGATTGAGAAAATATGTCAATGTGTTTACGTGGGTTTAACCCCTTCATTGAAAATGCTAGATTGAGAAAATATGTCAATGTGCTTATCAAATAGGTTACAAAATATTAAATTAAAAAAAAAAAAAAAAAAAAAAAAAAAAAAAAAAAGATATCATAAATTCGATAAGTAAAAAATAAAAGTAATCATCGTAACATGCAAAAACGTGATAAGACCTTTTGGCTACAACTAATTACAGGTGCGAAACTGTAGAATTATTGTAAAATACAAAAATATTGCTGGCTATGGGGTTCGAACCCATGCGCACTTATGTGCAGAAGATCTTAAGTCTTCCCCCTTAACCTCTCGGGCAAACCAGCTTTTTTTATATTTGTTGATACGTTTTCCATAGTAATTAGTTTTTTATTTTGTTGATATTCTAATATGTTATTGAAAACCACGTAAATTACAAAATTCATGGTTGAAATATGTATAAAGAGAAAGACAAACATATTCATTTAAAATTACAAATGACCTTCATTTTGTAGGGCACTAGGCAACTCATGTTTCTTGAATTATAGGAATTGTTTATGAGTTTTCATAATTTCATGTGTGGTTCGTATCAAATTGGTATCAGGACGACGGTTCATGGGGTACAGTTCACGTCACCAATTAGATTTTTTTATTTTACTATCCATTGGTACAATTCACTCCGAAGTATTGTTGATCGGTAATATATATCCACCTTGGAATGTGACAGCTCATAATATACTTTGAGGACAAAAAAAAAGTCAATACATATCCACCCTGATATTATAGTTTACATCAGAAAAAAAAAATATGGATTTCTTTTTCTTGTACTTTCAAGTAGTTGATTTTGAAATAATGGCCAACATGGAAATTAATGAATTCACCAAGTTCCGAAATAAGGGTTAGGAAAATCAGAAAGAACTCTGAATGATAAGGTAGAACACAAGCTGCTTGATACTAAAGATACATGCTATGATGATTTGGGTTTTTTTACAGCATTCCTGGAAGGAAAAGATGGGGAGATGGAAACGCGGGCATGGGAACGGTTAAGACCAGACAAAAAAATAGGTATCAACTTAAAAAGTACGGAATATAGGAGATTGAAGATGTTGATATTTGAAGTGGACTATGCAAATGCATATATCCATTGCATAAAATGAAATTCAAGACATCGAAGAGGCTAAATAACTTCGAGCAACAATTTTATGTATGGAAGAGGCGACATTTTCATGGTATCAATGGAGCAAATGCATATCTCGATTCACACGTGTGAAGGGTTGAAGCAGCGACTACTATATCGATTCGAGGCACATACGAGGGAAGCATATACAAACAATTCTTAGTTATCCGTAAACAGATAACTGATATTATATAAGTATCTTTGAAAATATGACGGGTAAACTAATGAGGTTGACTAAACAACTTTTGGAGGGGACTTTTACAAAGGGGCTAAAATCGGCATTAAGATCCTTAGTAAGGGTATACGACATGAAGGTATGTCCCATGTCATGAAATTAACATCTTAGTTTATGATCGATGAAAATTGGGTCAATGGTGGGGTTTCATATGTAAACTAACAAAAGAGATAAGGTTTTCATATTGGTAGTAATAAGTGTTATAAAAGAGAAAGCTAGAGAAAACAATATAAATAGAGAAAACAATAGACTAGGGGTTACTAAAGGGCTAAACAAAGCCAAAACACAAAATGAGCCCAAACAATCTATTAGGCTAACATCCTCCCTCAAACTCGTAATCCAACGACAATAAGCGGTGAGAATTTGTTAGATAAAAACTAAAAGCGAGAAGCAGACAAAGCCTTAGTAAACATATTAGCAATCGATAGGGTCGTTGGAACATGTGGCAGAGAAATAGTCCCAAGTTGAAGATGATGACTAGTGAAATGACATTCAATCTCTATATGTTTCGTCCGCTCATGAAAAATTGAATTCTTGGCAATCTGTATCGCACTTTTGTTGTCATAGTTCAAGGTAGTAGGATGAGAAGTATAAACTCAAATTTTAGAAAGAAGCCAACGTAGCCAAATAATCTCACAGGTGGTGATGCCCATAGCTCAATACTTAGCTTCGGTAGAGGACCGAGAGACAACATCTTGTTTCTTACTCTTCCAAGAAATCAATGAATCTCCAAGGAAGATGCAAAAACCTATAGTGAATTTGTGATCATGAGGATCGTTATCCTAATCAGCATCACTATAAGAATGCAACTCGAGAGAGGATGCCGATGGAAACACAAGTCTTCAGAACTGAGTGCCGCAAAGATGTCACACCCCCAAACCGGAACGGTGAAAACGTTCGGGGGCGAAGGACGTCATGCTCAGTATCACAACACATGCATCATAGTAAAACAAGCAACAACATCCATTGCATTAATATTAAAAGTTCACATTGTATTCGAATCACATATGATTGACTCCAAAAGTAAATAACAAAACAAGGACATGTAGCTACTATGCTCCATCTTCTGAATCCCGGTGCGCATACATGTCTACTAGTTTCCTGAGAATACAAGTTATTTTGAAAGAGTAGATCATCATTTAAGCTGGTGAGTTCATAAGTATTTTTGTTATAAAAAGTATATTCTAAGTTCTTTTGGAAAAGTTCGCCTGTTCCTTCAGAAAATCCTATATTTTCTGATGTGATGAATGATAAGTAATAATGACTCTTACAATTTCTTCTATGAGTACTTAATGAATACAAGTTATATACAATCCAGATCAAACATACAATCAATTGTGTGGATCTGCCCTAAGCCCACAACCAAACAAGGAAGAGGAAATGAGGTGGAAGTCACACATTTCATTGTTTGTTAGATCCTCATTGTATATAACCCTGTTGTATTCACCAGGTGCTTACGGAGTTAACTGTAATAGTTCTTTGACATTTGATGAAAATATTCCTTAAGAAAATCATATATTTTCTTTAATAAATGGTAACCGCAATAGTTCCTTCTATAATCACTTAGTTTATAGTAGCTATATAATCTAATATCGAACGGACAGTTAAATGTGTGAATCTGCCCTAAGCCCACAACCAAACAAGGAACAGGAAATGAGGCGGAAGTCACACATTCCATTGCCTATCGGATATTAATTATATATAACTCTGATGTATAAACGAACTAATTATAGAATTAACCATTTAAGGTCCTTTATGTTATACTAGTTTAATAAGAAGTATTAAACCTTTTATAAATAAGTTTCTAGTTTCACTAACTCTATTGTGAAACATTGTTTTCGGTAATAAATGTTATTGTTTTCAGAAAGTTCTATCAAAAACTGTTTACCTTAAAAGAACGATGTTTACCATAGAAAATCCTATTTTTTCTATAAAACTGACTAGTAGTCTTCATTGTTTCAAGATCGAAAAGCACAAGTATAATCCATATACTTACTTCAATGATATCTAGTTTTGTTGATACGGTAAACTGAATAAAGACTTGTTTACCCTGAATACCTGATACGGCGATACTACCCTCCTATGATCATTTAATACATACGAGTTGTATATAACAGAGATCGAACAGGCAGTTGAATGGGTGACTCTGCCCTAAGCCCACAACCAAACAAGGAACATGAAGTAAGGCGGAAATCACACATTCCACTATCTCCCGGACTTCAGTTTTATCTAACCCTATTGTATATACTGAGTAATCACATAGTTAATATCCCTTGAGATTGTTTAAGAAAAGTCTATTACTACGTAAATATATCGTTAGTATCTATTTGTGAGTGTTATGACCATACTAATTGATACGACGTGAAACAGACGCTAGTATCGTTCATGACTTTGTCACCCGCAGACCTGCCGGTCCAACTGTAGCTAACAGTAAATGTGAGGGATTTTTGGTCCCATATAGATCTATGCACAAATTCACGCTCTCCCTCAACGAGACTCTGGTTCATAAGGGTAGACTTCCACTGGTACTTATGTGAGTACTCGAAGACGTGTCTCACAAGCTAGATTAACTACTTTACAAGTAATAATGCGGAAAACCCTTTGGATAATTAACATATAAGTTTGTAAAAAGATTCTTTTGTTTCATGAACTAACTTATAGCTTATAAGCTTATTTTCCATGTTTTAACTAGTTTCATGTTTTAAACACATTTGTAAAGGTAAGAAAGACATATGAAGCAGTTTATATTTTAAAACACAAGATTTCTTGTATTATACTTGTATCCCCCCCCCTAAAAACATTAAAAATTTGGGAAAAGATATGGGGGTATGAACTCACCTTATGTGAGTGATTCGATTGGAGACTGGAATAAGGATGTTATACTCACGAACGAAGTCTCGTAGCACAAATGAGTCCTAAATAGCATGTAATGATACATATAGGCATGAAATTAGTGAATCTAACTACAAAGGCGATTAGGAAACAACCTAGGATGCAAGAATAACTCACCAAAGGAGTGTTAGAAGCAAGTTAGGAGGCTAAAAGGGAGTTCACGGCCAAGCTAGAAGGGTTCACGGCCTCATGAAGGGTTAACGGCCCTATGATGGGTCACGACCCTTATGAGTGGTTCACGGCCCAACTTCAGGGAAGAACACTTGAAGATCTTGTTGCTTGGCAAGTGTTTGAAGATCCTAAGTTGTATTCTAAGGAGATACAAAGAAAAGGGATGTTTAAGAGTGAAATTGGTGTTCTTGATATATGATACTTGAGAGAGAATGGGATGTTTGCGGCCAAGGAAGAAAGAAATGAAAGAAAATCAGCCATCTCATATATATAGGTAGGAGTTCACGGCCTAAGGAGGGTTCACAGCCATGAACATGGTTTGCGATCGTGAACCTCATTTGTTGAGGTTTTATGTCTCGAATGAAGTTTTTGGCTCTCGGTTCTTACGTGGTTCACTTCCTAACACAACCCTTACTACAATACCAATTGTAGTGTTGTTGATTATGATGGCATGTGCGGAATAAGAAAGATCTAGTGAATCATCATACAAATCATGAACACATGGAGTAAACAAATATTTTAAGCTCTCATTAGTTGAATTAGAAAGAGTACAAATGGGTTTGCTAGTTTCTCTCTCTAAAACTAATGTTCTCCAAATGGTTCATTACAAGTTCTTACATAATGGGAGTCAATCGCTTCCTATTTATAGGAAAGACTCAACCCATTTACACATACAATAGGGTAAGCCATAAGAATCCACATCTAAGCATGACTTTGCACCCTAACATTCTCCCCTTCAAAGTTAGGAGTGGATGTCCCGACTTCAATATCCAACGAGCTCGCACGATCAAGACCAAACTCCCCTTCGAAGTAACATCGGTCTTCAAATCCGCAAATGAATACCCGAAGCTTCGAGTACCCACTCTTCATTCTCTGACTTTTCATAATAAAAAAAATGATTATAAAACCCATTAAGGGTGAGAAGCGCCTGATGATTAATCTTCACATAACTCCCCCTTGATGTGTGCCAAAAATGAAACACCGAAAAACTTGCATGGAAAAACAATCACGAAAAAGCCTCGAAAATTTTCCAATTTGTGAAAATTTTCGACTTTTGGATGAGAATTTCAAGATTGTCCAAAATCCAGGTAAAAACTGTCACTTTCTGAATTCTACAGGGACCCGTTGCGCCACAAACAACTTAAGATGCGAAACTCTACCCCATTTGTGAAACTGGGCATAAAGTGTAAATCCGCACCAACTGCAAGGACTGAACTTGGAAATTCTTCAATTTCTCACCTTTGTTAGCTCAATTTCGAAGTTGGGTATTTTCTGCCAAAATTTCGAAATTGCAGGGGCTAAAAGAGAAATGTTTCCATTCTTCACAATTTGTTAAACAAATTTCGAATTTGGACCAATTTGGCCATATCTTCGAAACATTAGGGACCCACTTCGAAACTTTATTTTTCTTCTTCTTCCCACTTCGTTAGCCAGGTAACGAATTCATCTTTTACACACGCTTCGCTTTTTAGGTTCAAAGAGTTGATTAACGAAACATTTTCTTAATCATTCAAAGTCGAAGGCATGCGAACCACTGAATAGTGAACAGTAACATCTTGATCATTCAGATTGTTCTTTACCATCGAATTCCCAAAAATGAATTTCTTCAATTGTTTGCTTTGTTTTAGAGGAAGTAACCATCGATTCCACATAATACCCAAAAACGAGAAATAGTTATGAGAGTCGATGATTCCCAACAACAATCCTTCAATCATTAATCATTAAACAAATACGTGAATGAAGAAACGATGAAGAACGGATGCAATGGTACAACCAGATAAAGCTGGTGTACAAGTCGATTGACGAACAACACATACGTCGATTGAATTATATGAATCAATGGGCTCCACTCACTGAAAACGAATTCAAATATATATCGACTTATTGATTTAAGATATTGGATCGCACACTAGGCTTATATTTGAACATGAACAGTGGAATTGATTTGGATTGGGCCTTCGAAATATGCAACATATGAACAGTGAAATTAAACAAAATGATTTTAATTTGGTTTTGATCTAAACAAAAATAATTGGATCAATAAAAGGGGTTGAAACGGATTTGATCCAATGAGGCAAATCGATCAAAAATGAAAAACGCAAATCACGAATAGAAATCATGGACGTTTTGGAATCCATTTGAGAATTTGAGATACCTTTTTGACGAATCGAATTCCATTTGCAACGAATGAATCAAATTTAGAAGATCTTGGTTCTTTTGTTGGAACGAGAAAATATCCAATTTGAACATTGTACACCCATTATGCGTGATGTACAACTCGTTCTTCGTGTTCTTCAACGATCCAAGAACATCTTCATAAGAACCACCAACACTTTTGGATTTTGACTTCAAATTCAATGCAACATTTGGAAATTGTTGCTTTGGAACCCAAATTTTCTTCACAACAACACTTGATGATTTTTGTGAGTAAGCCCACTTGTTTTTGCATTTAATCTTCTTCTTCTTTTTCTTTCTCATCTTCTTGCATCTTGAAGATTTGATTTCAAGAACACCTTCATTCTTGACAACTTCAACTTTGCAAGTTTGAATCAAATCTTTTGGAGTTTGATACTTGTGAATTTCTTGGATTACCGGTTTTCGATAAGGAATCATTCCTTCAAACGAATCACAAGAACACAATATATCATCGGTTTAAACTCCAATCGAGCAAAAACCTTTTGCATCTTCATGAGAATCAACTTGAATCTTCTTATCATGAACTTTAAGAACATCAAGAACATATTCAACAAACTTAAGAGCATGAAGATCACTTGGGTTTTCAATAAGACAAATGTATCTCTTATTAAACAAATATCTTTCTTCTCCTTCCTCTCGATTTTCGCTACAAACTAACATGATCATGGAAAGATCGTACAAGCATTCAATCTTCTAAAGTGGTTGAAATATCAATCTTCCATGATCATCTTTCAAACCTCCATAAGAAATCAAACTACTCCATGAAATCAACCCGCCTTTCAACAACAATCCATAGAATTGATATTCATTGACTTTGTATTTCACATCTTCAATGATCACAACCCAAGAATGATACTCCAAGAACACCATCTTTGATCAATCAATAAGATCTTGAGTTTTTGTAGAGAGAGAAAGTGATTTTGAATGGGTTTTCTAGAGAGAGAAAGTAAAAATCACTTGAATTCTAGTGAAGAAAATCGAATTATGAGTAGAATCAACAAGGAATTCGATTTCTAGAATCCAAACTCTCTTTAACACGAAGATCAAAGATAAAAAACGAAGAATCACCAAATCTAGAATGCCATCAAGGATCAATTCTTGATAAGATCAAGAACACCCGCTCTGATACCAATTGTAGTGTTGTTGATTATGATGGCATGTGCGGAATAAGAAAGATCTAGTGAATCATCATACAGATCATGAACACATGGAATAAATAAATATTTTAAGCTCTCATTAGTTGAATTAGAAAGAGTACAAATGGTTTTGTTGGGTTCTCTCTCTAAAACCAATGCTCTCCAAATGGTTCATTACAAGTTCTTACATAACGGGAGTCACTCACTTCCTATTTATAGGAAAGACTCAACCCATTTACACATACAAGAGGGTAAGCCATAAGACTCCACATCCAAGCATGACTTTGCACCCTAAGAGTTCTATATAGGCTCGGATCAGACATTCTGACAATGTCAATTAGAGAATGTCGAGCATTAGTCTCGAGGGGGTATCAATTATGTTGTTATCAGAGAGATGTGCACGTTCGAACAGGTCAGAAATATACTTTGTCTAAGACAAGAGATATCCTTTTGAAGATTAAGCAACCTCAAGCCCTAAGAAATAATACAATAAGCCCAAATCTTTCATAGAAAAGTGATAAGCCAAATCATGCTTCAAGGACTCTATACCATAAGCAACCCATGGACTCCTCATCTAGAAGCCTTGGACGAAAACTTATAGGGCCTCCCTATAATTTTCGTCCACTCCTATCTAAGGAGTCCAAGAGCCCTATTTCACAACTATCAATTAATTGTAAAACAACCCATGTACTTTTAATTAATTCCTTTAATCCCAAAATTAATTCCAAATTAATTTCTGATTAAAAACTAATTAAATAACATGATTTCTAATTAATATATCATTCTCATAATATATTAATAAATGATTTATATCAATTTATTATTCCAAATAATAAATTCAACTTCTCTCCAAAAGTCATCACGTCAAGTTGCAAGAGTGAAGGCAACCCAAAAGGACTGTGCTACTATCAATTCAAGTATATACCAATTATAGTTATGGGCTTAGACACCTAATCCAACAGTCTCCCACTTGGATAAGTCTAACAACTATAATTGCAAGTACAACTTCAAAAGTTGACCAACACATTGTAGCTCTCAAAAGCCGCTATCGAACTCTGACTTAGTCAGTTACGTGTCCTAAGATAAGGGATCATATAATCCTCCATTCTACAAGATATCATGTGGACAAATGACATGGAACATAATCATTCTCATTATCCAACAGTTTGTTTCCCGATTTCTTATGTGTAATGACAGACAACTTAATTGAACACATCAATTCAGTCTTGATCGGGCCCGACATATAAGTTAACACCAAATCATCGAGGGGCCCAAGATATCGCTTTTCCCCTTAGGGCAAAAGGAACAGATAAATTTTGACTTATATTCTTGTACTATTTACTCATCAAATCACACACAACAATACATTTTATAACATCAAGTTACTGATGCATTTACGCATTATCAATGCACAACCAGCTTGTAAACAACAACTCATATATCTCGGTTTAAAGATTATACGATATTATCGTCTCAGAATTACTCGTGATAAATTCCATGAAGTAATTCTTTGAGCATGGATTAATCCAATACTCAAATCTCCATTTCAGAAGTACTCATGAAAGTTGCAACAAACCATTGTTATGTCTAAACCCTTAGACAATCTACAATCCAATTCACGATAGTCTTAATTCATTACTTACTTCCAAAGTATGATCGATTGTGGATGTTTTGAATAATCCAATTATTCGGAAAGTAAAACATGCAAAGTTGAAACACAAAGATAAACAATTGACAAAAGATGGTAAACAATACTCATAAATAAATCTCCATTTATTCAATCATCAAATGTCAATTACATTTATTTGTTACAAGTTTCTTAATATCTATCTAATCACTAAAATTAATATCATCTTTCAGACCAATGCTCATCGCATGCTGAACGTGCTTAATCCTAATTAGACCCTTTGTGAGGGGATCGATATGATTATCTTCTTATGATACCCTCTTAACGACGAGGTGTCATTCTTCTACTCGGTGTCTGATAAATGATATTTTCTGTCGATATGCCTAGATATTCCATGATCTCTTGGTTCCTTGGTCAAGGCAACCGCTCCTTCATTATTGCAAAAAATTTCCATCGGCTCCTTAATGGCTAGCACAACTCCAAGGTCTCCAATGAAGTTCTTCAACCATATAGCCTCCTTTGATGCTTCGCTCGTAGCTATATACTCGGATTCACATGTTGAATCAGCTACGGTCTCTTGCTTGGAACTTTTCCAAGTTACTGCTCCTCCATTGAGGGTAAACACCCAGCCTGACTGAGAACAGAAGTTGTCTCTGTTGGTCTGAAAGTTGGCATCGCTATACCCAACAACTCTTAATTCATCAGTGCCACCAAGCACAAGTACCCAGTCCTTCGTCCTTCGCAGATACCTAAGAATGTTCTTAACCGTTATCCAATGAGTTTTACCCAGATTTCCCTGATGCCGACTAACCATGCTCAAAGCAAAAGCCTCGTCAGAGCGAGTACATGTTGTAGCGTACATGATCGAGCCAACTGTAACGCCCGTGTTTCTAGGCTAGGAATTAATATTGACATAATAGTCTAGGTTAACCTTTGTAACTCATTTAGAAGAAATGAAAAGGAATTATGTGAATATTATGTGAAAATTATGTGTTTTATGCTTAATTATTAGGGTTTAATTAATTAAGAATAAAATTGAGCGTCAAAAATAAATATTAGATAAAGCCGATATCTATTAAGAAAGTTGTAGTGGTCATGACAAGGATTATGGATATATAAAGAATGCCGAAATCCGAGTTGTAACGAAGAAGTTATGACTTGTCGAAGTTTCGCGACAAAACCGGCACGGTGCCGAATGTCGTAAAAAGTGAGTTTTTGATAAACTACTTTTTAGCCTCAGTGATCTAAACAAAAGTCGTAGTGTTCGTTAAACCGAGAGTATGTATAAAAAGAACGCCCAAATCTGACTTCGTATGAGGAAGTTATAATTTTTCTAAGTTTCAGCTTAGAAGTAGACAGCTAAAAACTCGAATTTTAGATCGAGTGATTTTTAGCCGACACAACCTAAACGAGAATCGAAGGTCTCGTCAATATTAGTACAACGGTAAAAAGACAGACGAAAACGGACGTCGGATGAAGAAGTTATGAATTTTTAACGGATTTCCTGTCCGGGTCTGTTAAAAATAATAATATAAAAATTAAATTCAAAATTAGCCAACGAAGTCTAAACGAAAGTTGTAGAGCGTAAATTTACCTATGCGTGCATATAAAGAACATCCAAAACGGAGCTCGTATGCGAAAGTTATGAATTTTAGAAGATTTTGGCACAAAATTCGAGAAATTTCGCATGGATGAGCTTCACCCGGAAAAGCCACGTCACCTTGCATGAACAGTAGCCGCGTGTCGCTTCCGGATTCGACCAAAGTCTCAGCTCTCACACATTCGACGCGTGTGCACCCCCGTGTCCGAAGCAACTTAGTCATCTGGTGATGAGGCACGTCTGAAGCCTGACATGTGGCCTCGCATGCGAGACGTGTCCGAGCTTCGCTGCTGCCACCTGTCCGAGCCACGTGCCCTCGCCTCCTGCTGCCTCGTGCCCTCGCTGCTGACTCACCTTCTTGACCGACCTCCGAACCTCGGCCCTATAAATAGAAGGCTTGCGAGCCTTCCCGGGTAATTTTGGAAAGTTGTCCCTTTTCACCCATTTTTCAATATTTTCACTATTTCCACTTCCCCCAAAGCCCCGGGATTAATTCCAACGCCCAGAACACGTCCCGGAGTGCCCGAGAAGCCCGAGAAATTTATCTTTTCGATTTTGAAGCCCGACCCTCGCAGAGCCCGGTTTCCTAAAAAAACTCCCGGTTTTATTAGAAACGATCGTTTTAGGAAACGAAGTGCTGCCCGATTATCGTTAAATCAAGTGAGTGTATAGTTACTTTCATCTTACACATAGATATGAAGTATTTTATATAAAATACGTGCTATGTGAATATATATTGTTTGTTTATTTGAGATGGATATTGAAGGAATGATTTATACAAGTTTTTAAACTGTATATGTATTTTTATCTACAAATATGTTGGGTAAAACATGGGTAGATGAATTAGATGATGTGTAATGAAATAAAAATTGATGAGAGGTATCGATGTTTAAGATGATCTAGTCATCTAGCAGAGTATAGACAACGGCCACAGACTACTTTAGATAGTCCAGTGGAACGTTAGCAGACTCGTAATCGGTAGGTATGTTTGAACTATATGTTCATAAGGTGTTCTCGAACTATATGTTCATTAGGTGTTTTTGAACCATGTGTTCATCCGATAGTTCTTCTTTTTGACACTATTACGTGTCGGGGTACGGGAGCGTACGGGAGTACTTTATTAGTATTTTCCCTATACTTTTTATTTTGAAGAGCTTTGGAGTCTTCGTTTCTTTTATGAAGTGATCAGACGAGCTTCATGAGTCAGCGTTTCCATTCTCAATGCCGGATAGGGTGAGTCTGGGGGTAAATTACCTCACGATATTTAGACCACAGCCTAGGAAAAGTTCGATGTTGGATAGGGTGCGTCTGGGGGTTACATACCTCACGATATTCAGACCACAGCCTAGGCAAAGTTCGATGTTGGATAGGGTGAGTCTGGGGGTAAATTACCTCACGATATTCGGACCACGACTAGGCATTGATAACTACCCCTAACTTAATTGTCTTGTGGTTCTTTCTTTTACGAACTAAGGTTCGTGGTTAAACTTATTCCATTCATTTGACATCTTCTTCGATCCTCGTTTGCTGCTAGGGAATTTCCGAAGCAGTTTCGTTAGTTGGTTGTTCATATTGATCCTTTAGGCTAGATCTAGTAAGATCACTGTATAGGATCAGTATGTGGGGATCGACGTTTGTTAGTGCTTGTAGTATAAGCCTTGGGCAGCGATGGACTTCGTTCCTATTCCTTAGGATGAATCCTTAGGAATGAGTGATAGTTGATTCTTAGGGTAAATCCTTAAGAAATAAATAAGATAATGGGGATTGGGTAATTGGGTTGATTGTTTGATGTTTAAGTATAATAAATTTATTTATTGTGGGTTAAAAACCCTATATGCTCACCAGGCTCCCAAGCCTGACCCACTCAGTTTATTTGTATCACAGGTATCGATACGAAGTTGCTTTACACTGAGAGATTAAAAGAGAAGTAGATCACTAGTGTAAATGAATGTAAGTTTTGTTTATGCTTATGTTTTTGTATTGACGATGACATCCCAATGGTTTAAATGAATAAAATACATTTCCTCGGAAATGATTTGATAACATATTTATCATGTTTTTCTGGGAACAAATTCCGCAACACTTTTAATCAAATGATTACTCTGAAATTATTTTAAAAGCATAAATTAAACCGGTCTTTTCTGGCCGTGAATTTGGGGATGTCACACCAACGGTGGAAGCATATAGAACCCGAATCATCTCTTGTATCTCTGCATCGGTAGTCGGACTCTGAGTCTTACTCAGCTTGGTATTACTCTGGATAGGTAACTCTCCTTTCTTTGAATTTTCCATGCTAAAACGCTTTAGCACCTTATCCAAATATGTTCTTTGACTAAGTCCAATTGGTCTTCTACTCTTATTTCTCAAAATGCTTATTCGCAGAATATAGGCAGCCTCTCCCAGATCCTTCATAGCGAAACACTTTCCAAGCCAGGACTTAACTTCCTGCAAAGTTGGAACGTCGTTTCCTATAAATAGTATGTCATCAACATGCAGTACCAAGAAGGTGACTATACTCCCACTAGCTTTGAAATATACACAAGATTCATCTTCATTCCTAGAGAAGCCAAACTCTTTGACCTTCTCATTAAAGCAAAGATTCCATCTGCAAGAGGCTTGTTTCAATCCATAGATTGATATCTCAAGCTTACACACTCTATTGGGGTATTCAGCATCCACAAAACCCTCTGGTTGACTTATGTAAACATCCTCAGCCAACTTTCCATTAAGGAAAGCAGCTTTGACATCCATCTACCAGTCGTGCCTTGAACGTGTGTACCTTTCCATCAATGTCGGTCTTCTTTTTGAAGATCCATTTGCACCCAACTGTCTAACGACCTGGTACATTGTCAACCAAGTTCCAAACTTGATTGTCATACATGGACTGGATCTCGTTGTCCATTGCTTCTTTCCATTTGGCAGACTCAAGGCCCGCCATGGCTTACTTATAGTTAGAAGGCTCATCCAAATTTACCAGTGTACTATCACTGATAAACGTATCACCATCTATAGTAATATGGAACCCATAAAACTCTGGTGTCATTCTAACTCGAGCGGAACGTGTAAGAGGTAACGACTCGTCAATTGGTTCAACATGAATCTCTTCCTCGGGTTGAGCGCTAGTGTCAGAGGTTCCTTCATCGCTTGACTCTTGAATTTCTTCAAGATCAATTGTACTCCCACTGTCCTCTTTGCATATGAGCTATCTCTCGCCAAAGACTCCCCTTCGTGCTACGAAGACCACACTTTCACTAGGTCTATATAACAAATATCCAAAGGACTTTTGTGGATAGCCGATGAAAATGCATCGCTCACTTCAAGGTTCAAGCTTGTCGTGAGTCTCTCGTATAACGAAAGCTTCACAACCCCAAACCTTGATATGTGCCAACGAGGGAACCTTCCATGTCCACATCTCGTGAGGTGTTTTGGCAACCTTCTTCGTTGGGACTAGATTAAGAATATGGGCGGCATTCTCTAAGGCATACCCTCAGAATGATATCGGTAGCGAAGCTCAACTCATCATGGAACGAACCATGTCCAACAAGGTTCGATTACGCCCCTCAGCCACACCATTAAGTTGTGGTGTCCTAGGAGGTGTCAATTGTGAAACAATTTCACATTCCTTGAGGTAGTCGTGGAACTCGATACTAAGATACTCATCACCCCTATCGGATCTGAGCATCTTGATCTTCCTGCCCAATTGATTTTCGACTTCATGTTTGAACTCTTTGAACATTTCAAAGGTTTCTGACTTATGCTTGATTAAGTAGATATATCCATATCTGCTATAATCATTGGTAAAAGTCACATAAACTCGATTTGCATCCCTTGTGGTTGATGTGAAGGGCCCACACACATCCGTGTGTATGAGATCCAACAATCCTTCACCTCTGTCACAAGAACCAGTGAAAGGTAATTTAGTCATCTTTCCAAGCAAACAAGGCTCGCATGTATCATCTGACCTTAAGTCAAATGATTCCAACACTCCATCCTTTTGGAGTTGGGCAATGTGTTTCTTGTTGACATGTCCAAGACGACAATGCCACAAGCATGCCTTGTCTAAACCATTAGACGCATCAATTTGTAACACACTATTTCCTAAATTGTTTACAACCATCACAGTTTCATATACAACATCACAAGGTAATGCTTCAAAATAAAATACACCATTATAATAAGCATTAATAGAACCATTCTCATTATTAAAAGAATATCCAAAACCTTGTCTGTACAAACCGTGAAATGAAATAATATTCCTTGTCATTTCTGACGAGTAGCAACAATTATTTAAATCTAAACTTGACCCACTACTAAGCACTGAAGAGTGAATCCTAATCTTGGTAACAGGTGACGATCTCCTATTGCCCATAATCAGGTTCATCTTCCCATGCTCCACATCCTCACTTCTTTTTAGTCCCTGCAAGTCAGAGCAAATGTGAAAACCACATCCTGTATCAAGGACCCAAGAATTAGAATGCAATGAGTTTTTAGATTGAATAGTGTAAATACCTGTCGAGGTTGGCTTGATCTTGCCATCCTTTATATCTTGCAAGTACTTGGGGTAGCTTCTCTTCCAATGCCCCTTGTCATGGCAGTAGTAGCAGGTAGCCTCTTTAGGATCAGAGGCAGGTGGAGATTCAGAACTAGATTTTCCTTTAGGGCCATTGCTAGACGACCCGGTTTGAGACTTTCCCTTCCAATTTTGTTTTGAGGGAGCTTTCCTCTTCTTCCCTTTCCCTTGCCCAATGGCCAAGACGGGAGCAGTAGTGTAATGCCCTGTTCCGAATCGCTTTCCTATTTTAGGACTGTGGCCTAAAGATAGGTTATCATAAGGCTTAGGGCCTTTGGAAAAGAGCAATCTAGACCCAATTAGGTACAAATAATGTAATTGACGTGATCCGGGAGTTTGGGTTGTGCCTTGAAGTCAAGGGGTATATCGGTAAAGTAGCAGTTCGAGCTCTTTATGAATTGTGGATTTTTTTTTGGAATGTTTTGAGGTGAGGATAAGTTGATAGATGTATAGATCTTCCCGCCACCTTTCCATGGAAATAAATAACGTCAAAAACGGAGTTAAAACGAAGAAGTTATCGCCGTTTGAAGTTGCAGTGGTTCGGGTGAGTGATCGTTGACTTGTTGACCAAGGTCATTTAAGGCTCACGACGTGAGCATGAAGTGATCACAACGTGAGGAGTGCATGATGCACCAAAACCCTAATTTTCGGGTATTTAAAGGTATGAGATGATTAGGGTTGCTTCTCCTCGGCCTCTTTCACTCCCAAGACCTCTGGAAGCCCTAATATCAGCCCCCATTGAAGTCCTTGGTCATTCTTGGTGTTATTCAAAAGATTTTGAAGCTTTAAAGCCCTTTGAGGAGGAAGAAAATCATTGGTGGTGCGTTTGTTAGCATCTTGGCTTCATCGTCAGCTAGTTGAGGAGCTTTTGGACCTTTGTAAGTCCTCAAGCTCATGCCTTTCCTTTCCTTGCTTACTAGATCTAAGTTTCCATGCATTTCATGGCTTGTAATGTTGGTTAGCATGCATGGGATCCATAAAGTTGGCCACTTTATGGATCATGGTGGTATCTTAAGTCCTATATGTTCTAGATGTGGACTTTGGTGATGGTTTTGGACTCCAAGTTTGAGTCTTGGCCCTTTTTCCTTCATTTTGATCTAAGTTGGTGTTTAAGTCATGTATTGGACATATGTGACTGGAAAGCTTCGATTTTTATGGTCATTGGGGTCAAGGAAGACCCTCTAGACTGTCCCATGTTAAGGCTTAATGGATTAGGAGCTTAATGCTCATTTTTGGTCAGATCTGGACTCACGACGTGAGGAATGAACCCTCACGACATGAGAGCGTGTTCGAGGAAGTTTCTGGGCCAAAGTCACGACCTCACGACGTGAGCATAAGGTGCTATCAGCCTTAGTGGGCCCAATGTAGTTAGGCCTTGATTAGGCCCAATGGGCTTGCAACTTTAGGCCATTGGAAAATCATTGGTTCAGAAAAGTAAATGGGCTTTAGCTAAAGGCCCATGTAAGGGTTTGGGCCTAATTTTGAAAATTAGGCCGTTGATGGGTTTTTATGGACTTGATAGTATTGGACCTTGAGGAAGTGTTTATCTTTTGGGCCAAGGTTTGGGTAGAGTTCATTCTGGGACAAGAGTATGTGAGGGGTAAAATGGTCTTTTACCCCAGTGAGGACTTATGGTTAAGTTATGAGAATCCTGAACTTATCTAATTTATGTGATGATCAGTAGCTTGGGGAGTCAAGAGATCAGCAGTTCGGGGATCTTCCAGCTAGCAGCCAGAGGTTTATTCGCGGGATTCTGCAGTCAGCTTGTGAGGTGAGTTTTCTCCTGTAGGAACGAGTCGAAGGCACCCATTTCGGCCCGTTTATGTATGTTAGTATGTTCCGTACTAAGGTTCGATGTCGGGCGGTGCCCGAGGAATGTTTGTATGCTTGATGTCTTCGTGATTCTTGCATGTGCTCGTTTTATATGTTTCTGGACTTCGGTCTGATGCCGGGGTAAGCCCGAGGAATGTTTATATGTTTTCGGATTTCGGTCCGATGTCGGGCGGGGCCTGCGGAAGGTTTATATGTATGTTTCCGGACTACGGTTCGATGGCGGGTGGTACCCGATGAAGAAATGAATGTTTAGTTATATTCGTGGTCTTTGTGATACTTGTATGTGCCTGGTAAGGAGGTGAGTGTGGGCGGGGTCCCGCATCTCATCACTAGTTGAGTGTGGACGGGGTTCCATATCTCACCATTAGCAGAGTAGGGGCGGGGCCCATGATAGGCGGGGCCTTAAGACTAGAAGAGATAGTGTTGCGTATGATTCTTTATGTACTAGCATGATTATATGTTATTGTTTGTATGTGCATAGCGGGCGGGTCCCAGAGACAGGAGGGGCCTGGTAGAGACATATTTGTATACCGAGCGGGGCTCGATGCCAGGCGGGGCCTGATGTCGGACTCTGTCTGATGTCGGGCGGGGCCCGAGGAAGGGGCGGGGACCCAGTTTACATGCTTATGTGATTATGTGTATGGTATGTGGTAGTTTAGGGAGACTCACTAAGCTTCGTGCTTACAGTTTTCAGTTTTTGTTTCAGGTACTTCCGATAGCAAGGGGAAGAGCTCGGGATGATTGCATTGCACACACCATGATGTTTAGCCTAGGATGTTACTCTGATGTTTTGATTTGCAAACTCTGATAATAATGTTTTGAAATACTTTGACTCATGTTTTGATGGAATGGTTTGATAAGTATGGTTTTATTAATAATTAAAAATGAAAATGTTGTACCGTATTTCTGGGATGTTTCAAGTAGCAGCAGCAGGAGGAGTGGAGATAATACTTTTTCCCTTTATTCCACTCTCAGCGGTTCTCAGCAAGCTTTGGAGTTGACTCAATGTCACTTCCTCATTGTTCAAATGATAAGTCATAACAAACTGATCATAACAGGAAGGCAATGAGTGCAAGACTATATCAATAGCCAATTCCTCATCAAAGTTCACATTGAGCTTTAAGAGACGATCCACATATCGTTGCATACGTTGCAAGTGGGTCGTGACAGACTCTCTGTCCTTCATCTTGTTGGTTATGAGGGACTTCACAATTTCATACCTCTCTTGACGAGTTCGTCGATGGTAATTTTCCATCAAGTCCTTGTTCATCTCATATGGCCAATAGTCCTCATAGAACCTCTGAAGCTCGGGAGTCATAGTGGCAACCATGATGCATGACACTTTGGTCGCATCGTTGCAATGTCTCCTATACTCAACAATTTCTTCAGGAGTAGCTTTTGTTTCATCGATCTCGTTCAACTCCTTTTCGAGAACATATTCCTTGTCCTCTAATCTCAAAGCCATCTTGATGTTGCGAATCCAATCATTATAATTGGATCCATCAAAGGTGACCTTTTGAGCAGATGCCCAAGAGCGAGAAGTGGTTGGAGTTGTTATTGGAGGAGCAGAAGCATTATTGGAAGTTGACATCTACAAAAGTAGAAAGACAAATTTTGATTAGATAAGGAAATCCTTAATATAACACACAAATGAAATATTAAGGCTAGGATCCAACTAAATAATTTACAATTCAGAAGAGAGATGTCGTAATCCAATTGCAAATTATTTAAAGGTAGATAAATGACGATTTACCAATTTCACCACGCAAACGAAATTTAAACGAATTAGGTTTTAAATGAAATTCCTAGATCTTTTGAGATTCATTGAACTATTCAATGACATGTTTAATCTCGATTATTCCCTTTCCATTTGTGACTGGTATACAGAGGATCACAAACAAGGTGTGAATAACCATGCAAATTGGTTTGGTACTCTCGATGTCATTTATCACCTAATTTACGTGCCGGTTAACCGCACATGCTCCATTAATCAATGATAATTTACGAGCTACCCATTGCCACCCTTTATTAGTCCATATTAGTGTGCCGGTCAACCACACACGCTACACTAACAACTTTTATAAAGTGTAATGTGCAATTTCATGGATTAGTATTAAATTCACATTTTCCTAAAGTAACCAAAATTGGGAATTTTATAAAAAAAAGACATTTAGTTACTTTATATTTTCATTATACTTATTAATGAGAATTTAATGTCATATCAAACCCGTTCAGCTAAAGACCCTCCACTAGTCAAGAGAGCGGTGGGTAAGAGTGGATACCCAATGACAGTCATTTTATAGGTCATTTCTTTAAACTCCCCTTATAGACCAGTTTCGTGAATGAGGCCTACTAATGATAAGACTGACTTTTCTTATATATATATATATATATATATATATATATATATATATATATATATATATATATATATATATATAGGGTCCGGTTCCTGTGATGACTCATTTTAAAGTGAGGACTCGTGAGGACACCTTAAAAAATTTGAAAAAAAAATCTTAAAAAAATACAAATCATAAAATCGAGCATAGATATATGTTCGGGAGAAAAAAAATTGGAAATTTTTTTTTGCATCATTAAAATTGATCCGTGATTCAATTTTAATTTTTTTATTTTGCATCATTATGATCCATGGTTCAATTTTAATGATCCAAAAAAAAATTCAATTTTTTTTCTCCTGGACATAGATCTATGCTCGATTTGATGATTTGTATTTTTTTTTCAATTTTTTTAAGGTGTCCTCACGAGTACTCAATTTAAAATGAGTCATCACTCGATTCTGTTTCTATATATATATATATATATATATATATATATATATATATATATATATATATATATATATATATATATATATATATATATATATATATATATATATATATATAGGGTTGAGATCGGTTGAAAACTCATAGTTTCCCGAGAACCCGAGAACTAAAAATGGAGCGTTTGATCAAAAATAATTCATTAAGGACATGATCGTCATCTTACCAATCTCATTTAATGTTTAATTTTTTGTGCTATTTAACATATTAATATAAATGTCTAAAAATTTACATCATAAATCAAATTTTCATATTTTTTTAAAAAATAGTATTTTTCGTTTTTTTTTAAATGCATATTTTTTTATTTTTTACAGAAAACATGAATTTTTTAAAAAAAAACTTGAAAAAATATTTTTTTAAAATAACTTCAATTTTAAAAAAAAACTGCATTTTTTTTTCAAAAAAACTGCAATTTTTTTAAAAGAAAACTGCATTTTTTCAAAAAGAAATGCAATTTTTTAAAAAAAACTGCATTTTTAAATATAAAAACTGCAATTTTTTCAAAAAAACTATAAGTTTTTGTAAAGAAAGTTACATTTTTTTTTTCAGAAAAAACTGTATATAACAAAAAAACTGCAATTTTTTTTTAAAAAAAGTAAATTTTTAGGTGCATATGTGCATATTTTTTCAAATGCACATATATACATTTCTTATACTATAATATTCGCAAGTAAATCACAACAAATCTCATATTTATTGGTTAATCTATAAACATAATAGTACAAGTATTTTATTCGATACAAAATAAAATATAAAAAATAAAAAAATGCTACAAATTTCAAAGCGTTTTCATGTATTCGTGTCAATATTTCCATATTTTTTTCAATTTATCATTTTCCACCTCTTCAATATTCACCACAATTTCTTCCAAATCTACAAGAAAATTAAAAAGAAATTGATTGATGCAAAAACATTCACAAAAATACATATGTGATTTACATGTGAATCACATGTAATTCATATCTGATTTACATGTGTATCACATGTAAATCACATATGAATTACATGTGATTCACATGTAAATGTGAATTACATGTAATTCATATGTGATTTACATGTGAATCACATGTAATTCATATGTGATTTACATGTGAATCACATGTAATTCATATGTAAATTACAATTCGTATGTGAATTACATGTGAATCACATGTAATTCATATGTGAATTACATGTGATTTACATGTGAATCACGTGCAATTCATATGTGATTTACATGTGAATCACATGTAATTCATATGTGAATTACATGTGATTTACGTGTGAATCATATGTAATTCATATGTGATTTACATGTGAATCATATATAATTCACATATGAATTACATGTGATTTACATGTGAATCAAATGTGATTCATATGTGAATTACATGTGGTTTACATGTGAATCACATGTGATTTACATGTGAATCACATGTAATTCATATGTGATTTACATGAGAATCACATGTAATTACAACGTTAAACTTTTTATAAATTTAGCTAAGTAAAAAAGAAGCAACCATAGTTGTCTAGATTAAAGTGTTGAACTCTTTATACAATGTTCTCTTCCAATCTCTCTCATATGGCTTAACATGAAGCGATCTTGTTATTGTGTGGACAAGATGAGGACAAATTTATAAAAAGTTAGGGACTTAATGGGAATTGGGAAAGACTCATTCGCCTCAAGTTTCATATTAAGTTATTCTTTATGCATTAAGTCAAACCAACCTGTAAGAACTCGACGATTACGGATTCCAGTTCAAACAGATATCCATTCATCATTTGTGTCAACAATGTTAGAAAGATCATCATTAGAAACTTCAAGAATAGGTACAACAGTACCACATCCAACTAACTTGCAACCCTTTCCAACTACCCTGAAAAGAAAAGGAGAACATGGCGATTAGAGGCGAATTTCAGTTGCACAATCTAATATTGAATATGCATAAGCGGTTGATTGGGCATCAATAAACAAATAAACAAAACATGCATTGCTTTCTTCTAAAATGCACTTCAGTCTTAGGAATCAATAAACACATAGTAAGAAAAAAAAACTGACCAAATTTACCAATCACCTCATCTGTGATAGAGCACCCACAAGCTGTGCAACTAGGTCTAGAAGGAGCCCCCTCAAATTAGCCAACAAAGGATATTCAACCTGACTTACAACCCTGTAATGAGCAAATTTATCAAATAAACACAACACCACATGACATAAATCCAATTATGCCACTTGAAATCAATGAGCACATCAACTAGATATCTTCAAGTTTCTAAAGATAACTTGCCCTTATCTGTCAGCATTGATCAACCAATCAAATACAAAATGTTCAATCCCACTCCATAGTTTTTCTGCAATTACAATAAGCATATCCTGTTTTAGAACAAAATGACATCACTTACAAGGATTAAGGATAGACTAATGGTGGAACAACCAAACCTTTTTCTGAAATTCAACACTGATTCTTTTATCATCTGTATTAGCTAACTGAGCAGCAAAGATGAAATCTACAAGTTTGTTCACAGGAGCATATTCACCTATTAAGAATCATGAGAAGAAAAACAAATTGGTAAAATATATTTTGTATGATTTAAAATAAATACAAATTACAATACCAAGTTTGTTCATTGCAAACTCGACTTCCTCAATAGTGAAGTTCATCATTAGTAAGGAAGCCTTTTTGTCATCAATGACATTGCAGCCTTCATCAAGATCCTGCATAGTAAGTATTTTTAGTAGATTGATAACAAACTCTGATGAAGCTAAAAGTCTAAAACTAAAAGATATAATGGAATCATTTTCTACACATATTAACAAATAAATAAAACATCAAAATCATGAAACCAGAAACTTACTTCTTTTACAGAAACATTTCTAGGGTTAGTGCTCCAACTACTTACATCCTGCTCATCACCAAATAAGCAATCCAGGGAACCAGATGATTCTGAATGTCATATAAGAATAGCCTGTTAGTTGGATTCACATACAAGGTCAGTTTCGTCATTTCAAGATAAAAAAATGACAAACGAAACATGATCTGTAAACGAAACATGATCCGATCAAAGCATCACTATAACTACACTTTCACAAACAAGGAGATGCATACAAGAAATATTAAGTCATTTGAACCTTTTTCTGAAATGCAGATGTATCATTTGTACCTTTTGAGGATTCACTGCAAAAGAAATCAGAACATATTCATAATTCCAGTGAATATGTTGAGGTCAAGAAGATCATCGACGTCTATTTTGGAGGAGATGACTCGCCGATGTCAGCTGAGGCGTAAGCGGACTCGCCGGCATCGGAATCGAAGAACAATATGGCCATGATCGATGAGGCTCAACACTTACAGGAGTAAAATAAATCGTCTGATGTGGTGGTCAAGAACATCAACGGCGTCTACTGCTCCGAATGCTTATGTGGTGCCCATTCCAAGTTGTAGATCAATCGTCAATTAGTTTATGGAAATTCGATTTGAAATCGTTAATTTCGTTTGCAGAATCGACATCTGAAAGAAATTAGGGTAAATATGAAACACGAACCATGATTCCTAAAGAGAAACCGACAATCACAGACGGTTTAGTCGGGATTTGATAAAGTAATTTGTGTAATCAGAAGCACCATCGACTTTGACAACACAGTGGGAATTTAGTCGGGATTAGAAGCCATCACAGACGAAGAAAGGGGAGAGATCTCTCACGATACAGAGGTGCGACGCTGGGTTTTGAGAGAGAGAAAAAGATTTGACGTTCTTAGAATTATGGATGACATTTAATCTGATATTTTAGTTCCAATAACACCCTTGCATCAAAAAATCAAGATACCCCGTGTCATTTTTTCCATTTATTTACAAAAATGCCACAATTGATCTCAACCCTTTATTTTTTTGATCTTAGGGCCTAAAATTAGTTCTCGGGTTCTCGGGAAACTATAAGTTCTCAAATGATCATTCCTCTCTCTTTCTCTATCTTTCTCTCTCTCTATATATATATATATATATATATATATATATATATATACATATATATATATATATATATATATATATATATATATATATATATATATATATATATATATATATATAACGGTGTATTTTAAACTTTTAAAATACTAGGGTTCTAAAATTTAAGATTTCAAAATTAAACTGTTTAATTAAATTTTAAATTTAGAAACCAAGGGTGTATTTTTAAAACTTTTTAAAAATACTAGGTTAAATTTTTAAAAATTAAATTAACAAATTAATTTTATCTTTATCCAAAAATTTAACCCAATCATGAATTCATGATAAGGATACAAGATTACTGATTAAATTTTCCAATTTTAAACCATTAAAACGAATTTAAGGTAATTATCCTAATAAATCCATGAAAGATTTGTCAAAGCCGAAAATCTGGGATCTGACAGCTCAACTCGTCGAATCTGGGCAGTGCACTCGTCGAGTTGATGCCAACTCGTCGAGTTCCAATATGAACTCGTTGAGTTCTATGAACAGAATGACGATTCTGCTCCCTTATCCTTTAACCAATTCACAATTGCATCATATTCAACTGAAAAACATCCTAGACTCTGATACCACTGATGGATTTTGAGCATAACTACAAATCCTATGTGTTCATGCAACCCTATAAACTTTGGATCTAGGTTTTTACTAGTTGAACATGCAAACTTGAATACAAAAGAGAAACTCTAATATGCATCTATAATAATCGAAATTAACCTAATACTAGGGTTTAGATACATACCTCAATTGTTATGTACTAATAACAATTAATCCTTGTAGATCTTGAACTCTTGAGAGCAAGTGCCTCAAATGTGACACCTCTAATGGCTTACAAACACTCTTTGCAAGAGGATGAGAGGATAGAGGAGAAGATTGCACCAAAATTTCGGCTATGCTAGGTTTAGAAGCAAGTGGCCAAAAATCCAAAGGGTTAGGCTCCTTTTATACTTGAGGTTGCTTAGTCCCAAAGCTAGGGTTTGCAGATGGAAACCCTAATTTTCTGCTTAAGGCCTAAGCAGCCTATTGACTCCTCATCTAGAAGCCTTGGACGAAAACTTATATGGCCTCCCTATAATTTTCGTGCAATCCTATCTAAGGAATCCAAGAGCCCTATTTCACAAGTATCAATTAATTGCAAAACAGCCCCTACACTTTAAATTAATTCATTTAATCCCAAAATTAATTCCAAATTAATTTCTGATTAAATATTAATTAAAGAACATGATTTCTAATTAGTATATCATTCTCATGACATATTAATAAATCATTTATATCAATTTATTATTCCAAATAATAAATTCAACTTCTCTCCAAAAGTCATCATGTCAAGTTGCAAGAGTGAAGGCAACCCAAAAGGACTGTGCTACTATCAAGTCAAGTATATACCAATTATAGTTATGGGCTTAGACACCTAATCCAACAACATTGGCTTATTAAGAGTCTTGGTCTGAAGGTGGAGAAGCATGTCTTGTATTGTGACAATTAATGTGCTTTGAGTCTTGCTAAGAACCCAATATATCATGAGAAGACAAAACACATTGATGTCAAGCTGAATTTCATTCGGGATATTCTGGAAGAAGACAAGTTTTCAATACTGAATATTGACACCAAGGTGAACCCAACAGAAATGTTAACAAAGTCGTTGCCCACAGAGAAGTTCAAGCTTTGCTTGGACTTGATTGATGTTCGCAGGAGGTAAACCCCTTTGGGGCTTGATGGCAGGAAGGGATAGGAAGTTCTTGTTCGAGGTGGAGCTCAGAGGATGCTCAGGTCAAGATGGAGATTGTTAAATGTGACTTGATCATTTGGATCATTCTGATAGAGCATTTAGAGCACATGGAACTCAATGGAGTACTTGGGGTTCATGGAGCATGTGACAACGGAACAAATCATATGAGAAGGGAATGTATAGCCTGACAAAGGAATGGATCAAGTGCCAAAGGAACGGATCATATAAAAGGGGGTTCGGAGACCTGAGGGCATGTTTGCATACCGAAGGTGTGTTTCCCTAAACAACAGTTTGGATATCTATTATATTTGGCTATTTTTTAACTATTATGTGAAAAATCATTAGCTTTTAAGAGTAAATTTATAATTTTCTATATAAAATAGCAAATTACTGAAATAGTCCGTGTGGTTTGCAATAGATTCACGTTTCGTCCCTATCTTTTATTTTGCTCTCGGACCGCCCTTACTATTTGATTTCTTTGCATTTTAGTCTCTCTTATACATAAAAAGACTATAATGCCCTTTATATATATATATATATATATATATATATATATATATATATATATATATATATTCTTTTTTCCTTTTCGCTTTTTAATTTATTATTTTTATTTAAATAAATAAGATGGTCCCACTCCTAAACCCTAACCCACCACAACACACATAATCATCATTTCCATAGGCTTTAGTGTTTCTCCACCACTACTAGGTCCATCCCCCTTCTCTGCCATCGGAGCTTCAGTCGGAGCCACCATTTCCGTTGACTTTGTCACACTATGGGCACCTACATCCACCTCCCGATCACCTTCTTATACTTCTCCTTCCCTATCATCTCCTTCTATTTATCCCTCCTCACAATCTCCTTAGTGCCACCCACTCACGAAATGTCACACCCCCGGACGAGGCGGCGGAACATGTCGGGCTGTGCAACATAGTTCATGGATCATAAGCAAATTGAATATACATAACAAGTACAACAATAATAACACAACAATTATATTCCACTTTAAAGTTTGAATACATTGTTCATATAGATAATAATAATAAGTTCATGAATTTGTCTTAACGGATAGGTTGATATAACAAAAACAAGAGAAAACTAAATTGCCTAGAATCCATGATTATCTCTTCTGCTAAAAGCTGGTTCAGTGATCTCATAAGAATACATGTAGTTTGAGAGTCAACACAAAGGTTGGTTAGAGTTACAGGTTTTCTGCTAACCGCAATAATGATACTTTTAAAAAGTCTGAAAAGTTCTTTTTTATAGTTAATTACCATGTTTGACAAGGTTTGATAAAAAGAGAAACCGAATCCGTGGTTTCTAGATAAATAATCTGTAACACCGTAAATTTTCAAACAAATTTTTCATTTTAAAATCATATAATTCTAATAATGCATTTCACAAAATCTCATTTATTTAGTTTACAAAACACATCTCCATAATTGTTTGACTAATAATCCAGGATCCTCAAAACATAACTCTCTCTCTGGTGTGTACAATCGAGTCGGTGCCTTCCCGTAATCCTGAGAAAAACCTGAAACACATAACACATAACACGGTAAGCACAAAGCTTAGTGAGTTCCCCAAAATACCACACACATCTCAGTAGCCTCTCATGGCTATACTCAGATAAGACTCTTCGGTCAATGTGTCTCAGTGGGATCCTCCGGTCCCAACTCAGTAAGCTCATAATAACAATACTCAGCATAAATCACAAATACATAATGCAGAATATCCAATACACAGATAAGCACAATAACAACTCAATCACACAAAGGTACCACATGTCACACCCCGATCCTTGTCGGAATCGATCGAGGCGTGATATATTGTTCAAAGTCTCATGACAACTATGTTATAATATGATTATATTCAATTAAGTACTAAGTATGCAAACAAGATCCACAACATACAAATACAAATCCAAATATGAACAACATTTATTACATCAAATTTAAATAGTCTTGTGGATTTCTAAGGCACAACCTATTTTTCATCAACTTCATTCTTCAAATCTGCATCATGGGTAAAAACAGGTCAACTACGAGAGTTGGTGAGTAATCTAATTTTAGTAGAGAAAATTGTGAAGTTGAAACCTTTATAATTGGAAATTTGTTTTCTTTTGAAGTCGGCAAACAATTGTATTTGAGATAACGGTTTATAAATCAAAAATTGATTAACAAATGATAACAACAACAATAAATCCTCACCCTATATATACATATGTATATATATATATATATATATATATATATATAAATATATATAGGATGGAGCATCTAATCATCATACACACTCAACCACGTGCGATCAATCACCTTAGCGTCCCAAGGCGGGGTGGTCAACCCAATAGCGCTATTATTGTCCATAATGTACCTCAAGAATACGGGCATAGTCATGGAGATTAGACTAAAAATGGTAATGCACTACAAGTACATGTAGCGTAAACAAACAATAGTTATACAATTAATGACTCACGTATAAATGTCCCAACAATGTCTCAATTGTGATAAAACAATAAAATGAAGTTGGAATATATTAGAACCACATGATACACCCCAAAAGTATTGAAAATTATAAAGTATGGGGTAGATTACTCACATTAGTCCCCAAAACAAAATACGTGTGGCGTACGATAGACGATTCGGGTCAAAATTGCGTAGAACCTAATATAATTAATAGTTTTGGTTTAGGAACTGCTAAACGAGAATGGAGTATTAATACAAATAATTAGACATATATTCTTATATTAGATGAATTAACAATAATTCATTTTGATTATAATATTAAGGTATTTATTTGTTAAATGAATTTTAAATTGAATTACTTACTTTGCATAATTAATTTATATTTTCAATTTAGGCCAGATTTTAATAATTTCTTATTAAAATAATAACTTGCCTAATTATAATTATTTACATATTTTAACAATTATTTATATGAAATAATCATTAAAATGCATTTTTACATGCTTAAATACTTAGGAAAATAGTTTTAAATTGTAAACAGTATTGAAAAATTATGAAATTATTAGGAAATCATTATTTCATACAATATGAATTACTGTAAAATTTGTATATTTTTCTGAACTGTTTTAGTATTTATTTAATATTTTAATGATTAAACAACACAAAATTCGGGAAAAATAGTAAATGATTCTCAAAAAATATGTAAAATTAACCATAGTTTTATAACATGATGTAGAGCTCAGTGTATAAGTTTCAGATATTTGTGACTATGGGAAGTATTTTTTATATATTTCATTATTAATTAATCAATAAAATCATAAATAATAGTAAAAAGTAATATAAATGCATGAAACTTCATATATCATGTTTAATCAGTATACAGGTCATCCCAGAATTTTCTCAGAATTTATTGAATGCAAAAAGTATTTTATGTGAATTATTGCCCTACTTTATTGCAATAATTATAGTAATTCAATAAAAATAAATTATTTTCTGAAAATTTCCAGAACTTTTTATTTTATTGATGGGATTCTGAGAAAAATCAGGTTTATGCATAAAATGAGTTTTAGATATTTTGGTGGATTTAATTTGTTTCTTGTATGAATATGAAACTTTTAACAACATACCTTGATGAATGCTTCAAGAGGGATGAAGATTTGAGTATAATAGATTGTTCTTGGATGGAATATGAGTATTCTTGGAGGAAATTTCGAGATTGAGAGTGAGAGAAAGAATAGAGAAGGTTTAAGTGGTGAAGAGAATAATGTGTTGGGAGAAAAAGGAAAGGAAAGTGGATGGGAGGTGTGAGTGGGAGACCATGGGAATAATCTTTTTGCTTTTGGTGGTCTTCATAATTTCCCACTAACACAAGCATCTTTTACATAATTAATATAAGAGTTTTATAAAATTTAATGTAAATTTTATAAAAATAGAGTTTTATAAAATTTAATGTAAAGTTTATAAAAATGGAGTTTTATAAAAGATGAGTTATTATTTGATTATAACAATCTACTTTGATTTGAAGTTTAATTATAGCATTCAAGTTTGATTCTTTTAAATTTAATTAGAGCATTATACTTTGATTTGATTTTAATATGGTATCATAATTTAATTTGATTATAGTTATAACGTTGTACTATACTATGTTGCTATTAACGTCAATTTATATCGTAGTGTATGAGTTTCGATCCTATTAGCGTCAAGTAATCTTGAGTAGGGTTTGAATGAGATTGCGAGAGGTTTCGTTTGTGATCTTTTTGAGTGTCCGGCTTCGCAACGCAAGGTCCATAGACCCCGTTAAGCCATGATTTAGTGTCCTACACAATCCCGATGATTGTGCAATAGTGTTTTATCGCTTTGGTTCATTGTTTAGCACTGTTAAGGCTAAGGAAAATCAAACACATGAACTTTCCAAATGATGTTTTCTCATTAAAATAGCGAATTGTACAGTGATTACATAACGTAAACCCTATCATACAAGGGTTAATGGAGTTGACCGGTTTGACTAGTTGACTTTGTTTGACTTTGACTTGACCGAAATTTGATGGTTGTCACACCACACAAGGTAAATATAGTGAGAAGACTCGCCTCGGATGATGAACAACCCCTATAAACGCTGCTGCTATGCACCGACCACTAACTCTGTGCCAAACCCACTATTATCCCAATTAGAAACTAAGTCCAAACTCTCACTCATTAGGTCTACAGGTAGTCCACTAACCAGCCCATCAATGACCTATAACCCAATGGGCCCACCAAGGCCCAATAATAAATGGGCTCTCCCAAGGCCCAATTCTTAATCTAAATGGCAAACCCAACTCAAGGGCCCAAAGCACGATATAATATTTCTCTGCTAAAAGTCACTAATACACAAGCCCAAAGATCCAGGCCCAACCCTTAAGGCCCAATAATAAATTCAGCCCAAAAAGCTCTCAGAGAGGTTACGCGGGGCGTACCTCCCTTGGTACGCTCAGCGTACACTAGCATGCACAAATCTGATCGGGGACACCAACCCAGTACGCGGGGGCGTAGTGGAATTACGCTGGGCGTACACCCAGTTTTGCTTAGTCCATTCTCTTGGTCTTAACCCGTTAAGACCTTAACTCATTTCTCAGATCTGGACTCCCTAATAGCTCTTACTCCATAAAGTCAGTGACTTTAAGCCTTTGCATGGCTGATGTGGTCACAAAAACACAAAACACCCACTCTCTTATCTCAAAAAGCTCATAACTCATGCATGGCTTGATACCAACGTCCAAGACCTCATTTTTATGGATCCTCTCCACTAGAAATATTCTAAAGGACAAACATTAGGCTTTGGAGTGCAACAACTCATAAAGCTTCAAGCTTTGGGACCAAAAGCCCTAAAATGGACCATAACACGCACAAATCAAAAGGATGGGAAATCTTTGAGCTTTATACCTTCAAATGATGCTCCATCCACAGAAAAGCTCAGATCAAAAGCCTGGACTCCAACTCTATTCTCCTCCATGCTCCTTCTTTACTCCCAAAAAAATCCCACAAGAACACTTATAAGCTCACAATACACACTCAAGCTCAAAGGACGGGAATTAGGGTTTTGAGAGAGTTGAAATCTGGAAATGGTGGCTGGATACGAGGATATAATGTTCCTTAAATAGGGGCACTCCAAAATATTAGGTTTTCTTTCTGAAACTAGTACGCCCAGCGTACCCTCTGGTACGCCCAACATACTGGGTGACTCTCTTTAATTTCATGCACATGAGTACGCTAAGCGTACTCACATGTACGCCCAGCGTACTCAGCTGCCACCTTTCTTAAATAAGGGACTCACCCTGCCAAAACTTCAAACTTCCCTAGCTTCCTCGATATAACTCCGATTCCAATGAACCTTATAACCTAGGAAAGGTGTCGAGATGCCCTACGCTTCTAGGAACTCGTCGCAACCCCGAGGCTTCCTCATGGCCGGGTTGCAACCCACAAACCCTAATCACGGATGATCTGAAACAGGGTGTTACAATTCTCCCCCACTTGAATTAGATTTCGCCCTCAAAATTGCTCCTTATCAACACATATATCGAACCCAAACCTGAGAAGCTCCACCGAAAGGACCTCATAACAAACAACAACCTCTTTCAAAGATACCTGAACCCCACAGGAACTCTCGGCCTCGAAGAAGGACAAACCCTTCTGCCGCTGCGGTACTCGATCTGACTCTCCGGAACTTGAAACTCTAGTGGTCTGTCACCCTGCCAGACCACCCTCATAAAATATCATCATGTTAATCGCTCATCGACTAACAGACTCTAAGAACATCCTACCAACCCTGATTCTTTAATCGATTCCAGTCGAACTCAAGAGGAACGGAAGGTCAGAACCCACTAAGGACCCACCACCTAAACAGCTATCAGAACTCTTCTGAAGGAATGGTCCTCAAAATTCTGTCATCGGACACAAGAAAGCGGTAAAGATAACTCGAAACGATCCTATGAAACCCTTAATCATAAGCCCCAGCTCCTCTCAATTGCCCCTTCCAACATTGAGCACCAGGCCAACTCCGACCCAAAAGTTAAACCTCTAAAGGTTACCCACTGCACACCCAATAAAACGACTTACCGACTTCCTTCTCACAATAACTATCTCGACTCATCGTGACACACAAGTCACGAAGTTCACCTTACCCCAAGCGAATAATACAACCTCTCCTGAAGTTGTCTCACCTCCGACCTCTATCGTCTACCACTTACCGGTTCCACGCGTCTCGCGGTTCTTCACATACCAACGAAACTGACCCACTCCGGGCTAAGACATCAGATGGAGGTCAATACCCCTCAAAATGAAAACCATCCACGAATCTGAAATTTCATCTCGCCTTCTCAATACACGAATGGATCCAGACTCAAACTCGAGAGTCTGATTCAACAGCAGAATTGGAATCACTTATTTCCAATTTGGTACGCAACTCATGACTCAAGATTCGCAAATTTATGCTCACACCATCTCTCCAATTATTTCCGATTATGATAATCCCTCCTCATCCTAGGGATATAACGATTCTCGACCGTCACGGAGATCTCAGTCTCGCCCTTGGTTCGGCAACCAGGCTCCCGAAGACTCAAGTGGTAAGGCTACCCAAGCCTAAGAAATCCTCTGTGACATACTCGTACTAGCGAATACTACAGTTCCCTGGTGAACAATATTCTCTCTTATCGACTACTGAGTGCTACGGTTCCCCCCGTAGTCTTAAGACGCTCTTTTATTGACTCATGAATGCTACGACCCCCCACAGACTTACGACACCCTCTCACTGACTCGTGAATGCTACGGCTCCCCGCAGTATCACAACACTCTCTCGCTAACCTGTGACTACTATGGCTCCCCGCAGTATCACGACACTCTCTCGCTGACTAGTGAGCACCACGGCTCCCCGTAGTATCACATCACTCTATCTCTATCCAGTTAATACTACGGCTCCCCGTAGTCTTACAACACTCCGTCTCTCACTGACTCACCATGGGCTCTCACCATGGTTTCTCCTGATAATCCCACGTGATTACTACCACCCGGATCCACTCGCTCTTTTATCACCTCATAATCTCATCATCAAGTCCTCACTACACTGAGTTCACAAACTCATGCTCCACAACCCAACATAGATAGGTGCACACACCCACTCAGCTCATGCACCACCACTCCTAATGTAAATTCTCATAAGCCAGGCACTTTTCTCAACACAGGCACACCATTAGACATACTCGCTCTGCGACAATTAACTGATGGGTTCCCACTGGAACAATAGCCACTCGGTACTCCACTTGCAACTCAAATCCCAAAATAATCCAAAAATTTAGGGCATCATACTCAGATACCCCGGTACACCATCACAAAACCTCACGATGCCTTGTCTCATACACTGATCTTCCACTTACGACATCATACTCAGAACCTCGAAATACTCCAACTCACAACTTGAAACACGGAGGAATCATCAATGACTGAAAGCACGTTGACAAAAATTCCGAAGCTCCACCCTCTACTGATCACCGCCCATACGAACTACTCATACCAACTCTGAAATTGGTTGACAAATCAACTTCTGCCCCTCCTGGAGTATAGATCACAATCTATACCTATACTTGCAAATCTCAGCTATTGCACCCTGAACTTAGTGACCCATCTGCCTCGAACTCAACTTTTGCAAACCCAAAAGATCCCTAGCCACAATAAATTCCCTGACCGACGACCCCCTGCCGTGGGTTCACTTATCTTCCTTACGCATAGACTCGCACATCATCCCGCCTTGCACCTCACCTCATCCACCAATAACCCAGGTCTCGTGTGTCCGCACCGCAGATCTCCATAATCAGTTCTCTAACCGCACTTGAACGAATTGTTGATCCTCTCAATTTGAATACCCAGTTCTCCCCCACTCAGGGTTCGAACCATCACCAGTCGACATACCAACAATCTACCCCATAGACCGTTTCACCCGGTACATAACACTTGACTCTTGGAACGTACCACGAAATCACTCAATGATCTTCCCGAAGGAAACCAAGCAACTCCGAATATCCCGTAACTTAGACCAAATCTCAAAATCCTCCCAGCACGACTGCCTCTAGTCATCTCGAAATCTCTGACCGATATACCGACGGACACCTCAACTGTTTCGAAAATCCTGACCCTCAGTCCGGAAATAATGCACTAACACACACCTCATCTCTGACTCCTCGACCAGCCTCCCAACACGGGAATCATCATCCAAGCACAAGACCTCACTTCCACAACCGACACAACATAACAACGAGGGCCACCGCCTCGATATTTTCCTCTTGACCACCTGGAACTACTGCTAAAAACATGCCACATTTAACAAGGCACCTTCCTGGGTCTCTTCCATCTCAGCCTCCACTAATGACTCCATGGCGCAAGAGATACCTCACAGCAGACAAATTATCCAAATACTCTGATGAAAAGGTCACTACCAATGCTACCCCATGAGGCTTAGCTCCAAACTCTGAAACCGGAAACTCGATATCTCCTTCGCTTCTCCCAGAAACAGGAAAAACGCAACTCTTGCCACAGAAGGTGACGTCTCATCCATCAGCCAGTGACTCGTCTCAAACCTCGATCCTCCAATAAGCATCATCTCTACTCATCCCTGAGTCTTATGACTCCAACTAACATTTCACCAATAAAATCTCTCGGAAACGAACTCAATCTCCCTTCAAGGTATACTCCATCAAAACTTGCTCGACATGGCCCTCTGGCCCCACACTCTATCACCTGATCTCATACTAATAAACCACCACGGGACAACTGGTAAGACCAGAAGCACTGACCGCCACGAATCATGGTACTCGAACCATGTGATCACCCCTTAATCTGCTATGAATCATGGTACCCAAACCATGTTATCTCCTCTCAATCTGCTACGAATCATGGTACCCGAACCATGTTATCCCCTCTCAATCTGCTACGAATCATGGTACCCGAACCATGTTATCTCCTTTCAATCTGCTACGAATCATGGTACCCGAACCATGTTATCTCCTCTCAATCTGCTACGAATCATGGTACCCAAACCATGTTATCTCCTCTCAATCTGCTACGAATCATGATACCCGAACCATGTTATATCCTCTCAATCTGCTACTTAGAACCTCTGGTATTCTCGGTGGTTCGAGTACGGGTCCTCTGCTTTCAGTAGTACGGGCCCATACTACCTGCCACATCTACCCATACTTTCCACACGGATCGTCCCAGAATTCCTGCGTAGCCCCTCAACCTTCTCGATCACCAATCCCGCTAAACCTGGTCGCTTCCCAGCGAATACTCTCCTCTATCAGCGTACTCATCTGACTAAGGCCACCCCTAGGCTCTTCCTAGGTTCCCTCACTTCTCTGCCCTCAGCTACTGAAGAACTCCTTATGATGCCAATCATCTACCTCCTGAATATCGTCATATTCACTTAGTAGCTTACTCCCATCATCAAGAGTTCCACAAAGCACGAAGCAAACAATATTCGGGCATCGACTAATCTATACAAACACATAAAACCACTCTAGATTACTACTCCACTTACACTCAAAAGGTATCACCGAACTCGAGCAACTCTACCCCCTCGCGGATATCTAACTACTCTCTCAGTAGGCTCCTCAACTGCTCATCTAGGTATCTCTCGTATATTACTCCCTTACTCAAGTTCTCTCTAAAAGATCTTTGCTGGATACTCTTACTCCGCACATACTCAAAGCACATCACAGATAGCAAAATTCCTAGGCTAAGGCATCACAAATCAGGCAACTCTAGCCCTAGAATATGAAATACCTAGCCTATCATCTAGCATGCATAACTAATATCTCAATAATAACTCATAACACAAATAAGTAAGGGTATTTTGGGAAATCACCGTTCGGGCTCTGGCTGATTGTACACACTGCTCCTTCTCGTTTTTCTCTTAGAAACTCTTGCTCGTTTTTAGAAAAATCATTTCCTTTGAAAACTTTTCTCAAATCCTCAGTTTGAGTCCAGATATACCCGAAGGTGCATCCGAATCCCTCAAACCAAGGCTCTGATACCAACTTGTAACACCGTAAATTTTCAAACAAATTTTTCATTTTAAAATCATATAATTCTCATAATGCATTTCACAAAATCTCATTTATTTAGTTTACAAAACACATCTCCATAATTGTTTGACTAATAATCCAGGATCCTCAAAACATAACTCTCTATCTGGTGTGTACAATCGAGCCGGTGCCTTCCCACAATCCTGAGAAAAACTTGAAACACATAACACATAATACGGTAAGCACGAAGCTTAGTGAGTTCCCCAAAATACCACACACATCTCAGTAGCCTCTCATAGCTATACTCAGATAAGACCCTCCGGTCAATGTGTCTCAGTGGGACCCTCCGGTCCCAACTCAGTAAGCTCATAATAACAGTACTCAGCATAAATCACAAAGACATAATGCAGAATATCCAATACACAAATAAGCACAATAACAGCTCAATCACACAAAGGTACCACACAAGGTAAGTATAGTGAGAAGACTCACCTCGGATGATGAACAGCCCCTATAAACGCTGCTGCTACGCACCGGCCACTAACTCTGTGCCAAACCCACAATTATCCCAATTATAAACTAAGTCCAAACTCTCACTCATTAGGTCTACAGGTAGTCCACTAACCAGCCCATCAAAGACCTATAACCCATTGGGCCCAACAAGGCCCAATAATAAATGGGCTCTCCCAAGGCCCAATTCTTAATCTAAATGGCAAGCCCAACTCAAGGGCCCAAATCACGATATAATATTTCTCTGCTAAAAGTCACTAATAAACAAGCCCAAAGATCCAGGCGCAACCCTTAAGGCCCAATAATAAATTCAGCCCAAAAAGCTCTCAGAGAGGTTATGCGGGGAGTACCTCCCTTGGTACGCTCAGCGTACACTAGCATGCACGAATCTGATCGGGGACACCAACCCAGTACGCAGGACGTACTGGAATTACGCTGGGCGTACACCCAGTTTTGCTTAGTCCATTCTCTTGGTCTTAACCCGTTAAGACCTTAGCTCATTTCTCAGATCTGGACTCCCTAATAGCTCTTACTCCATAAAGTCAGTGACTTTAAGCCTTTGCATGGCTGATGTGGTCACAAACACACAAAACACCCACTCTCTTATCTCAAAAAGCTCATAACTCATGCATGGCTTGATACCAACGTCCAAGACCTCATTTTTATGGATCATCTCCACTAGAAATATTCTAAAGGACAAACATTAGGCTCTGGAGTGCAACAACTCATAAAGCTTCAAGCTTTGGGACCAAAAACTCTAAAATGGACCATAACACGCACAAATCAAAAGGATGGGAAAGCTTTGAGCTTTATACCTTCAAATGATGCTCCATCCACAGAAAAGCTCAGATCCAAAGCCTGGACTCCAACTCTATTCTCCTCCATGCTCCTTCTTTACTCCCAAAAAATCCCACAATAACACTTATAAGCTCACAATACACACTCAAGCTCAAAGGACGGGAATTAGGGTTTTGAGAGAGTTGAAATCTGGAAATGGTGGCTGGATATGAGGACATAATGTTCCTTAAATAGGGGCACTCCAAAATATTAGGGTTTCTTTTTGGACCTAGTACGCCCAGCATACCCTCTGGTACGTCCAGCGTACTGGGTGACTCTGCTTTAATTTCACACACATGAGTACGCTAAGCGTACTCACATGTACGCCCAGCGTACTGAAATAAGGAACTCATCCTACCACAACTTCAAACTTCCCTAGCTTCCTCGATATAACTCCGATTCCAATGAACCTTATACCCCCGGAAAGGTGTCGAGATGCCCTACGCTTCTAGCAACTCGTCGCAACCCCGAGGCTTCCTCATGCCCGGGCTGCAGCCCACGAACCTTAATCACGAACGATCCGAAACAGGGTGTTACATAATCAAGTTAATGCTTATAGTGATTCCTATAACCGAACTATGGGACTGGATATAACCCCTTACAATGCTTCATTAGACGTCGTGGATATAGACTGAAGATAATTATCACCCGCTTCGATTGATCCGTCGAGGTTGTAGCTAGCAACCGCAGGTGGGGGAGTCAACTCGTATAGATCTATACATACGTATCTCGCTCCGAGGATTGACAGTTATAGCCAAGTGGATATACTTAAGTGGTTAAACTTAGGTAATCAACAATGTCTCACTATAAAGGCCATTAACTAAGGTATATGATAAAGTTTCACTATAAAAGCCGAGTAAGTTCAATATATCCGTAAAAAATTATATTACTCGTATAAAATAAATAGTAAATTTCTCAAACACATGAATATATTTCAAGATTTAAGTGTTATAATTTATACATATCCATTTAACATATGTATAAATCTAGGCATGATATAGGTAAAATAATTCAAAGTTGATAAACGTTTGAAACAATTATTTCATTAATATCCATTATTTCGTAAAATCATAATATTCTTATGATATATAATTTATGACATGCTATAAAATCATGATGTCATATAATAAAATGATAGGTTATCTTTTCTAGTTGTAACATGTATTAAACAACTATAATATGTGCATATCATGATAAACAAAAATATGATATAACACTTAGATAAATATTGTTTATGTTTGATCTGAATTTTTTTTATGCATTTTTCATAATCGATATACATGTTTCACAAGTATTCTCCTCCAACATAATAAAACATTAAAATGGGGTCGTAAGCACTCACTTTTATAGTGTGAACTAGGTTCGTTGGTGTGAAACTTGTCGTGAGAAACTGCAACGTGATGCTCTTTGCATTCAAAATAAACCACTGGGACTACTTTTGTTACCTAATTAACTAAAATGGGGGTTTTGGTATTAGTTAACAAGTGTGATGGTGGTTTTGTGAATTAATTAACCATAGGGACTGATTTGTAAAAATCATTCAACAAGGGTCTGTTTTGATTAATCTAAATCAAAGTTTGAAAGTTAGACTAACTTTGTAATCAAATATCCATGGAGGGTTAAAATTGTTTATTTTAATTTAAAGTTTAGAGGAAGGGCTGGTTTGTAAAAACAATCACAAGTTAAAGGTTAGTTTTAATTAAAAATAAAAGAAGTTTGAACAGTGTTCTCCTTCTTCTGGTTCATTCTCACACTGGTAATACCACACAAAAGATAAAAAAAAACGATCTGGGTCTCATTCTTGGCTGACTTACGAATAAAGGAAACAACGAAACTAAGGTGGAGATGATGGATTCTTACAGTGGAAACAGAAGGTGGTGGCTGGTTGGAATCTTCACGGCAACAGCAATGGTAGTGTTAATGGGTTGCTTGCGGTGGTATCCTCCGTTTCTTCTTCTGTTTTTGCGAGAACGAAAGAGGATGAGGGGAAGAGCTGGAGGTGGCAGCTTGCTTGATAGAAAAACAGGCGGAGAATGGTGGTGGAGCTAGACCAAAACAGTAGCTAAAGGAGGTGGGGCTGCAATGGTTTCTTGACGGTGAAGTGATGGTTTTTGGTGGAGTTTTAAACCAAGAAAGAGAGTGATATTGAGTGAGGCAAGAGAGTGAAGAGAGTTGTGTTTTGTGGTGAGAATGAGGATGCTAATGGTTCCATTTTATATCCAAGGAAAACAAGCAAGAAGTTGGAGGGTGGTGATGTACGTATGCATGGTTGAAGAGGAACAAAACAAAGATTTAAGTTTATTTCACCTTAATGTGCATGGTTCTTCTTGACATTCCCTCTCATATATGAGTTTTGACTTTCACAAAAGTCAAAGTTTAAGTACATGAGAGAGAGAGAGAGAGAGAGAGAGAGAGAGAGAGACGTGAGAGAGGGCAGATAAATGGGGTACACATGACCAATTTTTAAGGTAGTAAAGTGCAAGGTAACACTTGTGACATTAAAATGTCACAAAAATGGCTTTCAATTCGTGTGTCCAATTCCCAACATCTAACAATTTTACCGAATGCGGCTAATTATAGATTTTAATTCAAGGATTCTACAAACCCGAACGGATTAATTTTTTGAGTTGTAGAACTCCGGAAAATCGCGTTTAAAGTTTCACGTCTAATTCGTCTGAAACGTCTGACTTTTCGACTTTTACAAATATTTTTACTAAAAATATTTCGAGTAGTAAATCAAATATTAGACCGTAGTATGAGTCCAAAAATTCTCTTAGAATTTCCATTTGAGGTGCGCAAGTGGCTCAACGGATTAAAACGGTTTGTGCAGTTCAGGTAAAATCAATGTTATACTGGTTTGATTTCTTATAACAGTTGATCTTTCGCATACGGACTCTGTTTTGGACGTTCTTTATATTTCCGGACTCAGGTGAACATGAACTACGAGACTATTGTGTTTGCTTCGCTCACAAATGCCTAATATGAAATTTCAATGTTTCAGACTATCTATCTAGGGTTACAGTTTGTGTTTGTGATTTGTTTGAGATTCCCACTATGGAAAGTAAGATACCATTTCATATCTTGTTGTAATTATAATGACCTTATATATTTACCAAAATACGCATTAAAACTCAATATGTTAATTTATAAAGAGGTTCGCGGTGAACTGACTGTTTACATAATTAGACCTAAATTCTAGGATGTCACATTACCTCTTTGTTAAAGGAATTTCGTCCCGAAATAATTTTGTTTCTACTACTATTTTTTTCCACTAGTGGAGGGAGCACTGCTGAACAACTGTGGGTACTTTTGCTTTATTTGATCTTTGCGTTCCTAAGTATAGTCCGACCCTTTGCGAGAGTTCCATCAGACTTTTACTATAGGTATGCAGTTTTGTTTAAGGCGTTTGATTACTCGATTCATGATTCCTAACGGTTCTTCTATGAAGTAAAGTTTTGTGTTGACCTGGATCTTATTGCGAGGAATGATGAGGTTCTCATTGGAGATACACTTCTTGAGGTTACACACGTGGAATGTATCGTGAACTTTGTTGAGTTCTTGAGGTAACTTGAGTTTGTAAGCCACTGGACCAACCCTTTCCAAAATTTCAAAAGGTCTGATGTATTGGGGATTTAGCTTACCTCGTTTCCCAAATCTAATGACACCTTTCCATGGTGCGACCTTTAGTAGGACACAGTCTCCTACTTTGAATTCTAGGGGTTTACGTCTCACATCAACATAGCTTTTCTGACGACTACATGTGGCGTTTAACCATTCCTTGATCTAAACAATCTTTTTTGTGGTTTACTGAATAATTTCGAGGCCAATACGTAAAGTATCTCGAACATGCTTTCTAGCCAGTTGCGTATCTCCAACTTCTGCCCAGCATAATGGTGAACGACATTTGCATTTGTACAAGGCCTCAAATAGGGGAGCATGTATGCTAGCGTGATAACTATTGTTGTATGAAAACTCGACTGGTGGTAAGTGGATATCTCATGCATTACCAAAGTCTATCACACAAGCACGGAGCATGTCTTCCAGAGTTTGTATCGTCCTTTCACTATGTCCATCCGTTTGAGGATGATATGCAGTACTCATGTCTAGTTTGGTTCCTAGAGATCTTTGAAACATTTATCAAAATTTGGAAGTGAATTTGCTATCTCGGTCCGAGATAATAGATATTGGCACTACGTGCAGTCTTACTATTTCCTCGATCTAGGTCCTGGTGAGTTTCTCTATCTTGTCGGTTTCTTTGATGCCCAGGAAATGGGCAAACTTGATTAAACGGTCAAATATTATCCAAATGCTGTCATAACCGCTCAAAGTTTTCGGTAACTTTGTTATAAAGTCTATGGCTATCTGTTCCCATTTCCTTATGGAATCAATGGTCGTTGTGGTAGTCTTGATTGCTCCTGATACTCTGCTTTGACTTTGGCACAAGTCAAACATTTACCGACGTATGTGGCAATCCCTGCCTTCATGTTGGGCCACCAATAAAGCTTCTTAATATCAAGATACATCTTGTCTGATCCGGGATGTATCGAATATCTCGACTTATGAGCTTTGTTTAAAACTAGGTTTCTGACTTCACTAAACTTCGGGGTCCAAATTCGGTTCATGCAATATCGTGTTCCGTCTTCCATGACATCAAACTGCTTGTCCATTCCTTGCAGGTTTTCCTCCATGATATTTCCGGGTTTGAGGTCTTCCAGCTGAGCGTCTCAATTTCAGGTGGTGAGATTTGGAGTGGATTGTTAGGGTTAGATCCTTTATACAAAGTAGTTTTGCTCGTTCCTTCCTGCTTGAAGTGTCTGCTATGACATTCGCTTTACTAGGATGATAACGAGTTTCACATTCATAATCATTTAACAATTCTACCCACCTTCGTTGTCTCATGTTGAGCTCTTTCTGATCGAAGATGTATTGAAGGCTTTTCTAGTCGGTGAACACTACACACATCGTTCCGTATAGGTAGTGCCTCCAAATATTTAAGACAAACACTACAACTCCCAATTCCAAGTCATGAGTAGTGTAGTTTGTCTTGTTTGGCTTAATTTTTCGGGATGCTTATGCAATGACTTTGTCCTTTTGCATCAGTATGCATCCTAATCCTTAGTGAGGGGTATCGTAGAATACTACAAAGTCTTTTGTTCCCCCTAGGAGAGACAAAAGTGGTGTACTGTACAACCATTGTTTCAACCTTTGGAAGGTAGAATCTTGACTGTCTCCCCAATCGAATTTCTTATCTTTTTGAGTTAGAGTGGTGAAAGGCTTGGCTATTTTAAAGAAGTTCAAGATGAATCTATGGTAATAGCCTGCAAGCCCTAGGAATTGGCGTACCTCGGTTGGCATTTTTGGTGCTTTCCAATCCCTAATTGCTTCAATCTTCGTAGGGTTGACATGAATCCCTTTGCTACTGACCACATGACCGAGGAAATACACTTCGTTGATTGAGAACTCGCATTTTGAGAACTTTGCATAAAGTTTCTCCTTCCTTATTAGTTCCAGAATTAGTTACAAGTGTTGGCCATGTTCTTCCTTGGTTCGTGAGTATATTAAAATGTCGTGGATAAAGACGATCACAAATTTATCCAAATAAGGTTTGCACACCCTATTCATAAGGTACATGAATACGGATGGTCCGTTGATTAATCTGAAAGGCATAAACAGGAACTTGTAGTGACTGTACCGAGTCTAAAATGTCGTCTTTGGAATGTCTTCTTCTTGAACACTAAGTTGATGATAACCGGACCTCAGATCGATCTTCGAGTAGTAGCATGATCCTTGCAGTTGATCGAACATGTCATCGATCCTCGGGAGTGGGTATCGGTTTTTGATGGTGAGTTTGTTCAACTCTCGATAGTCAATGCACATCCTAAACGATCCATCATTCTTTTTGAAAAATAATATTGGAGCTCCCCAAGGAGCTCCCTAAGGTTAGAAGCTTATCCGGATAAAGCCTTTGTCAATTAGTTCTTGGAGTTGACTGGATAGTTCTTGCATTTCCAATGGTGCCAGGCGATAAGGAGATCTTGCCACTGGTGTTGCACCTAGAATTAGGTCGATTCGGAATTCGACCTCTTTGACTGGAGGTAATCTAGGTAGATCCTCTAGAAATATGTTTGGGTAGTCGCACACTTGTAAGATGCATTTGATTTCCTTACCCTTTCCTTGCATATCCACCATGTAGGCCAAGAAATGGAAGCATCTCTTTTGTAAGCACTTTCTTTCCTTCATGCAAGAATTGACTCTTAGATTCTTCCTTGATTTATATTCATAAATTATAAGAGCTTCATTGTTGGGTAGGGTTGTCAGACAGCTTTTTCATAGCATAGAACTTCGGCTCGTGAGGCGATAACTAATCCATCCTAACAATCACATCAAAACTTCCAGTGGTCATGGGTACTAGGTCGACGTGAAAGATGCGATTATTCAGGGTGAGAAGGTAATTTGCAAGTATTTCTAAGGTGCTTTCTACTTGGTCGTTTACCATTTTTACCGAGTAAGCCTCATTAAGTTTGCATGATTTGTGGTTTAGCGTGCTTCTAAACTTATGGTTAATAAAGCTTCTATCAGTACCAGTATCAAATAATATGGAAACATAACTATTATTTATATGAAACGTACCAGTAACCACAGTTGGTTCTTGGAGAGAATCTCCCGTAGTGATTACAAATGCTCTTCCTTTGCCACCCTGATTCATCAGTTTTCGGGCAGTCCTTAAAATGCCCTAGTTGATTGCATTCAAAGTAGTTATGGCTTCCTTCCACAACGATGGTTAAGTTCGTAGTATTTGGGGTCTTTCTGCAGCACCTTGCGATGTGACCTTTCATGCCATAGTTGTTGCAGGTCATATCTCTGCAATTTCCAACATGGTGGAAGTTGTATTTGGTACAGTATGACAGAGTTCCAGTGTAGGACTTGGATAGGATAGGAGTGTTTATGATTGTGGCATAAACAACCACATATTCTGGATTGGGATTGTGATGCTTGGAGTTCCCTCTTGACTTTCCTTGCAATTTCGCTTCGTACTCTAATTCTGTTTCGTTTGTTAGGCCATGGTACCCTGTTGGATATATTGTTCAGTCAATTGACAGGCCAATTGCCTAACACTATCAAATGTGGAGGGTCCGGATGCAGTCACTAGACCTTGAATTGGCGAAGCCAATCCCCAGATGTACCTTTCGGTCTTCTTATCTTCCGGGGTCACCATTCTCGGGAAGATATTTGCAAGGTCGTTAAATCAAGATGTGTAGGCAGCCACCTCCGATCCTTTTATGGTGAGATTCCATAGTTCCAGCTCTAGAGCTTGGACTTCCTGTCGAGGGCAGTACTCCATGATCATCATTTTTTTCAGGGGTTCCCAACCCATACATAAGCTTCATCGATCCCCATGGACTTAGCATGGTTATTCCACTAAGTTAGGGTGGAATCCATCAGTGTACAAGAAGCATATTTCACTCGGCATTCCTCAGTGAAAGTACTGATGCGAAATATGTTGGATATAGTGTCTAAGTCCATAACTTTATTTGGTATGTACTTGACCCGACCCGGCATGGTCCATTTGGGTTGCATGGCATTGCAATACTTGGATAGACTAAATGAGAGAATAAGGCACTTATGATTATTAATATATTATAAGTTCTAATATATTGATAATAGTATTATTTAATTAGTATTGATCAAGTATTAATCTAGTATTAATTTGGTGATCAAAGTGAGACTAATTAAATATATATAGGGTTGATTATGACAATCATCAATTCTTTTATGGTGGATTAATGATCCATGGTTTATGGGTTTGGTTATAACCATATGGAGCTCCATGGATAGTCCATGGGAGTTACAAACCCATGGGTCATGAGAAATCAAGAGTCATGACAATTAAGGGCATTCATGTGTAAACCCTAATTGTGACAACACTATAAAAGGAACCCTATGGCTAGCAAAATCGTGACCTAGTGTTACTAGAGAGGGCATAATCGATTTTGAGTGCTAGAAGTATTCTCTCAAGTTATTCCAAGTCGTGTGGTGTTGTGTGAAGCATTTGAGGCACAACATTTGGGGTGCTAGGCTCACAAAGTCTCGAAGGAATCCAAGCAACAACAAGGTATGTATTTCTACTAGTTTTATGTTCTATGTAATCCCCATGCCATGCTAGTTAGGAAATAACCTTGAAAAGAAATTTGCATGTATATAGAGAAAACATAGATTCAAGGTTATTAGGGTTGCATGTACACTTAGGAAGTGTTAGAATGCTCAAAAACTCATCAGTGGTATCAGAGCCTAGGATTGTTTTCTGTATACTTGTTGCAAAACTGCTTAAAAATCGAAAATTCTGCACTCTGACGACTGGACTCGCCGAGTCCATGGGGAGGACTCGCCGAGTCCATGAACAAATTCATCCTACTCGACGAGTAGAATAATGCACTCGGCGAGTAGGAGCGTGCTGGGCAGTTTTTTCGAGTTTTGTTGCTGGAAATGGATTAAGATCATTATCCCAATCTGTTTTGGACTTGTAAAATCTGTTTTTCAAAATGATAATGATTATGTTAACCCATTTCACATGACTTTTATCAATTTTCAAGTATTGTATATGTTTATATGATTTTCTTGAAATTGCTTGACATGAATTTGTGTTCATATGAGTTTAGAAGATCATAGGAATTATGTGTAACCTCCATGTGTGTTTAATTCATGATCTTAATGGCTATGATGGTGTCCATAACTTGTCCTCAAGTTATGGATAACCAAAAGTCACTTCTTTTAATTATGATTAAAGAACTAAAGAGGTTTCATAAAATGAAGAGTCTTCTTTTTATGAACCATTAAAACTCATAAGTTACAAATTGAAGAGATTGAAGAGACTTGGAATAGTTTCAAATCTTGCCCTCAAGTTTTGGAATTTGAATAGTCTTACACTTTAATACTTTAATTCCAAATTAAACCTTAGATTTTTAAAAGGTTTAAAAATCAACACTTATACTATTATTATAATTTTATTATATAGATATGTATAAGAATATGTCATTCTTACCGTTAGTAGGCCTCATTCACGAAGCCGGTCTATAAGGGGGGTATAAGGTTGTTGCCTATAAAATGGTGACTTAATGGGTGTTCACTCTCACCCACCGCTTCCTTGATCGGTGGAGGGTCGTTAGCCGAACGGGTAGGATACGACTTTAAATACTCGTTAAAAGTATAATGAATTATAAAGTAACTATACATTATAAATTCCCAATCTTAGTTACTTTAGGAAAATGTGAAATTGGTGCTAGCCCATAAAATTACACTTTGTACCTTACCAAGTCGTTAGTGGAACGTGTGTGGTTAACCGGCACACTAACATGGACTAGTAAGAGTGGCAAAGGGTAACTTGACCTTATTATAGATCGGTGGAGCGTGTGTGGTTAACCGGCACATCGATTAGGTAATATTGTTGAGGGTACCAAGTCAATTTGTATGGTTATTCACACCTTGTTTGTGATCCTCGGCATCCCAGTCACAAACTTGAGAGGGCACAATCGAGATTCAAACATGCCATTGAAAAGTTCAATGTATCTCAAAAGATCTAGGAGTTTCAAAACCAATAAAACCTAATAATAAAATATTTCGTTCTTATGGTGGAAATTGGTAAATCGTCATTTACCTACCTTCAAATATTTTATAGTATGGATTACGGCATCCCTCTTCCAACTATAAATAGTTTGTTGGATCCTAGCCTTAATATTTCATTTGGGTGAATTATTAAGGATTCCTAATCTAATGAAACTTGTCTTTCTTTCCTTTCAGATGTCTTCCAACAATGTTTCTGGCTCAAACCCAACAGGCTCCTTTTCCCTTATGAACTTGTGTGGTAAGGTCATCTTTGATGGATCCAATTTCAATGAGTGGATCAGAAACATCAGAATGATTACCCGCTATGAGGACAAAGAATATGTCCTCGATAGGGAGCTTAAGGTTGTGAATGAAGCCACTGCTACTCCTGAAGAGTTTGCGGAGTTTGTTGCACATGAAAAGGATGCTACTAAAGTAGCATGCATCATGATGGCCACCATGACTCCTGAACTTCAAAAATCCTATGAAGATTTCTACCCCTATGAGATGCACCTGGATCTGATGGAAAGGTACCATCAGAGCACGCGTCAGGAGAGGTATGAAATCATCTCCTCCATGATAACCGCAAGGATGAAGGATGGTGAACCCATCACCGGTCACTTGCAGAAGATGCAAAGGTTCGTTGACCGGTTGCTGAAGCTAAATGTTGACTTTCCTGAGGAAATGGCGACTGACATCATTCTCCATTCCTTACCTCCAAGTTATGATCAGTTTCGTATGACTTATCATATGAACAAGGAGGAAGTCACACTTAGCAAACTTCAAGGACTCTTAAGGACAGCTGAAAATGGCCTTAAGGGTAAAGCGGTTGCTACTTCTACTCCTTCAACAGCCCCTGTTCTGGCTATTGGGCAGGGAAAGGGTAAGAAGAGGAAAAGCCCTTCGAAGGGTACCAAGGGTAAGACTCTTGATGGTTCCTCTTCAAGTGGGACAAATAAAGGTCCCATTACTCCTTCTTCAAACCCAAAGGAATCACAATGCTTCTATTGCCAGGATAAGGGACACTTCAAGCGAAGCTGCCCTAAATATCTGCAAGATGTAAAGGATGGGAAGGTTAAACCCACCCATGCAGGTATTTACACAATATTGTCTAATAACTCATCTAATGCTAATTCTTGGGTGCTTGATACAGGTTGTGGTATTCACATTTGTACTGATTTGCAGACACTAAGAAGAAGTGAGCAAGTGGAGCACGGGAAGATAAACTTAGTCATGGGCAACAGGAAAGCATCACCTGTTACCAAGATAGGAGTTTATTCTTTATTGCTTAATAATGGGTTAATGTTAGATTTGAATAAGTGTTGTTACTCGCCCGAAATGGCGAGAAATATTGTTTCTTTTCATGGCTTGTACAAACAAGGTTTTTCATTTTCATTTGATAATAAAAATGGTGCTGTTAATGTTTATTACAATGATGTATTTTACTTTAAAGCATTACCTTGTGATGGTGTATATGAAGCCGTGAATGTTGTAGACAATCTAGGAAATAATGTGTTGTATATTGATTCTTCAGATAGCTTGGATAAAGCATCCTTGTGGCATTGTCGTCTTGGACATGTTAACAAGAAGCGCATAGGCCAACTCCAAAAGGCTGGAGTCTTGGAATCATTTGACCTCAAGTCAGATGATAGTTGCGAGTCTTGTTTACTTGGAAAAATGACAAAGTCACCCTTCACAGGTACTTGTGATAGGGGTGAAGGTTTGTTGGACCTTGTACACACGGATGTGTGTGGGCCCTTCAGAGTTGCTACAAGGGATGCTAATCGCTATTATGTGACTTTTACTGATGATTACAGTAGATATGGATATATTTACTTAATCAAGCATAAGTCAGAAACCTTTGAAAAGTTCAAAGAGTTTAAGCAGGAAGTGGAGAATCAATTGGGCAGGAACATCAAGATGCTCCGATCCGATCGGGGAGGAGAGTATCTTAGCATTGAGTTCCTTGACTATCTTAAGGAATGTGGGATTGTCTCACAATTGACACCTCCCAGAACACTACAGTTGAATGGTGTAGCTGAGAGGCGCAATCGAACCTTGTTGGATATGGTTCGTTCCATGATGAGTCGAGCTTCGTTACCAATCTCTTTCTGGGGGTATGCCTTAGAGACTGCCGCCCATATCCTTAATCTAGTCCCTACTAAAAAGGTTGCCAAAACACCTCACGAGATGTGGACTGGGAAAGTTCCTAATTTGGACCACATCAAGATTTGGGGTTGTGAAGCTTTCGTGAGGCGTGAGACTCATGATAAGCTTGAACCTCGAAGTGAGAGGTGTATTTTCATCGGCTACCCACATAGATCCTTTGGTTACCTCTTCTACAGACCCAGTGATAATGTGGTTTTTGTAGCAAGAAGAGGAGTCTTTCGTGAGAGAGAATTCATAAGCCAAGGGGACAGTGGGAGGCAAATTGACCTTGAAGAGCTTCAAGAGTCAAGTGGTGAAGGAACCTCAAATGCTATCGACCAACCTGAGGAGGAAACTCCTGTTGATCCGATAGACGAGTCTGTACCTCCAAGACGTTCCACTAGGGTGAGGAACACACCTGATTTTTATTATGGTTATCACATCACCACTGAAGGTGATACATTTATTAGTGATAGTACATTAATAGATTTGGATGAACCTAATAATTACAGGGAAGCCATGGCAGGCCCTGAGTCTGCTAAATGGAAGGAGGCTATGGACAGCGAGATTCAGTCCATGTATGACAATCAAGTTTGGAACTTGGTTGACAATGTACCAGGTCGTAAGACAGTTGGGTGCAAATGGATCTTCAAGAAGAAGACCAACATGGATGGGAAGGTACATACTTACAAAGCGCGACTGGTTGCGAAGGGCTTTACTCAAACTCCGGGAGTTGACTATGATGAGACCTTCTCACCAGTAGCTAAGATTAAGTCTATTAGAGTATTGTTAGCCATAGCTGCATTTCATGATTATGAAATATGGCAAATGGATGTCAAAACCGCTTTCCTTAATGGAAAGTTGGCTGAGGATGTTTACATGGCTCAACCAGAGGGGTTTGTCGATACAAGATACCCTAATAGAGTGTGTAAGCTTGATAAATCCATTTATGGATTGAAACAAGCATCTCGCAGATGGAATCTTTGCTTTGATGAGAAAGTCAAAGAGTTTGGCTTTTCTAGGAGTGAGGATGAGTCTTGTGTGTATGTCAGGGCTAGTGGGAGCATAGTTAGCTTCTTGGTGTTGTATGTGGATGACATACTTCTCATAGGAAACGACGTCCCAACCTTGCAGGAGGTTAAGTCCTGACTTGGGAAGTGTTTCGCTATGAAGGACCTTGGGGAAGCTACCTATATCCTAGGGATAAGGATATTGAGAGATAGGAGTAAGAGACTAATTGGACTTAGTCAAAGTACTTACTTGGATAAGGTGCTGAAGAGGTTCAGCATGCAAGAATCCAAGAAAGGGGAATTACCCGTCCAGAGTAATGCCAAACTGAGTAAGACTCAGAGTCCGAGTACAGAGGCTGAGATAGCTGAGATGAGTCATATACCATATGCTTCCACTGTGGGCTCGATCATGTATGCTATGACTTGTACTCGCCTGATGTGGCCTTTGCTTTGAGCATGGTCAGTAGATATCAAGGGTACCCTGGCAAGGCACACTGGACAGCGGTAAAGAACATTCTCAAGTATCTGCGGAGGACTAAGGATTGGGTCCTTACCCTCGGAGGCAGTGATGACTTGAGAGTGGAAGGATATAGCGATGCTAGCTTCCAGACTGATAGGGATAATTTCCGCTCTCAGTCAGGCTGGGTCTTTATCCTAAATGGAGGGGCAATTACTTGGAAAAGTTCCAAGCAGGAGACAGTAGCTGATTCTACTTGTGAATCAGAGTACATAGCAGCAAGTGAAGCAGCTAAGGAGACGATATGGCTAAAGAACTTCATCGGAGACCTTGGAGTTGTACCAGCTATAAAGGAGCCAATGGAAATTTTCTGTGACAGCGAAAGTGCGGTTGCTTTGGCTAAGGAACCAAGAGATCACGGGAGATCTAGGCACATTGACAGAAAATACCATTTCATCAGACATCGAATAGAAGAAGGACTCCTCGTGGCTAAGAGGGTATCATCAGATGAGAACCCGGCAGATCCCCTCACGAAGGGACTGAGCAGGGTTAAGCATTTACAGCATGCGAGGCGCATTGGGCTGAAGGATGATATTAGTTTCAATAATTAGATTCCTGAAACTTGTAAAATGTAATTGACATTTGATGATAAATAAAAGTTGTTTTTTATTTATGAGTAAGGTGTTACTATCTTGTGTTGATTGTTTACTATGTTTCAATTTTGCATGTTTTTACTTCCAGAATAATTATGTTATTATTCAAACCATCCACAGTCAGTCAAACTTTGGAAGTAAGTATTGATTTAAGACTGTCATGAATTTGGCTTGTATGATTTGTCTGAAAGTGCTTTGGACAATGCAATGGTTGCTACAACATTCATGAGTACTCATAAGGGCTGAGTATTGGATCCAACCCACGCTCACTTGCATCACTTCATGGAATTTATCTCGAGTGATCGTGAGACGGTAATATCATATAAATCTTCAAACCTAGAGATATGAGTTGTTGACTATGAGTTGGTTATTCATTGATTGCACGAAAACGCATTGGTAACTCGATGTCATAAAACGTGCCTTTGTGAATAATTCAACAAGTAGTTAGTACAAGCATATCAGTCGAAGTTTATCTGTTCCTTCTAGAAATAGAAGCGATATCTGGGCCCCTCGATGATTTGGTTTTGACCTATGTACCGGGCCCGGTCAAAACCTAATTGATGTGTTCAATTTAGTTCTATGTCGAAACAAATCAGAGATCGAGAAACAAATGCTGGACAATAAGTAAGACCATGTTCCATGTATTTGTCCGGCTGATATCATGAGAACAGAGGATTATATGATCACTTATCTTAAATGGCGTATCATCATCATCTCAGTTCCGAGAGACTTTGAAAGAGCTACGATTGCTAGTCGGAGTTTGAAGTCATATTTGCAAATATAGTTATTAGACTTATCCAAGTGGGAGACTGTTGGATATAGTGTCTAAGTCCATAACTTTATTTGGTATGTACTTGACCCGACCCGGCATGGTCCATTTGGGTTGCATGGCATTGCAATACTTGGATAGACTAAATGAGAGAATAAGGCACTTATGATTATTAATATATTATAAGTTCTAATATATTGATAATAGTATTATTTAATTAGTATTGATCAAGTATTAATCTAGTATTAATTTGGTGATCAAAGTGAGACTAATTAAATATATATAGGGTTGATTATGACAATCATCAATTCTTTTATGGTGGATTAATGATCCATGGTTTATGGGTTTGGTTATAACCATATGGAGCTCCATGGATAGTCCATGGGAGTTACAAACCCATGGGTCATGAGAAATCAAGAGTCATGACAATTAAGGGCATTCATGTGTAAACCCTAATTGTGACAACACTATAAAAGGAACCCTATGGCTAGCAAAATCGTGACCTAGTGTTACTAGAGAGGGCATAACCGATTTTGAGTGCTAGAAGTATTCTCTCAAGTTATTCCAAGTCTTGTGGTGTTGTGTGAAGCATTTGAGGCACAACATTTGGGGTGCTAGGCTCACAAAGTCTCGAAGGAATCCAAACAACAACAAGGTATGTATTTCTACTAGTTTTATGTTCTATGTAATCCCCATGCCATGCTAGTTAGGAAATAACCTTGAAAAGAAATTTGCATGTATATAGAGAAAACATAGATTCAAGGTTATTAGGGTTGCATGTACACTTAGGAAGTGTTAGAATGCTAAAAAACCCATCAAAATACTGCCTCCATCTTTTCTATCCTGCAGGATAGACTAACGGCTCTTTCCGTGTCGTAGAAGGATTGAGGTTTGCAGCCCAAGAAATCCTTGTATGAACGAGACCTTGAATTATTTAGGTTCACAGCTGGAGTGCCATCACCATTTCCACTGTTACCAGTGTTGTCATTCTAGGCAACCTCATATGCGGCTAAGGTTTTAGCAATCCCTTGCGTAAGCAGGGTCTGCATTAGAGTAGGATCCATTTGAAATGGTGGGTTTATAGTGGTTGCGCCTGGAGTTCCTCCGACGTTTGGAGTTTCTCCCAAATTTTGAGTTACTGCTGATGCACCTCTTCGATTACCTCGGGGGGTTAGTGGTGGACGAACTCGTGGTTCCTTTTGTGGGGCCATCGTCGTAATTTTTTTGTGCGAACATGTTAGGTTGTTTTACACTATGTAGTCACAAACAAGTTGTATTTTACGATAGTGTATTATAACTTGTTCCTAAAATCTTACAGATTTCCAAATTATAGAATGAGAGTTTTTAACCGATGTTTTTAGCTGAGTAATGATAGTATGTTACAAGCAATACATGTAATAGGTTTTAACATTTAACAAATACTGAAAGTAGTTTTATATATTAGAATTGTTTTGTTTTTGGTTACAAAGGTTACAAAAGTACCAACCATGTAAGGTTAGAAATGGAAAAGCTTTACAAAATAACAATTTCTAAACAGGCAGCGATAACACACTCTCAGTACAATAGCTATTCCACAAAAATCCTAACCCTACCCTAGGGCACACACCACCTTAGATGAATGTATACCACCCTAAGCGAGAAATCAAGTAGCATACCAGTTCATCAAACTGCTCCTAAAGCTGGCGTCGCTCCTACGTAGCAATGGTTGCTATGTGCTCGGCTGCATCCAACCAACTCTCAGCAATTTGGGTGTGGTACGCTAGTACTTTATAATGGGCACTCATAGTGTTCACCTCGGTACAACTAGCACCCATGCAATGATAAAGGGTCTGGATGGATTTCGAATCATCCTTCTCCTCCTATTCGATCCTTTCAACTCGCCACTCAATCACCCTAGAGGTAGCACTTGAAGTTCTAACAAAATCCTCTAGAGACTAGACTCGGTTCGCTAATCTTTCATCCTGAGTCATTAGGCGAGGAATCAGGTGCGTCCTCGGGATTATCCCTGGATGGTGCACGTGGCGGAGCCTGAGAAGACTCGCCCCTCTCAATTCATGGAGGATCATCGGTAATCCTCGTCTTGCTAAGCATAACGGTAAAACCGAGTTGGTTCAAGGGGTGAAGTCGGTATCCTTTTCCGAACACTAATAGATCGGGAAATGCAAGAGAAAGTGTCTAGGTGAGACACTGGAGGAACACTCATCCCCGGAGTCCTCGTTAACAAGGGACTCTTGCCATGACGGTGGTATGACTAATAAAACGGCCTAGGTGGAGAGGGTGATGGAGTAGGGATAAGCTTCTCATCAGTGAGGCCCTCCTCGCCCTCTACTGGACCGTCATCGTCCAACTCATCCTGTGCGTCCTCAATTATACCCTCATCATCGGACTCTACGACCTCCTATGGATCGTCTTCATCTTCATCTTCCGAAGGGCCTTCCTCTTCAACCTATGAAGGGTCTTCCTATTCGGCGGGGTCAGCCGGGGCATTTCTAGGGAAATATGGGTCTCCAACTAAGTGCATCGGGGCCTCGTGAAGATCCTGGAGATCTGTAGGGTCAATCCCGACTCGATGGTCATCGACCATCTGCTTCAAGGGGTTGGAAAATTTTTAAGTATGTTAGAGATGAGTTTTGGATGTATAAGTTTTTTAAAACTGTGTAAGTGTTTTAAAGTTGGCATAGGGATTCTAAGGTACTAAGTATCTACAACGAATATTGAGAACATCTTTCAATGTCTAAAACTCTCGACCATTGTAGTCTGTCAAACTCTTCGCTCAACGTTGGTTGTTCACCGGACCACCATAAATAACATAGGCGTATATTCCAGGTTTATTTATGGTATGACTTATGTACGATACTAACCTTAGTTTAGGCGTTTGAACTAAAGAGTTGAGTTGGTAGTTTTAGTTGAACGTATGTTAGAATTCTTATTAAGTGTTCTCATCATGGGTCAGAGTATATATATATATATATATATATATATATATATTATTGTTAGTGATGTTTGTAGTATTATTAGTTTTTGTTTTATACTCCAAGACTACCAAACACGGATGAGGGCCAGACAGGAAGCACCAAAGGGCAAGATTATTTTAGCAATTAAGCCATTTTGAAATCCAGCAACCTAAACAACCCTTCAAACCAGGTACCTCTCCTGTGAGTAGTCGAGAAGTAGTGTAATCATTACTAATACTTTTATTAGGAGCCTGAAGCTATAGTTGTGTTTTCTCTTTTGAGGATACGAGTTCTCTATAGTCAATTTAGCTCTGATACCAATTTGTAGCACCCCGACAGAGGCGACGTGACATGCTGCATTGTGCAACTTAGTTCATGGATCACAAGCAAATTGAATATACATCACAAGTACCACAATAACAACACATAAACTATATTCCACTTTAAAATTAGAATACATGGTTCATATAGATAATAATAATAAGTTCATGAATTTGCTTTAACATATAGACCGATATAACAAAAACTAGAGGAAACTAGATTGCCCGGAATCCATGACTATCTCTTCTCCTAAAAGTTGGTTCAGTAATCTCCTGAGAATACATGTAGTTTAAGAGTTAACACAAAGGTTGGTGAGAGTTACAGGTTTCCTGCTAGTAATAATGATACTTTTAAAAAGCTTGAAAAATATTTTTTTTGTAGTTAAAAACCATATTTGATAAAAAGAGAAACCGAATCCGTGGTTTCAAGATAAATAATCCATTAATGCTTATAGTGATTCCTATAACCGACCTATGAGACTAGATATAACCCCTTACGACGCTTCATTAGACGTTGTGGATATAAACTGAAGATAATTATCACCCGCTTCGATTGATCCGTCGAGGTTGTAGCTAGCAACCGCAGGTAGGGGTGTCAACTCGTATAGATCTATACATACGTATCTCGCTCCGAGGATTAACGGTTATCGCCGAGTGGGTATACTTAAGTGGTTAAAGTTAAGTAATGAACAATGTCTCACTATAAAGGCTATTAACTAAGGTATACTATAAAGTTTCACTATAAAAGTCGAGTAAGTTCGATATATCCGTAAAAACATAAATTACTCGCTTAAAATAAATAGTATATTTCTTAAGTGCATGAATAGATTCAAAGATATAAGTGTTATAATTTATCATATCCATTTAACATATGTATGAATCTAGGCATGATATAGGTAAAATAATGCAAAGTTGATAAACATTTGTAACAAATATTTCATTGACATACATTATTTCATAAAATCATAATATTCTTATGATATATAATTTATGACATGCTATAAAATCATGAAGTCCTATAATAAAATGATATGTTATCTTTTCTAGTGGTAACATTTATTAAACCACTATAACATGTGCATATCATGATAAACAAATCTATGATATAATACTTAGATAAAATATCGTTTATGTTAGATATGAATTTTTTAATGCATTTTTCATAATCATATACATGTTTCACAAGTATTCTCCCACAAAATAATAAAACATTAAAAAGGGGCCGTAAACACTCACTTTTGTAGTGTGAACTAGGTTCGTTCGTGTGAAACTTGTCGTGAGAAACCGCTATGTGTCGCTCTCTGCGTTTAAAATAAACCACAAATACTTTTGTTACCTAATTAACCAAAAGGGAGTTTTTGGTATTATTTAACAAGTGTGACGGTGGTTTTGTAAATTAATTAACCATAAAGACTGATTTGTAAAAATCAGTCAATAAGGGGATGATTTTGCAAACTTATTTCCAAAGGAGGGGCTGTTTTGATTAATCTAAATCAAAGTTTGAATGTTAGACTTATTTTGTAAACAAATATCCATGGAGGGTTGAAAGTGTTTATTTTAATTCAAAGTTTGGAGGAGGGGCTGGTTTGTAAAAAAATCACAAGTTAAGGGTTAGTTTTAATTAAGAATAAAATGAGTTTGAATAGTGTTCTCCTTCTTCTGGTTCATTCCCACACAAAAGAAAAAAAAAAAACGATATGGGTCTCGTTCTTGGCTGACTTACGAACAAAGGAAACAACGAAACTAAGGTGGAGATGGTGGATTCTTATAGTGGCAGCAGAAGGTGGTGGTTGGTCGAAATCTTCATGACAACAACAATGGTGGTGGTGATGGGTTGCTTGCGGTGGTAGCGTCCTGCTGCCTCCGTTTCTTTTTTTGTTTTTGCGAGAACGAGAGAGAGGGAAGGGAGGAGCTAGAGGTGGCATCTTGCTTGACAGAAAACAGGTGAAGAATGGTGGTGGAGCTCGACCAAAACAGTGGCTAAAGGAGGTGGGGCTACGGTGGTTTCTTGATGGTGAAGTGGTGGTTTTTGGTGGAGCTTTAAACCAAGAAAGAGAGAGATATTAAGTGAGAGCAAGAAAGTGAAGAGAACTGTCTTTTATAGTGAGAATGAGGATGCTAATGGTTCCATTTTATAACCAAGGAACACAAGCAAGAAGGTGGAGGGTGGTGATGTACGTGTGCATGGTCCAAGAGGAACAAAACAAAGATATAAGTTTCTTTCACCTTAATGTGCATGGTTCTTCTTGATTAAGGTAAAAGGCTTACCCGACATTCCTTCTGATATATGGGTTTTGACTTTCACAAAACTCTAAGTTTAAGTACATGAGAGAGAGAGAGAGATAGAGAAAGACATGAGAGAGGGCTGATAAATGGGGTACCACATGACCAATTTATAAGGCAGTAAATTGCCAGGTAACACTTGTGATATTAAAATGTCACAAAAATAGCTTTCGATTCGTGTATCCAATTCCCGGCATCTAATAATTTTTACGAAGGCGGCGAATGATGGATTTTAATTCAGGATTCAAAAAACCCGAACAAATTAATTTTTCGAGTTGTAGAACTCCAATAAATCGTGTTTAACGTTTCCGTCTAATTGGCATGAAAGTCTGATTTTTTGACTTTTACAAATATTTTTACTAAAAATATTCCGAGTGGTAAATCAAATATTAGACCGTAGTTTGAGTCCAAAAATGCTCTCGAAATTTCCATCTGATGTGTGCAAGTGCCTCAACGGATTAAAATGGTTTGTACAGCTCAGGTAAAATCAATGTTATACCGATTTGGTTTCTTATAACAGTCGGATATTTTGCATACGAACTCCGTTTTAGACGTTATTTATATTTTCGGACCCAGGTGGACATGAACTACGGGACTAGAGTGTTTGCTTCTCTCACAAACGCTTAATATGAAATTTTAGTTTTTCAGACGTATTAACTAGGGTTACAATTTGTGTTTGTGATTTGTTTGAGATTTCCCACAACAAAAAGTAAGATAGCATTTTATATCTTGTTGTAATTATAATGATACTATATATTTACCAAAATACGCATTAAAACTCAATAGGTTAAGTTACAAAGAGGTTCGTGACGAACTGACTGTTTACAGATTTAGACCTAAATTTCGGGATGTCACACAAAATAACCTAGAGTATGTGGGGAAGAACTACCCCATCTTCGCCCATCTAGTTCACTGGAAAGCTTTCATTGTCAGATAATTCATTAGGAGCTCAAAGACTCAGATGCAACCCTAATTCCAAAAATCGAAGCTCGATATCTGCTTGTTCAAAACTCCGATTCTAGATCTGCTTGTTCAAAAAACTCGAATTCCATATATGCTTGTTAAAAAAACAGAGCTCAAAGAGCCGCATGAAACCTTGTCGTCTCTTTCCATTTGAAACCTCGTTGTTTGCTTCTCCAAATTTGTGTTAGTTTTCTAGATCTGCTTGTTCTTTCATTTGGTGCATATAGTATTATGGTAGCTCTAATGTGTGGTTTGTTTTGTGGGTGTTTGCTTTTGGAGATTTGAAGTAGAAGAAATTTATGACTTTTGAATCTTCCGATCAATTTGTTTTGTGGATTTTTATTAATGAAAGAAAGGATCTGCATGAATTTTTTTGGTGGTGCCGGCTAGAGAGCATGTAGTCATAATCTACAGGTGTAGTCGGAATCTGCAGGTATTACCGGAATATACAGGTGTGGCCGATAGTAGTGAGTGGTGTTCGATGGAAATTGTGTTGGTTGGCTAACGTAGCGATGGTGGCGGTCAATGGCTGGTGGTGGTGTTTAATTGTAATGGTTGTTGCAGGAGGTAGACAGTGGATCAGGTGGTGGTTGGCGGTCACTAGTGGTGGTTTCCGATGGTTGGTAGTTTTCAAATGGTGGTAGGTGATGACTGACATTGAGAGATGACGGTGATGGTGAGACTTATGTTTTTTAATATATTTTCTTTAATTAATAAATAAATAAAATGAAAAAAAAAATGAATGGCATTATAGCCTTTTTTATATCTAATAGGGACAAAACGCAACAAACTCAAACAGTAAGAATGGTCATGTGAATGCAAAAGAAAAGATATAGACCATGAAATTCTTATAATTCTTATAAAAATTATTTCAGTAATTTGTTAAAAGAAAAAAAAACAACGCCTCTCCCCCTCCATGTCTCGCCAGTCGCTAGTCGATGCTCTTCGTATCGACCCATCATTCCTGTGGATTCCGCCCCTACCCTCCTTAGGGTTTTTCCTTCTAACGACCACAAGTTTTTTCAATTACTCTTAATTCTTCACCTACATCGCCCCAAATCCACCCTCGTCTTCATCTTTCTGTTTCACACAATATTCTTAGAACATATCTTCACAGTTCATCCCTCTCAATAGTTCTGCTTCAAGGTTTCTTTATTCACTTAGTACCTTACCATTAAAGGTATGAAATCTTTTTTCATATTCTTAATATTTGTATTGTCGATTCGTGTTTAAATCAGCTGTATTCTTATCAAGAATCCAATTATAAACCCTAAAAACCAAAATTTCTTCTTGATCGAAGTTCTGTTCCTGACTCGGCACATCCAGCGCCTCTCCGCTTACGAACGTCAACGGTGTTCCTGGTACTTCCATCTACCATCTACCATCTGCCTTCTCAGTCTCTTCTTATTATTGATTTCTAAGTACAATTTTGAAACCCTACCTCTGCCGCATTGGATCAGGGCATGATCATTAGAACTATAGTTTTTATGCAGCGATTTTAATACTTTTTTTTACTAATCTCTATTCATTTAAATTGATTATAAACAGATTTTCTTTCTATTGATTGGTGCTGTGTTTTAGCTTCGTCAAAACAGATCATGGAGGTTAGTTTAGAATGTGAACTGTTTATTCTTTAACAAAGCATAAATATTTCTTCTCAGTTATTAACTTATTTGATTTTCAAACTGTGACAAACAGAATATAATTGACATTGACAAGATAAAGGAGACATTGGAACCTGATAACAGCGGTGGCGGTGGATTACAATTGCCTGGGAAAGATAGGGTTGTCTTCAGAGCGCCTGAGAGGAAATCATTACTAGGATTGGATGCTCTCGCAAGTGCAAAACGAGCTGAAGGATCATTTAAAGTTCCTAAAGAAAAAATTTCTTCTATGATGACATCTCTTGATGAAGATGTGGAAAAAACCACATCCTCACTCACAGGTCTTGATGAAGTTGGTAGTGGTGTATCCAGCAGTGGTCGCAATTATACAAGCAGACAATATCGTGATTCCACTGGGAGCAAAACATCTGGTTCAGGTATTATTCCTGTGATACCTTTTTTACTTGTTCTAATGAACTTTTTACAAACACATCAACTTCTATCTAACTGTTATCAATGTTCCAGAAAGTCAAATCACTGAAGAAGAACGAGCTAGTGGCAGATCTGCTAGGCATGGTTCACACTCTGAGGTAAGTTTAGAGGATGCTACCTTCTTCTTTGGATGTTATATTAGATTGTTCAATGTTCATACATGACACATTTATCTTAACTTCATATTTGGATATTTTAGGATGTTACTCCTTCATCTAGAAGTTCCCGAAGCAGTCAACAGCGGAGTGATAGATATGATTCAACAGAGTATGATAGGCGTAGGTATGATAGCAGAGATGATTCAAGAAGGAGACATTACAGTAGTGATAGAGACGAGAGAAACCATGTGGATCAATCACCTCGTTATGGAAAAGACTACAGAGATTATGGGAATAAAAGAAGCAGATACGAAAGTTCAAGGCGGACACCTGGTATGCACCAACTTTTGTAATGACTATTTTATCAGTTCAATTTGCTCATTATTAAAAATGAATCATGTGTGTGTATTGTAGGTAGATCTGATTGGGATGATGGAAGATGGGAATGGGAAGATTCACCTCGGCATTCGAGTGGGAGTAGACATCATAAACCTTCACCATCACCAATGTTACTTGGTGCTTCACCTGATGCACGATTACCTTCTCCTTGGTATGGTGGCAATACTCCTATGGGTCGTGCTGATTCTCCATGGGACAATTTTGCCCCTTCTCCTGTTCCAATTAGGGCATCTGGATCAGTCAGATCTTCAACTTCAAGATCTGGTGGAAGATCTCAGCGACCACTCGCTGCAGAAAGTTCACTACCCTTAGAGGATGATGGAGAAGATGGAAAGGAAGTTTTTCATAATGCAGAGATAACTGAGAGTATGATGTTAGAGATGGAGTACAACTCTGATCGTGCATGGTATGATAGAGAAGAAGGGAACACTATGTTTGATGCTGACAGCTCATCGTTTTATCTTGGTGATGAAGCCTCTGTTCAGAAGAAAGAAGCAGAAGTGACAAAAAGACTGGTTCGTAAAGATGGAACCCCAATGACACTTGCTCAGAGCAAAAAGCTATCACAGCTTACTGCAGATAATGCTCAATGGGAGGATCGCCAGCTCATGAGATCTGGAGCTGTTAGAGGTACAGAGGTGCAAACAGAGTTTGATGATGAAGATGAACGCAAAGTTATTCTTCTTGTTCACGGTATGATTTTGACAACTTTTTTTTTATTCATTTAAGGATTTGTGTCTACTTTTTTCATGTTGTTATGTATTTATTTCAGATACAAAGCCTCCATTTTTGGATGGGAGAATTGTGTTTACTAAGCAAGCAGAACCGATAATGCCACTAAAGGATCCGACTTCTGATATGGCTATTATATCAAGAAAAGGTTCAAACCTTGTTAGAGAAGTTCATGAAAAACAAAGTATGAATAAGTCACGTCAGCGGTTTTGGGAACTTGCTGGCTCAAAGCTTGGTGATATTCTTGGAGTTGAGAAGACAGCAGAACAGATTGATGCTGATACAGCAGTTGTTGGTGAAGATGGTGAAGTTGATTTCAAGGAAGAAGCAAAGTTTGGCAAACACATGAAAAAAGGTGAAGCAGTAAGTGATTTTGCAAAGTCAAAATCACTTTCACAACAACGTCAGTATCTCCCCATATTTTCTGTTCGAGATGAGTTATTACAGGTACGTTTTTCTTTTTTCCTTCAAAACTTATAGCAAAAAAAAAAAAAAAACAATCTGTTGACATTGTTGTGACCCTTGTTTTAGGTGATACGGGAGAATCAAGTGGTGGTGGTTGTAGGTGAAACTGGTTCTGGAAAGACAACACAGTTGACTCAGGTACTTGACTACTTACTTTCCAATCACAAGTTTTATAATACTCATACATCTTATTTTGAAATTATTATATATATATATATACAGTATTTACATGAAGATGGGTATACCACAAATGGCATAGTTGGTTGCACCCAACCAAGACGTGTGGCAGCAATGAGTGTCGCCAAGAGAGTTGGTGAGGAGATGGAAACAGAACTCGGAGATTTGGTTGGATACGCCATCCGTTTTGAGGACGTGACCGGACCCAAAACTGTTATAAAGGTAAGTCAGATTCATGAGTAATCCGCTTACTAAATCGTCTTTTTCTTTTATAATTTTTTAAATAAAGATATTTATGTTCATCTGTTTGCAGTACATGACTGATGGTGTTCTGCTTCGTGAAACATTGAAAGATGCAGATCTTGACAAATATCGGTAGGCATACTCTTTTACAATAATACTTTATATCTAATCTAATGTGTTTTATATGATGATAGAAACATCTAATTTTCTGTATACAATATTGCAGTGTCATTGTCATGGATGAAGCCCATGAAAGATCATTAAACACGGATGTACTCTTCGGGATCCTCAAGAAAGTTGTTGCCAGGCGTCGAGATTTCAAGCTCATAGTCACCTCTGCTACCCTCAACGCACAGAAATTTTCCAACTTTTTTGGCAGGTAAACTTTTCAAAATGTTTGATCCTGTGAAGTTAATTAAGTGAAATGACCATAATGACCCTAGTATTAACTTTATAATAATTATGTTTCATTTTGCAGTGTCCCAATCTTCCACATTCCCGGGAGAACATTTCCGGTGCAGACCTTGTACAGTAAAACACCATGTGAAGATTACGTGGAAGCCGCTGTAAAACAAGCAATGACGATCCACATCACGAGTGCTCCTGGTGACATACTCATCTTCATGACAGGTCAAGACGAGATCGAGGCAACATGTTACGCCCTATCAGAACGTATGGAACAGCTTGCATCCACCACAAGGCAAACAGTCTCCAGCTTATTAATCCTACCTATCTACTCCCAACTCCCCGCTGACCTACAAGCAAAAATCTTCCAGAAAGCCGAAGAGGGGGCCCGCAAATGCATCGTGGCCACCAACATTGCGGAAACCTCTTTGACCGTAGACGGAATCTTTTACGTTATCGACACTGGGTATGGGAAAATGAAGGTGTATAATCCGCGTATGGGTATGGATGCTCTACAGGTGTTCCCGGTCAGCCGGGCAGCCGCCGACCAGCGGGCAGGTCGGGCGGGTAGGACCGGGCCGGGCACTTGTTATCGTCTTTATACCGAGACCGCGTACCAAAACGAAATGCTCCCACAACCCGTTCCAGAAATTCAGAGGACTAACCTCGGAAACGTCGTTTTGCTTCTGAAATCTCTTAAAATTGAAAACTTATTGGATTTTGACTTCATGGATCCGCCTCCACAAGATAATATCTTGAATTCGATGTATCAGCTCTGGGTTTTGGGCGCGTTAAACAATGTCGGGGGTCTAACGGATCTCGGGTGGAAAATGGTTGAATTCCCGCTCGATCCACCGTTAGCCAAAATGCTTTTAGTTGGGGAACAACTGAAATGTTTAGACGAAGTGTTGACAATCGTATCCATGCTCTCGGTCCCATCTGTATTTTTCCGACCGAAAGACCGGGCAGAAGAAAGCGATGCTGCCCGAGAAAAATTCTTCGTGCCCGAATCCGACCACTTAACGTTACTCAACGTCTACAAACAATGGAAAGCCAAGGATTATCGCGGAGACTGGTGCAACGATCACTTCCTCCAAGTCAAAGGTCTCCGAAAGGCTCGAGAGGTCAGATCTCAACTGCTAGACATTCTAAAAACACTCAAAATCCCGCTCACATCATGCGATCCGGATTGGGATATTGTAAGAAAAGCGATATGTTCGGCTTACTTTCATAATGCTGCGAGGTTGAAAGGAGTTGGAGAATATGTCAACTGTAGAAACGGGATGCCATGTCATTTGCATCCGAGTAGTGCCTTGTATGGATTGGGGTATACGCCGGATTATGTGGTGTATCATGAGCTGATTTTGACTTCAAAAGAGTACATGCAGTGTGCCACGTCAGTTGAGCCCCAGTGGCTGGCGGAAATGGGGCCCATGTTTTTCTCAGTTAAGGATTCGGATACGTCCATGTTGGAGCATAAAAAGAAGCAGAAAGAGGAGAAATCGGCTATGGAAGAAGAGATGGAGAGTTTGAGGAAAAGGCAAGCCGAAGATGAGATTAGGAATAAGGCCAGGGAGAGAGCCAAGAGGATGAAACAGCAACAGGCAATCTCCATGCCTGGCTTGAAGCAAGGGAGTTCTACTTATTTGAGACCTAAAAGATTGGGTTTGTGAAATTCTGGAAATGCCCTCTTTCAAGTATTTTTTTTTTTATTTTTTTTTTTTTTTTTTTACACTTGAACTTGGTTGTTGTCGTTTGTGCATTACGGTTGTACAATACAAATTGGGATGGAAGCTTAAGAAATTTGTCATGAGTAAATACTTTTTAGAGTTTGATGAAATACTTGAAATCTTTTAAAAGATTTTTATTCTTCAAATGTGAAGACATTCTAATGTGTATTTTTTTTAATCCTTTAACTCTTATGAACTATTTCTAGTTGTCCCAAAATTATTGTCATTGCTAAAAGTAAATGTGCAGTTTTACAATTTTACCCTTTATTTGAGTATCTATCATATCTTTAATATTCTAATTAAGGGGAAGGAAAATAAGAGTAAATTAAAATATGTACTCCATCTTAAAAAACGACTATTTAAAACATAAAAAACATATTAAACATGACAATTATGCTAGCGGCTTTTTGGTAGGTCTCTTAATGAAACCATTAAGAGGCCAACTCTTAATGATTCAACATTAAGAGTGTTTGGTAGACACCTTTGTACCTCTGATTCGGTCATGAATCAGAGCCACTGTCACCGTCATAGGTATCCTTGTCATTGTTCATGTTATTCTCGTCATTGTTCATGTTATTCTTAAAGTCTTGATTGATTGATTTGTTGGTACGAATTATACTTCCTATCACTTGATTGTGCCACTAATTATGTGCCAAGTGTGAAGTTAGGGTTCATGTTACGTTTTATTGCTGAATTCATACAAGCATTTATCTTATTCTTAGCAATCTCTTATTAATTGTGACATTATCTCAAGACATCAGATGAATTTGCATTTAGGATAAACAATCTGTATTTCGATCTAATTCAATTTTTTTTTTGTGCATATCGATTGAGAAGTTGCAATTAGTAGTCATTTGTAACATTTATTTTCATGACATGTATTATTACGTGAAATGTTGTTGGATACATTGCCAAAGAGAATAGATTGATATAAATGATGATGTTTCGATGATGCAATACATATGTCATTATACTTGTTGCATTATATCAGAAAATGAGTAAAGTTTAACTAGGAGATTATGAAAGAAAGTAATAGTTTACTTTGAGACAATTATGTCGATAGAAAGATCGTCAAAATCAGAGTTCGTATGAGAAAATTATGACCGTTCGAAGTAGAGATAAAAGTACGTAGCTATTCCGAGGAAGTTAATGAAAGTCAAAGTTAAACAGTTAAATTTCGGCGCTACACGACGCGTAGATCTGGTTACGCGGCGTGGGGATGAAGTGAGTCACGAGGGCACGTGTCAGTAATGAGTTCAAGAGGAGAGGCAATGAGAGCTTTCCTTGTGAGCTGCCGAGGGTCATTATACGACTTAAAAAGCTTGAGTTCAACCATTTCTAAGTAATACAACATTACTTTTATTGAGAATATTTTAAAAGTTTTTTGAAACCGGGTACCCGGTATTGGAACCGGTTTCTACCGGTTCCAGGACCGGTTCCAAAGTCTAAAGAACCGATGTAGGCGGTTCCGGTTCCGTATCTAATATTTTAGGAACCGGGGGTTCTGGTTCTGGTTCCAAGCAATTTGGCAGGGTACCCGCTTTCGCTCACCCCTAGTCTTAACCCTAAAAACTATGGTTTGGTTTCAGCAGCTGTACGCCCAGTGTACGCATTGGATGCCCTGCGTACTACATTGGATGCCCTGATATCACTGTTTCTTTTTATTCTTCGATTTTTTTTACAAAGTTTGTGCAATACAACTAAAACCTATTGGGCTTGTTGGGTTTTAGTAGCATCAATACACTATCTAAAGGTAGCAGAAACAATAAAAAGATTTACCTATATGCACATGCACCCTAGATCTAGGTTTTACTAGTTATAGAAACAAACTTTAAAAACAACAAGAAAGAAACTACTAACCTATGGATTGTTTAACTGTGATCTCATATGTGCCAGATCGATGTAATGGATGAAGGATCCAAAGTAGAACTGCTCTAATGAAGTTATATCCATAACACCAAAAGCAAAAGGAAGAAACCCTATTTTTAGGGTTTAGTCGAAGTTCTCTAACCCTAAAACATAGGTTAAGAATTTCGTCCACTAAAAAATAGGGAGAGATTTTACATGATTTTTAGTTAGGAATCAACAACTCTAGGGTTTATCCCTAGCAGTCTATTTATATGATGTAGATAGAAACCTAAAAGGATTCAAACTCTAGGGTTAATCCTTATGTGATTCAAACCTGCCATATCCTTATCAAGGAATCTTCCAAAACTGTCCACTCCTAGGTCTCAAGGAGCTTCTAGAATATTCCAATTAATCTCTTGGATTAATTAATTTTCAAGCTCTTTAACTAATTAAAACCTTTTAATTAATTATCAGAATAATTTCTAATTAATTTATTAATTCCTTAATAAATTAACAACTTATTTATCTCAATTTCCTAATTCTATTTGGGTCATGAGGCCAACCCAAAGGAAACTATCATATTTATCTTATATACCCTTCGATAACCCACTGTATTATTGTGTGGAGGCAGGGGTACAATGGTATAAGTATTATTATCTTTCATAGCATCCAACTTCATATTTCATGGCATGACATCATTCTTAATGTTTTGATTATTCTTTGTAGTGTTTGGGTTTCAAAACGAGAAGAAATATTCATTGCAAAGAGGCGGTGTTTTTTGGAAATATTGTCATAAGATAGGAATTTATCTAAGTAATATGGGGTTTTAGAAGAAGAATTATGAACAACATTGCAATGATAATTACGAAGGATGATGATAAGATCTAATAGGCCTGCCAATAGGAGGCAGTGGAACATGATTATCATGGTGAGGAGCAGAAGCATTTACGGACAAAAATGAAGCAAAGGTATTTATGGAAATGTCTTCATTTTATGGAACATGTAGAACAATAAGAGAAAATGGATCAATGGAATCTGAAATAGAGTTGTTATGAAATGGGAATATCATTTCATGAAAAACTATATCTCTAGAATCAAAAATTTGTTTAGTTTGAATATCAAAGAGTTTATAAGCTTTCATGTAAGGATGATATCCCCGAAACAAACAAGCTCTTGCTCTTGGATTAAATTTGTTCTATTACCAGTCAGTGTGGAAGCATAAGCCAAATAACCAAATGTTCTTAAATGATTGCAATATGGTATTGAACCATAAAAACTAGGGTTCATGAGCAGCGGAATTGGGTACCCTCTTTCGAAACCAGAACCGACTCAAAACGACCGGTTAAGGTTCTTATTTTTATGGAATCGCTACCCGATGGGTACCTGCTGATATATATATATATATATATATATATATATATATATATATATATATATATATATATATATATATATATATATATATCACAATCACATAATTTATATAATATCTTGAATAACATCATTTAAAATTCTAGAATTTTGACTAATTTGTTTTGAACATTTAAATGTCTATGCATGATTTTCACTTTGAATTTAAACTATCGAGATTCAAAATGAATTTGTAGACAGTAGACGTAATGTACTATTATGTTCAAGTTATATTTAACTCATAGAAATATTCATTTAGCTATGGACTTTAATTTGTTTGAATTTTTTTAGAACAAAAGTATGAGTTTAAGATACATGAAATCAGTGGAGTTTATTTATAGGTTATAAGAAACCTGCACACATTTTTTCGTCATGTTATTCAAGCTAGTTATATTTTCTAATCCTTATTTTTAATACATGGCGAATCATGTATTGATGTCATCAATAACTTTCTTGTAAGTTTACAACAAATATACTTGTATAAGCTTTAAAAATTCAACAAATTTAATGAACCGGGTACCCGATATTGGAACTGCTACCCGCCGATTCCAGTTCCATTTCCAACATTTTTGGAACCGCCGGTTCCGGTTACGGGTTCAGATAATTAGGGTAGGTATCCGCCTACGCTCATCCATAATAAAAACTATTTCAATAAGTTTGGATGTAATCCTATTAATCAGGTAAGCAGATGTGAGTATGCAATCTCCCCAAAATAAGATTGGAACTTTGGATTGAAATAATAAAGATCTGGACACATTAAAAAGATGTTATGTTTCCTTTCAACCATTGAATTCTGTTGTGGTTTACCAACATGTGACTTCTAATGGATAATCTCTCTATAAAAAAATTACTTGAAATCCAACTCTTTGATGTGATCTAAAGGATTTAATAGACTTGTTGAATCGATTTTGAACATAAGTATGAAATTTTGGTATAATGCCCTATATTTTAGACTTGTGTTTTAATAAATAAATCCAAATATATTTTCTCGATTTTGAACATAAGTATGAAATTTTGGTATAATGCCCTATATTTTAGACTTGTGTTTTAATAAATAAATCCAAATATATTTTCTCTTATCATCAACAATCACTACAAGAAAAGTCTTTATTAATCATCAATTTTTTAGTGACGATCTAAAATTTTAGTCACCATATAATAAGTCACAAATTTTGGTAATATTATAAATTTAGTGACCAATTCGATGACAGTTGTCACTCATCGGTCACTAAATAATAAAATAAAAATAAAATAATATTTTTAATATCACAACAAATATTAGTGACTAAAAATAATAGCCACTAACCTAATGACAAAAAATAAACTGCTGTTAAAAGACTTAGAGATCAAAAAAAGTGGTCACTTGATCGCTTTATGTGGACACGTAAACATCCTCTCTTTAGTATGCAATGATTACTAAAAGTATAAATTATAATAGTGAAGGGGCCAATTGTGCCATTTGATAAAGGCCCATAAAAATAATATCCTCCTTTTAAACGTCTCACTAGTCACTCTCATCATCAAAACCGCTCGTTTTTAAACTCTCTCTTTCCCCCCTCTCTCGCTCATACACACACGAACGACAAGCACATTTTTCCGGCAAAAATGCCAACAACAATCGCCGTTCTGATTCTATGCATCTTTGCGGTAGCGATGTACCCATGATTCGTCGAGTCAGTGATACTGAACATGGCAGATTGCCTGTCGTACGTGACGATCGGAAGCACGGTGAAGAAGCCGAAGGAACATGTTGCTCGGGGATTAAATCGGTGTTGAGAACAGACGCACATTATTTGTGTGAAGCGTTCAAAAACAGTGCACAATTGGGCACATCGCTGAATGCCACCAAAGCCCTAGCTTTGCCTGCTGCTTGCGATATTAACGCTCCATCTGTTACTAACTGTGGAATTAAGCCTATCTAGTATCTCCGTTCGTCTCTCGTTAATCACTTTCTTTCTTCAGGTCTGCACAGTATGAACATCTTGTCTTAATTTGTTTAAATCAAATTTCAATTTTGTCTTAGTGAATTGCCTGCTTGATTAACATGAAAAATCAAATGTGTTTTGTGTCGTTAGTACTAATTCACCCCATAAACTGAGGTTCCATGGCTTGTCTTAGAAGTGATTTTCGAATTCCTGTTTAAGTGAATTCATAAATCTAGCTCCATTTATGAAACTAGGGCTTTTAGCTACTTCTGCAATAGCAAACATGCTAGATCCGGCTTACCAAGGTTTTCTGTCATCAATGCAAGTGATGTAGCTCTATATTTGTAGCAAGTCGAAAATTATAGTCTGTGTTCTAGACTGAAATTGAGTAGTTGACATCTGTAAAAAAATGTTTTCTCTTGATCACAATTTAAAAGTATAATTAAAGCAAAAGTGTTGTGTTAATTTTGTGAAAGATGTTCTTAACTCTGTTTTTGGTAAGTGTTAGGTTTAACATAAAAAGTCAAAATCCAGCCTATCTATTAATGGGAAGCATGCTCTTTTTCTTAGGCTATAATTGTATCACTCATTTTGGTTGCCAATATGCTACTTACATATAATCTCAAGATGGAAAGAACAATTTCTCATAATCTTTCACGAATAGATATCAATGAATTGGTTAATAATATTATCTTAACTGGTTGTGAGGAGATTAGACCATAGTTACCAGAAACGCCCAACTAGTGGCGTCCCACGTACCGAAACGCCCTGTACCCAATCGATTAGAAATCGGTCCGGTACGTGATATATGAACGTACTTCGAATTGGATACAGTCGACCCCAATCGCGATCCCAATCGAACCTAATAGCGATCCCAATCGAACCTAATAACGTTCCTGGAGTCTAAATCGATCGTACCTGGAGTCAAAATCGAGCGTCCCTGAAGTCAAAATAGAGCTTACCTGAAGTCGATTTTGTTGCTTTCGATCGGATTTTATGCGTCGTCTGACATGGCGATTTGGGCGGGAGATAAGCCGCGTTTCACAGTGGCTGTTCGATTTCTCTAATCGTCGACTCACCTTGAAACGATGGATCGATGCTTAGTCTTCTCAATGTTAATTTCACACTGTAATTTGCAAATCTTTGAGATCAGTATATATAGACCTTGTAATCTTGTATCGGACATTCGGACATCCAAAATCAAACTCAATTTCCATTTCAGCTTTTTGTCTTCAATTTCGATTTCAGCTATTTCTAATTTTCTAGTTTCCACTTTCCACTACAAATTGTATATCCGATTGTGAAGAATGGCATTTGGAAGAAAAAAAAATTCAGAGTCTCAGCCAACTCATTCCGACAGTGAAACAGAAGGCACTCACATTAGTGAGACCCAAGATCAAACAACAATCTATGTTGATGATGAGGTTCAACAAACAGCCCCAAAAAGCAATGTTGAAAAGATCCAAGAAAACCACTCCATGAAGAAGTTACATATGAAGAAGTTTGAAGAAACAACAAGAATAGTGGAGGTTCTAAACGTTGGACCTGTAACCACTGTAAAGGAAAATATACCAGCTCTTATACTAGAATCCATGTTCACTTTTTTGGACCTCCTGTGGGGAAAACAGCTGAGATCAAAAGGTGTCCGGTTCTTGTTAAAAGTAACCCGTATTATGACATTCTATATAATAGGGTGAAAGAAGTGGAAAATAATGGTGTTGCTGCCAAATCATTGAAGAATTCGTTGCTCTCAAAAAACTCAGTTTCAAAAAGAAGGATTGAAAATGCATTTAAGATGCTCGAGAGAGAGGAGGTTGACACGAAGATACTTCGAGGCTTGTGTGCTAATGGGATTCCGTTTAATGTATTACGGAACCCACAATTCCTTGAAATGATTCAAGCTATTAAGAAAGCACCGGAAGGTTACAAGCCACCTTCATATGAAAAAGCTAGAACTTCGTTGCTTGATCAATGTGTGAGAGAAGTGGGCAAAGAACTTGATCCAGTCAAAGACACGTGGTTAACACAAGGAGTATCCGTTATCTCGGATGGTTGGTCTAATGTAAAAAGTGAACCGCTTATAAATGTTATTGCACAAAATTCACGTGGTGCAACTTTTATGTACGCGGAGGCCTTTTCGGGGATTGAGAAGACGGGGGTGGAGATTGCTAAGTTTCTTTGACAAGCTATTGAGGAGATTGGTCCAAGTAGTGTTATTCAAGTTGTAACCGATAACGCGGCGAATTGCAAGGCGGCTGGACGGGAAATACAAAAGGTATATAAACATATTTTCTGGTCCCCTTGTTGTGTACATTCTTTAAATTTGATTTTTAAAGACACGACGAAGCAATTTGACTGGCTGTCCGATACATATAACAGAGGGAAGGGTATTATCACGTTCTTTTTAAACCACACACACCCCTTAGCTTTCTTTAGAGACAACTCGAAATTGCAATTGCTGAAGGTTGCACAAACACGATTTGCATCGCATTACATATTGTTGAAAAGACTAACCGAGTGTAGGGAATCACTTGCTACTACTATTGTCGTAAACTCGTGGCGGGAATGGGTCAACAAGGCGGATGAGCACACTCGGGTACTTGCCAATAAAGTGGCAGATACAATTAAAGATGAAGATTTTTGGGATTATATTGTTTACATTTTGGCTGTCACAAAACCTATCTTTTACATGGTAAAGTTTTGTGATGGTGAAGGTCCGAAAATGACAGAAATATATGAACGAATGGACAATATGATGGGTCAAATCAAAGAGGCTATGACTATGAGGGACAATAGATTCTCAATGTATTACAATAAAGTTGAAGAAATTGTGCTCGAAAGGTGGGACAAGATGACTATCCCCCTCCATTGTTTAGGATTTGCTTTAAAGACTAACTGAGTGTAATACATCGAAAGGGATAGTCATCTTGTCCCACCTTTCGAGCACAATTTCTTCAACTTTATTGTAATACATTGAGAATCTATTGTCCCTCATAGTCATAACCTCTTTGATTTGACCCATCATATTGTCCATTCGTTCATATATTTCTGCCATTTTCGGACCTTCACTATCACAAAACTTTACCATGTAAAAGATAGGTTTTGTGACAGCCAAAATGTGAACAATATCATCCCAAATATCTTCATCTTTAATTGTATCTGCCACTTTATTAGCAAGTACCCGAGTGTGCTCATCCGCCTTGTTGACCCATTCCCGCCACGAGTTTACGACAATAGTAGTAGCAAGTGCTTCCCTACACTCGGTTAGTCTTTTCAACAATATGTAATGCGATGCAAATCGTGTTTGTGCAACCTTCAGCAATTGCAATTTCGAGTTGTCTCTAAAGAAAGCTAAGGCGTGTGTGTGGTTTAAAAAAAACGTGACAATACCCTTCCCTCTGTTATATGTATCGGACAACCACTCAAATTGCTTCGCCATGTATTTAAAAATCAAATTTAAAGAACGTAGACAACAAGGGGACCAGAAAATATGTTTATATACCTTCTGTATTTCCCGTCCAGACGCCTTGCAATTCGCCGCGTTATCGGTTATAACTTGAATAACACTACTTGGACCAATCTCCTCAATAGCTTGTTGAAGAAACTTAGCAATCTCCACGCCCGTCTTCTCAATCCCCGAAAAGGCCTCCGCGTACATAAAAGTTGCACCACGTGAATGTTGTGCAATAACATTTATAAGCGGTTCACTTTTTACATTAGACCAACGATTTGAGATAACGGATACTCCTTGTGTTAACCACATGTCTTTGACCGGATCAAGTTCTTTGCCCACTTCTCTCACACATTGATTAAGCAACGAAGTTCTAGCTTTTTCATATGAAGGTGGCTTGTAACCTTCCGGTGCTTTCTTAATAGCTTGAATCATTTCAAGGAATTGTGGGTTCCGTAACACATTAAACGGAATCCCATTAGCACACAAGCCTCGAAGTATCTTCATGTCAACCTCCTCTCTCTCGAGCATCTTCAATCCTTCTTTTTGAAGCTGAGTTTTTTGAGAGCAACGAATTCTTCAATGATTTGGCAGCAACACCATTATTTTCCGCTTCTTTCACCCTATTATATAGAATGTCATAATACGGGTTACTTTTAACAAGAACCAGACACCTTTTGATCTCAGCTGTTTTCCCCACTGGAGGTCCAAAAAAGTGAACATGGATTCTAGTATAAGAGCTGGTATATTTGCCTTTACAGTGGTTACAGGTCCAACGTTTAGAACCTCCACTATTCTTGTTGTTTCCTGAAACTTCTTCATACGAAACTTCTTCATGGAGTGGTTTTCTTGGATCTTTCTCAATGTTGCTTTTTGGGGCTGTTTGTTGAACCTCATCATCAACATAGATTGTTGTTTGATCTTGGGTCTCACTAATGTGAGTGCCTTCTGTTTCACTGTCGGAATGAGTTGGCTGAGACTCTGAATTTTTTTTTTCTTCCAAATGCCATTCTTCACAATCGGATACACAATTTGTAGTGGAAACTAGAAAATTAGGGTTTAGAAATAGCTGAAATCGAAATTGAAGACAGAAAGCTGAAATGGAAATTGAGTTTGATTTTGGATGTCCGAATGTCCGATACAAGATTACAAGGTCTATATATACTCATCTCAAAGATTTGCAAATTACAGTGTGAAATTAACATTGAGAAGACTAAGCACCGATCCATCGTATCTAGGTGAGTCGACGATTGGAGAAATCGAACAGCCATTGTGAAATGCGGCTTATCTCCCGCCCAAATCGCCATGTCAGACAACGCATAAAATCCGATCGGAAGCAACAAAATCGACTTCAGGTAAGCTCTATTTTGACTTCAGGGACGCTCGATTTTGACTCCAGGTACGATCGATTTAGACTCCAGGAACGTTATTAGGTTCGATTGGGATATTGATTAAGTTAATCATTTTGAGAGAGTCCCAGAGTTAATTTTCTTTTGTTTTGATATGTTGTCTGTTATTCATATTGTTAGGTTTTATAATATTGTTACTTTAATTTGGTTACAGGAAGGGAGATTTGATTTATATATGACATATATTACTGAGAATATAATTTCTATGGGATTTCCTGTTGGTGATATGAGCTCTGGATTGTGTAGATATTTAGAGGCAATGAACTTTTTGTTATTATCAAGTTTAAATGGCATTAGAATAAATAATGAAATAGTTTTGTTGATAATGTTTGAAATTTGGTGTAGGGATTTTATCACATGGAGGAAGTAATTAGGTTTTTAAAAACATATCAGAAGGTAAGAACGGTTTTTTATATTAATATTCCAATTTTATGTTTCATATTAAGTACATTAGCTTAATTTTTTATAATTTGTTGATGTCAAGATAAGTACAAGGTGTAATCTTTACTCCAAGGGGCTATAATGTTATATGATGCATTATTGGTTGAAAGGAAGGTTAGTCAAACAAGTCAACCCTACTTTTAAAAAAAAAATCATGATATTCTGTCTGTAGAATTTAAGTTGGAATGAAAAAGAGCATTGCAAAAGATTTTTTTATATGTAAATTATTTAGTGTTATATCTTAATCTGATTAAACTTTTATTTTAATAAACTAACATTTCTTTCTTTATTTATCAACTTAAATCACTTTTGGTTTCCAATTATACATAACAAACAACATGTTGGAATGATTTCATTCCTGTAACCATACCAAACATGATAATTGAAAGTAATCACTCATTCCATTCCATCATTTTCTCAACTATTGCCATCTCATACACCTTTAAACTCTTTGCAGGTTGTCCACTGTAAGGCCGGAATGGCAAGAATATATCTCGAGGTAACATCAACTGTTCAATTTACTAATCTACCCCTGATACAGTTATAGCATTGTACTTTCATTTTTTTTTTATCTTATTAAGACATTATACCTTGAAATTACTACATAAACTTGCTTTGTATTGCTATAAATTGGTAGATTTCATTAAAGTAGGATATGCTATAAATATAATAAACAAATGTATGAAATTTCATTGCTATTTCTTGCATTTATTTAACCATTTCTAATAGTAATACTAGGGGTGAGCATTTGGACCGAACCGGACCGGACCGTCTCTTGGACCGGACCGGTTATGGAGAATATTGTGGACCGTGGACCGGACCGGATGAGTCGTGTCCGTGTCCGTGTCCGGTTCCGGGTCCAGGTCCGGGTTTTCCGGTTCTTGGACCCGTTTGGACCGGTACAACTTTAATTGCATAGATTACAAGTCGTTAAAATAAGTTTTTAGGTTTGATACGATACAACTTATAAAAATGATTATGTTTCTGTTTCATGCATAACTAATCTACCTTGATGTTATAATATTATATCTTGCAAAATTAATTTTTCAAATAAAATCAACTAACATATAAATCAAGTTCACCAAGATCCCTTTCATGTGATTTATCTATCAAACATACATAAAATTCAGAATTATAGTTTAAAATAATAGTTAAAAAGTTGAAATATTTCAGTTTTGATAGCTCAACTTTGAAAGATTGTAACTCCCTGAAAATAATACCAAAATCAACAAAATTATAGTCTAAATTTATCTACAAACTGTAAACAAAATGTTGGAAAAAACCTCAGGTCAATCCAACTTAAAACGAATGAGTTATGGTTGTTTAAAAATTTTCACAGATTACAAAATTTTAAAAAACTTGCTGAAAAGCTGAAAATTTTCAGCTTTGATAGCTCAACTTTGAAAGACTGTAACTCATTGAATATAATACCAAAATCAACAAAATTATAGTCTAAATTCATCTACAAACTGTAAATTAAACGTTGGAAAAACCGTTTGTCAATCCGACTTAAAATGAATGAGTTATGGTTGTTTAAACATTTTCACAGATTACAAAATTTAAAAAATGTTGCTGAAAAGCTGAAATTTTTCAGCTTTGATAGCTCAACTTTGAAAGATTGTAACTCATTGAATATAATACCAAAATCAACAAAATTATAGTCTAAATTCATCTACAAACTGTAAATTAAATGTTGGAAAAAACTGCATGTCAATCCGACTTAAAATGAATGAGTTATGGTTGTTTACAAATTTTCATAGATTACAATATTATTAAAATATTGCTGAAAAGCTGAAAATTTTCAGCTTTGATAGCTCAACTTTGAAAGATTGTAACTCATTGAATACTATACCAAAATCAACAAAATTATAGTCTAAATTCATCTACAAACTGTAAGTTAAACGTTGGAAAAAACCGCGTGTCAATCCGATTTAAAACGAATGAGTTATGGTTGTTTAAAAATTTTCACAAGTTACAATTTTTTTTAAAATCGGGTCCAACCGGTTCTAAACCCGGTAAAAACCGGACCGGACCGGGATGGATTCCTAGAACCGAGAACCGGCCCGGGGGTCCAAAAAAACGGTCTGGTCCGGTCCACCGGTCCAAATGCTCACCCCTAAATAATACCATTCTTGCAGACTGTGGGATAGATTTCTCTTTCAAGTCTAATTATCTATACCTTTTTTTACAGCCCATTTCTTTCCAATTACTAAATTGAGAATTTGAAATTGATCCAATACATACAATTGGATCCGAGATCAAGTAAGTATTCACCAAATATAGTGTGATGGAATATATCATATTTGCTTAAATGATAGTTCACCTTTTTTTTTGGTACACAAGTTGCTGGAAGATTTAACTGTTGTTTTACTGAAGATGCTAAGGAGGAGACAGTCGCAAAAATATTTATAAATCTTGAATAGATAATGTGATTGGTTTCTCATGTTTAGGTTCTCCCTTGAAACTACTTATTTAAATGATGTGTTTTTGCAATCAAAATAAACTGTATATATTGTGAGTTCGTTTAAAATTTTGAACAATATATGTTTATCATTTGACAAGATATATTTTGATAAATGAATTATAGTATATTTTACCATTGACTAAGTTCTATGCTAATTACTTAAAATGAGTTAAATACAAGAAATAACAATCAAAAATGATCACTATTGGGTAAATTGGATAAAATAGTGATGATTTTTTATGGTCACTATTGGGTAAATCGGTGACCACACTAATTGGACGAAACAGTGACGGCTTTTTATGGATGCTAATTAGATAATGAAATCCCAGCGACAACAAGCTCACTGCATTACAGATTGAAATGATCTTCGTTTATACAAAGAAGAAAATGTAAGGAGCGTCTAACTAGCAAACTTAACCACCTAGACATATATTTACATATTGACCCTTCTACTTTTTATTAAATTCTAAAATGATCCCTAATAGTTCTAAAATGATGTTGCCTCCAAAACATGCTTCAAGGTTCTTATTGGAACCTGTTTTGGGGTAGTCTGGTTCTTCAGGAATCGAACTATTTTTTCAAGCCTCGAAGCCAGAACAGGAGGAGATTTTTTTTATTCTGGTGTAATCTCTCTTGGAGTGAGTGGCATAAAAATCCTCTCCAAGCGATTAAGCTTATGTAATCCTTCAAGATCTTGTCTACTCTAGCTTATTGCTAGAGTAGTTGTGTTTTATTTAAAATGTTGCAGTTAAAAAAAAAAAAAAGAGACACTGACAATAAGTTATATCAAATTGGGTTTAGACAATTAGAAATTAAATCGCTTTAGTTGTACATTCGAGAAAAGTGTTATTAAATTTCTGTGCATTGTGGTCAGCAGAAGGGACATGAACTTTATATATGGGCTTAAGTCGGATTCCTAATTTGGTCTTTGATTCAAGTTTTTTACTTTTTAGTTTTAAACTTTAACAATGAAATCCTTGAAAAGTTTGCTCTTTTGCTTATTTTGACATAATTATAGAAGTTAATACAATAAAACCAAGGTGAAAAAGGGTCATAAGTCTTTTTAACCCTTTCTACACAATACTAATCGACTACAGTTATATGCCAATGGACTCAAACATTAACAAACAGCTTAATTTAGAACAATATTAATAGATTAAACTTAATAATGTGGCTAACACAAAGAGGGTAGCCTTTCCTCGACATCTTCCCAAGACACCTTTACCAAAAGAGAAAATAAAAACTAGAAGCTGAATGTTCCGAAAATCATGTTAAAAGAATACATCCTATACTTACTGAAACTGAACTAATATTCATCCTAAGAAGGGCCAGGCAAAAAAAGTTCTATTAAACTCCATTGACCTTTATATGCCACTTTCAGGTGTATAAATATATATCTAGACTCTAGTTGACTTTAAAAAATCAAAAGAGAGGTGTTATGATCAAACTTCACCTTTCACCACACAATATGAACCAATTGCAAACGATTCACTTTTCGTCTTTTCAATTTTCCCAACACCACGAAGACGACGGCCGAGGTGGCATAATTGCAACAGCTCCACCACCGCCGCACCGATCTCCTCCTCCCCTTTGAGCCTCAAATCAACACTAATCTTTTTGGCTTTTTTTCTCACCACCTCCCCTAACTTACTCACCACCACATGCCGCACAACCCCCGCCATCTTCTCCCGCTCGAGTCGCCCGTTTCCGTCCCTCACCACTTCAACTCCAACCCCAACCTCCGCCACCAACCGAGCGTTGACCGGCTGGTCAAGGTGCATTGGCATGGCTATTATTGGAACACCAAATTTCATAGCTTCCATTGTCGAACTCCATCCACAATGACTCACAAATCCACCAATATTTTTGTGGCATAATATTTTTCCTTGTGGCGCCCACCCTTCCATCACTAAACCCCTATCCTTCACCCTTTCAAGAAACCCTAATGGCAAAGCTTCTGAAAGGCTAAGCTTTTTTTCCACTTTCGGGAACCTTAAAACCCAAATGAAATTCACATTGCTCATTTCTAACCCGTATGCAATTTCTTTCAAATCATCTTCAGAAAGAAAATATTCGCTCCCAAAAGAAACAAAAACAGTAGATCCAATGGCTTTTGTGTCAAGCCACTGCAACACACTATTTTTATTTTCCTTCACGTTCACAGAAGGAGATGGCTCAACCACAAGTGGACCTACTGGGACAATCTTTTTATCAGTAAGAAGAGACAGGTAGTCACTGTATTTACCTTCAATCTCTTTGAAAGATTTAACAAGCACGATACTTGAAGATCGACCAACACACTCCATAACACGATCTTTATCTTTACGATTATTTGCTGAGCTTTCAAGAATCTCCGACACGTGAGAATACTCATTTTTTCGAAAATAGATATCCGAGAATGGAAATGGAATACCACTGGAGCTCTTCAAGTAAAGATGAAACATGGTGGAAGCCATGGTGACACTTGTGGTGATGAACACCACAGACGGGATTGAAAGGGCGGAAGCCGCCACCGGAGCCCAATGTTGAATAAGATCGTAAATGAGCAAATCGGGTTGTAGGGTTTTCAAGATACCTGAAAACTCGTCACTTGCCATGTCGAAAGCTTTCTTGAGAACAGGCATAAGATGCGGTGGGAGGCCATTGGTGGTGTGAAGATCTGATGGAAGCTCGGGTAGCTCCGGAAGGTGAAGCTTAATTTGATGAATTGCAGGTGATTTCTTGATAGACTTGAGATTTGCAGGAGTCGAACAGAGGTAGATGTCAAAGAGGTTGGTGTTGCTTAGTTTTTTGGCTAGTTCTAGGAAAGGAGAAATGTGACCATGGCCTAACCATGGGAACATCAAAACGGTTTGCTTTCGTCCATATCTGTTCATCGTCATTGGTGTGATTGAGATGAAATGCTTCTGATATCGTTAGAGATTGCCTGTGGAGAAGCCGGTGCGTTAATTATATAGACAAAGTTATGATGGAAACTACTTAAAATACGTACGGGGAAAATTTGCATGCAATCTTTCTATTTTACGTGCATGATTCAGCTAGCTTTGGGTGTATCTTTTTAAAACATAAAAGATATTCATTGATTGGTTATGCTTTCGGGTGTATCTTTCGATTTTCGTGGTTATGCTTGGAACGTTTGATCCTATATATGATCATGGGTTCAGTGTGTTAATTTCATCTATTGCTTATTTCCTTGTTTATGTTTCCTTTTGTCGGGACAAATTGGACCAAAATTGAGAGTGTTAGTTGAACACCAAACAAAGCATCTCCAAGGGTAAATTCGTCAATTTTGAGTAAAAGATGATTACGTCGTTAAAGACTTTAATTCCCCAATCGGATTACTTATCGAGTTGTGTCAATTTTACAGAGTATTTAAGAACCAATTTTATACTTTGATATACTTTGACATTCACATAGTATACTTATATAATATACAAATAAAGAATTAAGAACCAATTTTACAGAGTATTTAATGGCGTATTTATTAAAATCGATTATTAGTTTGTTTTAGTAAAATTGATTATTTTTAAATAAGTAATAGAATCTATATCTTTTTAATTAAGTCCATAATTTGATGTTTATCACCCAAAAAGGTTATAAATATTGATTAATAAAAAAAAAGACTTGCGAAATCTAAAATCTATTCTTACTATGGGCTAAGATAATAACGATTTGATTAGTTATGGAAGATATAACTGTTTCAAAAATAAAAGTTTTCGTTATTAAATAGTGAAATATTTAATTTTACCAAATTTGTGCAACGTAAATTAGTCTTTGATTTTCCTTGAAAACTACTCAATATTTTGATGTGGATAATTTATTCTTGATATTGATATAGAGTAATTTATTTTGGAGGTTGTCTGCGGAGAAAATGTTGCATTATATATTTGCTATCATGGAAATTGCGCTTAAAATACATACCCGGAAATCGGTTTAAAAAAAAAAAATACATGCAAACCTTATTTACGTGCATGATTCACTTGTTCACTTGATAATATATAATATTTAGTTTAAATTTTTATTTTTACTATGGTTTCGAAATTGCCATATGCATGCTAATTTAATATTTAACGTTTGAGAAGAACTTGGTTTATTAAATTAGGCTTAATTGTTTGGAAAATTCTAAATGTTTGTTTTCCGTTAGATAATTTTTTTTTTCTTTTGATGTCATTACAAAAAATATAGACAATTGTATTTCAAAAAAAATATAATAAAACAAAAATTATAGACAATTGTATTTTAAAAAAATATAATAAAACGAATTATATAGTTATTTTAGATTTAATCCATAATTTGATATGTTTATCATCCAAATAGGTTATAAATCTTGATTAATAAAAAAGACAACTGCTTAAAGCTCAAAAATCAAAAATATTATGGTCTAGGATAAGAACGGTTATATAGAGGTTTGGTTAAATTATGAAAATAGCAACTGTTTTACAAACTCCATGTATCTTTATTAATGAAATATTTATTTTTAGAAAATATATGCACTATAAATCAGTCTTTGATTTTCCTTGAAAACTACTTAACATTTCCGATTTGTTTGTAAAAACGTTTGGGCTTTGTTTGCAAAAAAGGGGTTGTGGCCCGTTTCCGATTAATTTGAAGTTACATTAATGGTCCTTACAACTTTACATTTTTAGCCCCTATATTTACATTGGCATGTTACATATTATTATTATTATTATTATTATTATTATTATTATATATATATATATATATATATATATATATATATATATATATATATATATATATAGAGAGAGAGAGAGCTAGGTTCATTTGTTTAAAGTATTTATTATGTTATTGTATGTATAAATGTGGGCCAATCAAAATTAAATAAAATTAAATAAATAAAGAAGGGTAATTTAGTAATATGATTAATAACTTCCAAAAATAACCCCTGTAATCATGGTATTATATTCTAGATTCCCTCTTTATCTAATTGACTTTTTCTAACCCTAAATTTATCCCCCTTCATAAATCGCCTCACCCTTACCATCGGCCTCACACCCAAGCGCCTGTCAATTATGAATTTGTGATCAGACATTATCGAGGTGATTTTAACAGAGACACAGAGCATCCAGTTAATGATTTATTAAAGCAAAAAAGCATCAGCAATGAAAGCGCCAAGAAGACGAAGAAGCCTCGTCGTTCCAGTCCACGCTCTGATGGTGCTCATTCAAAATCATCGAGGTTCAATTCTCTTATCATAAAATCGAAACTGAAACTGGATTTTGTTTGATTACTTGAAGACGAAATTGGATTCGTCCACAAAATCAGTTTTGACTACAGTTTGAGGTCGAATTGACCTATTATTGTTCACATCAGGAATCGACTTTGGTTAAGCCGACTGATTAATGGAGTCTAAATCTTCGATTGATTGTTCATGTTTGAGTCGAATGGTATGATTGATATAGATTTCCATTTAAGAAATCGAAATTGTTTGTTTGATTGGAGTCAAACTCATTGAAGTCGACTAATGTTAATTTTCGATTTGAGTCAAGAAATCGATTTATGTTGAATTGGGTTGAAGAGTCGAATTTACTGATTATTGGGGTCGAAATCATTTTCAAGTCTGAATCCAAAGTATTTCGATTTCGTTTTATATGGAGTATTGGGATTGAACGCATTTGATTGGCATCGAATACGCCTGATGATACTTCTTTAATTTTCATTTCGTTGTGTATAAAGGCAAGCAGCAACAACGCATGTTCAGGGAGATGCGAAGGAGGCTGCTGCCCTCCTGACCACCGAATAACTCCACCACCGGTGGAGGTTTTCTTAACCGAAGCAGAAGAAGAGCGAAGGAGGGGAGAAACAAATTGTGTACTGATTTTGGAATATACAATTGGAGGATCTGCAGTTGCTCGTGGTATTTCTCGTAATCTAGTATGTATATGAAAGTAATAGGAAATGATGCTAATTGGTAATTTGTTCTAATTGTCTAATTTTTACAGGAAATTGAAAGTTGTTTTGATGCACATCAAGCGCTCGCTAAAATGCTTCAACTGAATGGTATTTCTTCGTTTATAGTATTCTATCAGAAAAGAATGTTTTTTATGATAAGCATGAACATATTCTGTTAGAATGACCCGAATTAATATAATTATTGGTGAAGGAATTCCAATTCCATCAGAATGGAATCACGAATTCCAACTATGTTGTAATGGAATATGAATATTTTCTCACTAATTTATTCATTGGATTTGTTTCCACAAAAGCTGATGCTTGAAGAACGGACCACGAAATTTGAACGACGCCTCTTAGCAACATTATTCTTTTAGAATGAATTAGTGTATTTGTTAGATTTTGATGTTTTTTTCCCGATTTGAAAGTTTTTTAGTTTTATTCTTTAACAATAAATGTAATTATTAGCAATTGTTACATGTATTCTTTAAGAATTAATATAATTTTTGTTTTAATTCTTCAATTGCTGGTTCGAGAATTTGTTATTCTACAAGAAAAATATGTTCAAGAATATTTTTATTATTTTATGGTTCAAGAATTTTTTTATTTTTGAATATATTCAAACATATTTTGTCAGCATGTCCGAATTAAAAACCTAATAATTCGTAAAATCAAATTTTTAAAATTAGTAGAATCTATGATCCCTTAAAATATGCAAACTTCCTTTATTAAATCTATGTTAATTGACTAAAATACCCTTCTAGTTAAATTAGATGGTATTTTTCGATTATTTTTAATTCAATAATATGTATTAATCACTTTCTTAAAATAAGTAAAATGATTGGCCCATATTTATGCATACAATAACACAATAATTAGTTTGAATAGAATAACCTAGATGGATCATTTATGAAGTTATATATATATATATATATATATATATATATATATATATATATATATAACTTCATAAATGATCCATGTAGTTTTCCAAAATATGAGATATAATTCATAACTTTAAAAAACCTGATAAAAGGTCCATGTGGTTTTCAATTTCTATCGTAGTTGTTCATCCGCCCATCTAAAAAGATGTATTTACCCTTTTAAATATATTTTTGATTTCTTTATTTAAATAAATAAAAACCACCCCTTCTTCTTCTCCAAAACCTCCCGTCTCTTCTTCCTCATCGGAGCTTTATGCTCTGAGCAAAACAGCAACCAGAAATTGATTCAAACGATTTTGAAAATGCTTCGAACGATAACTACATTCTGGAACAGGTATGGAAACGACTAACGTAGGTAGAAGATCATGTGGCCATTTTGTCTTCTACAAGCTAAGGTTAACCGTAGAACCTCAATTCCTACCATTTTTACCAAGCCTCTACGCCTGGAAAAGAGTCGAAAGTAGCAATTAAGATAGCGATTCGATATTTCAACATCAAAACCAATCAGATCTCGATTTTATATCTTCAAAGACTACACATTTTCTTTCTGAAATATTAGCAATAAATATACTAAAGAAGTTTGATTTGGTTGTTTATCATTTTTCATCTCTTAGGCATTTCGCCAAACAGTTCTGGGCTAACCCATATCTTGTCACTCACACCTGGTTTATCTTTATTATATGAAGAGCTTGACATGCTCAAGAAACTAAAACGTCAAGTCTTTGTGATTCATATGTTTGTGGAACTTGGGATTCGTCTCTTTCAAACAGCCATTAATTGCACAATGATTACTTCATAAAACGTATGATTGGAGTCAAAAGCTACTTCCATAAGCAATTGCGGTATGCTCACGGACGTCGTCGGAATCTTGTAGAAAGTTCAGAGAATCGGATGAGGGTTGGTGTTTCTGGTCGATCTTTTTGTTTGAGGAAGTGATGAGAAAAATGAACCGACTCTTTTATTATATTTCATTCAATAACTCTTATGATGAATTGATCCAACAAATACCTAACAAGGTTACAAGAGCGTATACAAAAACAAATAATTATGTAGAAAAAGAACATGTATGAGGTGGGGAGGGTGAGGTTAATTGTTTCTTTTTTTTTAAATGGTTTTACTTAAAGAAAAATGTAAAAGAAACTAAAAATGGTATAAAAGTCTTTTTATGTCGGTGATAGACTAACCACGATAGAAATTGAAAACCATAGAGACCTTCTCCGATGATTTTTAGAGTTAGGTACTATATCCTAAGTTTTGAAAAACCATAGAGACCATTTATGAAGTTTTATCTTATATTTATCATATTATATATTATATATTACATATTACATATTTATCATTTATAACTTTTACTTTTATTTCCATCCAATATGTATATGAAATAATTTTATTATAAATGTAGAGTAAATTACACGAATCGTCCCTCATGCAGGTGCTAAAATGCACGTTCAGTCCCTATTTTCAAAAATTAATTCGGACCATCCCTCGTTATTTTAATATTTGCACGTTTCATCCTTTCGGACATAAAAAGACCATTTTGCCCTTATTTATTTACTTTTTAATTTTCTTTTATTTATTTATTATTTTTAGATTAAAAAGAAAAGAAAAAAAAAACGATAAATATCAATGCTCCAACCCTTCGTCCATCCGTTCACCCACTTCCCTTTCCTAGCTTCGTCTTTTTTTTTTCTATCACCATTGTAGCTCGATTTTCAGACACCACCACCGACATCCCCTTTAACCTCCGTCGGCCACCACCAGGCGTGTAGATGGGAGCTACCTTGCTTATCTTTACATTTTCCCTACTTTCCCTCTTTCTAAAACTACCGTTTTCTCTCAAAAAAACCATCAGGTGAACACATCCATTATTTTCGGCCACCCCAACACCTCCATTGTTTCCGGTCACTCCAATACCTCCACCAGGGCCAAAACTTCCATCGCCATCCTAACCATCACCTACCACTTCGTACCAACTTTTTCCACTAAAACCCAAATCAATAAACACAAATCAAAGCAAATCAAGAAAACCTTTCGGAAGAAATAGTTTGCAGAGAAAAGTCTGACCGCCTCTATCTCCATTCGAAACCCTAAATCTGAGGTATTGGTCATATTAATCTGATAGCGCGGTAGATCTAAGTGTAAGAGACAGGGGAGGGGGAGAAATTCGGTTACACGTCGTCATCTCCGTCGATTCGGTTTTCAATCGGCCATCTTCCTCACTCAAACCTCAAAGAATGATGATAACAGGAAGAGAGGGGATCGTCAAAGATTTTGGTGATTTCTTTAGGGTTATTGGGGGTCGGGGCTTGGATTTCTGCACGTGAAGAGAAGGGGAAGAGTTTCCAGGAGTGGTCTTGTCCGGTGGCCGGATTTTAACTTGAAGGGTGTGCTCAGGTGGTGGTTGTCCGTAAGTGGTGTTGGGTGGTTCTTCAACAGTTAAGAGAAAAGGGAGGAAGATTGGTGAAAATGAACAATTGAGTGGGTGGGGTGGGGATGCTGGGTTATGAACATGGGGCCCTATTTTTTTCTTTTATTTTTGAATTAATAATAACAATAATAAATTTAAATTAATTGGAAAAGAAATACAAAAAGGGTATAATAGTCATTTTATGTCTCGTAAGGGATAATGCGTGCAAATTTAGTCTAACGAGGGATGAAGCGTGCAACTTTTAACCAAACGAGGGACGGTCCGAGTTAATTTTTGAAAATAGGGACTGAACATGCATTTTGCCACTTGCACCAGGGACGATTCGTGTAATTTACTCATAAATGTATTACTAGTGTTTAGAGTAAATTACACGAATCGTCCCTGGTGTAGGTGTCAAAAGACAAGTTCAGTCCCTATTTTCAAATATTAATTCGAACAGTCCCTCATTAGTTTAAAACTTGTACGCTTCATCCTCTAAACATAAAAAGACCATTTTTCCCTTATTTATTTATTTTTATTTATTTGTTATTTATTAATTATTGATTGATTGTTTATTATCAAAAATAATTATTATTGCCTTTTAAAAAAGAAATGGGCCCTAAGCACATTGATAACTCGTCCCCCCTCCTTTCTTCTTCGGTACATCTCTTATCCACCATCACCATCCCATCGGTGACCCCTACGAAATCTCCAACCGACTCTAATACTCCGATATCAAGTCAACCCAACTAAAACCACCACCGATCACCTCCCAAAAAACCATTTGCTCTCTATGCTTTTCATATCATAACTCTAACAGTTGCTACCCACCGACAGAGCACATTTCGTTGGGATTCCAGTCAGGGTGTTGCAGATCCAAAAAGCGACAAGGCATAGTACTTGGGGGTGTAGGGGTGAGCACTGGAACAGGGTACCCGCTTTCGGAACCGAAACCGCCAGTTCCAGAACCGGATATGCCTTAAGCGGTTTCGGTTCCTAAAGTTTTGGAATCGCTCTATGCGGTTCCGATTCTGGTTCTTATTTTTCCAGAACCGCTACCCGTTGGGTACCCACCGGAACCAGTAAAATCTTCGATTTTTCGGTTCGGTTACGATTCATGTTTTATGCTACGGACGGTTAGCCGAAAAACCGAAATTTTATTTTCTATTTTTCAAAATATTGTCTATGTTTACTCGTTTAAGTTAATATCAAATTATTTCTTAGAAATTTTTAGTTACAATTAATAATCGTCATATTATTTACATTTCTCATTGTAAACCAATAATTGTCTATCGCTAACATTTGTTATTACATATGTTGATATAGATTAAAATTGTCATTTACGAGTAGATATTATTTTCCATACTCCATAAATATTTGATACATCATCCTAATTTCATTATTAATATAAGCAACAATATAATTAAACAAATTATATGGATTATTCAGTGTCATTCATTCTTTTTTTAGGAAACTTGTAATCTTAACATATTTTTATTATAATAAGATGATATTGCTCCCTTGCGGCTTTGAACAAATCGAAGTCATTCGCACCACTTTGCTTTTGCGAAAAAAGTCTGATGAAGATCGCATTAAACTTGGTGCACGTATGACTTGTTGGAGTTTACTTGCTACTAAGTATATCGATATTGCGATATGGAGGTTTCTTCATAAGCGTGTGAAATTTTCCAAGCACAGCTTCTCAAACATGTTTTAATTTCTTACTCAAACATGTTTATTAAATGTCAAGTTGATTTCAGGAATGGATATTGTATCAATTTTTTACACCTCTAGTTGTAGTTGAGTTCATCCTAAACAGGCTCTCACAAATCACATCAACATTTATATAACCACCAAAGACACAAATATCTGTTAAAAGCGGGATAATTAAAATTTTAAAACAACAAACTATGTTTTATATTACCAAAACGCCATCCTCATGCAACACTAGATTAAAAGAAATACAAATCTTAATCCAGATTTCAATTTCTACCATAAAAAATATCCAATATCCTGGTACAAAATCAAAATATGTAGAGAACAATTTCAGTCTTACAAAAACAAAAATCTCAATCAACCAAAAGCAGTTAACAACTTAATCAAGGTTTCTTCGACTTGCCACTAGTTGCCAATTGAGATTCAGCCTGCAAATATAACAAACTACAAATTAGCACATACTATCTTATTTATCAAAAAGATTTATAAAACTCCACGTAGATAAAAATTTAAACATTACCTCCTTTTTCACAGGTTCTTCCTTCTCAGATAAAGTCAATTCAATGTGGCAAGGTGATGACATATAAGCTACAAACATAAAAAAATCCCAACAATCAATTTGAGTTTTTATATAAAATAAAAAAAAGTAAAAAATAAAAAAAAATTACGGTTGATTCTCCCATGGGCACGGTAAGTTCTCCTTCTTTGTTTTTGAGCTTGGTTCACTTGAATATGGGAAATGAAAAGGGCATCCACATCTAACCCTTTCACCTACAAGGTCAAGGTTTTGTTATTTTTATTTTTTTAAGAAATCACTTAATGAAAGAATAAAAAAGGAAGCAATTACATACCTCAGCATTGCTTTCAGCATTCTTAAGCAAATCCAAAATGAACTTTGCTGACTTGGCAGGCCACCTTCCTTGACCATTGGAATGTCTGTTTTTTGCCTGAGCAGTACGACCAACACCCCTACAAAATCGGGTGAAGGGAATAGCTTGTTTATGGATCAGGACATCTTCCAAATACCTCTTAGCCTTTATTAAAGGCATTTTCCTCAGTGCATGTGCTGTTTCTCTGGTATTCTGGGAAATTAAAGAATAACATTACATGAGATTGTGAGTTTGATGTACATGAAATGAAGATTTAAGAGATTTGAATAGAAACATATGTATCATCCATGACAATAGAATAAGGTACCTTGAAGTGACATCTGAGGTCTGAACCCCTAGCCTTGCAGGCTGCAATGATCAAATCCATCAAAATGATTACAGAAAAAAGGATAATCATTGTTCTACTAACATAATTCACAACCCAATATGTGAACTTTTTGTGTTACAAAAAAAAAATTAAGTTGTTTATGAAAAAAGACTATAGAGAAGGAATCAGTTTATCACTAGCGCTAATGTGCAAGGGGTAGATAAAAAATCTTCATTTTCTCGTTGGCTAAAGATTATATTTCATAATTACAACTACTAAATATCTTCAAAGTTTTCAAAATCAGATAACTCTCAATATAATCCTTGCTACAACAAAGGGATTTTACAAGGTATTCTCATAAACTATGATTCTTTATAGATAATACACATTTATGTATTACGCAATACCCTCAAATGATAGTGTCAATACTTATAAAGAAGCTTAGTCATCTTTTCAGATTTAAAACCGTGTGCTTACATTCAAAAAACAATTGATTTAGCATACTTGCGATGTTAACTGATATGTCTATGTCTTCGTTTAGCTAAAAGGTACAACTAACATCAATGATAAGTTTTTCATGAGCAATATTATCACAAATTCAGATCGCCTTGGTGTATCAAACTATCAATGATGCATTAGATAATAATTAATTAAACATCAAATCACAGCAGATCATCTCTGTTTTCCAACAGCAGTAATATAGCCTAAACATGTGTTTCGATGAGAGGTGCAAACATGAAACGTGTATGTATAAACATAGAATTAGTAATAGCTATCGAGATTACTTACATTTGGTGGGATTATCAGGCTCCTTTGAGTATTTGACCTGCAAAATTAACAACGAAGGTCTTTCAGAACCTCATACGATTTTCCGACTAATAGATAGCATGAAATGCACAGAGAGAAAGGAGGTACCATGGCTGCTGCTACTGCTACTGCTCCTGCGGTGACGTGAACGGGTTTTCGGTTTGAGTGTTTCCGGCGCAGCTCGTGTACCCGCGTTTATATATATGGAACAAAAAGAAAACCTAGGGCGTAATAAAGTGAGCGGTAATGGGCTCTTTCCTGGGCCTCATTAAAGAGGAAATATTATGATCCATATCATATATCATATGTTCACAATTAGTTTTTGTTAAGGTTAGCAAGTGAAATGTTAAAAAAGAGAAATTATTGGTGTTCGGTTTGTAAAATATTTTTGAAAAAGTTAGATATTTTCAAAGGAATTGGAATTATATTCTTATGTTTGGTTTTGTAGACTTGTCAAATATTTAATAAAGTGATACAGAAAACTATTTATTAAACTCTAGTTAAAACTTATGTTTTATGGAATTTTGCACGTAATGTATATATAGCAAAAAAATTGTTTTACAAAACAACTATATATAATTACACTTGACAAAAACAATTAATAAATATTTTATTTTGGGACAAAGTAGATGGTCACTGTTGGTGCAATTTAAATAATTAAAAAATAAATTGATAACATGTGTATCCCTGATTGTGTGTACATGTGGGCGTGTGAGTGTGTGTATGTGTGATATGGTGTAGGTGTGGGGTAGGGTGCACTTAGAAGTGGGTGTGTGTTCGGGTAAAGTGAGAGTAAGTGTGGGTTGGTTGGTGGGTTTGGGTTTGGATAGGTGGTGAGTAGGGGTTTGGGTTAGGTAGGGTATGGTAGGAGTGGGTGTTGTCACGTAAACGTAGACGTATGAATGGTCTAGGTTTGGGTGGGTGTGTATGTGTGTATGGGATGTGTTATATAGGTGGTGGTGGGGGTATGGTGGCGGCAAGATTAGATGAGTATGTGGAAGTAAGATGATAATGATTTGTTTTTAGTTGATAACCATGAGGGTATTTTTGTTTTTTTTTAAATATAACGAATAGAATCTAAAATCATTGTTTTTAGCCAAAGAACGACAAATTAATTTAATTTAAGCAAAAAATTATTAAAAATTATAGATTTCTAATTCTTTTGATTATGTCAAACAAACACAATTTTTATTGTAATTTACATTAAAGTTTCCTCAAATCCATTCAAAATCCATGAAAACATTTCTTTTAAGTTTTTTACTTTTTTCGATTTTCATATATTATTTTTGTTCAATGTTCAATGTTGACTATAACTATTTTCTTAGTCATTTTTAGGTTATCTCATTGTTAGCTAAATACGACATGATGACTTAGGGTGAGCATTTAGATCTCTGGACCGAACTTCACAGGCTTGGTCTAAGGTCCATCAATTTCTACAAAACCATTCCGATCAAAATTTTAACAATGTTTTTAATATAAAATTCAAATTTTATATAATTGACGCGATCAAAATTTTTATTTAATAAGTAGTATTAAGTTTTACCGTTTGAACGTAAAGAGCATTTATAAACCTTTTAATAAAACTTCATTTTATAAAATAAGGTTTGAAGTTTGATAAGTCTCTAGAATCTGAATTTTAAACTAATATAATTTTAATCGTCGAAATTTACCGTTAGCTAGTTTTAAACGATAAAGCTTGTTAAATTTTTAAAACCATTTTACCATCTTATGTTAAATGACAAATTTCATTAAAACTAAACTCCTTGTGATGTTATTTATGTTTAAAATATTATGTTGCATGTGAAATCTATTTTAACAATTATAACATAATAGTGGAAGATCTTTATGCTCAAAAGTCATTATAGAATGATATTTGCTGATGACATATGATTCTATAAGGTAACATCTTATAACAAGTTACTACTAATTGATTATTTATTAGAGTAATTTAAATTATTAATAAATATCAACACTTGTATTTAATTCGAAAAAAAATTATTTTCTGAAAATAATATTTTACCAACTTATTGGAAATTATTTGTTTTAGTAAATAATAATAAAGAGAACAATAACTAATTACATTCAATCACATATTAAGATTTAAATGTTATGTACAATTTTTTGGGCACTTAGAGTAACCACTTAGTTGGAACTTGATTAACTAGTTACAAGATTAAGTGAAGATCGCACTACCCACACATTCCTCATATATTGTTGAATCTAATGAAGCTAGTGGAAGATGGAGTGTGGTGTTTGTTTTACTTAGATTTCATGCTTGTAAGAAGATTATACTCTTTCATATACTAGCATTGACTTTTATACACATTAGTATGTATATAAAGAGTGCTTTGGCAAGTTTATTTGGTTCGTCTTCTGCTTGCATTTTCTCTTTATATGGCTGCCATAATTTTGAGATTATGAAGCCCTTCTTCGTCTATTCTTCTTGCAATTTTGGTGTTAGAATTAAGAGCTTATATGTTTCGTCTCTTTAAGGTTTGTTTGTTATAAAACTTAAAGCTTAAGAACAACATATATACAAGTGAAGACTAGCATCTTTAGTGGTATTTCCTTGCTTGGTGGATACATGTTAGAGAGTTTATTCTTTGTATCTCCATGTCATTTTTATCATCTTCCTAATTGCCAAAAGTAACCAAAATCTTCAAATGTTGTAAACTATTTCCTTTTTATGGTTGTTTTAATCTTCATAATATTTGCAAAATGATCATTGGTAGGTGAATGGTTTTAGTTTATTCAAGTTTAAAATTGTTTTCGTTGCTAATCACATCATTTTTGACACTATAATTAAACTTTTTTTTTGAATAAAACCTAACAAATATCAACATAAATATAAATAACACAATCATGCAAAACGTATGTCCATAAACCAACCACAAACTAGTGACATTTCGTGAGTCGTCACAAAAATGTCAAGTTCATTCCTAAGTACATAAAAGGGCCATAAATCTTGTAATATATTCATGCTCCGACTCGCTTTAACACATTGTAGCAAGTTTATAAAATTAATTTGATAGCATTTGTGAAACTTTAATAAAATCAAGTTTATAAAATTTTGATCTTCAAAATAGTCACCATCTCAATTCTTGTTACATTTTTATAAAAATAAACTACTTTAAAAACTAATCTATTACTTACAAAAATAAACAAAATGAAAACTATGTATTTAATTATTGCATATCATATGAATAAATAAATATTGCAACCATTTTAACAAATCATCACAAACACATCACAAGAGGTTCATGACTAGTTTATATACATCACACATAAATATACTCAAAATTATATAAAGCTACACTTTGTTTTTCTAAGACAACTTTGGTGACAAAATGCATATAGAATATTGTCATGTAAAATAACAATTATAAACATTTTAAAGTTCTCATAGAAAACATGTATGAAATTTTCTTATAAAAAACCATGTATGTTTTCAAAAAAACAAAGATTATACCAAATAATCTAATAATCTAGCCAAACATGCAAAAATAGCTCTAATACAAGTTGTTGGGTTTTATTCAAAATCGTTTTCCCAAAAACACTAAAAAGGAAACGAAATCTTTAAAAATAAAATAAACTTAAAACTCTTTTTAACCCACCAATGATCATTTTGCAATCAAAGAAGTGAAAACTTTAGAAAAATCTAATCTCTTGTCCACTAATGCTCCAAAAGAAAAGTATGTTATTATTATTGTTTTTTTGTACGATAAAACCATTTTATTTGTTGATCATGTCTAAAATAATGTTTCGTAACCGGCAAACCTTTGAAAGTCGGTTACCTAACATTTTTGACATCAGAAAAACCTAAAATATTATCCTTTATTGTTAGAAAAAAAATCATTGTGTTATTTTTTATAAAATAAAACCATTTTATTTTCTAATTTTGTACAATAAAGCTCTTTCATGTTTTGATTTTGTACAATAAAAACATTTATTTACCCCTTTGTACCATATTTTTCTCTTGAGAAATAATTGATATATATCTCATTTATTGTTACAGTTGCCCAATGTCCAATAAAATAGGTTTTGGAGAAGGAAAACACAATTTGCTTCCTTGATTCTTAATTTTGTTATGCGTCATACTCATTTTATATCTTGTTTCCACTAGTGATGTAAAATTCTTACTAAGAATTGGACATTATTAGAATGCCCTATTTTTCGTTAGTAATTCAGGAAACAAAATTATTAATTAATAAGAATAATCATATAATTTGGAATAAATATTCTAAGGAATTATATTGGTGAAGAACAAGAACAAAAGACATTCGATAAATTTTAAGGGATTAAATAATAAACAAAGAAAATAAAGAAATAAAAAGAAATAATAATACTAATAATAATAATAATAATAATAATAATAACAACAACAATAACAATAATTACAAAAGTAATAATAATAATAATTGTTTTAAGGTAAGGGCTAAAAGTGGCAGGCTTTAAACCTTTAGTTGTCAAAAAAAAATGTTTTTGGAGTCAAAAGTGCCATTATGGCAAAGTTAAGGCTAAAAGTGTAAAATCCAAATTTTGAGTTGCTTTGTAACAGGAATCGGATATGGGCTTGTTCTTTTGGCCTAATCCATCTATTTGATTCATTCTTGGATCAAAAACCCAACTTTAGTTGTTGTTTTCCTTTATGTATGTGTGTGCGTGATCTAGGCGGTCGAAGGAAGAACAGGAAAAATAAGGAAGGGGGTTGTTGTGATCGGAAGAAGAGGGTGGACGAGAAGGAGGTTGTGGACAAGGAAGAAGGGTTGGGGAGGTGTTTTGTTGGTGAGGGACAGAGGGATCTGGAAAGCTTAGTGTGTCTACTTTCTACAAACTTTGAATCACTGTAACGCCCCAAGAGTCAAGGCCAAAAAAATTTAATTTTTAGATTAATAAAACCATCTTTCAAAACATGTTCATAAAACCATAATAGAATCAAAGTATAATCAAAACATCCAAATACATCAGAGTCAAATCAAAGGCGGAACAATGTGGTGTGTGCGATGCGATCACCCCAAGCTCTTCCCTTTGGATCCGGAAGTACCTGAAACATAAACCCAAAACCGTAAGAACAAAGCTTAGTGAGTTCCCCAAAATACCACATATCAAACATATAACGGGCCCTACTCGGAACAGATCTGTCAAAAATATGAGATGGGCCCCGCCTCATCACATTCATCAGGCCCCGCCCGGTATACATATAACACATAAACACATGCAAAAATCACATAGATAAATAACATACAATATACTCATCAGGCCCCGCTTGGCATCGGGCCCTGCCCGGTATACATATCAAATATCATACATGCAAGAGTCACGCATACAACTAGCATCCTAATCATAATGAACAATGGGTCGGCATTGATGTCTTCAACCCGCCAAGAACAGTGAGGAAACTCACCTCAAGCTGCAGAATATCTCAGATAAAGACTGGGACTGCTGATCCGGAAAAATCGTCGCACTAACACCATCAAATAATATCCAATAGATAATTGGGTTACAACCCATAACTGGAATCCTAGTCTAATTGTCCAACACTCAGGGTAAAAGACCATTTTACCCCTTTCTAACTTGGCCTAAAATTCGAGGCCCAATCCAATAACACTAAAAAGCCCAATAAGGCCCAACTTCCTGATTGGGCCCAAACCATCATGGGACTAATTCCAAGAAGGCCCAAGGCCTAGCAATGATCCTAAAAACTCAGAAGGCTAATGGCCCAATAGGGCCCAAAATTCTTCTAGCCCAAAAGTGACCCAAACCGAGAAAGTCAACCGAAGTCAACGACAGCTGAGTACGCCCGACGTACTCAGGCTTACGCCCAACGTTATTCAAGGATCTGTAGTACGCACTGCGTACAAGCTGGGTATGCCCAACGTACTACCAACGAGCATGATCGGGGACTGGGACAACGAACGCGCAACGTACACATACGTATGCCCAACGTACGTGCCCATTAAGCATTTTTCCATTAAGTGTTTAATACTTGCAACCAAAAGCCCAAACTTCATATCGAAGTCTAAATGAATGTCTTAATCCATAAAGCCGTGAACTTGGAGCCTTTGCATGGCTCAAAAGGACCCAAAACTCACTTTTAACATTCTACTTTCACCATAATGACCTAAACACATGCATGGTTGATCCACAACCATCAAGATGCTAACTTTATGGACTAAGGACCTCATAAACATCAAGAGAAACAACTCCTAACTTCTGGAATGGAAGAAATCCACTAGATCTCATCATATGACCAAAATGGGACCAAAACTTCATAAAGACTAGATCTAAGCAAACAAGGAGCAAGTTCCAAGCCTTATACCTCAATGAAGCCGGAAATGATGTGAGAAATCTGGATCTACAAGCTATCCTTTGATCAAGGCTCCTTCTTCCAAGTTCTTCTTCTTCAAATCTCACTGACACACACTAAAACACACACAAGAGGGTCAAATCTTTTCAAAACGGGGCTAGGGTTTCGAAATATGACTCAAAGTGCTTTGGAGGTTGAGAAATGAGAGGTCCAAGGTTCATAATGTTATTTAGATAGGGTCCAAACCCTAAAAATTAGGGTTTGTACCCTGCATGTGTACGCTCCCTCATCTCATCCTCGGGCTCCCACGTCCACTCTAAACCCTTGCGGTGCTGCCACTGCACCTTTACCAACTCGACAACCTTGTTCCTCAAGGTTTTCGTCTTCCGATCAAGAATCGTCACCGGTCTCTCAACGTAATTCAAGCGATCATCCACCTGAATATCCTCCAATGGAACCACTATGGAATCATTGACTAAACATTTCCGCAACTAAGAGACATGAAACATGTTATGGATTTGACTGAGCTCCTCGGGAAGATCCAAGCGATAAGCAAACCAACCCACCTGGGCCAAAACCCTGAAAGGACCGATGTACCTAGGGCCCAACTTGCCCCTCTCCCTGAGTCGGATGACACCTTTTCAAAGTGAAACCTTCAGGAGAACCATATCCCCAACCTGGAACTCTAGGTATGATCGGCGCTCGTCGGCATAGCTCTTCTACCGACTCTGTGTTGTCTGAAGTCTACTCTGAACTTGATGAATCAAGTCGGTGGTCTTGAGTACCACTTCGATACTCCCCATGAATCGCTGACCGACCTCACCCCAGCATATCGGGGTCCCGTATTTCCTCCCATAGAGCATCTCAAAAGGAGGTCGATCGATGTTGGCGTGATAACTGTTGTTATACGAAAACTCCACCAAAAGGAGATACGTATCCCAACTCCCACCGAAATCCAATACACATGCCTAAAGCATATCCTCCAAGGTCTGGATAGTCCACTCACTCTGTCCGTCAGTCTGCGGGTGGAAAGTCGTGTTGAAATGCAGTTGAGTACCCAACCCCTCGTGAAACCTCTTCCAAAACCTGGAAGTAAACCGGACATCTCTGCCTGAAACCACTGAAACCGACACACCATGTCGTGCCACAACCTCCCTGATGTATATGTCGGCCAACTTCTCCGCATAGATATGTTGGATTAATGTCTAAGTCCATAACTATATTTGGTATGTACTTGACCCGACCCGACATTGTCTATTGGGGTTGCATGGCATCGGGACATTTGGATAGACCTTTTGTGAGAAGAGGATATTTGTGACATATTACTATATTATAATTTCTAATATATTAATATGAAATCATATTATTTAATTAGTATTGATCAAGAATTAATTTAGAATTAATTGAGTGATCAAAAAGAGACTAATTAAATATATGGGGATTGATTGTGTAAATCATTCATTCTTATATATGTGGGCTCATGATCCATGATTCCTTATGTTGGGTTTAACCCATGTGGTGACCCATGGATACTCCATGGAGGTTAAAACCCATGGAGCATAAGGAATGGGTAAAGTCATGAGTTACATGGTGTAACCCTAATGAGCACACTATATGAAGACCCTATTAGTTGGTGAAATTGGTACTAGTGCATAATATGAAGGGCAAGACGATTTCTAACTATCATATCTTCTCTCATGGTTATTCTAAGATGTTCATGGTGTTGTGTGAACCATTTGAGGTGTCACACTTGGGGCACTAGGCACTCAAGCCTCATGGAGTCAAGCTACATCAAGAGGTATGTATTCTAAGTTATTATATTACCTAAGTATATGATATGTGTATGCTAGTATAGGGTAATATCTTGGAAACTTCATATTTGCATGTATAATAGAGAAAACATAAATCCAATGTATTTAGGGTTATATGTGCACCATAGGATGTTGTAGTATACTAAAACCCAACAGTGGTATCAGAGCCAGGTTGTTTTCTGTTATATTCATGCAAATGTTTGATTTTCAAAGTTGAAAAAAAAAAGAAAAAAAACATGAAGTTTGTCAAATTTTAAGATAATTTCTTGTTTTGTGAAAACCTAATTATTTGTAAAATTTGAATCATTTGCTATATGAGTTGAATTAGGTCAAATTTAGTAAAAGATAAAATGATATGCTTATTTTATTAGTTTTAAAAGTTTGATCTAAATGTTTTAAGGAGTTACAAATTTTGTCATAAAATTTTGGAGCTCAAAAGTTTTTTTTTTAAGTTGTGATCTTAAGAGTTTTGAAACTTCCATAAGTTATGGATATGAAAGTTTTTTTTTTTAATAAAAAAAAATTGATTCAAAGTTTTTATGGAGTTACAAAACTTGGTGTTAATGTTTTAAAGAATTTCATAACATGTTCTTAAGTTATGGAACATGGAAAGTTTCATCATAAAACACCATTAATTCCATAAGTTATGGAATCCAAAGGTTTTCAAGAGTTACAAAACTTGCCCTCAAGTTTTGGAATTTGAAAAAAGTTTTTTATGAAAAAAAAAGAATTGAATTCTAAGACTCTTAGGTTCATAACTTAAACAATTAATTGAATGATTTTAATTTTGAATTTAATAATTGGAATTATGATGTTTTGTTGAATAGTTCAAATTAACTCTTATGGACTTTATTAATAGTTAATTAAAGCGTTTAATTAAAAGAGTATTATTAAATCCATAAATAAAGATATGGTTTGAGTTTAATTAAATTAAAAGTTTAGTTTGATTAATAGATTAAACCACCAAGTATTTTAAATGTCTAAAATACACCCTTATACTATTATAATATTAAAAGTTTAATATATTATATGTATAAGAGCAAGTCGTCTTACCATTAGTAGGCCTCATTCACGAAGCCGGTCTATAAGGGGGTATAAGGTTAATGCCTATAAAATGGCAGTTTAATGGGTGTCCACTCTCACTCACCGCTTCCTTGACCGGTGGAGGGTCGTTAGCCGAACGGGTGGGATAAGGACTATAATTCTCCCTTCATTAAAAGTATTAATGATAAATACTAAGTAACTAAACATTTATAAATTCCCAATCTTAGTTACTTAGGAAAATATGAATTTAGTGCTAACTCATGAAATTACACTTTGCACTTTGCTTAAGTCGTTAGTGGAGCGTGTGTGGTTAACCGGCACACTAACATGGATTTAACAAAGTAAGCAAAGGGTAACTTAATATTTATTATAGTATCGGTGGAACGCGTGTGGTTAACCGACACATCGATTGAGTGATAAATATTAAGGGTACCAAGTATATTTGCATGGTTATTCACACCTTGTTTTGTGATCCTCGGCATCCCAGTCACAAAACTTGAGAGGGCACAATCGAGATTGAAACATGCCATTGAAAAGTTCAATGAATCTCAAAAAAATCTAGGAGTTTCAAATCCAATTAAAACTTAATTATATTTCGTTTTTCATGGTGGAAATTGGTAAATCGTCATTTACCTACCTTCAACTATTTTATAACTTGGATTACGGCATCCCTCTTCCAGTTATAAATAGGTTGTTGGGTCCTAGCCTTAATATTTCATATTGGGTGTTATATTAAGGACTTTAAATCAACTAAACTTGAATTTCTCCCATTATAGATGTCTAGTTAAGACAACTATGGTCTTCCCAAATCTTTAGGAAAAAGCTTTCCTGATGAAGATGATATTCCACATGACAAACAAGGTGGAAGATTAATCCCTTTGTTGAGCATTAATGGGACTGGAAATAATGCTTCACTTCCTCCACCTCCTCCAATTATTCTCCCTATCCACAAGTTCAAATACTTGAAAAGTTCAAGGTCACTCAATCCCTATTGGCAACCCAGGAGAGTCGGGTGTCAAAGTCTCGAGGTAGCTGGTTGTTGACTTGGTTCTTCAGTCACTCCCTGATGACAGACCATGACATGACCCTTAGTGATCTTACCTATTTGCTTGATGCTACTAAATCAGCAATGATTTGGAGCATTAGTAAAGCAAAATTTGATAGGAAGATCAACTTCCCAAACTTCCATGGACATTGACAATGGTAACATTAGAAGTCCAGAAAAAAAAAACTTTCTCTTCCCAATGGAAAGGGATCGGCCATGGTCAAGTCACTTGAACTAATGGTAAAGAGAAAGGATAAGTCTGAGATAGTCTCATGTACCATTTCCAAATAGTTCATATGTTTCTTTTGCCAAAAGAAGGGGGCATTGGTTGCGAAGCTGCCAGATTTACCTGAAAGATATGGTAAAGTCTAAAGTTTGACTCTACTTCAGGTAAAGTCCATTATCTAACTCTATTAAGTATCTTTTGGAGATTCCTAATTCATAATGTAATCTAATTACATCTTGATGTTTTAGAGAATCAAAGGAAGCTTAAAGAAAGAGTATGCTGATTCTGATCGCGAAGTTGGTTCGGTGATCAGAATTTTTAGCAACTGCTTAAGAGTTACGATAGATTGCTTAGGAATAGATATCAACATAGTTTTCATATGTATTTGCATTGTAAGGGTAAGATTTTTCCGCAAGTTTTAAAATAAAAAAACAGTTTTGATTTATTTATTTTAAGTATCTTTACAATGGCATTTGTGAAAAATTGTTGTTTATATGTTTCCATTGATAGCAATATTGGAAAATGGATTTGATTCCTTCGTTTGTGGTAGTGTCATAATTTACCAAATAAGAAAAGATTCTCATCACCCAAGTTTTAGTTGGATAGAAACTTGAAATCATGCAAGTTGTATTGTGTGATGAATGAGAATTGTCATCTTTGTGAAATTAAGACGAAGTCCTTGTTCACATGTATATGTGACTCAAGTGTAGGACTAAGGGATCAAGTACACATTCTTGTGCACTAGTTAAAGTCCACCACAAAAGATCAATAATATTATTCGTCATGATTTACTAAAGTTTAGTAAATATGGTTATACTTATAAGCTTAAGTATAATTCTGAGACATTGGAAAAGTTTCAATGTATGGCAGAGCGAATGAGAATAATCAAATTTAGCAGAAGGATAAAAGTGTCTCAAATATGAAAAGATGGGAGAGCACTTTAAGTATCATGTTTTATGATCATCTTAATGATTATGAGACCTTATCATAATTCATCCTTTAAGTGCATTCCGATGGCTAAGAAGAGGAGTCATGAATTGTTGAAGTGGTTAAATCAAGAAGATGATTCATACTTCGTTCCAAAACAAATCTTAGAGTCATACTCCAAGATTGTAACTTCAGTGACATATCTTAAAGAAGGTTTACTAACACTTGTCAAATGTAAGAGTAAAAGTTTTCTACTTTTACATTTGAAGTAGGTAAGTTGTGATGTTTTGGATAAAACAAAGACCAACTAAGGCCAATTGTGTGAAGTGTTTGTCTTGATTAGAATCCACACTATCTCTTGAATATTTGACAAGAAAGTCTTATAGGTCAAGAAGACAGTGGGAGTATAAAAGATCATGAAATAGTTTCAAGAACTAATCTAGAATAAAACCTGTATTTCATCACTAGCACACGACTAGAGGTTTATAACCTATCGTGTTGACATTTCTGTGCCCATTCCAGTAAAGTTGGCTATACATTTTAGTTCTACATGTTCTCAATTGTTTGCATAACTACTTGGAAGCAATGGCAGACCCTGTAGTTAAGATTGCACAAGTTCAATCCATATGAGTTTGAATTTGTCACTAACCTTGTCTTGTGATTATGGTTTTGACAAATTCACATGGATAAGAACACATACACCATAAAATCTAAGTGTCACAAGGTTTCTCTCCGACTCATGAAAATGATGGTGAGGAAACACTTTCACTAAGTAGATTTTAAGAAGATAGCAACTGTGATATTTGCAGTTCTCAAAGTCGTTAGTGGAGCGTGCGTGGTTAACCGGTACACTAACATGGACTTATGAGAAATGGCAAAGGTCTAAACAATTGAGACTATGATTACGGCATCCCTTTTCATAGTTCTGAAATTGTTTAGACACACCTGTAAGCTATCTAAGATAAAGTGTATGAGTTTGATAAAGTCTTATCAAAGCAATCTCGTATCAGAAATCTGAACTGTGGTAAGAAAGTCAATAAAGTATTGACTTCTAGAAGTCCAGCTGTTTTCTGGATACATGTCAAAGCTAGTGGGAGCATAAGTGTTATGCTAATAATCATCATGTTAGTAGGAGCATGATAATTATGATAAGTATTGCAAGTTAGCAATGTTAATTATAGAAAACAAAAGTTTCAATTCGTGAAGTTGCAGGGGTTGAAAAAGTTGTTTTGCTATAATTAAGGGAGAGGATATACTTCATTTCAGTTCTAAAGGCTTAGATTGAGACCTTAATCATCTTTAGTCAATAATATATATATGAATTTCATGTTGGATTGGTTTAACTTAAGGAAATTCTATATATTGCGTTCTCAAAATTCGATTATGATTACGACATCCCTCTTCATAGTCAAATTTTGAAAACATGGAAAATAAAAATATTGTAGCAAAAGACTGGTCTAGAGTCATGTCTTTATGTGAGACATCATGAATCGTGTCCCATTTGCTTTGGGTACAGGATCGATTGCATGTGCTATAATATTTGTCCTTTCTAAATTTTCCAAATGCCCAGAGACATTAAGAAGTGAAAAGGTCTAGAATTGGATATGACTAAAATGATTAAGCAATCGTCGAGGACAATCTAAGGTTTACCAAAGATTGGTTGCTCAGGGACAGTTGGAAGTATAGTGCTAATTTTGGAAGGACCATATTGACATATTCTGAAAAGAGGCAACTTGTTCAGAAGTGATAGTCAAAATGAGAATATGGAAATATTCCCATAGGTGGAAGTTATTCATTAAATCTGTGTAAGATTAGAAAACTTAATGCAAGAAGCATGTTCAAAGCAATGTACTTTGAATATGAGACTTAGTTTCCATGGAGTTGATATCCATTGGAATACCTTATAATGATTGTTGACAAGTCTTTGTGACTTTGTACATATTCATTACAAGAGGGTCAGTGCATATAAGTTTAAAATCTAAACAGATTTCGATAACTGATAGGAATTTGAAATTCTCACATTTTGCGATAAGGATTTGGGAGTGTGAAGTTAGAATCATTGAAATTATGTTCAATTGGTTTATTTCACAAAGTAAGGATCATAGGCAAACATAGAGTCCATACTTGGTGTATGGCAAAGCTATTGTTTTGAAAAACATAGTGTACATGCTTGGAGCATGGGACAACTAGTGTTTTTAATTCAAGTATAAAGTTGATAAAACCGAAATAATGAATAATGAGTAATCAGTATGGTGATAAATAAAAAGTGTTCTATTTATATTCATCGGTTTTGATATCATATTGGATTCAATTATTCTTGTGTTTCATTTTGCATGTTTTGACTTCCAGAATAAACTAGGTCATTCTTCCGAATGACTAAGTTATTCAAACCATCCACAGTCGGTCATATGTTGGAAGTAGATATGAATCAAGACTGTCATGAGTTGGCTTGTAGATGTCTAAGATGTTGGACATAGCAAGAGTTACTACAACACTCATGAGTACTCATAAGTTCTGAGTATTGGATTCAACCCACACTCATTTGAATCACTTCATGGATTTTATCACGAGTGATCATGAGACGATAATATCTTATATTCTTCAAACCTAGAGATATGACTTGTTGCCTATGAGTTGGTTATACATTGATTGCATGAAAACACATTTGGTAACTCGGTGTTATAAAACGTGCCTTTGTGTATGATTCAACAAGTAGTAGATCAAGCATAGGAGTCGAAGTTTATTCATTCCTTTTACCCTTAAAGGGATAAAAACGATATCTGTGGGCCCTTCGATGATTTAGTGATGACACCCCGAAGTGCTTGGCCAAGCCAGGACTGATTTGATTTGTTCAATTAGACGGTCGTCATAAATCGGAAATCGGGAAACACCAAATGGACAGAGAGAATGATTATAATGCATGTCTCAGTCCATATGATATCTAGAATGGAGGAATATATGATCCCTTATCTAATGGACGCGTCATTGATTTGTTCAGAGTTCGACAGCGGCTTTTGAGAGCTACGATTGCTAGTCGGTTTATGAAGTCATACACAATAATAGTTTTTAGACTTATCCAAGTGGGAGACTGTTGGATTAATGTCTAAGTCCATAACTATATTTGGTATGTACTTGACCCGACCCGACATGGTCCATTTGAGAGACCTGGACCCGGCTACCCCCACATCATGAGTTGGGAAGAAAGGATGAGGAAAGGAAATGAAGGAGGAGGAAGTGGAGCTGGAGGAGCCGACATGGATGAGGAAGAATGAAGAATGTTTCTTTTGTGTTTTTCATTTATTTTCGTGATGTTTGATTTGGACAACTTGTTAAACTTGGATGATTTTATTTCTTGTTAGGACTTTTGGTTGCTTTCACTTTTGTCTGCATTTTTTTCATGATTGGAAGGTTAGGATGCATTTAGAAGTCTTATGGGTCAAGGTTCAAGTAAGGAATGTTCAATTGAGAGTGCGAAGTCTTTTCCATTAAGTTCGAGTCCGTTAGAGTTGGGAGTGTAGAGTGCTTTATTACTGAAGTAATTAGAAAAAGAGTCACTGAATTACCCCAATCCAGCACTTCCGTCGAAAGGAAAACTCAGCGCCTACTCGCCGAGTGCACATATCCTACTCGGCGAGTGCATGGACAATTACACGACTTCTCTGCAAGTTAGCAACATACTCGCCGAGTACACGACTTACTCGCCGAGTCCATCATCATTTTTCGGATTCCAGAGTTGTTTTGGGCACGTTCGTTGCAGTTTTATCCAACTCTTTCATAGAGAATCATTGCTGGAGGTTTCTAGAAGCTGTATCCTACATATTTGAGTCATTTGCAAGTCTACCACACGCGACATGACACCCAAGACATGGATGAGCTGTTCCCATGTTTAAAGTCATTCAAAGATGGAGCTAAATTGAAGATGATCAGCCTCGCCACTGCTATCCCAGGGGAGTTTGTTCCAATTCCCTCTATACTTTAGTATTTTTCTTTATCATGCATAGCATGCAATGGGGACATTGCATGAAATAAGTGTGGGGTAGGGGGTTGGTTGAACCTTAGCAAATTTAGAATCCTAATATCATAATTTAGGTCTATTTTTAAAAAAAAAAAAAAATTTTTTTGCACTATTGCATACCAAAAATGTTACTTAGGATTTAATTTAGAAAATTTTGGTAAAAAGTAATTAGGATTCCATGTTAGAATTGTGTGGATGATTTATGAAGACCCAAATGTTTAGTTGAGCCTATATACGTTATAGTGCATTTGTGGCCCCCTTATTCTAGTGAAATCATGGGACAAAAACACAGCCTCGCTTAGCCCGAAGGATACAATATGTTTAGCATCGTGTACTTGAAATGTATCCAGGAAAATTGTTATCATTAATCAATAAAGGTTGAAGTTGAGTGCCCCTGCTTAAGCATGTAGGTACTGAGTGAAAAAAAGTGAGTTACATGAAAAAAAAAGAGAGAATTACAAAAGAAAAGTTTGAAGAATTTTTGGAGCATCAAAGTCAAATATGAAATTAGAAGATCAAAAATTCCAATAAATTCAAAAAGTTGAAGATACCAAAAACCGAACAACAAAGTGGTGAATTCAAAGAGATCAAAGATCAAATGCCAAAGAAATGAAGAATTCCAAAGAGCTCCAATGTGGTATCATACATTGTAATTATCTAGATTATGTATGCTTGGGTTACTCAACCCAAAACACCTTGAGGTTAAGAGGTTTTCTGAGGATGGATTCGGAGGGATGCATAAAATGAGCATAGTTCGGGGTGAGTGGGCGAATGTTTATGAGGATTGTGAGTATTTAGAGTATGGGGGGTTATTAGGAAAATTTTAGACACAAATGTGCGCGTTGCGGTCTTGGCATAATGGTTGGGTTTGACTGGAGTTGTCCTATGTGATTCTAATGTGTTAAAATTCAGTTTTGCTTGGGGGCAAGCAAAAGTCAAGTGTGGGGTATTTTGATATATGCATAATTAATCATATGTTTAACATATATTTCTATTCATTTTTGGCTAATTATATGCATAATATGGACAAAAGGTACTTAATAATGCTTATATTGTGTTTTCAGTCCAAAAGACATGCTTGGAAGCAGAAAGGAAAAAAGGAGAAGCAATTAGAGACCAAAGAATGAAGAAAAAGGGAAAACTACACACCTACTCGGCGAGTCCACGCATGTACTCGGCGAGTTCATTAGAATGTTCCCGAAAGAAAAGTCAAGATTCCTTACCGAACACGGATTTCACACTAGTACTCGGCGAGTCCACGACCTACTCGCCGAGTAGCCCCTGTTTTGTGATAATTATAAATAGCGGGTCTTAATCCGATTGAAGGACTACTGGAACCTTTGGGGAGAAGCAAGCTGCGATTGAAGAGCCAGAAGAACCCTAGAGAACGAAGATACAACCTAGAATCCAATTCCGAAGAAGATTTGAGGCACATTCTCATCATTCTACTTAATCTATTGTTTCTCAATTATAGTTAGACAATTAGAATTCGTTTTATTGCTGTTAATTACCTCAATCATGAGCTAAAACTCTTAAACTTCTGTTTGGGGATACAAAATTGATATTATGGTTTGATTAATGGTAGGATTAATTAAATATTGGTGATTTTGTTAATTTTAGCTTGTTAAAGAACCTTGTGTGTGAATGATAACTAATTTTCTGTTAATAGGAAGATAATTAAATAGTATGAACATCTTTTAATTATCAACCCCATATGTTTATGTGACCACTTTATCATATGTCTAGGACTAACGAACGCGAAACTAGAATTAATAAGAAAAATTAGGTAAATTCATGTGTGAGCTTGTTTGATGACCATCAGCAAGAGGTTAACTAAAGGACCAATTTAGTTAGCTATTATAAGTCTAAATTAACCCGAATAAATAATCTAGTGAATTAAATTAAATTAGACAACTGATCACTGTTTGAGTTAGTTTGTTTTCTAAGGATTATCGTAGCGAACGCAAGGCTAATCACTTGAATCGGTAGCCAATAGAAGAATTAATCCATTGCACTATTACCATAATATCAACCATAGGATCAATTGAGTTGAACTAAACAGAAGTCCCTTTTATTATTAAATTCAGTTAAATCTTTGTTTTTCTAGTTCTTAGCCTAAGTAGTATTAGTAAGTTTCTAGTCTTGTAAAACTAGAGAAAACCCATATTTACTATTTAATTTAGATAAAATTAGTCTTTAGTTTTAATTTACCGTTCCCTGAGTTCGACACTCTACTTACCCAACTATACCACTAAAAGACAGGTTCATTGCCTTTGTGTGCTTAATTTATAACTCAAAAGTAGGATTAAAACCAGTGCATTTCACACACATCAGGCACGTTTTATTACATCGAGTTACCAATGCGTTTTCGTGCAATCAATGTATAACCAACTCATAGTAACAATTCATATCTCTAGGTTTTAAGAATATAAGATATTATCGTCTCATGATCACTCGTGATAAAATCCATGAAGTGATTCAAATGAGCGTGGGTTGAATCCAATACTCATAACTTATGAGCACTCATAAGTGTTGTAGCACCACTTTGTCCACCAACTTGAACCTCTACAAACCAACCCATGACAGTCTTGATTCATATCTACTTCCAACATATGACCGACTGTGGATGGTTTGAATAACTTAATCATTCAGGAAGAGCGACTTAGTTATTCTGGAAGTCAAAACATGCAAAGTGAAACACAAGAATAAATGAATCAAATATGGTATCAAACCCTATGAATATAAATAAACACTTTTATTTATCACCATACTGATTACTCATCATTCATTGTTTCGGTTTTATCAACTTTATACTTGAATTAAAAACACTAGTTGTCCCATGCTCCAAGCATGTACACTATGTTTTTCTTAAATAATAGCTTTGCCATACACCAAGTATGCACTCTATGTTTGTCTATGATCCTTACTTTGTGAAATAAACCAATTGAACATAATTTCAATGATTCTAATTTCACACTCCCAAATCCTTATCGAGAAATGTGAGAATTTCAAATTCCTATCATTTATCGAAATCTGTTTAGATTTTAAACTTATATGCACTGACCCTCCTGTAATGAATATGTACAAAGTCACAAAGACTTGTCAACAATCATTATAAGGTATTCCAATGGAGATCAACTCCATGGAAACTAAGTCTCATATTCAAAGTACATTGCTTTGAACATGCTTCTTGCATTAAGTTTTTCTAATCTTACACAGATAACTTCCACCTATGGAGACAACTCCATATTCCCATTTTGACTACCCCTTCTGAACAAAAGTTGCCTCTTTTCAGATTAGGTCAATATGGTCCTTCCAAAGTTAACACTATACTTCCAATCGTCCTTGAGCAACCAATCTTTGGTAAAGCCTTAGATTGTCCTCGACAATTGCTTAATCACTTTAGTCATATCCAATTCTAGATATTTTCCTCTTAATGTCCTCGGGCATTTGGAAAATTTAGAAAGGATGAATATTATAGCACATGCAATCGTTCCTGTACCCAAAGCAAATGGGACACGATTCATGATGTCTCACACAAAGACATGATTCTAGACCAGTCTTTTGCTACAATATTTTTTATTTGCCATGTTCTCAAGATTTGACTATGAACAGGGATGTCGTAATCATAATCGAATTTTGAGAACGCAATATATAGAATTTCCTTAAGTTGAACCAATCCAACATGAAATTCATATATATATTCTTGACTAAAGATGATTAAAATCTCAATCTAAGCTTAAAATCTCACTCTAAGCCTTTTAGAATTGACATGAAGTATAATATCCTCTCCCTTAATTATAGCAAAACAACTTTTTCAACCCCTGCAACCTCACGAATTGAAACTTTTGTTTTTTATAATTAACATTGCTAACTTGCAACACTTATCATAATTATCATGCTCCCACTAACATGATGATTATTAGCATAACACTTATGCTCCCACTAGCTTTGACATGTATCCAGAAAACAGCTGGACTTCTAGAAGTCAATACTTTATTGACTTTCTTACCAAAGTTCAGATTTCTGATACGAGATGCTTTGATAAAACTTTATCAAAATCATACACCTTTCCTTAGATAGCATGCATGTGTGTCTAAACAATTTCAGAACTATGAAAAGGGATGTCATAATCATAGTCTCAATTGTTTAGACCTTTTGCCATCTGCTTCAAATCTACTTGGTGGAAGTGTTTCCTCACCATCATTTTCATGAATCGGAGAGAAACCTTATGACCCTTAGATTTTATGGTGTATGTGTTCTTATCCATGTGAATCGTCAAAACCATAGTTATAAGACAAGGATAATGACAAATCCAAACTCATATGGACTGAACTTATGCAATCTTAACTTCTTGCCACATGGCAGTACAGGGCCTGCCATTGCTTCCAAGTTGTTATGCAACCAATTGAGAACTTTCAGAACTCCTATGCAAAGCCAACTTTAACTGGAATGGGGACAGAATATGTCAACACGATAGGTTATAAACCTCAAGTCGTGTGCTAGTGAAGAACCTCAGGTTTTATTCTTGATTAGTTCTTGAAATTCTTTTTAGGATCTTTAAGACTCCCACTATCCTCTTGACATATAAGACTATCTTGCCAAATATTCAAGAGATAGTGCGGATTCTTTATCAAGACAAACACTTCACACAATTGGCCTTAGTTGGTCTTTGTTTTATCCAAAACATCACAACTTACCAATTTCAAATGTACAAGAGTAGGACACTTTTACTCTTACATTTGACAAGTGTTTTAAACCTTTCTTTAAGATATGTCACTCAAGTTACAATCTTGGAGTATGACTCTAAGAATTGTTTTGGAACGAAGTATGACTCATCTTCCTGATCTAACCATTTCAACAATTCATGACTCCTCTTCTTAGTCATAAGAATGCACTAAGATGACCTTTAGAGGACTAATTGTGATATGATTTCTAAATCATTAAGATGATCACAAACATGATACTAAAGTACTCTCCCATCTTTTCAGATTTGAGACACTTTTATCTTTCTGCCTAATTTGATTCTTCCCATTCGTTCTGCCATACATTGAGACTTTTCCAATGTTTCAGAATTATACTTAAACTTGTAAGTATAACCATATTTACTAAACTTTAGTAAATCAAATAGTCTTAACGAGCTTTGTGGTGGACATGACCAGTGCACAATAATGTGTACTCGATCCCTTTAGTCCTTCACTTGACTCACACATCCATGTGAACAAGTAATTAGTCTTGATTTTCCAATGCTTGAAAGTTCTCATTCATCATACTATTCAACTTGCATGATTCCAAGTTTCGGTCCAATTGAAACTTGGGTGATGAGGAACTTTCCTGATTTGGTAAATTTAGACACTACCACAAATGAAAGAATCAAATCCATTTTCCAATATTGCTGTAAGTGGAATCATATAAGCAACAATTTTCCACAAATGCCATTGTAAGGATACTTCAAATAAACAAAATTAAACAATTTTCTTTTATTTTAAAACTTTCCGGAAAAACTTATCCTTACAATCCACATGGAAAATTGTTGTTATCTATTCCTTAGCAATATATCATAACTTCTTAAGCAACTGCTCAAAATTCTGATGCGATCGAAATCCACCTTCGCGATCAGAATCAACATATACTTCCTTTAAGATTTCTCTCTATTCTTTGATTCTTAAAACATCAACATGTGACCCAGTCACATCATGTAATGAGGATCTCAGAATAGAACTTAACAGAGTTAGATAATGGGCTCTACCTGATGTAGAGTCAAACTTATTGACTTTAACATCCTTAGGTAAATTTGGCAGCTTTGCAATCAACGCCCCTTCCTTTGGCAAAATAAACATATGGACCCTTTGGTAATGGGACTATCTCAGACTTAGCCTTTATCTTTACCATTTGGTCAACCGGGTTGACTATGGCCAATCCCTTTCCATTGGGAAGAGAATGCTTTTTCTGGATTTCCAGTGTCACCATTGTCACTGTCCATAAAGTTTTTGGGAAGTTGATCTTCTAATCAAATTTGCTTCACTATCGTTCCAAATCATTGTTGATTCTGCAGCACCAAGCAAATAGATATGATAATTAAGGTTCATGTCATAGTCTGTATCATAGTAGTCCCAAAGGAACTCACTATGTGACTTAGAAAGTGATTGAACATCCAACTTTCTCAAGACTTTGAAACCCAACTCTCCCGGCTTGTCAATATGTGACTTCATCTCTAAGATGTGATCACACATAGACCTTGCTTGCCATTAGGGCTTGAGTGACCTTGAACTTGTGGGTTAGGGAGAATAATTGGAGGAGGTGGAGGAAGAGAAGTATGACTTCCATGAGCCAAACTCGGGAAGTCATATTCATTAGGAAAGCTTGGTTTGGGAAGATCATTGTTGTCTAAACCAGACATCAACAATGGGAGAAATTCACGTAAAGTTGATTTAAGTCCTTAATATAACACCCAATATGATGTATTAAGGGTAGGACCCAACAAACTATTTTATAACTTGGAAGAGGGATGCCGTAATCCAAGCTATAAAATATTTGAAGGTAGGTGAATGACGATTCACCAATTTCCACCAAGATAAACGAAATGTATTATTAGGTTTTAATTGGTTTTGAAACTCCTAGATTCTTTTGAGATTCATTGAACTTTTCAATGGCATGTTTCAATCTCGAGTGTGCCCTTCAGGTTTTGTGACTGGGATGCCGAGGATTACAAAACAAGGTGTGAAGTAACCATGCAAATATACTTGGTACCCTTAATATTTACCCCTCAACCGATGTGCCGGTTAACCACACACGCTCCAACGATACTATGATAAACATTAAGTTACCCTTTGCCTACCTTGTTAAGTCCAGTTTAGTGTGCCGTTTAACCACACACGCTCCACTAACAACTTAAACAAAGTGCAAAGTGTAATTTCATGGATTAGCACCTTATTCACATTTTCCTAAGTAACTAAGATTAGGAATTAATAAAAGGTTTAGTTACTTAGTATTTATCATTAATACTTTTAATGAAGGGAGAATTATAGTCCTTGTCCTACCTGTTCGGCTAACGACCCTCCACCACTCAAGGAAGCGGTGAGTGAGAGTGGACACCCATTAAACTGCCATTTTAAAGGCAGTAACCTTATACCCCCCTTATAGACCGGCTTCGTGAATGAGGCCTACTAATGGTAAGACGACTTGCTCTTATACATATAATATATTAAACTTTTAATATTATAATAGTATAAGGGTGTATTTTAGACATTTAAAATACTTGGTAGTTTAATCTATTAATTAAACTAGACTTTTAATTTAATTAAACTCAAACCATATATTTATGGATTTAATAATACTCTTTTAATTAAACACTTTAATTAACTATTAATAAAGTCCATAAAAGTTAATTTGAACTATTCAACAAAACATCATAATTCCAATTATTAAACTCAAAATTAAAACCATTTAATTAAATGTTTAAGTTATGAACCCAAGAGTTTTAGAATTCAATTCTTTTTTTTCATAAAAAACTTTTCTCAAATTCCAAAACTTGAGGGCAAGTTTTGTAATTCTTGAAAACCTTTGGATTCCATAACTTATGGAATTAATGGTGTTTTATGATGAAACTTTCCATGTTCCATAACTAAAGAACAAGTTATAGAATTCTTTAAAACATTAACACCAAATTTTGTAACTCCATAAAAACTTTGAATCAAATTTTTTTTTTTTTTAAAAAAAAAACTTTCATATCCATAACTTATGGAAGTTTCAAAAACCCTTAAGATCACAACATTAAAAAAAAACTTTTGAGCTCCAAAATTTTATGACAAAATATGTAACTCCTTAAAACATTTAGATCAAACTTTTAAAATTAATAAAATAATCATATCATTTTATCTTTTATTAAATTTGACCTAATTCAACTCATATAACAAATGATTCAAATTTTACAAATAATTCGTTTTTCACAAAACAAGTAATTATCTTAAAATTTAACAAACATCATGTTTTTTTTTTCCTTTTTTTTTCAACTTGAAAATAAAACATTTGCATCAATATAACAGAAAACAACCCATGGCTCTGATACCATTGTTGGGTTTTGAGCATTCTAACACTCCTATGGTGTACATGCAACCCTATAAACCTTGGATCTATGTTTTCTCTATTATACATGCAAATATTAACTATTCCAAGGTTTCATCCTAACTAGCATATTATGAAGCACCTATACTACAAAGTTCTAGTTAGATGACATACCTTTTGATGTAGCTTGATGTCTTCAAGCTTTAAGGGCTTAGCCCCAATAGTGTGGAAGCCTCAAATGGAATCACAAATCATCAAAACACCTTGGAAGAACTTGAGAGAATATGTATGCACACTAAAATCGGCCCACTCTTATTTTCACACACTTGTTCCAATTTTGTGAGCCAAGGATCCCTTTATATATTATGGAGGATTAGGGTTACATCCATGTAAACCCTAATACCCATGACCTTTCATTTACATAGGATCCATGGGTTAAAAGCTCCATGGACCATCCATGAAAGCTTAGCCCAACCTAAATGAACTTGGCCCATTCCATATATATAAGAGTCCATATTTAATTAGTTCTTTTTGATCACTTAATTAATTCTAAATTAATTCTTGATCAATACTAATTAAATAATATGATTCCATATTAATATATTAGAACTTATAATATATTAATATAAATCATAAATATACTATTCTCAAAAGACTATCCATATAAATTGTGCCGGTGAAGTGCAACCCAAATGGACCATGCCGGGTCGGGTCAAGTACATACCAAATATAGTTATGGACTTAGACATTAATCCAACAAATACCACCGACCCAGGTCCAAGTCATGCGTAAGATAGTTCGCCTCATGAGGCTTCAATTGCCTTGAAGCGTAAGCAATAAGGCGACCCCTCTACATCAGAACTGCACCCAAACCTGTGATCGACGCATAACAATAAAGTACAAAATCCTCAACACCCTCTAGCAGGGTCAAAATTGGCGCCTCACACAATCTCTGTCTCAGGGTCTCAAAAGTTGCATGTTGTTCAGGCCCCTATCGAAAAGTGACGGTCTTCTTTGTCAACCGAGTCAGAGGAACCGCTATCTTGGAGAAATCCTGAATAAATCTCCGGTAGTAGCGTGTCAAACCAAGGAAATGTTGAATCTCAGATGGAGACTTCAGAACCTTCCATCCCATCACCGCATCTACCTTGGCTGGGTCGACTAAAATACCGTTATGGTTGACAAGATGCCCCAGAAACTCCATCTCGCAGAACCAGAACTCGCACTTGGAGAACTTCACATATAGTCTTTTCGTCCTCAAGGTGTCCAATACCTTTCTCAGATGCTCCTCATGCAGCTCCTAGGTCTTAGAATAGACCAGAATATCATCGATAAACACAATCACAGACCGATCCAACATTTTCCTACATACACGATTCATGAGGTCTATGAACGTGGCTAGAGCATTACTGAGCCTAAAGGACATCACCACGAACTCGTAATGACCATAACAAGTATGGAAACCCGTCTTCTACACATCATCCTCTCTGACCCTCATCTGATGATAACCCGAACGTAGATCAGTATTGGAAAACCAAGATGCATCCTGAAGCTGGTCAAACAAATCATCAATCCTCATAACCGGAAAACGGTTCTTCACCGTTAGCTTATTCATCTCGCGGTAGTTAATACACATCCGATGCGACCCATCATTCTACTTCACAAACAGGATCGCCGCTCCCCATGGCGAACTGCTCGGTCGAATGAACCCTTTGTCTAACAGCTCCTGCAGCTGTGTAGACAACTCCTGCATCTCTGGAGGAGCTAACCGATACGGTGCTTTGGCTATTAGAGCCGCACCAGGAACCAAGTCAATCCTAAACTCCACCTGCCTTTCTGGAGGCACTCCAGGCAAGTCCTCCGGGAACACATACAAGTATTCCCGAACAACCGACACATCATCCACAGTCCAATTTCCCTTCCCGGGTATCCATAACATAGGCAACATATCCGAAACAACCCTGTTGAAGATAATGTCTGTCCTTAGCTGCTGAACATAGAATCGGCCCACGTTGAGCACTCTCTCCCTAAACCACTAACTCTCCACCACTTGGGGTCCGAATGCGTACCATCTGATGCTCGCAATCAATCACTTCCCCATTGGGCTCAACCAGTCCATCCCTACAATAATCTTGTTCCCGCACAAAGGAATAGGGACCAAATCAATCAGATACTACTCGCTGAACATCTCTATAACACAACCCCGATGAACCCTCGATACTCGGACATATCAATCATCCGCAATCTCAGCCTCTAATAGGCAATCCATCTCCCTTATAGAACCATATACAACCAAACAAAGATACATAATGCATGTTGGGTCCACAGTATACTGACTAGATTGACCTGGCCCACAACCTCCCTGTTGGATTGCCACACTGGCCCACAATCTCCCGAATGGATTGCCACTAGCCCACAATCTCCCGATTGAATTGCAAGTGGGTTTGTTGGCCGACAGCACAAAGCAATACAACCTCAACCCACCCACACTATGTCGGCATAAGTAATTGATACATATAACTAGCAAATACAGGTAATCATACAAATATACCAATCTAACATATAATCATCATAGTATATTCCTATATACCAGGATACGTAACCTAGTGGGACGACATTGGTGCCTTCGACCTACAAGTACAGTGAGAAGAAACTCACCTCACAATCTGAAATGACAACTGAACGAATCACTGCTTCGAATACTGCCTCTACTGATCACCTTATACATATAACAGGGACTCAAGCTTCAAACTACTACTCAAAATACCCCAAATGACCTAAAGTTAAACTTGGTCAAATTCAACGGTAAACGATCAATGTCAAAGTCAACCCAACTGGTTGCCACATAGTAGCCTTCATTGGCCACGTCGTGTCCTCAAATCGTCAAAACAAATGGGCCCTAGCCCAGTCGCCACGCCGTAGGAACTGGGGGGGAGGGGGGTCCAAACGACTTAATTGGTTAAGTTGTTTTCTTCAGTTCTAAGAGATCCAAGGATCATATTTGGTGTATTCCATTGTCTAAATGGATAAAGTTTCCAACATTATCCCTTAAGACCTTCTGAGAGGTAAATATATCATCCTATGTCCAAAGGGGGGGGGGGGTGAAAACACATCATGACTTAATCATTAAGAACTTAACCTTGAAGATCTCATGACCCACAATTCCAGAAGGGTTTCTAGTACTAAAAATATCATAAAACTCCATGCTTTTCAGACATGTATGTCTAATACATGCCTCGAACTCTTATTAGGTCAAAACTAAGGGTTTATGACCAAGATTCCATGCATGTCATCAAAGCTCACTTATAAATCAGATCCAAGGCACCAATTACTCTAAGTGACCTGGAGATTCATAAAGTTGCAAACTTTATGAGATCTCACTACTCAAATTCATCAATACATGGAGAAAAAGGACAAAATCAATAGATCTAACAACTTAGAAAGGAACAGGTTGGATATTAGATACTCACCAAGGTCAAGAAATGTGCTAGCTGAAGTAGATGATGCTTGCCAAGTAAAATATCACAACCAAGGCTTCATTCTTCTTCAAAATCATTAAAAAGCACCAAGTTTTTACTTATATTAAGTTGTTCATAAGCCTTAAGACATATACCAAATATGTCTTAAGGAGAAGCAACTTATAAGCACTTAGTTCATGCACCAAATTGCAAGAAAGAAGAGAGTGAAAGAGGACTCTAAAAACACAATTTAGCAACCTCTAAATGAGATAAAAGAGTGTTAAACACTAGCTAGTTTTTGCCTCATGTATTCCTTATATACTTCCACTAATGAACCAAGTCAAAACTAGTGATGAAATGAAAGTATGACACCTTATGACAAGCATGATGAGAAGGAATAAGAAAGATAACACAAAAACTTAACCTCCAGTGGAGGTTGAAGATTCTGACAACAAAGTCAAGACCAAGAATGTGTTGCACTCTTTCTTAGAAACTAGCTAGTTACAAGTCCAACTAGATGGTTACTCAAAGTGTCAATTTAACAGTACATGACTTATATATCCGTGTCATATGAATATAACTAGTTTTTTTATTCTCGTTTATTATTAATTCATAGAAACAATAATTCACAATTAATTGTTACAATATTATTTTCATAAAATAATAATTCTCCAACTAAACACAAGTGTTGATAAATTTAGTAATAATCAAATTACTTTAATAAATAATCAATTAGTAGTAACTTGCTATAAGGTGTAACCCTATAAGATCATGTCATTAGCAAATATTTTTATATAATGACTATTGGGCATAAAAATCTTTCAAGTTCCAACGTATTATCCACGGTGTAAAATGAAGAAGATGAAGGTGGATAAATGGTAAGGGTGATTCACGGTGGTATAAGGATGATGATGAAGGGTGGTGAAGGTTTGGCTATAATGGAAGGATAAGGGTGTTAATTTGGGGTGTTTAGTGAGGGTAGTAACAGTCTTAAAACATGTTATAGTATGTCAAATGACCTTAGTAATAGGTGAAAGCATACTTCATTCCCTTAAAATACAAAAAAATAAATAAAAATGAGTGACTTTTTAAAATAAACTTGAAAAGCTTGTAAGGTTAAAATGACATTAACCGAAAATAAAGGTTGTGAAAAAATTAAAAATTAATGTAACTTATATATATATATATATATATATATATATATATATATATATATATATATATATATATATATATATATATATATATATATATATATATATATATATCAAGGTTCTAAAAAGCTCGTCACGGCTCCGCCATGGCTCCAAGGCTTGTGCATGCCGCCGAGCTTTACCAAAACGCCGCCTTAACTCATATATGTGTATAAAATAGAATAATAGCTGAAAATACATATAAAAAAATATACAAATTTGCCGCCTTAAGTGACGCCTTACAAACGACGTGGCTCGCCAAGGCTCGACAAAACTTGAGGCTTGACATTGCCGCCAAGTCACGCCTTACGTTAATTAGAACCTTGATATATATATATTGAAAATTTTACTATAATCTTTTGAAATATATAAAACTATATATATATATATATATATATATATATATATATATATATATATATATATATTCAAAATGAAAGCATAAAAACTAAATATTAAAAACTACTAAACGTATAGAGGTATAAGGTATTGATTATTATCATCCATCTAATTTCTAATAATCTCTGTCTTCCACTTCCGTATTACATAACCAATGTTTAAAAACCCGGTTCGACTTGGTCGGTCGGACCGAAAATTGGAGACGATATCGGTTCAACAACTATCGGTTTTATGTCAATTTCTAAATCATATCAAATCGAACAATTTCTTCAAAAACCTATTGGACCAATGTGATAGAAGTGATAAAAAATCGTTTGAACAACTTTATTAGACTTTGATAGTTGTATTTGTAACACTCATAAAATTCGAGCCAATTTAAAACTTTTTAGAACATTTAAAACCATTAAGTTATTACAATTTGTTTTCAAAATAGTTTAATCATCAGAGTATCCCCAGAATCAAATCGTGAAATCATGAACTTTGAGGAGCTGTACGATCACGCCTTTGCCTTGCCACGATCCCCTGATGCACCTGAAACAATAAACTGAAACTGTAAGCCCGGAAGCTTAGTAAGTTCCCCCAAAATACCCATACCCACAACAATACACATATAATCATAACAGCATACTATGGGTCCAATCAACCATCGGGTTGGAGTACCCCAGGCCCTCAACCAACAGGTTGGAATGCCAACACACTATGGGTCCAATCAACCATCAGGTTGGAATACCCTAGGCCCTCAACCAACAGGTTGGAATGCCCACATACTATGAGTCCAATCATCCTCAGGATGGAATACTCACGGCCCACAACCAACAGGTTGGAATGCCCAGGTCTATTGGCCTTCGCACAAAGCAGATAAGCCTCAACCGCCAAACAAACATGTGCACGTATAACAGATAATCACATAACAGTCTATAGACAATACTTGATCTAACGGATCATACCACATAGCACGTAACACCATCCCACCTAACAGGATACCGATCTAACAGATCATACCACATATCATATAATATTATCCTACCCTATAGGATACCGATCTAACAGATCATACTAGCATAACATAACCATATAACAATTCAAAGGGCCGGCCTTGGTGCCTTAGACCCTTGAGTATAGTGAGGATAACTCACCTGGCACTGCTGAAGTCCCGCAGACAAAGCTCCAGCTGCTGGTTGACAGATTCCCGAACTGTCAACATCAAACAATATCCAATTAATAATTGGTTTCCAAACCCAAGGTCCAACTCACACTACAAACCCAATAGTTAAGTAACGGGCCAAAGCCCAACATATGGCCTAATTTTCCAAATTGGGCCCAGACCTCTAAATGGTCTTTCCTTAAGGCCCATTCGGTTATTCCAATCCAATCCCCATGGCCCATTATCACATAGTCATAAAGTCTCAATTATGGCCCAATCTTCCAAATTGGGCCCAAGTCCTCACATGGGCCTTACCCTAAAGCCCATCTAAATATTCTAGTCTACGTGACTGCTCTTGTATGACTCATCAATGGCCCAAACACCAAATCCTAATAAAAAGGCCCAACACAAGGTCCAAGTAAAAATTAGGGTTTTCTCATAAAATGATGATTAGGGTTAAGTGTTTCTCACTTAACCCATTAAGGACTTAACCCATTAAGTCCATTGTTCCACTAAACCATCATACAACGGAATCAACACGCCATAACTTCAGTCCACCGGTCCAAACGTGGGTCCCAATAGGCCCAAACCAACAAACCCAAAATTAGGGTTTTCTAAACCCTAATTAGGGTTTCTAGCCCAATCACGAGCCAGCCCAGTCAAATATTAAGTAATTGGGCTAATTAGGGTTCCACTAGGTCAACACCACCCACTACCACCTCGGCAGTGGTGGTCGGCGGCGGCTCCCTGCGGCAACCACCATTTCCAACGGTGGTGGTGGTGGTTCCGGCCTAAAGAGTGCATAAACAACCTCAAACATAAAATATACGCGCACACAACCACCTCCCATGGTGGCTGGTGGCGGCATAGGGCGGCATAAAAATGGAATTGGGTGGCAACCACCACCTTGAGGTGGTGGTGGTGGATTTTCTGGTCCAATGACTCGCATCTAACACCATAAACACAACCCGACATACTCATATCACGATCTAAAGTTGAAAGGACGTACCTACACACAACCACCCTCACGGCGGCATGAGGCAGTCGGAGAAGAAGAAGGTCCGCCGCGACTGCTGTTCGGAATAGAGAGGGCGACGGCAGCCTAGCGAAGATATAAGCGGAGGGGAAGGAAGCAATCACAGCAGGGAACCGGAGCTGAGTTCTTCCCGACGAACGGAGGCCACGATCACGCCTCACAGCTCCGGCGAGCATGCGACGCTCAACTATTTCACGTCGTCCAGCAGCCACAATGGTGTCCCGGTGGCAGATTAGCGACGGCAACGGCTGGTCTGATCGGAATGACGAACAAACATGGAGGGTGGCGGCTGGGACGTCTCACATGGCGGCTGAATGTTTTTGCTAGGTTTAGGGTTAGACGATGGGAGGGAGCACCGGGTATAACCCGTGTCTTTCTTCAAACAATTTGCGTTTTTACAATACCAGCCCCTCCCCACCAAATATTATATATTTATTAAATGGGATGTTACAATTCTCCCCCACTTAAATTAGATTTCGTCTTCGAAATCTTTCCTCGCCGTCCCTTGCACGGGCGACAACTCGAACGGTATGGCCATAAGCCCGAACATAACCCAATCGTCCAAATCAACAGAGCTATCTCAACCAACCACATGACCAAGCAATCACTAAATTCGCTTACTCCAAGCTATATTACAAATGATCTGATATCGTCTCACCTTCGACCTCTGCCGTCTACCAACCATTGATTCCATGCATTTCGCGGTCCTTCCCATACCGACGAGCTAACTCACTCTGGTCTAATACATATGATAGAGAACAATACTTCTCAAAATGAACCCATCTCCGAATCCAAAACCTCATCTTGCCCACTAACACATGAACGAATCCAGACTCAAGCCCTAGAGTCGGATTCAACAACAGAATTGGGTCCACTCCATTCCAATCTGGTCTCAACTCATGACCCAAGATTCGCAATCCACGCGTACACCACCTCTCCAATTCCTTTTGGTTGCGATAACCACGACTCCACTCAGAATATAACGATTCCTGATAAATATGGAGACCTCGGCCTCGCCCCTGGTCCAATCACCCGGCTCCCAAAACTCAATCATTAGGGCTACCCAAGCCTAAAACCCTTCTGCGTCATGCTCTGACTAGTGAGTACTATGGCTCCCCATGATATCATAACATTCCATCTCACTAACTAGTGAGTACTACGGCTCCCCTTGGTACCACAACACCCTCTCGCTGACTAGTGAGTACTACGGCTCCCCGTAGCATCACAACAACTTTTCACTGAATAGTGAGTACTACGGCTCCCCGTAGCATCACCACAACCTCTCACTGAATAGTGAGTACTATAGCTCCCCGTAGCATCACCACAACCTCTCACTGAATAGTGAGTACTACGGCTCCCCGTAGCATCACCACAACCTCTCACTGAATAGTGAGTACTACAGCTCCCCGTAGCATCACCACACCCCTTTGCACTAACGCATTGAGACTGCAGCTCCCAACAGTCTTACCGCACTTGCTCTTACCTCTTCACAATCTCATCCTCAGGTCGACGCCACATTGCGATCATTAACTCATGCCCTGTGGACCAACCATAGATAGGTGTACCCACTTACCCAAATTATGCATTGCTATTTCTGACAACATCTGCCATAACAAAACACCTTTCCCTGCTGCAATCCACATTCTCGAATAATCTCGCTTGATGTCAATTGGCCGAAGGGCCCCCATTGGAACCGTAGATACTTGATACACCACTTTCCATCTAAAACTCAAAACTCAACATAATCTGAGGTTTAGGACATTAAACTCGAATACCCCGGGATACTCCATCTCCCAAATTGAAACACGGAGAAATCGCCAACAACTCAGAACACGAAGATGACCCTCCGAAACTCTTTACTCTATTGCTCAAACCCAAGCGAGATTACGCATGTCGACCCGGAAATTGGATGCCCGATCATCTCTTACCCTTTCCAAAGAGCATAGAATAATCCTTTCATCGAACCAAAATTTCCCAACTGCCGAAGTATCCCTACGAACCAACCACCTCGAAAAATTCTTATCTACCACAAGGCCTTTGACCAACGGCCACCTGCCGTGCAGACACTCATCCTTTCTTCAACGCATACAACATGCATTAACTCCCTCTGCAACTCACCTCGGCCACCAATAACCCTGGTCTCATGAATCTATAGTGCATATCTCCATCCAGTTCCCTATCCGCTCTTGAACGAATCTCTGATCCTCTCGATAGAATACCCAGTTCTCCCCCACTCAGGGTTCGAACCATCACTAATTGGCGCACCAATAATATATTCCACATAATGTTTTTACCAGTAACATCGCACCTACTCTTGGAAGGTGATACGCAGTGCTCAATGATCTCCCTGATGGAGATCGAGCAACTCCAATTACCCGAATCTCAGATGAAATCCTCAGAAACTTCTCATCATGACTACCCCTAGTCATTCAGCTCATCCCATTACCAGACATCTCAACTGTCCAGTAGTAACTCTGACTCTTAATATGAAAGTAATGAACTATCATACTTCTCATCCTCGACTCCTCAACCAACGTTACATCACGTGGGTTGTAATAAGAGCGGAGACCTCATTAACACACTCGATACTCATCATATACAATAAGAGCCACCGCCCCAATATCCTCTTCTTGATCGTCCGCCGTTGCAGCTAATACATGCCCTACTATGCCCAAATAGGGTGTATCCTTGTCCTTAACCATCTCAGTCCCCACTGACAACCTTCTCATGCTCTAACATTACCTCTCGGCAGACATACTACCCAAATACTCTGATGGAAGGTCGCCATCAATGCTAACCCGCAGGGTTTTACGCCCAAGCTCAGAAACCGAAATCTCAACACCTCTTATGTTCCCCACAGGAAACAGAAATAGCACCGCTCAGGCCACAGAAAATGACATATCCACTATCGGCCGGTCGCTCAGCCCAGACCGTATTCTCCCATAACGCACCATCCCTACTCATCCCTGAGTCTTGCGACTCCAACTGGCATCTCACCAACAGTCCCTTGGAGTTAACTCGGTTTCCCTTTCAAGGGATGCTCCACTAAAACTCGTTCATCATGGCCCTCTGGCCCCATACTCTTTCACATCTGATCTCAGTCTAGACGATCACCACAGAATAACTGGTAGAACCAATAACACTAACCGCCACGGGTCATGGTACTCGAACCATGTGGCCACCTCTCGATCTGCTATAAACCATGGTACTCGATCCATGTTATCTCCTCTTAATCTGCTACAGATCATGGTACTCGAACCATGTTCTCTCTTCTCAGTCCGCTACAAAGCATGGTACTCGAACCACGACATCACCAATCAATCTGTCACTTAGCATGGTACTCGAACCATGACATCACTTCTCGATCTGCTACAAATCATGGTACTCAAACCATGACATCACTTCTCGATCTGCTACTTATCATGGTACTCGAACCATGACATCACTTCTCGATCTGCTACTTAGATTCTCCGGAATACTCCAACACTGTAAATTTTCTAAACAAATTTTCTTTTGAAAAACATATGATTCTCAATACACATTTCATAAAACATCATTTGTTTAGTTTACAAAACACAATCCCTTCTTAATTACTTAATAATCCAGGATCCTCGAAACATAATTCTTTCACTGGTGTGTACAATCAAGCCGGTGCCGTCCCGAGATACTAAGAAAAACCTGAAACACATAACACATAACACGGTAAGCACGAAGCTTAGTGAGTTCCCCAAAATACCACATATAACATATATTAGCCACTCGAGGCTATAACTCTGTGGACCCTCTGGTCCTAACTCTGTGGACCCTCTGGTCCTAACTCTGTGAACCTTCCGGTTCCAACTCTGTAAACTCTGGAACATACACAGCATAAATCACATAGAAATAACGCAGTGCATCACAATCACATAAATAGCATACAAGATACTCTGTCATATAACTCTAATTACCACTCTAAGTAAAGTATAGTGAGAAGACTCACCTCGGGTAACTCGGTAAATCTCGAACTCGGTAATACTGGTCTAGCCTCCGCTTAATCACATGGAACAATTACTCTAATCAATACAACTCTCAAAGGCTAGACTAATCCCACTCTAAGTTCTCTCAGAAGGGTAAAAGACCATTTTACCCCTCTTATGGCTCAAAGATCCAATCATTGACTAAACCCTAAAAGTCAACAAAAGTCAACCCTCCGGGTTACGCTGCGCGTACCAAATCTGTACGTTGGGCGTACCCGGCGATTTCACAGAATCGGGGAACGCGACCCCCTACGCTGCGCGTACTGGGATTACGCCCCACGTAACTCCCAGTTTCATACTCCTTTTGATTTTGGGTCTTAAATGGTTAAGACATATACTCAAACTTCAGATCTGACTTCTCTAAGGCCACTTAATCTATAAAGTTGAAACCTTTAAGCCTTTGCATGGCTGTAAAGGTCACTAATCACTCTAACACCTTTCCTCTTCCCTCATAAAGCCTAGATCTCATGCATGGCTTAATATTCACGACCAAGATTGGATTTTTATGAACCCTCAACTCATAATACTCTGAAATATAGTAGATATAAGCTTATGGAGACCTTTTGTTCATAAAGTCTCCACCTTGGGACCAAAACCCTAAAAATTGGTCCATGAAGCACAAATCAACAATCACAAGGAAAGCTCAGAGCTTTTTACCTCCAAGTGAAGCTCCTCCCTCTGTAGAACTCAGATCCAAGCTTGCACTCCAACTTCTAGCCTTCACAAGAACCTCCTATTCTTCTTCACTAACACACAAAGGCACTTTTAGCTCAAGAACACTCACACACAAGCTTAGAACGAAGGTTGGATCTCTCTTAGGGTTTCACTCTCTCAAATGGTGGCTGAGGATAAGGCCATAACTTTCTTTATATAGGGCTCAAGTCTCATTTAGGGTTTTGAGTCTGGACCCGCTACGCCCAGCGTACCGGGTGGAGTCCGTGTCCAAATGTTAGGATCGAGACACTTAACACACGACTCTAAACACACACACAGCTCACGAAAAACAAGAACACAAGGATGAACATGAGGGATTTAACGTGGTTCGGTCCTTCTCTGACCTACGTCCACCGGTAACTAGGAATTTATATTTCTTGGTGCTAATCTGCACTCTTTCTGTGTTACTCTAGATACAAGTTTTACAAATACAGATGAATCTCTTATATAGAGATGGAAATCAGAAGTAGTCAAAAAACACAACCGGGTCTTCAGCCAACCTTTGAAAAAACTTCACATTCAACAATTGTGGCTTCACAACTTCACATTGTTCCTGCCATTTTTGACCAGCTGTGGCTTCACATTCAACAATCTCCCACTTGAAGCCACGGAACAATCTTCACCTGTGCTTTAACTGTGCATCTGTATTTGATCTTAACTCCTTCCTAGTTACCCTGGCCTTCTCTTCAATTAACCTGAAGGCCAGTTGAAGCTTTCGTTAGCTCCAACGCATCAGTCATGGCTAAGTCTGCCACTGACCTGTTCTCTGTCTCCACCGGCTCCCACTGAAATGAACTGCCCGATCCTGGAACATCCTGAGAACAAACGACACTCTCCATGTGAAGCAGATAATCTGGAGAGACTTTTACAGATGGAATACTGGTTCTCTTAACCCACTGTGTTCTGGGTATTCTAGCTGAAACAAAGCCCATGCTCCCACTGCTATGAATGCCCTTGACTGGTTTTTCTGAACCGTTCCAAACACGTTCAACCTGAATCTGACCTGTGACTCTGGGTTTGCCATCTGCGAAGCAAACCTTCTTTTGTCCACGAGACTCTATGAACCGGATTTTGTTTTTCTTCTGAACTGGGACGGTTACTCCCTCAGACGGTAAACTAACCATATATAATGAACCCCTCTTATGTCCACGAGCGATCACAAGATTTCCTTTAACAACCTTCCACTGCCCATTCCTGAACTTAACCTCGTGTCCGTGTTCATCCAACTACCCAACAGAAATCAACTGTTTCTTCAGACTTGGAATTACCCGGACATCCTTCAAAGTCCATGGACCGACTGGAGTCTTTAGATCTAAGTCACATATGCTCGTCACATCAAGAACCTCATCGTTTGCCAGTCTTACCTTACCAAAATCCCCTTCTTTCAGATTCCGCAGTGCTTCACGGTTGTGGGTAGCGTGAAATGAAGCACCCGAATCCATAACCCATGAATCCACATTGCTCTCCACACTACAGATCAAAACATCATCATCTGAATGGTCTACTGCAAAGTTAACTTCTTTCTTGTCTTTTGGACATTGATTCCTGAAATGTCCAACCTCTTTACAGTTCCAACAAGTCACATCATTTCGAGTCCTCGACTGACTCCTTCTCCTGTTCCCGCTCCCACTACCTCTGTTATTTCTTCTACCTCTGACCGCATTCAATTGTTCGTTTGATGATTCCCCAGAATTTCTTCGTCTGACGTCTTCGCCTAGAATTAAATCCTGAATTCCCTCAAAAGTGAGCTCTTTCGATCCTACGGAACTAGTAACGGCTGTAACTGTTCCGGACCAACTGTTAGGTAATGATGATAACAGTAGTAAAGCTTGAACTTCGTCCTCAAATTTTATTCCCACTGACCCAAGTCTGGATAAAATCGAGTTCAAATTGTTGATGTGTACTGTAACTGAACTTCCTTCCCTCATCCTCGTGTTGACTAGTTCCCGAATCAGGAAGACTTTATTTGCTGCCGACGGCTTCTCGTACATATTAGACAATGCCTCCATGATTCCCTTTGCCGAGGTCTCCTTCAAAATATTGAAGGCAACATCCTTTGACAACGTCAGTCTAATAAATGCCTTGGCCTTCTTATCCAAAGTCTCCCAGTTTGCCTGTGTCATCGCCTCCGGTTTTTCATCTAAAACTGCGTCCAAGTCTTTCTGCACGAGCAAATCTTTAATTTGCATCTTCCACCAACCAAAATCTTTCCCATCAAACTTCTCAATCTGAAGCTTACTGCTTTCTGCCATTTCCTGAAAGAACAATGACCTATCTTGCAAGTTTCTGGAAATTCAGGGGCCAAATTGCAAATTTTCAAATCTGCTACACTGTTGCTACAGTGCCTGCTACAGTGTCTGCTGACGTCACCGCTGACGTCGTGCTACAGTTCCTGCTACAGTGTCGTCTTCTCCGGCAAGTTCAGGCGCTACAGTGTCGTCTTCTCCGGCAACTGGTTTTCCGGTCACTATTCCGGCAAACCTTTGACCGGCGATTTTGGACGTCTTCCGGTGTTCAAAAAATTCAGAAAAAAATATTTTCGGAATCTTCGGAACGAGACCTTTCCAACGGTATACACCAAAATCGTTTTTGACGAAAAAAAATTTCGACCAAAAAACTGAAAATCACCCTTTGGAGCTAAAACCAAAGCTCTGATACCACTTGTTAGGATCGAGACACTTAACACACGACTCTAAACACACACACAGCTCACGAAAAACAAGAACACAAGGATGAACACGAGGGATTTAACGTGGTTCGGTCCTTCTCTGACCTACGTCCACCGGTAACTAGGAATTTATATTTCTTGGTGCTAATCTGCACTCTTTCTGTGTTACTCTAGATACAAGTTTTACAAATGCAGATGAATCTCTTATATAGAGATGGAAATCAGAAGTAGTCAAAAAACACAACCGGGTCTTCAGCCAACATTTGAAAAAACTTCACATTCAACAATTGTGGCTTCACATTCAACAATTGTGGCTTCACAACTTCACATTGTTCCTGCCATTTTTGACCAGCTGTGGCTTCACATTCAACACCAAAACACGCCCATGAGTACGCGCAGCGTACTCTTCAGTACGCCCAGCGTACTCATTTGCCACAATCTACTTTTAAGGGCTAAACAAGACAACTTAGAAAGAAGGAAGGGTTAAATAGATATACCCAAATTCCCGGATGTTACACCGTAAATTTTCTAACAAATTTTTCATTTTTAAATTACAAAACTCTCAGAATACATTTCACAAAAAATCTCATTTATTTAGTTTACAACTCGTAACTCCATAATTGTCTGAGTAAAATCCAGGATCCTCAAAACATAACTCTTTCACTGGTGTGTACAATCAAGCCGGTGCCTTCCCGCGATCCTGAGAAAACCTGAAACACATAACACATAACACGGTAAGCACGACGCTTAGTGAGTTCCCCAAAATACCACACACAAGTAATCAGCCACTCGAGGCTATAGCTCGGTAAGACCTTCCGGTCAATGTGTCTCAGTGGAACCCTCCAGTCCCATAGCTCGTTGGACCCTCTGGTCCGGTCATAGCTCGTTGGACCCACTGGTCCGGTCATAGCTCGTTGGACCTACTGGTCCGGCCATAACTCGTTGGACCCACTGGTCCGGTCATAGCTCATTGGACCCACTGGTCCGGTCATAGCTCATTGGACCCACTGGTCCAGTCTAGATATCACATAGTATAGTGCACATCACAATTCACATAGTAATGCGTAACTCAAGCAAGCACATAAGACCCTCTGGTCACACCTAATTACCACTCTAGGTAAAGTATAGTGAGAAGACTCACCTCAGATGGCGAACAGATCCTAAAAAATGCTGCTGCTACACTCCGGCTTCTATCACTAAGCCAAACCCACAAATAACCCCATTAGCATATAAGACAAACCTTCACATTATTAGGTCTAAATATGGTTCACTAAACCGGTCCATAAATAATCCAAGCCCAATGGGCCCACCAAGGCCCATACCAAATGGGTTCACAAGAAGTCCTCTAATGGCCCAACTATGGCCCAATTTTCCAAATTAGGCCCAAACCCTCACATGGGCCTTACCCTAAAGCCCATCTAAATATTCTAGTCTACGTGACTGCTCTTGTATGACTCATCAATGGCCCAAACACCAAAGCCCAATAAAAAGGCCCAACACAAGGCCCAAGTAAAAATTAGGGTTTTCTCATAAAATGATGATTTAGGTTAAGTGTTTCTCACTTAACCCATTAAGGACTTAACCCATTAAGGACTTAACCCATTAAGTCCATTGTTCCACTAAACCATCATACAACGGAATCGGCACGCCATAACTTCGGTCCACCGGTCCAAACGTGGGTCCCAATAGGCCCAAACCAACAAACCCAAAATTAGGGTTTTCTAAACCCTAATTAGGGTTTCTAGCCCAATCACGAGCCAGCCCAGTCCAATATTAAGTAATTGGGCTAGTTAGGGTTCTACTAGGTCAACACCACCCACTGCCACCTCGGCAGTGGTGGTCGGCGGCGGCTCCCGGCGGCAGCCACCATTTCCAACGGTGGTGGTGGTGGTTCCGGCCTAAAGAGTGCATAAACAACCTCAAACATAAAATATACGCGCACACAACCACCTCCCATGGTGGCTGGTGGTGGCATAGGGCGGCAGAAAAATGGAATTGGGTGGCAACCACCACCTTGAGGTGGTGGTGGTGGATTTTCTGGTCCAATGACTCGCATCTAACACCATAAACACAAACCGGCATACTCATATCACGATCTAAAGTTGAAAGGACGTACCTACATACGACCACCCTCACGGCGACATGAGGCAGTCGGAGAAGAAGAAGGTCCGCCGCGACTGCTGTTTGGAATAGAGAGGGCGACGGCAGCCTAGCGAAGATATAAGCGGAGGGGAAGGAAGCAATCACAGCAGGGAACCGGAGCTGAGTTCTTCCCGACGAACGGAGGCCACGATCACACCTCACAGCTCCGGCGAGCATGCGACGCTCAACTATTTCACGTCGTCCAGCAGCCACAATGGTGTCCCGGTGACGGATTAGCGACGGCAACGGCTGGTCTGATCGGAATGACGAACAAACATAGAGGGTGAAGGATGGGACGTCTCACATGGCGGCTGAATGTTTTTGCTAGGTTTAGGGTTAGACGATGAGAGGGAGCACCGGGTATAACCCGTGTCTTTCTTCAAACAATTTGCGTTTTTACAATACCAACCCCTCCCCACCAAATCTTCTTCAACTTAAATCCTAATAGTTACCATGCAGCCCCTGATTCCATAAATTCATTACAATTAAGGTCCAAAACTTACCAATTAGTCCCTGCCCTCAGAAATCTTTATAAATTAAATCATGAACTTACACGTTTAACCCCCACAAATCCAAAATTACATCAATTGACTCCCCGACACCCTCACCCCGCTAAATATTATTTATTTATTAAATGGGATGTTACAGTATTTCACTTAGCTTGTTAAAAAAACAATTTATTTCAAAATCAAGTTGAATAACTCAATCGATTAGGTTATTCGGAGTGTGCACAACTCGAAGGCCGGCACATAAAAATATCAGATGTAGGAAAATGTATAAGTTTTTTTTAAATGACAAATAAATATAAATCTCATATGCCTGGGATTGAACCCAAGACTTTCATGTGGGGCGTGAGGTTGGAAGTTCGATTTCCTTAAACTACCTCTTGTTGTGCCACGTGTGAGGAATTTTTCCTTAGAAATCCCTATGGGGGCTGAGTTTGTCCTGTATAAGAGCTCAAACCTGGGGTGCTCGTTGAAATATTACGAGTATGCTTCCACTTAATTCGTTTGCCATTTTCAAAAAAGAAAAAAGACAAACAAACAAACAAAATAATGTTATACAACTTATTTACGTGGAGAGATGAAAGAAGATAAAAAATATACTGTATATATCATGTGAATGAAAGGAAAATCATGGTACCCCAACACGGCAACACCGTGAGGAACCTTTATTTAAAACTAGAAAGGTTACCCCCGCTACGAGGGGGCCAGAAGCTTTCAATGTTGTTTCCGAATTGATAAATATGACAGACATAGAAAGTGCAAAGATGAAAAGCCCGGGCTTTGCCCCCGACCGTTTTTTTCATGTTTTTATGAAAAAATGTAAAAGTTTTGACTGCAAGGACCAGAAGTGTCAAAATAGCTAAAGATTTAAAGGGGTAGGAATTAGCAACTTTTTAGAAAAGGGATCAAAGATGTCAAACCGTTAAAGTTTTGTGGCCAAACTTTAAATATTAAAAGGTTCCAAAAAAGTGTAAAAATATTGATTGCAAGGACCAAAAGTGTCAAAATGGGTAAAGAATGAGGAGCAAAGTTGCCAAAAAAAATCCAAATTTACTATTCCTAACTTTGAAGCCCAACAATAATACAGGGACCTGCCAAAAAAATGACAAGTTCACTATTCCTTTTCTTCATAACTTTAATATATACTAGTAAAGTGGCCCCCGCGTTGCGGGGGTTAGATGTTTCATTTTTACCATCAACACCACCAAAACCCTTTTTATTGTAAGAGCCAAGAGGATTGGAAAAGGATCCGTTACAGGGGCCCGTCTCCTTTGTATGTGTATGTATGCTCCAGTAGTAGACAGAAGAACGCGATGAGTCAGACTAAAATTCGATTTCTAGAGGTGGCAGCAAACACATTTTCTAGCAGTTGGGTTCTTGAGGAGCATGGCTTTCATATGTAAACTCCGCAACATCTTTAACTCTTCTTCTCTATTTCCTTCAAGGTCTATACAGAAGTATATAACGAAGTTCATTTCCTGATGGAAATATGTTAATCCTCACAATAGAGGGCATTTTGGTAATTTGACATAATAGCAAGAAAATAAAATATATCAATTGTAGCAGTGGAAATTGTTGATATGTTGCTATTATTTGGTAGAAAAGTACAATGTTGTAATAGAAGAAATGGAAGTGCGATGATATAAAAACAAATAAGCATAAGTAATTTGCTATTTTTTGGATTTTGTCTTCATTACTCCATGTATACCATTTAGGTTGACTGCATAGCATGTGGCGTGGGATTTTTCTGATTTGGTTCCCATAGTAAATGTCTTCGAGGGTATCTTTCAGAGATTATCAGACTGCAAAGAAAATCAAATGAATTTTTTTGGTCACGTAGTTTCTAAAAAATGTAACAAACATCATATCATATAACAAACAACAAACCTGACTTGTTATGGCAGCAAATGCAGTGTCCGATGGTGAAGGTAAGGCGATAAATCTACATAGTGGACAGATGGAGGTAGGCAGAAAAGCATGTTATGGCAGAAAAGCACTTGCCTGGTCCCCCTTGGTCATCTTTCTTGGGGCCTACAACAGAAACATGCACGCATGAGGATGATATGGCACATCAAATGTCATTATAAGCACAAAAGAATTGGTTGGTGTCGTTTTTATTTTTACTATACATGTAATGTAAGGGAGAATGAAAAGGTCAATTAGAAATCAGCTATAACTTACGTGGAGAAGTAACAATCTCTTTAAGCTTTATTACATTCTCATGATGCACCTTCTTTAAGATTTTGATCTCGCAAACGGCAGTTATTGAGAGATGTATTTAGACAGTAGATTTAGATATTAGACAAATTCTATAAGTAGTTGTTTAACAATGTGTAGTGGAAATAAGTTTTTTTGCAGAAAAAGGCGTCTTAAATGAATTTCAATATTTCATTATACTTCATTTATCCCTATAAATGACAGTAATGGAACCAGAATATTATTAACTCACTTACCTTAATGTCAGCAACTCGATTTCGGTAAAAAAAACATAAAAGCCTGTTTCAAACTAAAATGCGGATATTAAAAAATAAGAATGAAAATTAATTCAAGAAATCATGAAAACATTAGAAAAATGAGATTTAAAGAAAACATGCTTGTAATACTCCCTTGTCGATTATTTCTTTCTTTTTAATCATCACTTTCCAAACGCTTTGTTGTTTTTAGTTGTTCCTTCTCGAAAATTTCTTCCAACCGTGTCTTTTTTTGGTTTCTTTTGGCCATAAATTTGATCTGTAAGTTCTGTAATACAAAAACAACAAAATAAATAAGAAAATGGGAATACAAATTAATGCATCGTTAATCGTTATTGATTTTAATCAACGTGTACAAATGCTAAAAACCTTCAACCCATTTGATAATGAAACATTTAATGTTTCAACAAATAATGACAACCGCAATGTAAATCAAGAGTGTAATCAAATAACTATTTTATTTTATCTATAAAGAATTTGATGCGATAATCATAAAAAAATAATAATAATAACAATTGTATAAAGCCACTCACCTCAAATGTTGATTCTTCAATATTATTATCATCATAATCCAAGAGAGAATCCAGTGAAAGTGAAGAGGAACGAAACTGTGACAGAAATGGTAAAATACATTATTTATTGCAATTTTCCCTAATTTTCAATATACTTAATTAATGGAACCAATACATAAGTTAAATCACATACTTTATTACTCTCTTTTGTTTGGAGAACCCATATCTTTAACATCCGTCTCTTTTTTCACTTTCCCATCCTTTAACTTCTCAGTTTCCAATTTTTCATTATTTTCAGACTGGACAATAATACCCTTCGTAGATAAAGAGTTCAAGATGACCTTTAGGCAGTATAATAATAATTGATCAATGGACTACATTTAAATCTAAAATTATAATAATATGCTTTACCTTCAGTCCTCTGCAACAAATTGTTGTAGTATTTGTAGTTAAAAATCATACCCACCAGATCATGCAAAACTTTTCTGTCAAATGAAACATAATCCAACAAATCATTAGTTATAGACTTTAAAGTTGTTTTATGCTTACTTTCCTAGAGCTAAACAGATATACAACATCAAAAATGAATTATGTAGCATTAACGTTTCAGTCATTCGATTGGTATCTTGAAATAATTACATTTGCAAATGAAACTCAAGATATTAAAAGTAACAGGCAAAAAATACAATACCAACGATGGATTTTTCTCCTTGGAAAATCAAAGCCATCTGAAGGCCCGATATACGATGTAGTACCAGTCGAACAAAGCAAATGTTGCTCTATTTCGGCATCTCCTGCTTACGTTTATTCCAAGTCACTTACCTGCAAGGGCAATATTGTAATTCATTAGTTTGTAATAATATTTAACACGTATTAGAGTTTGACACTTTCTTCATACTTAATTTTCACCATTCATACTTAAAACACTTTCTTCAAAGTCAATTTCTCAAAAAAAAATCCCTCTCTAACTTTATCCTTGCTCGAGACTTTATCCTTCTCTAACTTTTTGAATAAGTCAACTTCTCAAAAAAAATCCCAGCCCCAAATCAATCCTATTTCCAACTACTGTCACATTTTTTTTCATCTGCATTCATACTTAACTTGTTAGCCCAACTGAACTTGCCAGAGGGTATTATTTTTAGAAGATCATGTTATAAAGTAATGATGTTTAAACAAAAAAAATTAACAATAAGATAATAGGGTATGGCTTTTTCCCTGTGTTTATGCTTCACTTCAAGTTTGTATTCAAACAGAAAGAGAACCATACCGCACATTAACACCTTGTTAAATTTTGATACTGAAACTAAAGAGAAAAAAACAAAATTTTGACCATCGTTTGCTAATGGAGCGTTTATGTAACAAATGCAGCTTTCTAGAGTGAAGTTTTTGCGTACCTTTTTAGCACAATCTACAGTTTTCGCTTCATAAGATGGGAGTAGTGAAAGTACCTAAGAAAAGAGTAAATGTGAGACAATTTTCAAAAGATAAATACAACGCAAGGCAACCGGTTTCCAGTAATAAAAAATCAGAACTCATCGCTATTCCCATTATCCAAGCAATAATCACACAATTTGTACAATATCTTTAAACATAATAGCAACTGTCATTCTAAGAAAAAAAATATTCGATTATTTACGGTTAGGCTAATGATTATCCAAACATAATGGCCCGAAAGCGAAAAGCAAACAGATTGTAATTAAAAGATACAATAAAAAATTTCAAACCCTTAAAACACATTTCAACTCTCAAATCCAAAACTTGATTCGTGGGCCAAATCAAATGATGTATAAAACTGCAAATATTGCTTCTAAAAAGTTATATGTCGTTCGATGATATTTTTTGGAGAATGAAAGCAAGTTATTTGTAGCCAATAACTGAACAATCTGCAGCAACTTGTCATTACCGGTTCAAGAAAAGCAAAAAAGATAAAGTCACACCAGGCTCTACATTCCCAGCCTGAATACAATTACACTCAAACCCTTTTGGGTTTGGGAAGCAGGTGTCAACCACAGGAATTTCAATATACCTACAAATAAATACAACTAATAATTGATCATCATAATCAATCTGTCACAAAATTCCAGTCATAACATAAGACAACGTTATAAGTTACCTTTAAGTAACAGAGTAATAGGTTGTGTAGCTGCTCTAGCCTCCTTTTCGGGCGATCACCAAAGTCAATGGAAATAATAGAGGGCAAACGGGACACTGGAAGTTAAGAATATAAACAGTTATTTCACCTTCAACAATTGAAATGGGTAAAACCCCTATTCTCATATTCTAATGTAACAATAAAACATACATGGTGGTCGGTGGACATTTTTGCCCATATCAAGAACAAAATGGTGTGTGTGCGTGTTAAGTTAGAATCTGCAGAAAACAAAAATAGAATTGATTTAAAGCCGTAACTGAACTGAAAAAAGATCAATTTCAGTGCGAATTTGTAGAAAACGAATTCAGAAATTAGAAAAAATGAGCGGGACGACGTTCCAGAAGAGAAGCCATCTCGTTCCATAAGAGCATGGCCTCAATCTCTGTATGTGCTTCAGCCAAATACCTTCTTTGCCCCTTTCCTGCTTTGAATCCGGTGGGTTTGAGTTTATAAAACAAATAATAAAGAAGAGAAATAGAAATCAGACATGTAGAAGAGAAAATAATCAACGAAACTTGGGAATTTACAGCATAGAAAGAGGGTCAAATGACGTTGAAGATGAAAAAGAAAGAGAAGGTACCTGTGACGATTTTTTTGCAGGTCGGTTGAACTGTTAGTCGAAAGGTTGAAGAAGTTTTTTGGTTTTTTTGAGATGGTAGACTTACAAGCGAAGGTGAGGCAGAAGTTTGACAGAGCGATGTCGGTAGAACCACCGACTCTACCGATTCCTCCTAGAATCAGAACTCTTGACGTGTGATCGAAGATGGAAGATAGAAAGAAACGGGAAAACTTCGGTATTAGAGGTGGTGGCCGGTGGAGGACGCATCGTTGTTCTACGACGCCGTGTAGGCAGTGGACAGAACCATCCAGAAAGCAAGAGAAAAAAATAGATATTATTAGGGAAGGAAGATAAGGCGGTGGGAGAAAACCGAGAAGCATCGGAGACAGTGACCACACTTTTATCAGATGGACCAGGAAGGACGAAATTGTAATATTAATAAAGAGCTGGACCAATTGTGATATACAGGATAAATCTGGACCAAATATGTCAAAAAACCAACACTTTACTGTTCCTTTTCTTCAGAACTTTAATATATATATATATATATATATATATATATATATATATATATATATATATATAATAATAATAATAATAATAAAAACAATTACGTTTTTTATTAAATTATTTTTAAGAGTTTTAAAAAGTTGAAAGTTTCAAGCCCAAAATGTTTAATTTCATTACAATTTCGTGTAATTAGCGGTAAACTTATTTTGGATGAAAAAAAAAAAAACATGAAAGATCGGTGACCCGGTTGTTACAGTTTATCCTCGTGATCTTCACAAACCCTTTTAGGGATCTTCATAATTGGCAAACTCATCGTCTTCTTCGACCAGAATGACATGGTTAAACAAACCCTTCAAATATTCAGGAATGTATATGTATATTTACATTTACAGTGGAAGAAACATTAAAAATTTAGCCCACGAAAATGATAGGTAAAGCAGTCACATCACTCGTGATCTTTCTCGTAACCATCTTCATCACATACTCAATCACAACCGGAGGTTTAGGATCCGGACGATTTGGTACAGTTGATTTGAAATCCCAGTTATCTTTCTTCTCCATTCCTAAAAATGATACCCCATTACCTTGTCGCAGCCGATCTCCGCTCAGGGTTTTCATGTACGATTTGCCCAAGAGGTTTAATGTCGGTATGATGAGCAGTAAGTTCGCCGGAGACGATAATTCGCCGTTGAATGCCAATAGTCTGCCGACGTTGCCGCACTATGCAGGGTTACACCAACAACATAGTGTGGAGTATTGGATGATGGCGTCGCTCTTGTATGAAAATGCTACGGTTGATGAGAGCAGTGAGGCATTGAGGGTTTCGAATCCTGATGCAGCGGATGTGTTCTTTGTTCCGTTTTTCTCTTCGATGAGTTTCAATACTCACGGGAAGAACATGACAGATCCCGATACTGAATTTGATCGACAATTACAGGTAACAATCATTTTGATCGTTTCATCGTAATTAAACAGCCTCGTTATCCAATATCGATTCTTTAAGGCAAATTGTTGAAATGTTGATTCACTTTTGTGCACATATTGGTTAACTCCATCTTATTCCAAATGGAGCTGCACTTTCGTTTGAATGTTATAGGAGTATGATGACTTTTCTACCTAACAAATTTTCAGTTTTTGGAGAAGAAATTGCTCACTATGTTGAATTATGTAGAAAGGTTAGAGATAGAGCTAAATTGGATGTGGTTTTGATTTTTGAAAGCAATCCTCTGTATACTTGAGTTGTTTTGAACCTAATCCTTATGATTACTACAGGTTGACATCCTTAAATTTTTGAGGGAATCTACCTATTGGCAAAGAACTTCTGGAAGAGATCATGTAATTCCAATGCATCATCCAAATGCTTTCAGATTTCTTCGGGATGAGGTGAATGCATCTATTCTCATTATTGCAGATTTTGGAAGATACTCAAAAAGCATGGCAAATTTGCATAAAGACGTTGTCGCCCCTTATATGCATGTAGTAAAGTCTTTCATGGATGATGACTCTTCAAATCCTTACAAGTTGCGTACCACTCTTCTTTTCTTCAGAGGAAGAACAGTAAGAAAAGCCGTAAGTCACAACCAACATGAACAATTCAAAAATCTCTTTTTTTTGTTTGAAGAAATACAAAATAATTAATTACTCCATGTCATAATGTGTTTTACAGGAAGGCAAAGTTCGTGCCAAGCTGGAAAAAATACTAAAAGGTTATTCAGATGTACATTTCGAAGCAGGCTACGCTACAGGAGAAGGCATAAACGCTGTAAGTCTTAAAAGTACAATACACACAGAATGCAGTACAACCTGTTCTGTTCTGTTATGTTATGTTCTGTTCTGTTCTGTGTAGTCCTGTTTAACAACTACAATTGAATTTTTGGTGTAACCAGTCAACACAGGGAATGCGGACATCAAGATTCTGTTTACATCCAGCTGGCGACACGCCGTCTTCTAACCGACTGTTTGATGCTATCGTGAGCCACTGTGTACCGGTGATAGTAAGCGACCATATTGAGCTCCCTTTTGAGTCAGAATTAGACTACTCAAAGTTTTCGGTTTTCTTTTCGGTAAAAGAGGCTTTGGTTCCGGGGTATATGGTTGAAGAGCTTAGGAAAATACCCGAAGAGAGGTGGGTTGAAATGTGGGGTCGGCTTAAAGAAATTGCACATCATTATGAATATGAGTACCCTCCCAAAAAAGATGATGCGGTTAATATGGTGTGGAAGGAGGTTAGGAGTAAAGTTCCTGCTGAAAGACTTGCTGTAAATAGAAACCGCAGACTCAAAGTGCACGATTGGTGGTGATTGGTGAGAGTGACGATAACAATTTTTTGTAAAATCGGTTAACATTGATAGATGCTGTAGTTTTCATTTGTATCCCTAAAATAGGGAAAATAGAGTTTCTAGGGTGGGAATCATATTTTACAAAGAAAAATAATGTTTGGCTGACACTGAGCAACATTTTGTTAAAGCAAATGAATTCGTCATTGAAAGGAATTGACAAATGAGGCTGATTAGTTACAATTAAACAGTCAAAAGATTCTTGCCTACAATTGGCGATCAGTCTCGAAAATGTTTCCTTGCTGGAAGAACGTATGTTCTCGAGTTCAACTTAACGAGAGAAAAAAAAGGAAATGGGTGGAAATGAGAATACAATAAAAGAAATTGATGTTAGCGAGTTTCATTAGAGGAAGGAAGTGGAGGGAAATGAAATGATCACTTTCCCTCCTAACTTTCCTTCCAATTTGGGAGGATTTGGAAAGAAAAAACAAAATGATTAATTTTTCTTCCACTTCTCTCCAACTCGAAAACACAAAAGAAAATTTTGTTTTCCTTTTCTTTCTCTTCTTTTCTCTCCTCACTTTCTTTTCTTTTCTTTTCTTTTGTTAAACTCAGGAACTAAGGATCATCTTGAAGTTAGTGTTTCATACAATGTGGTGGTATAATTGGGTTTTTAGAAATTCTATTTTGTTTGGTAAGAGCCACCAGAAAAAAGGATATTTGATCATGATGCGTAAAATCATGGATCCTTTTCACGGGTTCAAGTCGTTTCAACCCAACCCCGTAATCATGAATCTTGATTTGACCATCATTCTAGAAGGTCGATAAATTACAAGAAACTGCTAGTGTGTTTGTCAATACGTTGACAAGTGGTGGAAAATGTAATAAATAATTTCTCAGGTGGCGATTCCCCTAAGGTAACTTCATATTGAATATGTAGTTTTACGCCACCTTTTCGAGAGGAGATTGAATGATTTTGGATTATGCCTATTGGAATCACTCTTTTTATATCACTAATATTTCTGTAGAAGGATCAATGACATGGACTCTCTGCCTCTTTTCTCTATCCATGGATCTCCATTTATGCATTTTTGGGATATGTTTGAATGGTGGGATTTCTAGAAGTAATTTTATTTAAATGATTTTTGTGTTTAAAGTGTCAAGGAGGGTATAACTCATTAAGCCCCCCCAAGACTATGTAAGATTGCTAATAAGACGATATACATAGGGCGTGTTCGGCAAAATTAGCTGGTAGCGGGTGACTTGTAGCGTGTAGTGGGTAGCTTGTAGCTTGTAGCGTTTTGTTAAACGCTACATGAAGTAACATTTGGATTTGGAGCGTTTTGTTTAAACTAAACGCTAGAAGCTTGTAGTGCCGAACGAGACTTTCTGTTCAAAAAAGAGCGTTTTGTCAAACGCTAGAAGCTAGAAGCTCTCAAACGCTCCCAAAAGCTCCGTGCCGAACACACCCATAGTCTTTTACTAAAATGTGAAGGTTAATATATATATATATATATATATATATATATATATATATATATATATATATATATATGGATCCTTTTCACGGGTTCAAGTCATTTCAACCCAACCCCGTAATCATGAATCTTGATTTGACCATCATTCTAGAAGGTCGATAAATTACAAGAAACTGCTAGTGTGTTTGTCAATACGTTGACAAGTGGTGGAAAATGTAATAAATAATTTCTTAGGTGGCGATTCCCCTAAGGTAACTTCATATTGAATATGTAGTTTTACGCCACCTTTTCGAGAGGAGATTGAATGATTTTTGGATTATGCCTATTGGAATCACTCTTTTTATATCACTAATATTTCTGTAGAAGGATCAATGCCATGGACTCTCTGCCTCTTTTCTCTATCCATGGATCTCCATTTATGCATTTTTGGGATATGTTTGAATGGTGGGATTTCTAGAAGTAATTTTATTTAAATGATTTTTGTGTTTAAAGTGTCAAGGAGGGTATAACTCATTAAGCCCCCCAAGACTATGTAAGATTGCTAATAAGACGATATACATAGGGCGTGTTCGGCAAAATTAGCTGGTAGCGGGTGACTTGTAGCGTGTAGTGGGTAGCTTGTAGCTTGTAGCGTTTTGTTAAACGCTACATGAAGTAACATTTGGATTTGGAGCGTTTTGTTTAAACTAAACGCTAGAAGCTTGTAGTGCCGAACGAGACTTTCTGTTCAAAAAAGAGCGTTTTGTCAAACGCTAGAAGCTAGAAGCTCTCAAACGCTCCCAAAAGCTCCGTGCCGAACACACCCATAGTCTTTTACTAAAATGTGAAGGTTAATATATATAATATATATATATATATATATATATATATATATATATATATATATATATATATATATATATATATATATACAACTTACAACCAATTATTTTTTGAGCAAGCGTCTTCTGGTGTGGCCAATACGATGGACTCGGGTGCTGAAAATTTTAGTCGTTTTGTTGGCTCGTCGTCTCGTTATCAAGAGCTTCTCGCATGTTACGAATGTTTTTACTATGGTGAGATTGAGCGCTTATTCAGAGACAACGTGCGTTGGAGCATGAAGTCATTCGACTTTGTGGAAGTCGTAGTGTTTGATGTTGTTTGTAGAAGTCTATATAATTAGCCAAATCGTCTGAAGCATGAACATAATCGCCTTTGTTCAGAAGGCCTAGCGAGTTAAGCGAGTTCCTTTTTTCTTTTTTCAAAGGCAGTCCTTTTCTTTCCCCGGACCGATGACTCGCTTGTTCAGTACTGCTAACTCTTATTGGAGGATTCCGTCCCCTCGGGACTACCAGTAGCTTCGGTTGTTGAATCTCGTGCCCACTAGAGAGAAGTTAGCTAGCGGGTTCTTGTTTTCCGATAGGAAGAGGAAGGAAAACGCTTTGCTTCGACCTGACCTTAAAGTGGATGAGTTTCTAGGAGTGTGTTCGTTTAGGTCATGTGCTTGAAATAATATGTCGTAGGTTGTATGAGGGTCAGCGGTGTAACTGCTTTTGGGGCGTTTGAATAAATTTGTTTCTGTGTGTTCGTTATTAATAGGAAATTTCTTAGAAACTTACATGTTTCTCTGTTTCTTTGTATGCTTTATTTCATTAAGGTGCTGAAATGTGAAACCGCATCACATACCTTCTATCTCTTACAAATCAAGTGATTAATGGCATCTTCATCATCATCTTCTCAAACATGGAGTCATGATGTTTTCCTTAGTTTTAAAGGAGAAGATACCCACAAGACTTTTGTGGATCATCTCTACTCGGTTCTTGTACTACAAGGAATCGGCACTTACAAGGATGTTGAAACACTTCCTTGTGGTGAATTAATCAACACATCCCTTATGAAGGCTATTGAGGAATCACATATAGCTGACATCATATTCTCTATAAACTATGCAGATTCATCGTGGTGCTTAGATGAAGTTGCACATATTATGAAATGTAAGGATACGAATGGGCTAATTGTTATGCCTATATTTTATGACATGGACCAGTCTACAGTGTGAAATCAAAAAGAAAAATATGGATAAGCATTTGCCAAACATAAGTTGGAGAACAAGAACCAAGTTGAATGTAGGAAAAAAATCAATTAGAGCATTGTAGTTGTAATCCTAATAACCCATTAGAAACAACCCTCTACATCAGACAACCATCTCATCGTCACAATCAGGTCTGAGACCCCATCAAACTCTGGGGGCTTCGTATTATCGAAGTCCCGATACTGTAAAGTTCTCTATCCTCGAGCCCCAATGGCAGCAAGAACCGCGGTAGCTGCATCGACAATAACCTGAGAAAGTGCGGCCAAACGATCATCAAATAACTCAATCATGGCGGTCTTGACCAACTCAAACAACTCTGAAGTAATCTCTCTGATCATCTCAGCCACTTCTGTAGCAATGATCCCATGAATCTCCTCCTCATTCAAACATGTTGTTCCAGTGTCACCAGCTCCTAATATTGAACCTTCAATAGCCGTCATACTGAAAATACATCAAGGAAAGATCAGACATCACAATACAGTGCTCGACACACTAGGCCCTACTCCTATTAGTTCCTTAGCAGCCTCAAACTTCCTCCTGAATCTCATCCTGTGCTTTATGTATTACGAACCCATACTACGTTCTACACCTATCCGTAGTTGATTCAGAATTCATTCCAAGGTTCTAAGTCACTACACTAAGCCACTCCTAGGTATGCTAACACCCACTTCTACTGCGAGCTACAACTAACTTCCTAGGCACTCTTCCTAGGATTACCCTCACTCCTGTACCACTGGTTGCTTTTGTGCATGCTTGTTGTACACAATACGGGGTCAGATAGATTGTCGAATAATCAACTCTGCCCTAAATCCACAACCAAACAAGGAACAAGAAGTAAGGCCAAGTCGATCATTCTAAGGCTATTCAATCACGACCATATACAACTAATCAACATACACGCAACAATCACACAATCAAAAACATATATCAGGTAAGCAACTCCCTAAATCAGAAGGCATCACAGAAATCAGGCATTTCTATACAACAGTTTGTAAAGAACCTTATCCACTAGCATGCTTTTCTAACAATCCATGCATCAGTAAAATCAAAACTCAGCAAACATAACAATGTGGGTATTTTGGGAACCACTCTCCTGTTTGGGCTCTGGCTGACTGTACACACCACATCTTCCTGAAAAAAGCCAAAGTTAAGTCAAAGCCCACGTTCCCGATCCCAAGTCAACAATCAAACAAGAACATGACAAGAGGTCGAGCCCATGTCCTTAGCCTAACCGTTTTATTATAAATTATTTTCTTCAAAAACATTTTGCAAAAACTCTTGGATCCTAGTTTGAGAATGGATTCACACAAGTGTTCCTCTAATTCACTCAAACCAAGGTTCTAATACCAACTTGTAACGTCATGTTTTTCACAACCAAAATTTTTCATTTTTATTAAGGTGAAACTTCCCAATTTATAAATCCATTATTAAGAAAACCGTTTATTCCAAATCACATTTATTAAAAATCAAAGTATCATAGAATATGCAGAATCCTCGATGTTGCTGATGAGTGTGTACAATCCCACCTTTGCCTTCCCATAGCCACCGATGATACCTAAAACAATAAACAACCGGGTAAGCATAAAGCTTAGTGAGTTTCCCCCAAAATATCCCATACAATAAACATACAAGCATGCATAACGGTCTACAACCTCCCGGTTGGAATGCCCAGACCCAATTACTCCTCAGAATGGAATGCCAACATGCAACGGGTCCAATCAACCATCGGGCTGGAATACCCAGGGTTTGTTGGCCTACCGCCTCAACCCAACCACTCTTCCCGAGCCTCCGTGCCTTCGGCTTACAGCCGGACTGCACCGAGTATCTTGGCCTACAACACAAAGCATGACCACCTCAACCCAAACCAAACACAACATGTCAACATATAAACAATCACTATCACCTACTAGTCCTCTCACAGCATACAGTCCCGCTACCAGCTAACCTCTATAGAATGCGTAACTATAAGTAACCAAAGGTGAGATAGCCACCCGAACAAATGATCCTACTCTAGATCCATAACCAAACAAGGAACAGACAAGAAAGCCTAGACCAATAGTTCTCAGGCTATCCTACATGACCACAGACAGTCCCTAAGGTCAATGCATAGATGATAACCAACAAGCACAAATAACATACAGTTTTACAGATTATTACAACATATAAACATACCCGATACCAGAATACATATCTAACAGATCACTACAGCATAGCAACATACTCGATACCAGAACACAGATTTAACAAATCACTACAACATAACAGCATACTAAATATCAACAATCCAAGGAATGCGTGACCGTATATAATGAAAGGTGAGATAAACACCTGGACAGGTGATCCTACTCTAGAACCACAACCAAACAATGAACATGTAAAAGGGCCTAGATCAAGAGTCCCCAGTCTATCCTACATGACTATATATAGTCCCTAATGCATCCCTCTACTAACAAATAAGCAAAACTAGTGGGTCGACATTGGTGTCTTCTACCCACGATACAATGAGGCGAAACTCACCTCGATATGCGTGTAGGTAACCACCGTAGTAACGAAGAAATCTACCAGCTTCGACTCACTTCCAATCACCTACAGGAAGATACTTGATTTAATACCCGATCGCAGGTCGTAGTCACTTGCAACAATGACTACCTCACATGAAATGACGATTAGGGTTCCACATAAAATGACGATTAGGGTTAAGTAAGGACACTTAACCCATTAAGGACTTAATCACCTAAGGCAAAGACTGATTAAGGTTTGACCTAGTCATTCTCGGATGTAATAATAATCCAAGCAATAGCCCAATACACGCCCCGATCATTGTCCAATGTAGGGCTTCCCGATTCTAGGGTTTCCACATAAAATGATAACTACGGTTAGTATTCCACACCAAACCCCTTAAGGACTTAATTCATCAAGTCCAATATTGCATTAAGTTAATCGTAGGGTGTTATTGAGTATAATTTAAAGTTCAATTAACAGTTCAACACGGGTCCCGACAAAACTTCAAAACTAGTGTTTTCTTGACATTAGGGTTTTCTAAACCCTAATTAGGGTTTCTAACCCAAACGCGTGCCACTCGGTCTAGGTTAGATACTTAGGTTATTTAATGTTTAGTAAGTCAGACACCACCCACTGCCACCTCGGGCAGTGGTGGTCGGCGGCGGATGTGACAACCGTCAAATTTTGGTCAAGTCAAAGTCAAACAAAGTCAACAAGTCAAACCGGTCAACTCCATTAACCCTTGTATGTTAGGGTTTACATTATACAATTCGCTATTTCAATGAGAAAACATCATTTGAAAAATTCATGTGTTTGATTTTCCTTAGCCTTAACAGTGCTAAACAACGAACCAAAGCGATAAAACACTATTGCACCATCATCGGGATTGTGTAAGACACTAAATCATGGCTTAACGGGGTTTATGGACCTTTCGTTGTGAAGCCGGACACTCAAAAAGATCACAAACGAAACCTCTCACAATCTCTTTCACTCAACCTCTCTCTATTAAAATCTCTCCCAAATCTCTCCCGAATCTCTCCCAAATCTCTCTCAAAAGTTCCTATAAAATTTTGTAATCATTCGGGCCATCCCGACCCTTAACTGGGTCAAAAACCACTTGAAACGGGGTAAAAACGGGTAAAATAGGCTTAAGGACCCAAAACTGAAGCTTCAGGACCGAAGTCCCTGTCATAAAGGAAGACGACACACATTTGTCTGTCATAACCTTACGACGCGCGTGTTGATGACACGCAATGAGTATCAAGGAAGCCCCTGTCATAAAAGAATACGACATGCATTTTTGCGTGTCATAATGTTCCCGGTTTTTCGACTACGACTTCGTTTTAGGCCCATTTTTCATCATTTTAACGCGGGATTTTCACCAAAAAACTTTATTTTTACAGTTAGAACTCTATATTTCAGTAATCCCCACGTTTTTAGGGCCATTCATACCAATAATTAGTGGGGGAGGTGCTTGAGGTGGAAAGATGACTTTACTTTACTTTATGTCACATGTCACCACTCACACCCACTACATGGCCAACTCTTTTCCACTACATGACCAGCTCTTACCCACTACATGACCAACTCATACCCACTACATGACCAGCCCCACTCCTTGTCTAAGTATAAAAACCCATCCCCTCTCTTCATACTTTTTTCATTCTCTCATTTTCCTCCAAGGATCACACTCCAAATTCTCTCACCATTCTCTCTCAATTCCAAGACTTCCAAGGCTGATTATCAAGCTTTCTTCCACTCTTGGTAAGTATAATTCATTCTTCTTATGATTATTACACATCCTTCTACTCAAAATCATAAGAATCTTACACAAACATCGTCACCTTCATGTTAGGTTCTCGATTCGTCAAGGCATCTTCTAAGTGTTCTCGGGTTGAACACTTCTCTTCTCCAACATCCATCCTCTAATAACACATAAGTTGAGTTCATACCCCTATATTTTCATGTTTTTCTTAAGTTTTAAGGGGGGGAATACATGTTAAAACACCAAAAACACAACTAAACTCATTTAACAGTCTTCAACAGAAACGTTTAACTCCATTCACGGACTGTTTTGGTCAACTTAAACATTTTAGTTTTCAAAACTGTTTCAGACGCATATAGTTCAGGTTCACACCTTTAAAATGACTACTTGCACATCACCATATGATTTTTCTACGATTTATGGTGATTTTTACAAAACTGTCTATCATTTCAGAAACAAAACCGGACCAGTATGTGAATATGAATATTTTCACACAAGTTGGAGATCACTAAAAATCATGAGAACATTTATGAACAAACTAGACACACTTTATAAACTCTCAGAATTTGCGGTTTTTGATTTAGACCTTTGATGATTTTTCTATAAATTTTCTAAGAACAGTAACATAAACGTTATTACTAGAAAAATACCATCAATTTCATTTACGCCTTGTAACTCGTTGAGCAAGGTGTATATCATTATGTAATCATATATTATTACATTATATGTCATTTTGTCTTGGTAATTAGACATACATCAGAAAACAAATGGATTTTTACCTTCACAAGTATGGTAAATAATTAATTTTTATAAACAAAGTTTACATCCGTTATACACAAACATTTGGTAAACTATGACAATTATAGTTTATGAACACTGCTACTACCCTTGTTGTGATAAACTATAATAGGTATAGTTTATGATACATTTACATAACAAACTATAATTTGTATTAATACTCTATTCTCGTTTAGCAGTTCCTAAACCAAAACTATTAATTATATTAGGTTCTACGTCATTTTGACCCGAACCGTCTATCGTACGACACACACATTTCGTTTTGGGACTAATGTGAGTAATCTACCCCATATTTTATAATTTTCAATACTTTTGGGGTGTATCATGCGGTTCTAATATGTTCCAACTTCATTTTATTGTTTTATCACAATTGAGACATTGTTGGGACATTTATACGTGAGTCATTAATTGTATAACTATTGTTTGTTTACGCTACATGTACTTGTAGTGCATTATCATTTTTAGTCTAATCTCCATGACTATGCCCGTATTCTTGAGGTACGTTATGGACAATAATAGCACTATTGGGTTGACCACCCCGCCTTGGGACGCTAAGGTGATTGATCGCACGTGGTTGAGTGTGTATGATGATTAGATGCTCCATCCTATATATATATATATATATATATATATATATATATATATATATATATATATATATATATATATATAGGGTGAGGACTTATTGTTGTTGTTATCATTTGTTAATCAATTTTTGATTTATAAACCGTTATCTCAAATACAATTGTTTGCCGACTTCAAAAGAAAACAAATTTCAAATTATAAATGTTTCAACTTCACAAATTTTCTCTACTAAAATTAGATTACTCACCAACTCTCGTAGTTGACCTGTTTTTACCCATGATGCAGATTTGAAGAATGAAGTTGATGAAAAATAGGTTGTGCCTTAGAAATCTACAAGACTATTTAAATTTGATGTGTTAAATGTTGTTCGTATTTGGATTTGTATTTGTATGTTGTGGATCTTGTTTGCATACTTAGTACTTAATTGAATCTAATCATATTATAACATAGTTGTCAAGAGACTTTGAACAATATATCACGCCTTGATCGATTCCGACAAGGATCGGGGTGTGACAGATTGGTATCAGAGCCCTTGACTATAGGGAATTAGGTTAATTGCCTTGACCTAGTCTATAGCCTCTAGGGTCCTCTCGTATGCTAGTTTATAAAATGCACACACAACTGCATGCAATTCACACTTAGAAAATTCTAGGAATACCTTTGTGTGTTAATTGCTCCCTTAAGTGCATACGTATTACTCCTGACGCTTATATGTGTGCATACACTGGTGAATATTCTCCTCTTTCTCTGAAAATCACACACATATTCAAGTGGTTTAAAAAAAATGTATATACATATATATTCCTTAGAGCTCATAGGAAATTCAAAGTCATCCACTCTAGTTGGGTAGGATCATAGTAATGGACGCGTAGTAACTGGAAGGGGAGGTGCCGGTAGCCCGAAAGTCCTGACTAGGCAAGCATTCGTATACATCCCAGTCAACTGAGGGACCAGTTTGCTTACCTGGGGACCAAAGGCGAGAGTTCCCAAACCTATAGGCCAAAGCGCGTCATTCACATTACTTTTGAGCCATCAAAATACCCGACCTTATCAAACGTATCCAAAAGGATACACGCCAAAATGGCCAACTCATTGGACTATTAAGTTCCCTAATGGGCCTAGTAGTGGGAAAGACATGTGAAAACTTAGTTTTGTGGAGGCCCATGCAAGTGCTACATGTTTCACATTTAGTAACCATGGAAAGCCCAAAAGGTGCCCAACACTCCTAACCATGGCCCAACAAGTGTTTTACAATTATTTTACCCAACAATGTCTAAAAACTTTTTTTCCATAATCAATTTACAAATAACTCAGAAGTCCATATGCGTGTTTCTCGTAGATGGCATTACGACCCCCATATGCTGCTCGCAACAACCGAAGGCTAGCTGCCCTTATCGCCAAGGAGGCAGCAAACGTCATCCCAACAATTGCAACCCAACTTCATTCTTTTCAGCCACAAGCTCCAGCAACCACTCCTCGTTGCTCGTTCAAGCACTTTCGTAACTGCAATCCGCCTTACTTCAAAGGCATCGAGGGTGCCACCGCACTCCTCACATGGATTGAAGAAATGGAGAGTACTTTCATCCATAGCGAGTGTCCTGAGGACCTGATGGTCCGTCATGCTACAGGGTGCCTCCAAGGTCATGCTCTCACATGGTGGAACCTAGAAAAATGGGCAAAGGGAGAGGTTGTATGCCTTGGTATATGTGAATCAAGTCTGGGAAGGATATAGCCTGATCAACTATATCTGTCCGAGGAGTGACTTGCATATACTGGGGGATAGTCATAATGGGCAACAAATCTAACAACCTAACAACATCCCACAGGGAATACTTTAAGAATCGAATCTAAACACCTAAAAATATTATAGGAGTATTTGGTGATACTATAACCAACTTATGTGAAAACTAAAAACCTCTATTAGTAGGCCTATAATAACTGAGTGCATACGCCAAGGTTATACATAATTAAAGATATTATAGACTCAGAATCTATGACTATTGCTCTACTTCTTGTTCCTTGTTTGGTTGTGGACTTAGGGTAGACTCATTAGGATCAACAGTCTAATAAAATTTTAATTACACATAACTGGGGGCATGTCGAGTGAATCTTAGGAGTGGATCAGACATGGAACAAATCACAAGATTATAATCAAATTATTCCTACTAAATTCATAAGTCTATTTATAAAGACCTCTGGTATAGAGTCGTCGGCGTAGTCATGTCGGCAATCTAGAATATAGTTAAATACATAATACAAACTATAATACCCAAATTATACAAAATTTTCTGCATTAAAAATCAATAGATAAACACAATGAAACTGAAAAGGGTATCAAACTATCAAGAGAAAAACACATACAATGTAGATTAAAATCCACTAATTATAACAAAATGGCTAAAAGAAAAGGTAAGGACTAAGGATTGTTAAGTCCTCTCTTCTTATAAATAGCTTTGAAGCAAGTTTGCCTAAGCTTCTTTGTTCCTTCTGTCAATTCCATATCTGGCAATTTCTCCATCATCTTCTTGTGCCCTTCTAACGTCTCTATCTCCTCCTTTAATCCCAACTCCTAGTTTTTTTAAAGGTAGATGTAATATATTTTTTCGTGTGAGTTCAAAACAAAAAATTTACAATGAGTTAAGTTTATATAAATATAAATCAGGAAATCGTAGTAAATCAATTGATTTGATGTGGCATATGCCTAGGCCTATGTTTATGTTATAAAGAAACTAATAATTAAAATTTTAGAAAATACCAAAACTACTTTGGTTACCAAGTGCATGCATACATGCATGAGTAATGTATAGAAGGTTATTATCGTAGTTTACCTTGACATTTTGAATGAGGGATTGAAGGCTCTTAAGTTTTCTATGAGGCCATCTGTTTATGTTTAGCTCTCTGCATCTTTTCTTCAACACTGTTAACCCTATCCCTAGTTCCTTTGCTGCCATGATTATCGGCATCTCAAAGTACTTCTCTATCTCTTCAAACTCCAATGGTCTCAATCTCTTTGCCATATTCCGGCCACCGTGATCAGTGGTGGCAGCACTAGAACTACATGTAGCCTCACCACCAGATTTACAGTCTTCACTGAAACTAACCAATGGTAAATTACCATCCTCCCAACAATCCCATAAGCTTATGTCTTCAAGGGGATCAAAATCGTGAAACTCATTTTTAGAAATGATGTTTTGATCTTTGTTAAGTACTGTGGAAACGTTCTGATCGAGCACTTCATGCAATTTTTCCGACAACTCGTAATCATGATGGTCGAGCATGTCACCACTACAAAAATCCAAAAAAACTCAAGATAATCAAATCCAACACGATGAAAGACTCTTTTTGATCCCTACAAATCCAAACCATGTTTTGATCAATGTCGACAAAATCACTTTTCTGTGCGAAAGATGGTGTAATGAGTGACGTTTATATATACCTGAAAAGATCTTGATGATCAAAGTACTGAAACCAATCGAGGTCATCTATGGGGTTTTGATGATCTGCAGGTGGATCCATTTGTGAGGGAGAAGTTAAAAGTCGCGGTAAGAATGTGATGATTTATATAAGTGAAGTGGGAGAAGTAATTAATAGCAAATTGTTGGGAATGCAACAAAACAAGTTAAGCACTTCTGAAAAAATTGATAAATGATTTCGGTAACACTCGCGGAATATAAACTAGTGAAAATTACAAACGAAATTGAATATATATAGTCTATGATGTTATGGTTATTGTGTATCTAACAAATGAAGAGAAAATGAATATATATATATTCTTTGAGCCGTAACCTTCTTCTTCAATTCACACACATATACGTATCTGTTGCTGCAAATTATGACTTGTGTGCCTCATGCATTTAATGCATCACATGCCTGCTGCATATTCTTGACTTTGAAGCTACGTATCAGTTTCCAATTTCCCCAGTAGCACACTTTTCATTAGAAAATACTCCAAGTCTTTACACATGAACCAGTTCGAAAGTACTCCAAGTCTTCACACATGAACTAATTAGAAAGTACTCCAAGTCTTCACACATGCAAATTATGACTTGTGTGTCGCTATAGGTATGTCGTTGCCTCTTGTTAAAAACCTATAGCAACAACATGTCATCGTAATATATTAAATCTGTGGTGACGATGAATGCCCTTGCAATCTTAATGATATACGACTAGTTTACGCCAAGCGACTATAAAAGAACTGGTAGGACTTATAATGCAAATTTCGTCAAAATTTGTTGAAACATTCGTAATGATGGAACTCGCTAACTATAAAATATTCATAGTGGTAATACCAAGGATAAAACAGGGAGTATAAAAGCACACATAGAATACTCTATCATCCTAAAACAATAAACTCCTTTTAAATTGACTCAACTCAAGTTACAATAAGAAATTTCCAAGGTCGTCATGTGACATCAGGCGGGTTGTTCCTCACCATAATCAATTTCTTGTACTATGAGAAGTTTTCCACATCTTTTTCCAAACTCTTGAAGTCCCAGTCAAAATGCAAATTTCGGGACGAAATTCCCTCTAACGGGGGGATGATATGACAACCGTCAAATTTCGGTCAAGTCAAAGTCAAACAAAGTCAACAAGTCAAACCGGTCAACTCCATTAACCCTTGTATGTTAGGGTTTACATTATACAATTCGCAATTTCAATGAGAAAACATCATTTGAAAAATTCATGTGTTTGATTTTCCTTAGCCTTAACAGTGCTAAACAACGAACCAAAGCGATAAAACACTATTGCACAATCATCGGGATTGTGTAAGACACTAAATCATGGCTTAACGGGGTTTATGGACCTTTCGTTGTGAAGCCGGACACTCAAAAAGATCACAAACGAAACCTCTCACAATCTCTTTCACTCAACCTCTCTCTATTAAAATCTCTCCCAAATCTCTCCCGAATCTCTCCCAAATCTCTCTCAAAAGTTCCTTTAAATTTTTGTAAGCATTCGGGCCATCCCGACCCTTAACTGGGTCAAAAAACCACCTGAAACGGGGTAAAAACGGGTAAAATAGACTTAAGGACCCAAAACTGAAGCTTCAGGACCGAAGTCCCTGTCATAAAGGAAGACGACACACATTTGTCTGTCGTAACCTTACGACGCGCGTGTTGATGACACGCAATGAGTATCAAGGAAGCCCCTGTCATAAAAGAAGACGACATGCATTTTTGCGTGTCATAATTTTCCCGGTTTTTCGACTACGACTTCGTTTTAGGCCCATTTTTCATCATTTTAACGCGGGATTTTCACCAAAAAACTTTATTTTTACAGTTAGAACTCTATATTTCAGTAATCCTCACGTTTTTAGGGCCATTCATACCAATAATTAGTGGGGGAGGTGCTTGAGGTGGAAAGATGACTTTACTTTACTTTATGTCACATGTCACCACTCACACCCACTACATGGCCAACTCTTTTCCACTACATGACCAGCTCTTACCCACTACATGACCAACTCATACCCACTACATGACCAGCCCCACTCCTTGTCTAAGTATAAAAACCCATCCCCTCTCTTCATACTTCTTTCATTCTCTCATTTTCCTCCAAGGATCACACTCCAAATTCTCTCACCATTCTCTCTCAATTCCAAGACTTCCAAGGCTGATTATCAAGCTTTCTTCCACTCTTGGTAAGTATAATTCATTCTTCTTATGATTATTACACATCCTTCTACTCAAAATCATAAGAATCTTACACAAACATCGTCACCTTCATGTTAGCTTCTCGATTCGTCAAGGTATCTTCTAAGTGTTCTCGGGTTGAACACTTCTCTTCTCCAACATCCATCCTCTAATAACACATAAGGTGAGTTCATACCCCTATATTTTCATGTTTTTCTTAAGTTTTAAGGGGGGGAATACAAGTTAAAACACCAAAAACACAACTAAACTCATTTAACAGTCTTCAACAGAAACGTTTAACTCCATTCACGGACTGTTTTGGTCAACTTAAACATTTTAGTTTTCAAAACTGTTTCAGACGCATATAGTTCAGGTTCATACCTTTAAAATGACTACTTGCACATCACCATATGATTTTTCTACGATTTATGGTGATTTTTACAAAACTGTCTATCATTTCAGAAACAAAACCGGACCAGTCTGTGAATATGAATATTTTCACACAAGTTGGAGATCACTAAAAATCATGAGAAAATTTATGAACAAACTAGACACACTTTATAAACTCTCAGAATTTGCGGTTTTTGATTTAGACCTTTGATGATTTTTCTATTAATTTTCTAAGAACAGTAACATAAACGTTATTACTAGAAAAATACCATCAATTTCATTTACGCCTTGTAACTCGTTGAGCAAGGTGTATATCATTATGTAATCATATATTATTACATTATATGTCATTTTGTCTTGGTAATTAGACATACATCAGAAAACAAATGGATTTTTACCTTCACAAGTATGGTAAATAATTAATTTTTATAAACAAAGTTTACATCCGTTATACACAAACATTTGGTAAACTATGACAATTATAGTTTATGAACACTACTACTACCCTTGTTGTGATAAACTATAATAGGTATAGTTTATGATACATTTACATAACAAACTATAATTTGTATTAATACTCTATTCTCGTTTAGCAGTTCCTAAACCAAAACTATTAATTATATTAGGTTCTACGTCATTTTGACCCGAACCGTCTATCGTACGACACACACATTTCGTTTTGGGACTAATGTGAGTAATCTACCCCATATTTTATAATTTTCAATACTTTTGGGGTGTATCATGCGGTTCTAATATGTTCCAACTTCATTTTATTGTTTTATCACAATTGAGACATTGTTGGGACATTTATACGTGAGTCATTAATTGTATAACTATTGTTTGTTTACGCTACATGTACTTGTAGTGCATTATCATTTTTAGTCTAATCTCCATGACTATGCCCGTATTCTTGAGGTACGTTATGGACAATAATAGCGTTATTGGGTTGACCGCCCCGCCTTGGGACGCTAAGGTGATTGATCGCACGTGGTTCAGTGTGTATGATGATTAGATGCTCCATCATATATATATATATATATATATATATATATATATATATATATATGATGGAGCATCTAATCATCATATGTATATATATATATATATATAAATATATATATGATGGAGCATCTAATCATCATACACACTCAACCACGTGCGATCAATCACCTTAGCGTCCCAAGGCGGGGTGGTCAACCCAATAGCGCTATTATTGTCCATAACGTACCTCAAGAATACGGGCATAGTCATGGAGATTAGACTAAAAATGATAATGCACTACAAGTACATGTAGCGTAAACAAACAATAGTTATACAATTAATGACTCACGTATAAATGTCCCAACAATGTCTCAATTGTGATAAAACAATAAAATGAAGTTGGAACATATTAGAACCGCATGATACACCCCAAAAGTATTGAAAATTATAAAATATGGGGTAGATTACTCACATTAGTCCCAAAACGAAATGTGTGTGTCGTACGATAGACGGTTCGGGTCAAAATGACGTAGAACCTAATATAATTAATAGTTTTGGTTTAGGAACTGCTAAACGAGAATAGAGTATTAATACAAATTATAGTTTGTTATGTAAATGTATCATAAACTATACCTATTATAGTTTATCACAACAAGGGTAGTAGTAGTGTTCATAAACTATAATTGTCATAGTTTACCAAATGTTTGTGTATAACGGATGTAAACTTTGTTTATAAAAATTAATTATTTACCATACTTGTGAAGGTAAAAATCCATTTGTTTTCTGATGTATGTCTAATTACCAAGACAAAATGACATATAATGTAATAATATATGATTACATAATGATATACACCTTGCTCAACGAGTTACAAGGCGTAAATGAAATTGATGGTATTTTTCTAATAATAACGTTTCTGTTACTGTTCTTAGAAAATTTATAGAAAAATCATCAAAGGTCTAAATCAAAAACCGCAAATTCTGAGAGTTTATAAAGTGTGTCTAGTTTGTTCATAAATTTTCTCATGATTTTTAGTGATCTTCAACTTGTGTGAAAATATTCATATTCACAGACTGGTCCGGTTTTGTTTCTGAAATGATAGACAGTTTTGTAAAAATCACCATAAATCGTAAAAAAATCATATGGTGATGTGCAAGTAGTCATTTTAAAGGTATGAACCTGAACTATATGCGTCTGAAACAGTTTTGAAAACTAAAATGTTTAAGTTGACCAAAACAGTCCGTGAATGGAGTTAAACGTTTCTGTTGAAGACTGTTAAATGAGTTTAGTTGTGTTTTTGGTGTTTTAACTTGTATTCCCCCCCTTAAAACTTAAGAAAAACATGAAAATATAGGGGTATGAACTCACCTTATGTGTTATTAGATGATGAATGTTGGAGAAGAGAAGTGTTCAACCCGAGAACACTTAGAAGATGCCTTGACGAATCGAGAACCTAACATGAAGGTGACGATGTTTGTGTAAGATTCTTATGATTTTGAGTAGAAGGATGTGTAATAATCATAAGAAGAATGAATTATACTTACCAAGAGTGGAAGAAAGCTTGATAATCAGCCTTGGAAGTCTTGGAATTGAGAGAGAATGGTGAGAGAATTTGGAGTGTGATCCTTGGAGGAAAATGAGAGAATGAAAGAAGTATGAAGAGAGGGGATGGGTTTTTATACTTAGACAAGGAGTGGGGCTGGTCATGTAGTGGGTATGAGTTGGTCATGTAGTGGGTAAGAGCTGGTCATGTAGTGGAAAAGAGTTGGCCATGTAGTGGGTGTGAGTGGTGACATGTGACATAAAGTAAAGTAAAGTCATCTTTCCACCTCAAGCACCTCCCCCACTAATTATTGGTATGAATGGCCCTAAAAACATGGGGATTACTGAAATATAGAGTTCTAACCGTAAAAATAAAGTTTTTTGGTGAAAATCCCGCGTTAAAATGATGAAAAACGGGCCTAAAACGAAGTCGTAGTCGAAAAACCGGGAAATTTATGACACGCAAAAATGCATGTCGTCTTCTTTTATGACAGGGGATTCCTTGATACTCATTGCGTGTCATCAACACGCACGTCGTAAGGTTACGACAGACAAATGTGTGTCGTCTTCCTTTATGACAGGGACTTCGGTCATGAAGCTTCAGTTTTGGGTCCTTAAGCCTATTTACCCGTTTTTACCCCGTTTCAAGTGGTTTTTGACCCAGTTAAGGGTCGGGATGGCCTGAATGATTACAAAAATTTAAAGGAACTTTTGAGAGAGATTTGGGAGAGATTCGGGAGAGATTTTAATAGAGAGAGGTTGAGTGAAAGAGATTGTGAGAGGTTTCGTTTGTGATCTTTTTGAGTGTCCGGCTTCACAACGAAAGGTCCATAAACCCCGTTAAGCCATGATTTAGTGTCTTACACAATCCCGATGATTGTGCAATAGTGTTTTATCGCTTTGGTTCGTTGTTTAGCACTGTTAAGGCTAAGGAAAATCAAACACATGAATTTTTCAAATGATGTTTTCTCATTGAAATAGCGAATTGTATAATGTAAACCCTAACATACAAGGGTTAATAGAGTTGACCGGTTTGACTTGTTGACTTTGTTTGACTTTGACTTGACCGAAATTTGACGGTTGTCACATCATCCCCCCGTTAGAGGGAATTTCAAGAGTTTGGAAAAAGATGTGGAAAACTTCTCATAGTACAAGAAATTGATTATGGTGAGGAACAACCCGCCTGATGTCACATGACGACCTTGGAAATTTCTTATTGTAACTTGAGCTGAGTCAATTTAAAAGGAGTTTATTGTTTTAGGATGATAGAGTATTCTATGTGTGCTTTTATACCCCCTGTTTTATCCTTGGTATTACCACTATGAATATTTTATAGTTAGCGAGTTCCATCATTACGAATGTTTCAACAAATTTTGACGAAATTTGCATTATAAGTCCTACCAGTTCTTTTATAGTCGCTTGGCGTAAACTAGTCGTATATCATTAAGATTGCAAGGGCATTCATCGTCACCACAGATTTAATCTATTACGATGACTTGTTGTTGCTATAGGTTTTTAACAAGAGCCAACGGCATACCTATAGCGACACACAAGTCATAATTTGCATGTGTGAAGACTTGGAGTACTTTCTAATTGGTTCATGTGTGAAGACTTGGAGTACTTTCTAACTGGTTCATGTGTAAAGACTTGGAGTATTTTCTAATGAAAAGTGTGCTACTGGGGAAATTGGAAACTGATACGTAGCTTCAAAGTCAAGAATATGCAGTAGGCATGTGATGCATTAAATGCATGAGGCACACAAGTCATAATTTGCAGCAACAGATACGTATATGTGTGTGAATTGAAGAAGAAGGTTACGGATCAAAGAATATATATATATATATATTCATTTTCTCTTCATTTGTTAGATACACAATAACCATAACATCATAGAGTATATATATTCAATTTCGTTTGTAATTTTCACTAGTTTATATTCCGTGAGTGTTACCGAAATCATTTATCAATTTTTTCAGAAGTGCTTAACTTGTTTTGTTGCATTCCCAACAATTTGCTATTAATTACTTCTCCCACTTCACTTATATAAATCATCACATTCTTACCGCGACTTTTAACTTCTCCCTCACAAATGGATCCACCTGCAGATCATCAAAACCCCATAGATGACCTCGATTGGTTTCAGTACTTTGATCATCAAGATCTTTTCAGGTATATATAAACGTCACTCATTACACCATCTTTCGCACAGAAAAGTGATTTTGTCGACATTGATCAAAACATGGTTTGGATTTGTAGGGATCAAAAAGAGTCTTTCATCGTGTTGGATTTGATTATCTTGAGTTTTTTTGGATTTTTGCAGTGGTGACATGCTCGACCATCATGATTATGAGTTGTCGGAAAAATTGCATGAAGTGCTCGATCAGAACGTTTCCACAGTACTTAACAAAGATCAAAACATCATTTCTAAAAATGAGTTTCACGATTTTGATCCCCTTGAAGACATAAGCTTATGGGATTGTTGGGAGGATGGTAATTTACCATTGGTTAGTTTCAGTGAAGACTGTAAATCTGGTGGTGAGGCTACATGTAGTTCTAGTGCTGCCACCACTGATCACGGTGGCCGGAAGATGGCAAAGAGATTGAGAGCATTGGAGTTTGAAGAGATATAGAAGTACTTTGAGATGCCGATAATCATGGCACCAAAGGAACTAGGGATAGGGTTAACAGTGTTGAAGAAAAGATGCAGAGAGCTAAACATAAACAGATGGCCTCATAGAAAACTTAAGAGCCTTCAATCCCTCATTCAAAATGCCAAGGTAAACTACGATAATAACCTTCTATACATTACTCATGCATGTATGCATGCACTTGGTAACCAAAGTAGTTTTGGTATTTTCTAAAATTTTAATTATTAGTTTCTTTATAACATAAACATAGGCCCTAGGCATATGCCACATCAAATCAATTGATTTACTACGATTTCCTGATTTATATTTATATAAACTTAACTCATTGTAAATTTTTTTTTTGAACTCACACGAAAAAATATATTACATCTACCTTTAAAAAAACTAGGAGTTGGGATTAAAGGAGGAGATAGAGACGTTAGAAGGGCACAAGAAGATGATGGAGAAATTGCCAGATATGGAATTTACAGAAGGAACAAAGAAGCTTAGGCAAACTTGCTTCAAAGCTATTTATAAGAAGAGAGGACTTAACAATCCTTAGTCCTTACCTTTTCTTTTAGCCATTTTGTTATAATTAGTGGATTTTAATCTACATTGTATGTGTTTTTCTCTTGATAGTTTGATACCCTTTTCAGTTTCATTGTGTTTATCTATTGATTTTTAATGCAGAAAATTTTGTATAATTTGGGTATTATAGTTTGTATTATGTATTTAACTATATTCTAGATTGCCGACACGACTACGCCGACGACTCTATACCAGAGGTCTTTATAAATAGACTTATGAATTTAGTAGGAATAATTTGATTATAATCTTGTGATTTGTTCCATGTCTGATCCACTCCTAAGATTCACTCGACATGCCCCCAGTTATGTGTAATTAAAATTTTATTAGACTGTTGATCCTAATGAGTCTACCCTAAGTCCACAACCAAACAAGGAACAAGAAGTAGAGCAATAGTCATAGATTCTGAGTCTATAATATCTTTAATTATGTATAACTTTGACGTATGCACACAGTTATCATAGGCCTACTAATAGAGGTTTTTGGTTTTCACATAAGTTGGTTATAGTATCACCAAATACTCCTATAATATTTTTAGGTGTTTAGATTCGATTCTTAAAGTATTCCCTGTAGGATGTAGTTAGGTTGTTAGATTTGTTGCCCATTATGACTATCCCCCAGTATATGCAAGTCACTCCTCGGACAGATATAGTTGATCAGGCTATATCCTTCCCAGACTTGATTCACATATACCAAGGCATACAGCCTCTCCCTTTGCCCGTTTTTCTAGGTTCCACCATGTGAGAGCATGACCTTGGAGGCACCCTGTAGCATGACGGACCATCAGGTCCTCAGGACACTCGCTATGGATGAAAGTACTCTCCATTTCTTAAATCCATGTGAGGAGTGCGGTGGCACCCTGGATGCCTTTGAAGTAAGGCGGATTGCAGTTACGAAAGTGCTTGAACGAGCAACAAGGAGTGGTTGCTGGAGCTTGTGGCTGAAGAGAATGAAGTTGGGTTGCAATTGTTGGGATGACGTTTGCTACCTCCTTGGCGATAAGGGCAGCTAGCCTTCGGTTGTTGCGAGCAGCGTATGGGGGTCGTAATGCCATCTACGAGAAACACGCATATGGACTTATGAGTTATTTGTAAATTGATTATGGAAAAAAAGTTTTTAGACATTGTTGGGTAAAATAATTGTAAAACACTTGTTGGGCCATGGTTAGGAGTGTTGGGCACCTTTTGGGCTTTCCATGGTTACTAAATGTGAAACATGTAGCACTTGCATGGGCCCCCACAAAACTAAGTTTTCACATGTCTTTCCCACTTCTAGGCCCATTAGGGAACTTAATAGTCCAATGAGTTGGCCATTTTGGAGTGTATCCTTTTGGATACGTTTGATAAGGTCGGGTATTTTGATGGCTCAAAAGTAATGTGAATGACGCGCTTTGGCCTATAGGTTTGGGAACTCTCGCCTTTGGTCCCCAGGTAAGCAAACTGGTCCCTCAGTTGATTGGGATGTATACGAATACTTGCCTAGTCAGGACTTTCGGGCTACCGGCACCTCCCCCTTCCAGTTACTACGCGTCCATTACTATGATCCTACCCAACTAGAGTGGATGATTTTGAATTTCCTATGAGCTCTAAGGAATATATATGTATATACATTTTTTTTAAACCACTTGAATATGTGTGTGATTTTCAGAGAAAGAGGAGAATATTCACCAGTGTATGCACACATATAAGCGTCAGGAGTAATACGTATGCACTTAAGGGAGCAATTAACACACAAAGGTATTCCTAGGATTTTCTAAGTGTGAATTGCATGCAGTTGTGTGTGCATTTTATAAACTAGCATACGAGAGGACCCTAGAGGCTATAGACTAGGTCAAGGCAATTAACCTAATTCCCTATAGTCAAGGGCTCTGATACCAATCTATCACACCCCGATCCTTGTCGGAATCGATCAAGGCGTGATATATTGTTCAAAGTCTCATGACAACTATGTTATAATATGATTAGATTCAATTAAGTACTAAGTATGCAAACAAGATCCACAACATACAAATACAAATCCAAATACGAACAACATTTAATACATCAAATTTAAATAGTCTTGTGGATTTCTAAGGCACAACCTATTTTTCATCAACTTCATTCTTCAAATCTGCATCATGGGTAAAAACAGGTCAACTACGAGAGTTGGTGAGTAATCTAATTTTAGTAGAGAAAATTTGTGAAGTTGAAACATTTATAATTTGAAATTTGTTTTCTTTTGAAGTCGGCAAACAATTGTATTTGAGATAACGGTTTATAAATCAAAAATTGATTAACAAATGATAACAACAACAATAAGTCCTCACCCTATATATACATATGTATATATATATATATATATATATATATATATATATATATATATATATATAGGATGGAGCATCTAATCATCATACACACTCAACCACGTGCGATCAATCACCTTAGCGTCCCAAGGCGGGGTGGTCAACCCAATAGCGCTATTATTGTCCATAACGTACCTCAAGAATACGGGCATAGTCATGGAGATTAGACTAAAAATGATAATGCACTACAAGTACATGTAGCGGAAACAAACAATAGTTATACAATTAATGACTCACGTATAAATGTCCCAACAATGTCTCAATTGTGATAAAACAATAAAATGAAGTTGGAACATATTAGAACCGCATGATACACCCCAAAAGTATTGAAAATTATAAAATATGGGGTAGATTACTCACATTAGTCCCAAAACGAAATGTGTGTGTCGTACGATAGACAGTTCGGGTCAAAATGACGTAGAACCTAATATAATTAATAGTTTTGGTTTAGGAACTGCTAAACGAGAATAGAGTATTAATACAAATTATAGTTTGTTATGTAAATGTATCATAAACTATACCTATTATAGTTTATCACAACAAGGGTAGTAGTAGTGTTCATAAACTATAATTGTCATAGTTTACCAAATGTTTGTGTATAACGGATGTAAACTTTGTTTATAAAAATTAATTATTTACCATACTTGTGAAGGTAAAAATCCATTTGTTTTCTGATGTATGTCTAATTAACAAGACAAAATGACATATAATGTAATAATATATGATTACATAATGATATACACCTTGCTCAACGAGTTACAAGGCGTAAATGAAATTGATGGTATTTTTGTAGTAATAACGTTTCTGTTACTGTTCTTAGAAAATTTATAGAAAAATCATCAAAGGTCTAAATCAAAAACCGCAAATTCTGAGAGTTTATAAAGTGTGTCTAGTTTGTTCATAAATTTTCTCATGATTTTTAGTGATCTTCAACTTGTGTGAAAATATTCATATTCACAGACTGGTCCGGTTTTGTTTCTGAAATGATAGACAGTTTTGTAAAAATCACCATAAATCGTAAAAAAATCATATGGTGATGTGCAAGTAGTCATTTTAAAGGTATGAACCTGAACTATATGCGTCAGAAACAGTTTTGAAAACTAAAATGTTTAAGTTGACCAAAACAGTCCGTGAATGGAGTTAAATGTTTCTGTTGAAGACTGTTAAATGAGTTTAGTTGTGTTTTTGGTGTTTTAACTTGTATTCCCCCCCTTAAAACTTAAGAAAAACATGAAAATATAGGGGTATGAACTCACCTTATGTGTTATTAGAGGATGGATGTTGGAGAAGAGAAGTGTTCAACCCGAGAACACTTAGAAGATGCCTTGACGAATCGAGAACCTAACATGAAGGTGACGATGTTTGTGTAAGATTCTTATGATTTTGAGTAGAAGGATGTGTAATAATCATAAGAAGAATGAATTATACTTACCAAGAGTGGAAGAAAGCTTGATAATCAGCCTTGGAAGTCTTGGAATTGAGAGAGAATGGTGAGAGAATTTGGAGTGTGATCCTTGGAGGAAAATGAGAGAATGAAAGAAGTATGAAGAGAGGGGATGGGTTTTTATACTTAAACAAGGAGTGGGGCTGGTCATGTAGTGGGTATGAGTTGGTCATGTAGTGGGTAAGAGCTGGTCATGTAGTGGAAAAGAGTTGGCCATGTAGTGGGTGTGAGTGGTGGCATGTGACATAAAGTAAAGTAAAGTCATCTTTCCACCTCAAGCACCTCCCCCACTAATTATTGGTATGAATGGCCCTAAAAACGTGGGGAGTACTGAAATATAGAGTTCTAACTGTAAAAATAAAGTTTTTGGTGAAAATTCCGCGTTAAAATGATGAAAAACGGGCCTAAAACGAAGTTGTAGTCGAAAAACCGGACAAATTATGACACGTAAAAATGCATGTCGTCTTCTTTTATGACAGGGGCTTCCTTGATACTCATTGCGTGTCATCAACACGCGCGTCGTAAGGTTACGACAGACAAATGTGTGTCGTCTTCCTTTATGACAGGGACTTCGGTCATGAAGCTTCAGTTTTGGGTCCTTAAGCCTATTTTACCCGTTTTACCCCGTTTCAAGTGGTTTTTGACCCAGTTAAGGGTCGGGATGGCCCGAATGATTACAAAAATTTAAAGGAACTTTTGAGAGAGATTTGGGAGAGATTCGGGAGAGATTTGGGAGAGATTTTAATAGAGAGAGGTTGAGTGAAAGAGATTGTGAGAGGTTTCGTTTGTGATCTTTTTGAGTGTCCGGCTTCACAACGAAAGGTCCATAAACCCCGTTAAGCCATGATTTAGTGTCTTACACAATCCCGATGATTGTGCAATAGTGTTTTATCGCTTTGGTTCGTTGTTTAGCACTGTTAAGGCTAAGGAAAATCAAACACATGAATTTTTCAAATGATGTTTTCTCATTGAAATAGCGAATTGTATAATGTAAACCCTAACATACAAGGGTTAATGGAGTTGACCGGTTTGACTTGTTGACTTTGTTTGACTTTGACTTGACCGAAATTTGACGGTTGTCACAGTCCAAGGCGGCAGGAGGCGACAACCACCACTTTTAATGGCAGGAGTTATAAAATTTTAAGCCAAAACACTATCCAAAGCATTCCAGTTCACAAAATGTCAATCCAACACACACATACGCACACAACCATCCGAGGTGGTGGCTAGTGGTGGCAGAACGGCGGCAGCCACTATGGTCGGTTGCCATGGTGGGTTTCTCTTTGTTTTTCGGCCAACAAACACACACACACACACATACACAAACGCCGACATACACTAAAACACGCACACCCACATGAAAAAACACACACAACACAACCACCAACTCACGGTGACATGCGCCAGTCGGAAAGATGTTGGCAAATGAGACAACCGCTCGGAGCGGCGGCGGCGGCAACGATGCAACAACAAAAGGAACGGAGAAGAGAAGGGCTGTGCGACCCTTAACCGAGAACAGAAACAACAACAGTCAAGAGCTTCATTCTTCCAGCCTCCCCACTGCAATGATGTCCTAACCTCGCTCCTTGTCTTCTTCGGCAGCAGGAGCAGCGACGGTGTTGGCTTGGTTGTTCACGATGGCGACAAATGAGTTGGCGGCGTCGGCAACGAATGATAGTTGACGAAGCAGCAGCACTCGAAGGCTGCCCTCCACTCTTCATCGGTCTCGTACTCTTCTGTCATGGGGGGGGGGGGAGAAAGTCGACGATGGTGGTCGATCGGTGGTTCAAGGCATCGTCAAGGTGATGGCGGTGGTTGTAGATGTGAAGAGTAAGGTGGCGACTACAAAACACTTCTAGGGTTAGGGTTTTTATGGGTAACCGAGTAGCAAGAGGGTGGAGAGGGAACAGGTTTAAGTCCCGTCTCTCTTCGAACATCAGCCCCTTTCTTACACTTTCAGTCCCTTCACAATTCATTTTTAAATTAAATCCACTAATTACCAAACAGTCCCTGATCTACGAAATTCTTTACATTTCAAGTCCAATTGTTACAAAATAGACCCCAAATTCCAGAAATTATAACATTTAACTCCTTATGGCTAATACTTTGATAAATTATTACGGATTTAGGACTAAAATAAAATAAAATTATAAAATACATCTCGGGATTTTAGGGTTTATTTACTTATTTATGTTATTTTATTTTATTTATTTATTTTAAACGTAATGTTACAAATTTATTTACATCTCATGTTCATCTACTTTTATGAAATCATAACTTGATTGAAATGTTGACTCTTCATAAACTATGTGACTAAAATAAATTCATTAGTGACCTTAGTGTTGTATTCGATCATTGATGTTTCTCTTGATGTTTCTTGTGACTAAAAGGTGATTTTACCTTAAGTATAGATCCCAAGTCACATAAGATCACATGGTAAATACTCGGTAAGTATCGTTACAATTGTGAGCACATCGTGGTCAACTAAAGTGAATCTTGTTGGTTCACTTCTTTGAACTAAATCCCTAATCAAGGTTAATACTCACATTAACATATAATGTCATTAGACTTGTATGTGTATTAACTTGAGTATTTTAGTTTAGTTTGTTTTAATTTAGGAACTGATGCAGTTGTGGTCTCTATTTGATTTGATGATTATTAAGTGGAGAACTTAATATTTGACGGAGTTTAGTCATTTCATTTAGGTCATCATTATGTTCCACTTTTTCATGTTTAGAACTGCTTCCAGAATATTAATTTATTCAAAACTTCCACAATCGGTCCTACTCCTGGAAGAAAGTAGTGAGTTAAGATTGTCATGGAGCATTGGTAGATTGTTTACGGGGATGAACATAACAAAGTTTGTGACCAATACTCATGAGTACTAAATGGAGATTTTAGAGTATTTGAGTAACCCACACTTAGAGAGTACTTCATGGGTTCAGTCACAAGTTAATTCTAATATGGTAATATCATATATTCTTCAAATGAAGATGCATGAGATTTTCTCCTACACTCTGTTGTGTCTTGGTTTTTCCCCAACGTTGTTCGTAAATGGAAATCATACAGGGTTTGACTAGATATGACATGATGAATATGTGGAATCTATGTAGTCAAAGTTTATTTCTTTACTTTTTCTTTATATAGTAGGAGTCGATATCTTTGGGCCCATCGATGATTTAGTGTTGACATTAAAAATGCGTGGTCGTGCTCAGACTGAATTCATAGACCAATTTTGCAGTTTTCTTTTGGTTGAAACAAGTCGTTATTAGGAAACAAAATCTTGGATGTTTGAGATTGACTATTTCCCCGTCTCACGTTCATATAGATATCTTGAAAAACAAATTAATATTTGATCACTTATCTAAGGGCTATGTCACGAATCTATGTGATATGTATGGCAGGTATATTTGATTGTATACTCTCTACTCATTACTAGTGACTAGTGTTGGTAACTTGTGTAAGTGGGAGTGATGGAGAATGGTGTTTATAGTCCCAACACAGTTAGAACGATTGGTAATATTAGTATTATTAGTAGGGTCCTTTGGGGTTATACGCAATGACATAAATAAGCAATAAATGACATAGAAAATTATAAGGACTTAATTTGTTAATTAATTAATAGTCTTTAATTAATTAAATGAAATCTAGAAGTTTTGGAATGTTTTGGAGGATAAAAGAGGATAATTTAAGCAGTCAAATAATTACCATTTATATGGATAATTTTTAGTTGACTAGATAAATATCTTTTAGGGTTTTATATCCTTCCCTATATAGAGAGGCCAATGGAAGAATTATAATGATGAGATTTACTTAAAACCCTAGTGAAAATTTGGTCCTACCTCCTCTTTCCTGAAACCCTCAAAATCACGATGCCACGTCGTGGTGGCTTTATTGCAACGACGTGGAACCTGCAGTTCCAGTAGATTCGGATTTGTTAAGCCTCGCTCATGGTGTTCGTTGCATGGGTTGTTGTGAGATGTTGTTAATATGAGTGTCTTGGGTGCGACTACGAAAGAGGAGTTCTACGTTGAACTCTTAGCTCTCATCAAACAATCAAGGATCTATGAGGGTTTCTACAAACCCCAAAAGGTATGATTTCTTGCATATTCAGTTTTCATTAGATAGGTTGTTCATAGATCCGATTTTTGGGCCTATTAATGATCTAAAATTGTTGTCTCCGCTGTCTTTTCAATATTGAATAATGATCCTCAAAACTCATCACTTTATACATTTAAAAATACCTATAAATACATATTTATGCACACAAATACTATATATATATATATATATATATATATATATATATATATATATATATTGTATTTTTACATTTTTATACCAATATATGTGTAAAAAGTATGTTATTTAATTTTGTAAACTATTTCATAAATTTTATAAAACCATTTCAATGGCCTAACTATTTGAGAATTTTTTGTAAACTAGTTCATTAATTGTTGTATTTTTACATTTTTATACGAATATATGTGTAAAAAGTATGTTATTTAATTTTGTAAACTATTTCATAAATTATATAAAAACCATTTCAGTGGAATAACTATTTGAGATTTTTTATAATAATAAAATTTTATTAATTAAATTAAATCGAAAAACTGGTTAGAAAGTTTTAACCATTGTGATCTATATATGGTAAAATATCTATAAAGTGAAAAATCAAAATGTGACAAAAGATTGAAGAATTCTTGAACCCAAAGCTTCTGATACCGGTCACCAACTAGTGTGTTTCAGGCTTGTCATCTAAGCAAAAACCCACTTCACCTTTTTATCATTTTATCAATTTAACAAAGCTCTGATTAGTCTGATATGATCATATGATATGGGTTCTTTTCAGTCACCCATGGACACTAGAACCACCGCGATGCTCGAGACATCCTGCGGGTATCTTCTTCAAGAACTACAAGTAAGTTTCTCTGCAGCCTTAACTTTGAATCTCACCCTCCTCCTTTGTATGATATGATCAGTACTAACTAATCTTTATGAGTGATAGATGATTTGGGATGAAATTGGCGAAGATGAATTCGAAAGAGAAAAGGTTCTGGTTGATCTCGAGCATGAATGTCTTCAAGTTTATCGAAGAAAAGTTGACAACGCAAACATGTCGAGGTCTCGTTTACATCAAGAGTTGGCTGATTCGGAAGCTCGATTTACTCATATGCTTTTGTCACTCGATGAACGCTCGCTTCCTAGGGTAATAATTCTTCCTCTGCTTTAAATACCTTTTACATTCTTTTTACTAAGAATCGGAGTTTTGTTTACCGTAGCCGGAGAAAATGGCCGGAGCTCTGAAAGAACAACTCGGGGCGATTGCGCCGGCGTTAAAGAAATTGCAATTGAGAAAGGCGGAGAGAATGAAACAGTTTCGAACAGTTCAGTCGCAGATTCAAAAGATTTCTGCAGAAATTGCAGGTCAATCTGAATATGACGATTCGTTACCTGATGTTATCATAAATGAAAACGATCTATCGTTAAAGAAACTTGAAGAATATCAAATGGAGCTTCAAAGACTCCATGCCGACAAGGTACACAATCCTTCATTGCTAATTAATCACTAAAATGGTGGTTTGCTAATTCAAGTTCTTGTTTCTTGAAAGAATGACAGGCTCGAAAGGGTGAAAAACTACATAAACACGATTCAGAAGTTGTCGAGTACGTTAGGAGTGGATTCATCGATGATCATAACAAAAGTGCATCCGAGCTTGAACGATTTATCGGGTCTCACCAAGAACATGAGTGATCGTATTTTAGATAAACTCAATAGCACGGTTGAATCCCTTGAAGCAGAAAAGCGTTTGCGGATTGAAAAGGTTAATTTTGATCTAGATTCTTGATAACATTTGTACAAAACTTTTGAAATTGAGGAATTGGACGTTTGATCCAAAGAGTCAAAGCAAATGATCTTGATCCAATAACAACTTCCGATGTGTTTGCAGCTTCGAAATCTTGGGAATTCTTTGAAAAAATTATGGGATCTAATGGATACACCTTACATAGATCGAGAATTATTTTCACACATTTCTGGTTCAACGTCGTCTTCGACCAATATCTCTGCTCCTGGAAGTCTGGCCATCAAGATGATCGAGCAGGTTTGCATAGAGTTCCTGTCCATGATAATGATTAAATGATATTGATATATAATCAAAGCATTGATACTTTTTAGCGACACTTTTGTGAAAATGTTACAGGCAGAGGCTGAAGTTGAGAGATTGGATGAATTGAAAGCGAGTAAAATGAAAGAAGTTGTTGTAAAGAAACAGAGTGAGGTCGAGGAGATTTGCAGGCGATCGCATATGGAGGTCCCGTCGTTATCTGAGACTGACCATATTCTTAATTCGATAAGCAGAGGTTAGATTTTTGAAACCTCTCTCTCTGTTCTACTCCAAAAGATCAAATTTTAACTCAAAATGACGGGCTACTACTTACGGGGAATTTTTATTTATTTTTTATTTTTTACAAATGTGTTGATATATTATCATTGTTACCTCCTATATAGAATGTGACAATAGTAATACGTACAAAAAAAAAATTTGTTTAAATATAAACAATTTTCTTTTACAAATTTCTTAAAACTTTTTATATATTCTTAGAACATTTTTATAATATTTTTTTATAGGTTTTCTAATACAATGTTTTAAACTTTGTTTATAACTTTTTTTAAATTTTTTTATATTTTCATATAGTTTTAATACAAGTGTTTTTAAACCAAATATTTTATAAATGTTTCAAAATTTTCTTATAAGTTTTAAATTTTTTTTTTTTTTGTTTTTTTTTTTTTACATTTTCATACAATTTTTTAATAACTTTCATACAGTTAATTCTAAACTTTCATTTACAACATTTTTAAAGTGTTTCACAGATTTTGTATGACAATTTAGTATTTTTTTTATAACATTTTAATATACCTTCATTAAATACTAGTTGAAAACGTTGTATTAAAAAAATTAAAAGTTTATAAACTTCTAATTAAAAAGTATTAAAAAGTTGTAATAATTTTAAAACATTTACATTATATAGATTTTTTTGTTTTTTTATTTGCTAAATAATATTTTCCTTTTATTTTTTTAAAAGACCCTCCACACTTATTGTTACATATTTAATTTATTTAATTTTATTTTTAGATACTATTTACTTTAAAAATATTGTATATGCTTAAAAGAAAAAAAATTATAAGAGGCTATATATAATATTTCACAAAACAAAAACATATTTATTAATTAAAAAGTAAAGTTTAGAACTGATAAATATTTAATTAATATTTAGTAAATTATAGATATTTTAAAAATAACGTTTGAAAAAAATAATACCAACAAATATGAAAAATAAAATCGCTATTAAAAGTGGGGAAAACGACTTACCATGGTAATCATCTTTATCGTTTTGTTCACATTTAGACAATTTTTTTATGTTTATATACATTTGACTATTTAAGTTGTTAATGTTTTCACATATCACAATTGTCACTTGCTATAGCCGGTGAAAATGGTAATATGTGAATACATATAACAAGTTAAATAGTAAAATGTATATAAAAATAAAAAAATTGTCTAAATGTGAACAAATCGATAAAGATGATTACCATGGTAAGTCATTTTCCCACTACTTACTGCCGATTCAAAATAAAAGTTGGGCCCTTAAATATATAAAAAATAAATAAATTAAAGAATGAATTGTAAATTTATAAAAATTGATAGGCTAAATATATAATTTTTTGAAAATTTGATTTAGGAAAACAAATTGAGAGATAGGATAGATTGTAAAGAATGAAACATAAATTACAGGCTGAAACTGTATATATCCATTATAAAATGGGTTGGCTAAAAAAACACCCAATTTTACCATATAGACACCCTAATTTAATTTTGAAATATTTTTATTGGTTGAAATTGTATTGTTTTCCAAAAAAGCTGATTATAAGTAGTTAATTATATGTTGACTTTTTAAAAAGTGGTCAATAGGGTGTCCAAAAGGTGTCTTATTAGCAACACCCTTATAAAAAGAAACATTCGCTTATGGAAGAATCGAACCGGCGTGCTCTCAAAACAAGGAAGACGTTTTATCCGGCTCAACCAAATGATTAATATATTTTTTTGTTATATATATATATATATATATATATATATATATATATATATATATATATATATATATATATATATATATAAACTAACACTCGGGCCTAAGACCATTCCATACAACTTTATTATAATTGTATATGACAAGTAACAAACATTGTAGTATATTACTAAATAAATAATAAACCAAAAATGCATATATATATTTAATGTTGAAAGGTCAATTTGGATAAAAAAAATTTTAACATAGGGTTAGTGACATAAAAGCATTTAAGTTTGGTAGAAATGTTCGGTTTTACCTTTTTACGTATATTTAGTTCATTAAAGCCGGAAGTCTGCAATTTTTTTTTTCAATTTTACCCTTTTTGCAAGTTTACCGGGTAAAACCGAACATTCTTGCAAAAGTTAAGGGCTTTAATGAACCAGAATAAAGAGTAAAACCAACATTTCTGTCAAACCTAAGACTTTAATGAACCATAAATACGCAAACGTGTAAAATTGAAAAAAAGAAGTTGCAAACTTCCGACTGTAATGAAACAAAAATATGCAAAATGATAAAACTGAACATTTCTTTCAAACTTAAGGGTTTTTATGTCATTAACCCTGGTTACATACTTCCAACATAATTAAATTGTCATTCAATAATTAAATGACCATTCAAGATTAAGTCATGATAGCATTTGAGAGTCACACCGTGACATTCAAGATGAAAATGATATGAGATGTAAAAATCTCATGGGTTGCAAACATGGTCACTGGGTCTTGAACAACTACAAATCTCCAAACCTCCAAACTCATTTTAAAGTTACGTATTTAATGTAAAATGTGGTTTTTATATAACTAATACATATTTATACATAACATTATGATTTAAATGTCAAAAAAAAAAAACTTGTATTTATACAAAAATGTGGTTTTTAAATAAAAAAAAATGTATTTATACGGTTTAGATGAAAAAAAATGATGTTAGATTTTGAAAAAAAAAAATAGTGTCAAAATTGAAAAATAAAAATAAAACTTAGCTTCAAAGTTGAAAAAAAGTGAAAATTTAATGTCTTTTGTGGAAAAAAAAAATTCAATTTTAGCACGTCAGCATGTCATGTCAACATGCCACATCATCAAAAACCAACATGTCATCATGTCACATCAGCAGGCAACCGAGTTTACCGGTAAAGTGATCAAAATTGTAACAAATTGAAAAATACAGTGTTAAATTTGAGACAAAAAAAATATAATATCAAATTAGAATTTTGGTGAGTGACTGTTATGCTGTATATTTAAAATTACAATTTCGACCCCTATCTTATGCTTCATACGTTACAATCTACCCTACCTCTAAACTTGTTTTACTAAATCATTTTTTAAGTTATATATTTAGCTTATCAATTTTTATAAATTTATACTTTTCGTTTTCTTTATTAGTTTAATTTACTTTTTAGTTTTCCTTCACGATAATTCATTCTTTAATTTTTTTTTATATATAAAAAAATTATATTTAGAGGTTCGTCTTTTATTCTTCGCATATGACCTTCAAAACTAATGAATCGTCTATGATGTTATGTTACATTAGGGGTGGAATTGGTACGGTACCAATTCGGTTTTCCTTAAACCGTGTACCATACTAACTATAATTGGTATAAAAAAATTTCTACTGCTACCGTAACAAGTATATTTGGTACCGACATATTTTCTACCAACATGTTTGGTTGGTACAAATTGGTAATTGTATATATACCAATTTCTTTTAATTTTCAATTGTAAGATTTTAAAATAAGCAAATACACCGGATAATTTTGACTTTTAGAAATAAATTAGTTACACAGATCTTTTAATTTACACAAAAATTCTATTTGAGTAATGCTAAAGTAACGCTTTAATTATGTGTTTTTAACGTGGTAAAAACCATTGACTAATACGACCAAATAACTTATATAACATTCTTAAAACTGTAAACACTAAACACAATTAACATTGAAATATATGATTTTGTTTATATATATATATATATATATATATATATATATATATATATATATATATATGAATTGGTTGGTACGGTATTACCATGATATTCAAAATTTTGTACCATTACTGTACCAAGATTTTTCAGTTGATACGATACTACCAACCAAACATGTTGGCTATCAAATATATTGGCTACCAACTTTTTTGGTTCGGTTGGTAGCATGTTGGTTGGTTTTTTGTGGTACAATTTTGACAACCCTATGTTACATTATTTCATAACATGTCATGTCGTGTCATATCATCTAATGTCCTGATAGGCCATATAATGATTTGGGTAACTTTTACCAACCCTCCCTCTAAATCCATAAAATTGATAATAAAAAATTTGAACTATTTGCACCATAGGGAAGATGGACTACACAGATCTCCTAAAGAGCATGGATGAGCAAATAGCAAGAGCCAAAGATGAAGCTTCGAGCAGGAAAATGATTATGGAAAAGGTTGAGAAATGGGCGTTAGCACGAGAAGAGGAACGATGGCTAGAAGAATATAACATGGTCAGTTACTTATCAATATTATAAAGCGTTATAATTTGTGTACTTACAAATATAATTTTCTTGTGTTCTAGGACGAGAATAGATATATGGTCAGTAGAGGCGCTCACAAAAATCTAAAACGAGCGGAACGTGCTCGTAGTTTGGTCAATAAAATACCAGGTATTATATGATTAAATCCTAATACCAAAAAATGATACGGAAATATAAAATGCCATATCAAATTTTAGCTTTGGATTGTACTTTTTACCTTGACATCATGTATTTGTATATTTCTCTCGTCTTTTTATTGAATATGAATAATAAATGACATGGATATATTGAAAAATATGCAGCTTTAGTGGAGTCATTGATTTTGAAAACAAGGAGTTGGGAAGAAGAAAGGAAGAAGGTGTTTTTATATGACGAGGTATGATTAAATATACACCACCGAGATTTGACTTTTTGCAAGTGAAGAATGATAATCAATCCTTGGTTTGCTAGGTACCTTTACTCACACTAATGGAAGAGTACAATATGTTGAGACGTGAAAAAGAAGAAGAGAAACAACGACGTCAAAGGGTTAGTACTTAGTACGACCTTTTCTACCAAACAAGTGTGCATGGGTCCCTTTTTATAAAAACTTATGTATGTTGGACCCTTATGTGAAAAACTAAATGATTTAAATGATACACAAATCTGATTTATTTTTGTAGGATAAAAAGATTGCTCAAAGTCAAGTAGTCGTTTTGCACGAGAGTGTGATGTGGACACGACCAGTCACGGGCTCTCATCGTGGCTTGGACCAAAGTATTGATGGCAACAAACGAAATTCCACAGGCATACAAGTAGAATCGAGCAACGAGAGATTATCACATAAAAGTGCACCCTTTGTAAAGAATGAGAATGTATCTAAGAAACTTCAGCGTAGTCGTCTTGATCGCCGTTTTGGAGAAGATCTACCTTCAACTGTATCCACATTTTCAAGTCTTCGATCTCCTTGACCATGTTTTACACAACCTTAAAGCATAACATTCATGTTTATTTGATGGAAACTTTTTTAATAATCTACATTTGTTTTATACTATTATTGTTAAATAATTGACTTATACATGTAAAAAGACTAGAACATTTGTAAATTGACCAAAACTATATATTAATTTGTGTGATATTCATAGATATCATTTATTGTAAATGTTCTGAAATACTTTGTTAACCCTACTCTTCGACAATTTTAATGCGCCTACTTATTAGGCTATCCGGAGTGGGATAGAAACCTATGCATGGAAGCTTAGGTGGCATCCCAAAAGACTCGTGAACACCCCCCCAAGTGCTGGTGGCTTGGGTGTGGAGTGGGTAAGAAATTTTTTTTGGTAGGAAGGTAAGAAGTTTTTTTTCTACATATTTTTTTGACGAACAAAATAAATGAATCACTAGATGAGTCATTTGTAAGATGATTCACAAGAAAAAATTCCCAAAAAAACATCTTTATGATTCATTTTTAAGTAAATTAAGAAAAAATTCACTTTTATGACAATTTTAGTGAATAACAACAAAATCATTGTATAAATGAATCATCGAAATGTTTTTTGAGAATTTTTTCTTGTGAATCATCTTACAAATGAATTATCTAATGATTCATTTTGTTTGTTCGCGAAAAAAATATGTAGAAAAAAAACTTCTTATCTTCCTACCAAAAATTTCCTTCTTATTTGATCTTGACTTTCTCTCTCTCTCTCTCTCTCTCTCTCTCTATATATATATATATATATATATATATATATATATATATATATATATATATATATATATATATATGAAGTATGGTTTTATTTTTCTATGTTTTTAAAATATTTATTTATGTTATAAATTATGTTTTTTTAATTAATTTAATGCTAAAAAATAAATAAATAAATAAATAAAAGGAATATTGTAGGTTGGTAACCATTTCCAATGTCTAGTGGGTTGGTGGTGAAACTGACGTGGAAGAGAGGTGACAACACTTTTTCGGTGGGTTGGTGGTGACCACTCCCCATAGCCTTAAGTGGGTTTGATTTGGTATTTTTTTTATGGATCATACGGATAAAATAAATAAAAGGTGAAGTTTAAAATATTAGAAATTGGGTTGTGACAAGAATAGGATACATAATTTTTTAATAAAAAACTGCCGAATAATACACATATTATAGAAGAAAACTAACAATTAGCTAGGAAATTTACAAATAATTTAAAGCCACGAAAGGATTTATAACCGAACCATCCATTTCACTTTCACCTTTATACTTCTATTCACCAACCATTGAAAAGAAAACAAAACAATGTTGTCAAAAATAACATCCTCTCTCAGTTGTTTAGACTAAAAAAGCAAGAATTCCAACCAAAACGTCGTAATAAACACCATCTCCATGCATTTCTTCGTAGTTGCTTTAGATTTATACAAATCCACCCAAGACAATGACAAAACAGTTGGAACTTTTGTTTAAAGAAAATAACTTTTATGGGACTTGGTCCACATTGAAAGTAAGAAGAAACTTTGAACTCCATTATAAAGTTTTATCCTCAGTATTTTATTAATATGATTAAAGTTTGGCTAAAGAAATTGAGTTGAATTTGGTGATTGGCTAGTCAAAATTAGTCAAATAGCATTGGATTAATATATATATATGTAATGGTCAAAAGAATGGTTTTGGGTCTCCTGGAATAATTAAAATTATTTTTTATATATATTAATTTTGAATTTTGACTTTTTATTAATTATTAAACTTGTTAGTTAACTGTCAGACAGTTAATTATCACTTTATTTCAGTTTTGAACAAGTGTGTTGGTTGGGAACATAGTGAATTTCGTCATAATCAAGATTTGTTCTTTATTGATTGTTGTATCCTCTAGATAGATCCCTACCAGGGAAATTTTTGTCTTAGAACACTGCATAGAAGACCTTAATCTGTACATTTTTGTGATTGTATTCTCTGTGTAATCTTCATTCAAGTATGTTTCTGTAATTTGATTCTTGTATATTACATATAATTTTAGTTTCGTTTGTGATATATGTGTTACTTTGTTGATTATATACTTTTGTCATAACACAAACATATGTAACATAGCAGAGTAATACCCCACCAACGAGCTATCTTTCTCCAAATATTAGAAGCAAACTAACATTGAATAAGAAGATGATAATAACATCAATGCCTTGGAAGCAAACAAGACACAACAAAGATTCAACCTCCAGTCATCTACGTGACAAATTAATCCACATTGGAAGACTATCAATATTTGTTCTCCAAATAAAAATATTGATTTTATATGGAGACCAAGAATTCCATCTCGCCGTTTCATATCCTGATTGGAGCAAAACACCACATATATGATTTATGGCGGTGCTCTTAGAGAACTCTCCATCATTGTAAGATCAGTATTTTCCCATAAACTGGCATATATCCTTTTCATTGATATAAATACACAAAATACAATATATGAGTACATTATAATGTCATTGGGCTATCTAAAACAATATGGGCTATGTATATAAACTTATAACAAGGATACATAAATATATGCTAACAACCCCCCCCCCCCCCCCCCCCCGTAGTTTGAGCGAGAGGTCTTAATCGAACATTTAAACTGGAACGAAAATCAAGGAAAAGAGACGTTGGTAGCCCTTTGGTGAAAATGTCGGCATATTGAGACGAAGAGGGAACATGTAGGGCACGAATGTTCCCTAAAGCAACCTGATCACACACAAAATAGATATCAATCTCAATATGTTTGGTGCGTTGGTGTTGAACTGGGTTAGTATACAAACAAACACACTAACATTGTCACGGTATACCAACGTAGCGGATAGTTGAGGATTATACAATTCCCGTAGGAGGTTACGAAGCCAACATGTTTTAGCAACGACATTCGCAACACCTCGATGCTTAGCTTCAACACTGGATCGAGAGATAGTGCTCAGGTGTTTGGACGACCAGGAAATGAGGTTTTGTCCAAGAAACACACAGTAACCGAATGTGGATCGACGGGTAGAAGGACTTCCGGCCCAGTCAGCATCGAAGTAAGATATTAAACCGCGTGATGGAGAGGCGTAAAGCTGAAAGCCATGGTCAAGAGTCCCAGAAACGTATCGGAGAATGGGCTTGTATGCGGTGAAATGCGGCTCTCGGGGGGTCATGCATATAAAGACAGATCTGTTGAACCGCATAGGTGATATCAGGTCTAGTGAACGTCAGGTACTAAAGAGCCCCAACAAGACTGCGATAAAGAGTACGTGTTGGCTTACAATCGGTCATATGTGCACGCTTAAGAATCTCCAAGGCATATTTCTGCTAAGAAAGAAACATGCCATGATGGTCACGGGTAACAACAATACCAAGAAAATAATTAAGAGAGCCCAAGTCGGTCATCGAGAACTTCAACCGTAAATGTAACGTCCCAAAAATAAGGCCAAAAACTTTCATTTTTAAATTTATAAAACTGTAATCCCAAATATCATTATGCAACCAAGGTGGAACAAAGTGTATCGATACATCATAAAATACCAGAGTAAATCACAAAATGTGGAATAAGGTGGTGTCTGCTCTGCAATCATATCGGGCTCTTCCCTTTCGAACTAGAAGTACCTGAAACATAAACTGAAAGCCGTAACCACAAAGCTTAGTGAGTTCCCCAAAATACCACATACCATACATAATAAACACATAATGGGCCCCGCTCGTCATCGGACCCCGCTCGGTATACAGATCTGTCTGTCATCAGGCCCCACCCGGTATACATATAAGCATATAAACATATAATCATACAAACACATGCAATGATCACATAGATAATAGCATACAGTACAGTCATTGCGCCACGCCCGGCATCAGGCCTTGCCCTGTAAGCATACCAACACATAACATATGCAAAAGTCACGCAGACATCTAGCATCCTAACATAATAAACCATGGGCCAGCATTGGTGCCTTCGACCCGCTAAACACAATGAGGAAACTCACCTCAACCTACTGAATCACTCGAATGAATATCTGACTGGTGGCCCGGAAAAGCCTCGCGCTATCAAAATCAATAACATCTAATTATTAATTGGATTCCGACCCATAACCAAAAGTCTAAGCTATTTGGCCCATAACCAGGGTAAAAGACCAATTTACCCTTTATCTAATTTGGCCCAAAAACACCAAGGCCCATCACAACCATTCAAAGGCCCAAAATCCTAAAGCCCAATATATGGCCCAATCTTCCAAATTGGGACCAAAACCCATCATGGGCCTAAAATCCAAGGAAGCCCAACATGCTAGCCCAAAGCCCGAAACAGAGGTTTAATGGCCCAACTAGGCCCAAACTTCCAAATCCACTATATGGCCCAAAAGCAAGGACTCTAAGCCCAAAGGCCCATCTGCTGAGTACGCGGGGCGTACTCATCTCGTATACTTAGCGTACTCCATCTGGGGCTAGTACGCGCAGCGTACCAGCTGGGTACGCCCTGCGTACTCCCCAGTATGCCAACTTGCTCCATTAAGCACTTAACCCGCTAAGTCCTTTATCCAAACTCTCAGATCTGGTCCCTAAAGGTAACTTATCACGTAAAGTTGGCAACTTTACATGCATGCATGGCTTAATGGGGCTCAAGAGCTCAAAAAGAGCTTAACAAAGGTCTTAATACATGCATGGGTCAAGATACACCAGAAATTTGCATTTTTATGATCATGGGGACTGAATGGAGCTAAGATCTAGCATCAATTACTTCTGGAGTAGATCAAAAGCCCACCTTTAACATAAAAGATTCAAAAACGTCCCAGAAACACCATATGGAAGATCTAACATAAATGGACATAAAGCTGTGAGCTTTTTACCTCAAAAAGCTTGCAAATGAGAAGGTGATCCTGGATCCACAAGCTCAATCAACTTCTCTAAGCGTTTCTCTTCTTCTTCTTCACCTTAAGATAACAAAAATCTCTTTATCAAGCTCAAAAACTCACAAACACACTTAGGGTTTCGTTCTATGGGACAAGGAGGATGGAGGCTGGTCTAAAATGTACATGAGGTGAGTTTAAGATGCTTAAATATGGTACAAACCCTAAAAATTACATGCGTACTCCACGTACTCCCCGCGTACGTGGGTGAGATCCGCGATCAAACATCGGGCTAGTACGTCAAGCGTACCACTTAATATGCCCCACATACTAGCTAAAGGACCAAAATGCAAGGTTTTTCAATAAAGGGGGGGGGGAGTGAAACTTATCAAATTCGAGTGTTACATTAAAGTGGTGATAACCTGCTGAAGGAAGGCATTGGAGAAGGCTGTAACAACAATGTCATCAACATATAAAAGTAAGTAAGCGACCTGAGCTCCCTGTCGGTATATGAACAAGGAAGAATCTGATTTGTTGTGAGAAAACTTGAAACATGTAATGAACTAAGCAAACCGATGATACCAAGACCGAGGAGACTGTTTAAGACCATAAAGTAACTTTTTAAGTAGACACGCATGATTAGGAGCATGGGACTGATGAAAACCAGGAGTTTGATTCATATAAACAGTCTCTTGAAGGTGACTATGAAGAAAGGCATTCTTCACATCTAACTGATAAATAGGCCACTGCTGAGAAACCGCCAAACTGAGGACTATCTGAATAATAGTCGATTTGAGAACCAGACTAAAAGTCTCATCACAATCAACACCAGTTCGTTGACTTCGACCATTAGACACCAATCGAGCCTTGTAACGTGCAAGAGAACCATCTACATTATGCTACTTTTTGAACAACCAAATACAATGTAACGCTTGATATCCAGTTAGAAGTTGATTCCAAGTGGTTTATGTTTTCTCTTTGGGACACGGCGTGTTGGATCCTCAACACGGCATGTCAAGATGTTTTTGGCTGCAGCGTTTAATGAACCAACACGGCGTGTTGAGGTGCCTCAACACGGCGTGTTGGCAGCTGGGAAGAAAACCCTAATTTTTAGGGTGTTGCACCCTATTTAAAGGCCTTAAGTTCCCTTGACCAACCTCCTTTGTTACCTAAAACCCTAAATCGAGTATTGAGCTTTCTTGGTGGTGTTCTTGAAGTTTTGAGTGGATTCTTGTGGATTTTTTTCTCATTTGAAGAAGCTTTGGAGTTTGAAGGTGCCTAGCTTTGAAGGAAGGCCATAGATCCAAAATCTCACCACTTGTTGAAGTCTCCTTGAGGTATCAAGTTCATACCTTGCTTTATTGTTGATTAGATCTTCTCTTATGGGGTTTTATTATTATTTTGGTCTTATTTTTGGATCTATGGATGATTTGGGTTGCTTAAGGGCTTGTTCTTACAGATATGGGTTGTTTTGGTATCCTTGAGCATAAAGGTGCAAGCTTTATGTGAAGAATGGTATCATGCATGCTTCAAGTCCTCTATTGAGTCCCTTTTTAGCTTAAGAGCTTCATTTGGTCATATATGTATGTAAAGTTGGCAACTTTACGTGGTAACCCAACTCAAGGAGGCCAGATCTATGTTTTGGGGCTATGTCTTTAAGGATAAAGTGCTTATTTGTGACACCAGTCAAAGTTTGGTCAAAAATCAATTGATCAATAATCATAATTGGGATGAACCAAGTGGTAGAGTTTGTAACAAGGTTTCCAAAAACATAAAGAACACTGAAATCCGAGTTATAACGAAGAAGTTATGACCAATCGAAAATCCGCGGTAAAACCGACAAAACACTGTTCAGTGTAAAAAGCGAATTTTCGATAAAAGCATTTTTAGCCTTAACAATCTAAATGAAACTTGTAGAATATGTTAAACCGAGAACGTTCATAAAAAGAACGTGAAAATCTGACTTCGTATGAGGAAGTTATGATTTTTCGAAGTTTCGGTTTAGCAGTAGACAGCTAAAAATTCAAAATATAAATCGATCGATATTTAGCCGACGCAACTTAAACGAGAATCGAAGGTCTCGTCAAAAGTAGCACAACGGTAAAAAGACAGACAAAAACGGGCGTCGTATGATGAAGTTATGAATTTTTAACGGATTCCCGTCCCGGTCTGTTTAAAATAATAATATTAAAAATAAAGTCAAAATTAGCCGACGAAGTCTAAACAAAAGTCGTAGAGTATGATTTTACCTACGCGTGCATATAAAGAACGCCAAAAACGGAGCTCGCATGCGAAAGTTAGGATTTTTGCAAGTTTTGGCACAAAAATAAAGAAAATTAAGAAAAACCGGGCAATTTCGCATGTGACACGTCACCTCGCACGTGGCAGCTGCTGAGTGGACCGAAGCCATGCGTGGCACCTCCTGATTGGACCGCAGCCGAGGTCCACTAAGAAGCGAACAGCTTCGCATGAGATGCCCCGGAGACACCCCTCGGACACCCTCCTTCGCATGTGTCCTCCTTCTATTGGACCGAAGTCCGGTCCAATCCGAGCCAGCCAGCAGTTAGCCTCCGGTCCGAAGAAGCCCCCTCCCTTCGCCATCTGTCCGATGCGTGGCAGCCTCGCATAGGCTCGGGTCCGAACCTTCGGACTATATAAAGCATGCGAGGGTTCCGGATTTTTTTTACACTTTTCACCCCAATTTTCATTCTCTTTCACATTTTCCACTTCCACAAACTCATATACAACCCCTAAAGCCCCGGTATCAAGTCTCGAACCCTAAGCAAGCCTCGAAGCTCCGAGATTCCCGAGAAGTTACCTCTCTCCTGTCGAAACTCTGCCCGGTTTGAGCCTGTTTCTCGTTAAATAAACTCTTTACGGGAAACAAAACGCTGCCCGAATCACCGCTTATCAAAGTGAGCTCATACCCCTATAATATACCTTTTTAAACGGTTTTATATGCTTTTTAGGGGGGGGGGGAATACAAGTTTAACATAATATTAAATTGTGTTAATAACTGTTTGTGATAATAATCACACAAAGAATTTCCATATGCTTTTAAGAATTACCAAATACTTTCAAAATAACGTGAAGCCATGTTAAATCTTTAAAGTCATGTAAAAACTCCGTTAAATTCTTTGAAAAATGTTTTATAAACTATTTCAAATTATAAATGCCAAAATCATGTTTATATATGTATAAATATATAAATAAGATTTGAAGGGCTTAGGACTAATGAATTATCCTATATCATTTTCGTTGTTTGGATGTGGAATTAGGGTTGTATTATTTGTCCGAAGGTCGTTTCCTTCTTAATTATATATATATGTTATACATATATGAGTACAAAAGGTTACTCCTTTTGGTATTACCACCCTTGTATCAGGCTGAGCAAAGGTGTTCATCCATGAGAAACCATGCTAATCAGACAGAACATATAAATTATAATAGGTATAATTTATCATTCAAAACTAAAGATACAAGTATGATTTACAACTGTATACTTTCCAAGGAAATTACCAAAATTCATTCAACTATACCAAGATATGTATAATACCTTTAATATACGAACAACATATTAAAGAAGTAAAGATACATCATACCTAGTTTGCATTAACAAAGGTACGATACAGAGTACCAGGGTTAGCAAACATGTGGTAATGCCGGGTTTGCATTAACAAAGGTACGATATACAGAGTACCAGAGTTAGCAATCACGGGTAATAATACATCATACCAGGTTTGCATTAACAAAGGTACGATATACAGAGTATCAGAGTTAGCAATCACGGGTAATAATACATTCTGCCGGGTTGGCATTAGCAAAGGTACTATACAGAGTACCTGAGTTATCAAACTCAAGGTAATAATACATCTTACCGGGTTTGCATTAACCAAGGGTACGATACAAAGTACCAGAGTTAGCATTCATCGGGTAATAATAATAATACATCGGAAATCTCGTTGAAACAATAAATTTATGAGACCCTTCACGGTGTACTTATCTAAGTACGACCTTTTTAAGTCCTGAACTATTAGCCAGAATCTCTTGTCGGGAGAGCGTGAATTTGTGTATAGATCTATATGGGACTGACAATCCCGCACCTTTACTGTTCGCTACAGTTTGGCCGGCAGGCCTAGGGTGTCAAATATCATACCGTTCCGACGCCTGAAGAACGTCGCCGCAGGCATTTCCGTCATATTAGTATGGTTAATAGGACTCACATGGATAAAACAACGAGTGAATTACAAAGTAATACACTTCTCTTATAACAGTAAGAAAAGTTAATTACATCCCGACCAGATATACCTTCAGTAGTTTTTACTTACAGTAAAAGCTACGTATCATGAAACCATGTATTGTACTTCTGGTTTTGAACATTTAAAACCACAAGGCAGTATTATGGATAATACAATACTCTCCAGGATTAATACTAAGGAACAGATATAACTAAGAACACTTTTACAAATGAAACGGTTTATGGGATTAAACTACTTTTACAAATGAAACGGTTTATGGGATTAAACCACTTATCAAATGAAACTTAGTCATTCAATCTTTGTAAACTAGTATAACATAAAAGACCTTTAGTGGTTAATTCTATAATTCCTTAGTTATTACATCAGAGTTGTACATAAGTAATATCCGATTGATAGTGAAATGTGTGACTTCCGCCTTACTTCCTGTTCCTTGTTTGGTTGTGGGCTTAGGGCAGATACACCCATTTAACTGTCAATTCAATATTATGTTATGTATATTCAGTATAAACTAAGTAATTACAGAGTGAAAATATTGAGGTTATCAGTTAATCACCTCAGGAGATATAGGATTTCTTGGAGAAACCAGTGAACTTATTCAAAGAACTTAGGGTATACTTAACAGAACTAAAATACTTATGAACTCACCAGCTTAAATGCTGATCTACTCTTTCCAAATAACTTGTATTCTCAGGAATCCAGTAGACAGGTACACTCCCGAAGCTTTTGAGAAGACTACCTAGTACCGTACCGTGACTCTTGTCTTCTCCTGTACCTACTTCAGTGTTTGAATATGTAATGTTTAAACGCTTATGTAAAACTTATACTTATTAATGCAATGGTTGTTTGTACTTTGATTACTATATTGCATGTGTTGTGATACTTACCTAAAGTCCTCCGCCCCCGAACGTTTCCGCCGTTCTGGTTTGGGGGTGCGACAGATTGGTATCAGAGCAGTGTTTATAGTGAACTCAGTATATCAGTCATAAAAGATATACAACTATAAACCCATTGGGATAAAAACACTCTGACCAAGAGTTATACTTTAAACATATATTAATATTTTATAAAAGTATAAGTACATGCAGAGTATATATACTAGAATGAGTATCACAAGAAGAACAAAACAAAAGTATTTGGATGTTGGACATTGCAGTTAAACCTAGACAGTGACGTAATCATATCTGGGATCAATATAGCCTGATCAACTATATTCATCCGAGATATGACCAACATGTGTTTAGGGGAGTGATTGTAATGTTGCAACTGGTCTAAAACTTACCTAAGCACCAGAAGAATTCTAGAACCAAAGACTAAAATATTATGGGAGTATTTTAGGATGTTATAACAAGAAAACTGAAAACTTGTTAAGTTCTTGTATCTAGAAGTCCAAGAATCAAACTCATAACTAAAATAACATGGAGGTGTGTTTCATACCTTTGGGGAAATGTTAAAAGATCTTTTCTGATAGGTCTATAATTACTAAGTGGATACGTTAAGGTTATATATAGCCGAGATTTTATAGACTTAGAATATGTGATTTTCACTCTACTTCCTTTTCCTTGTTTGGATGTGGTTTTAGAGTAGGATTACTTATTCAAAGGTCTATTTGATCTGGATTATATATAATCGGTACACACCATGTGATTATAGAAGGACCATAAAGAATCACCTTCCTAAAAATTCAAATTTTCTCATAGATTCTTTAGACATTCCCATTCTCGTATAAACCCGTTAGATAAACATAGTTACTCCAGCAATCAAGAGAAGAGTCAAGGAGGATCCAACATAACTTCATTAGGAGAATCTCAAGAAGAAACATAGGAGAACTAAACAAACTATAGAAATCATTTAGTGCCCTTACCCTATTAAGGACACCAATGAGATATTCGCGTGAACTTCCGAGATTCAAAATCTTCATTTCGAAGTAATGGGGATCAGTGTCAGAATCGGAAGTAAGACAGCCTGGGAATTCAATATACCTACAAAGGAGAAGGACACCCTATAGATACCAGGAGAGAACAAATCATTACCACCCAGAATAGAACAAAGGAAAACCACGCATGATTCATGTGAAGTGTTCAAGCACCTTTTCATCCAAGAAATAACTAGTAAATCGGTTCAACCTAGTGAGTTAGTGATTTCATTACTCACATTAGGTTTGGAGCTTATCCTCTTTTCCTGTCATAGCTAAATCAGATCACGAAATCTTAATTGATAGTGATTACTTCTCAAATTCATAAGTCTATTTTATGTAGACACTGTTATGAATTATTTTCGAATATTTTCGAAAATTGGGAAACGATATCCACCAAACGAAGGTAACTTAGTTCGGAGGATACTCGGTTCCTAACCATTCTAGAAACTTAATTATGTTCCTTACCAGGACTGCATCATAGGGATGCAGGTTGAATCATTAAGAATAATATAACAAAACGAAAGATTAATACATAAATACAAATGGTTAGAATACATCTAGATACACGATAGTCGCTCACAAGCTCATTTTCTTATCATGTAACAGAATCATGCCTCCAAAGAAGTGTAACCAACCCACCAGCGAAACACCAATCCTTCAGATAGATGCGGCTACATTTCAAGATGCGGTCACAGCAGCTGTAGCAGCTGTCATGGCACACCTTAATGCTAACAATACAAATGTTAGTAATAATGCTATCGGTAACCCCGATCGTGGTGATGGCCAAGTACAGCAACGAGCACCTACTTGTAAGAACACCTCGAACCTTAAGCCTAATATCCTTAAACGAAAGTTCGAGAACAAGGAAGGGAGTTGTTCAACTCAAGAACCTAGTAGAGGACAATGAACTGGGGCAGTCAATACCCCCATCAGCCCTGTTATTCTAGCACCAACCAAGCCGTACTTAGGAAACCTCCCACACTGCAGCAAGTGCAACTACCATCATCATGGAGTTTGCCGAGAGCTGCATTGCAATAGATGCAACATGAACGGGCATACCACCCGCATCTGTAGAACTCCGGTCGAGTTCATCACTTCAACTGCCAATGTTGAAACCATTCCCATATGTCACCTTTGTGGCGAAATAGGACATTATAAGAGGGGCTGTCCAACAGAGAAGAACGACGGGGGAGCAGGAGGATTTTAATCCCAATACATGGGAAAGCATCAAAGAACCCTGCTATATTTTGTTACGCTTCCAAACCCCGATAATTATCTATAATTACTCTTCCGTTCAAATAAAATCATAACACTTATATAAAAATTTGAAACCCTAACAGGTAAGGTATGATAACTTAGTGTATACATAAGGGTCATTTATAATTAAGATTTGTAGACTTAGAGTGAGTAATCCCGCCTCATTTCCTGTTCCTTATTTGGTTGTGGATTTAGGGCAGGGTTGATCAGTCAAAGGTCTTACCAATCTTAATTATACACGACTTGTATACACCAAGCGATTATAAAGAGACCTAGTAAGGATCGTTCCATGAAAGTTCATAATTTCAAATTATCAGAACCCTCGTATTGGTAGTACCCACCAATTTCGAATCAAAAGGGGTTCGTAGCGATAATAACATGATAAAACTAGAAACGTTGAGAACTTAGGTACATAGGATATCATCCTAATAAGCATTCGTCCCAGAACGACTTATTATCTATTTCATCGAGAAAATTCCGACATCCTCATTCGACATGGTTTGGCCTGGCCCTTACCATGTGAAAATTCTTATGCTGTATAAGAGAACTTTTTCCTTAATCAGCCGTAAGATGAAATTCTTTCAATCCATAACACAAAACCCTTAGCTTGTCTCTCGTTTCAAAACTTCAGAAGTACCCCATGCGAAGAGTACCACGCCATTCTAGCCTACTCAGTAGACAGAAAACTTCAAACGAAAAGCACCGAAGTAGTCTTAGAAGTCACTAACTACCAAAGTACCTCAATAGATCTCATAGGAAAATCATCGAACCATAGGTCAAGTTCAAGAATAGAGACTAAGAACTCATTAAGTTATTCTATCACTGCTAAGTGTATACACGAGAGTGGTATATAAGTTAGACTTAACAAGATTAAGGATGTGTGATTCCGCCCTATCTCCTGTTCCTTGTTTGGTTGTGGACCTGGGGCAAAGTCACCCATCCAAACGTTTTTGTGAAATCTAAATTATATACGACTTGTATACACGAGGTAATGGTGGATGAGCCAAGTATGAGTCTTATCATGAACTTCGGAGCAAAAGCCAGCATTCTACCAGGTGGAATTCAACATGAGACCACGACAGTGGGTCGAGCTACTAAATGACTACGAATTTGAAATTCGTTATCATCTCGACAAAGCCAATATAGTAGCTGACACCCTAAGTCGGAAAGAGTACCCAGGTCATAGTGCCAATCATGGACTATGATAACCCATTCAAATCTCTCCACATAGAGTAAGGAGGCCTAACAGGAAGCCTTAAAACCTGAAAATGTGGCAAGTAGAGAAGATAACTAGAACGTGTGAGTGTACGGTATGCCAATATCTGTTATCTCCACTGAGATAATAGAATCATCTCTCAGTTCAGGCCGTCACTCAAAAATCTCTAGGAACTAGAGTAGTCATGATTCTATGGGATCGACTATGGTAAAGAATGGGATATCCATTTACCAATTAGTCGAGTCCTTTAACACGCTAGCATTTAAGTTGCTCCATTCGAAACCTTCTGTGGTCACAAGTACAGATTCTATCTGCACTGGACTAAAGTAGGTAATACGCAACTAGCTAGAGATCCAATTTCCACATAGCACCCTCGCTGATCTGGAATTCATCCGAGAAACTACCAAAAACAAAATACGAATCGGGAAACGCCATAAAGCTTCCAGAGTTAACCAGAGAAGCTACGACTTCGATAAAAGAAAACCCTTGGAATTCCAGGATTGATGACCTTGTCATATGAAGGTCTCACCCTGGAAGGACAAGATGCGCTTGTGAAAGCGTGGAATACAAAATTCAAGGTACATAAGACCATTTGAGATTCTTACTAGAATCGGTCTTGTACTTTTAAACTTAAACTACCACAAAAACTTAATAACATTCATCCCATCTTTCACATATCAAATATAAAGAGGTGTCCATCTAATAAAACACTTGTTATTTCACTCGATGAAATCAAGTTAAATAAAAGTCTACACTCTGTAGAAGAAACAATAAAAACCATGGATAGGGAAATCTGAAGAACCACACTAAGTCTTATCCCGTTAGTGAAGGTTCGCTGGATTACAAACCAGGGACCTGGATTCACTTGGGAAGGAAAGATTAGACCTAGTCCATGAGTATCACTTTAGACTTAATTTCGGGACGAAATTCCCTCTAACGGAGAGATAATGTGACACCAGTCAAAGTTTGGTCAAAAATTAATTGATCATAATTGGGATGAACCAAGTGGTAGAGTTTGTAACAAGGTTTCCAAAAACATAAAGAACACCGAAATCCGAGTTATAACGAAGAAGTTATGACCAATCGAAAATCCGCGGTAAAACCGGCAAAACACTGTTCAGTGTAAAAAGCGAATTTTCGATAAAAGCATTTTTAGCCTTAACAATCTAAATGAAACTTGTAGAATATGTTAAACCGAGAACGTTCATAAAAAGAACGTGAAAATCCGACTTCGTATGAGGAAGTTATGATTTTTCGAAGTTTCGGTTTAGCAGTAGACAGCTAAAAATTTGAAATATAAATCGATCGATATTTAGCCGACGCAACTTAAACGAGAATCGAAGGTCTCGTCAAAAGTAGCACAACGGTAAAAAGACAGACAAAAACGGACGTCGTATGATGAAGTTATGAATTTTTAACGGATTCCCGTCCCGGTCTGTTTAAAATAATAATATTAAAAATAAAGTCAAAATTAGCCGACGAAGTCTAAACAAAAGTCGTAGAGTATGATTTTACCTACGCGTGCATATAAAGAACGCCAAAAACGGAGCTCGCATGCGAAAGTTAGGATTTTCGCAAGTTTTAGCACAAAAATAAAGAAAATTAAGAAAAACCGGGCAATTTCGCATGTGACACGTCACCTCGCACGTGGCAGCTGCTGAGTGGACCGAAGCCATGCGTGGCACCTCCTGATTGGACTGCAGCCGAGGTCCACTAAGAAGCGAACAGCTTCGCATGAGATGCCCCGGAGACACCCCTCGGACACCCTCCTTCGCACGTGTCCTCCTTCTATTGGACCGAAGTCCGGTCCAATCCGAGCCAGCCAGCAGCGAGCCTCCGGTCCGAAGAAGCCCCCTCCCTTCGCCATCTGTCCGATGCGTGGCAGCCTCGCATAGGCTCGGGTCCGAACCTTCGGACTATATAAAGCATGCGAGGGTTCCGGATTTTTTTTACACTTTTCACCCCAATTTTCATTCTCTTTCACATTTTCCACTTCCACAAACTCATATACAACCCCTAAAGCCCCGGTATCAAGTCTCGAACCCTAAGCAAGCCTCGAAGCTCCGAGATTCCCGAGAAGTTACCTCTCTCCTATCGAAACTCTGCCCGGTTTGAGCCTGTTTCTCGTTAAATAAACTCTTTACGGGAAACGAAACGCTGCCCGAATCACCGCTTTTAAGAATTACCAAATACTTTCAAAATAACGTGAAGCCATGTTAAATCTTTAAAGTCATGTAAAAACTCCGTTAAATTCTTTGAAAAATGTTTTATAAACTATTTCAAATTATAAATGCCAAAATTATGTTTATATATGTATAAATATATAAATAAGATTTGAAGGGCTTAGGACTAATGAATTATCCTATATCCTTTTCCTTGTTTGGATGTGGAATTAGGGTTGTATTATTTGTCCGAAGGTCTTTTCCTTCTTAATTATATATATATATATATATATGTTATACATATATGAGTACAAAAGGTTACTCCTTTTGGTATTACCACCCTTGTATCAGGCTGAGCAAAGGTGTTCATCCATGAGAAACCATGCTAATCAGACAGAACATATAAATTATAATAGGTATAATTTATCATTCAAAACTAAAGATACAAGTATGATTTACAACTGTATACTTTCCAAGGAAATTACCAAAATTCATTCAACTATACCAAGATATGTATAATACCTTTAATATACGAACAACATATTAAAGAAGTAAAGATACATCATACCTAGTTTGCATTAACAAAGGTACGATACAGAGTACCAGGGTTAGCAAACACGTGGTAATGCCGTGTTTGCATTAACAAAGGTACGATATACAGAGTACTAGAGTTAGCAATCACGGGTAATAATACATCATACCGGGTTTGCATTAACAAAGGTACGATATACAGAGTATCAGAGTTAGCAATCACGGGTAATAATACATTCTGCCGGGTTGGCATTAGCAAAGGTACTATACAGAGTACCCGAGTTAACAAACTCGAGGTAATAATACATCTTACCGGGTTTGCATTAACCAAGGGTACGATACAAAGTACCAGAGTTAGCATTCATCGGGTAATAATAATAATACATCGGAAATCTCGTTGAAACAATAAATTTATGAGACCCGTCACGGTGTACTTATCTAAGTACGACCTTTTTAAGTCCTGAACTATTAGCCAGAATCTCTTGTAGGGAGAGCGTGAATTTGTGTATAGATCTATATGGGACTGACAATCCCGCACCTTTACTGTTCGCTACAGTTTGGCCGACAGGCCTAGGGTGTCAAATATCATACCATTCTGACGCCTGAAGAACGTCGCCGCAGGCATTTCCGTCATATTAGTATGGTTAATAGGACTCACATGGATAAACCAACGAGTGAATTACAAAGTAATACACTTCTCTTATAACAGTAAGAAAAGTTAATTACATCCCGACCAGATATACCTTCAGTAGTTTTTACTTACAGTAAAAGCTACGTATCATGAAACCATGTATTGTACTTCTGGTTTTGAACATTTAAAACCACAAGGCAGTATTATGGATAATACAATACTCTCCAGGATTAATACTAAGGAACAAATATAACTAAGAACACTTTTACAAATGAAACGGTTTATGAGATTAAACTACTTTTACAAATGAAACGGTTTATGGGATTAAACCACTTATCAAATGAAACTTAGTCATTCAATCTTTGTAAACTAGTATAACATAAAAGACCTTTAGTGTTTAATTCTATAATTCCTTAGTTATTACATCAGAGTTGTACATAAGTAATATCCGATTGATAGTGAAATGTGTGACTTCCGCCTTACTTCCTGTTCCTTGTTTGGTTGTGGGCTTAGGGCAGATACACCCATTTAACTGTCAATTCAATATTATGTTATATATATTCAGTATAAACTAAGTAATTATAGAGGGAAACTATTGAGGTTATCAGTTAATCACCTCAGGAGATATAGGATTTCTTGGAGAAACCAGTGAACTTATTCAAAGAACTTAGGGTATACTTAACAGAACTAAAATACTTATGAACTCACCAGCTTAAATGCTGATCTACTCTTTCCAAATAACTTGTATTCTCAGGAATCCAGTAGACAGGTACACTCCCAAAGCTTTTGAGAAGACTACCTAGTACCGTACCGTGACTCTTGTCTTCTCCTGTACCTACTTCAGTGTTTGAATATGTAATGTTTAAATGCTTATGTAAAACTTATACTTATTAATGCAATGGATGTTTATACTTTGATTACTATATTGCATGTGTTGTGATACTTACCTAAAGTCCTCCGCCCCCAAATGTTTCCGCCGTTCTGGTTTGGGGGTGCGACATTATTGGTTAAGCTGTTGAATCTCGAGCAAACTGTCACACCCCCAAACCGGAACGGTGGAAACGTTCGGGGGTGGAGGACGTCATGTACAGTATCACAACAGTTGCATCATAGTAATCAAAGCAAACACAACCATTACATTGAATATATAAAAGGTGTTTACATCTGTTCGATACATATTTTGTATACAGCAAAATGTATAACCAAAAGTATAAAAGACGTGACTCTAGAAGCTCCGTCTTCTCAAAAACCTGCGGTTGTACCTGTCTACCGGTTCCCTGAGAATACAAACAGTTTTCAAAGAGTATCAACATTAAAGCTGGTGAGTTCATGAGTATGTTTTTGTAATGAAAACCTGTCTGTGAATCTGTAAAATGTTTGCATGTTCTCAAGAAAATCCAATATTTTCTTTAGTAATGAAAAGTAGCCTTAAACCCTAAGACAAAAATGTACGTTCGTTACTGTATTCTGTAATAGTATATGAAAATGTTAGTCTGTATACCTGGTTACCACCAGTTGTATTGTATAGTACGTTCTGTATGAAAACCTTTGTATGAAAACCCTGGCTACCACCAGTATGTATAGTGTGTTCTGTTTGAAAACCCTGGCTACCACCAGTATGCATAGAATGTTCTGTATGAAAACCCTGGCTACCACCAGTATGTATAGTATGTTCTGTATGAAAACCTTGGCTACCGCCAGTATGTATAGTGTGTTCTGTATGAAAACCCTGGCTACCACCAGTATGTATAGTATGTTCTGTATGAAAACCCTGGCTACCACCAGTATGTATAGTATGTTCTGTATGAAAACTTTTGTATGAAAATCCTGGCTGCCACCAGTATGTATAGTAGTTTTATTACTTAAAATAAAACCATGTATTTGTATCCCCTGAAATCCTCCAGTTGTAGTGTATGGTAGTTCTATTAATGAAAATAAAACTATTTGAAGAATTGAAATCCCGTAAACAAATGGTTAGTTTATATTGTTGTAAGTTTGGTATAACCATGCTTGATATGACCTAGTGACCTCTACGACGTTCTTCAGGCGTCGGATGTTATGACATTTGTCACCCCATGCATGCCTGCCTAACTGTAGCTAGCAATTAAGGTGTGGGATTGTCTGTACCGAATAGATATATTCATAAATCTCACGCTCTCCCTACAGGAAACTCTGGTTATACTGTGGTAGGATTTAGTTCCGCACCCCGAAGCGTACAATTGAAGTAGTGCCTCACAACCCTGTATTAACTAGTTTACGTGTAGTATTGTAGTGTTCTCTTGTACTCGAAACAGTATGTATACTTGTAGAGTAAAAATAATTATACTTAAATAATTATTTAGTATTGTACTCTTGTTTTCAGAAAATAGTATGGTATGCCATAAACTATATATATTATAGTTTATATGTTTGTTAATGTATACGTTCTGGAATTGATAAAACCGTGTGTTGAAACCCAAACTATACCTATTATAGTTTGTATGTATGTTATGTATTGATTCGTGTATTGTACTGAAAACTTTGCAATTATGATTGTATGTTGAAAACTTCCTTTATGCTCAGCATGTTACAAAAGGGATAAAATATCTAAATATTTTATAAAATGTGATGATCTCTTGGTTGTATCAATTGCATAAGTTTTAATCTTGTTGAAATCATTTATATAAGAACACAAAATTCCTTTGTGTTTTGCTTGTATTCCCCCTGCAGACGTTAAAAACAGTAAAAATGTAGGGGTACGAACTCACAGTTGGTTATGTGTACGAGCTCGACAGCAAAACCGGAAAGATGACCCTCGAGTTGGAGTATGCAGAATTAATGGTATCCTAATGATAATTAAACACACGATTGTATTTTAATTAGCGAAACCATTAATTAAAGTGTTAGAAACACTTGCTCTTGGGATAGGAATGTTACCGAGACTTGGTTGAAGTGGAAAAAGAGGGTTTACAGCCAAGGTTCACGGCTCAAGGCTGTTTGCGGCCGTGAACTGGGTTTACGGTGGTAAACCGTTTGCGGTGGTAAACTGGTTTGCAACCCTTGAAGATTTGAAGGCTATTCTTGGTGTTCTTGGTGAAAAACTTGAAGATTTGAGGGTTTGATCTTGATTATTTGAATGTTCTTGGGAGGTTCTTGAGAGCAAATTTAGAGCGTTTTTGGGTGAAAAGGATGAAAAATGAAGAATCTATCCGGGAAAAACCTTTATATCGGTTGGGTTTACGTCGGAGATGGGTTTACGGCGGTAAATGGGTTTACGTCGGAGATGGGTTTATAACGGAAATTGACTTTTGTTGACTAAAAAGTGTCGGGTTGTCGCATCATCCCCCCGTTAGAGGGAGTTTCGTCCCAAAATTCTTTCTAAAATGAATACAATAATGGATTAGGGAAAGAGATGCGGATACTTCTGTTGCATCTGATCTTCTCGCTCCCAAGTGAATTCGGGTCCCCGCTTGGCATTCCAGCGAACGTTCACTATCGGGATGCGACGTTGTTTAGTTCGTTTGACTTCCCTATCCATGATATTGACTGGATCTTCCACGAAGTTAAGACTCTCGTTAATCTCGATTTCATCAAGTGGAATCACAAGAGTTTCGTCGGACAGACACTTTTTGAGGTTTGACATGTGGAAGACGGGATGAATGTTGCTAAGGTCTTGGGGTAACCAGAGTTTTTAAGCTACGCGACCGATCCTTGTGAGGATCTCAAATGGTCCGATGTATCTTGAATTCAGCTTTCCACGCTTTCCGAAGCGTATCATGCCCTTCCAGGGTGAGACCTTCAACAGAACGCGGTCACCAACCTGGAATTCCATGGGTTTTTGTTTTTGGTCGCCGTAGCTCTTTTGTCTATATCTGGAGGATTTTAGTCGTTCTCGGATTTGTATGATCTTTTCTGTGGTTTCTCGGATGATTTCAGGGCCTGTGAGAGTGCTATCGGAGACTTGACCTCTAGCAAGCTGCGTGTCACCCACCTCAGCCCAGTACAGAGGGGATCTGCACTTACGACCATAGAGGGCTTCGAATGGAGCAGTCTTAATGCTAGTGTGATAGCTGTTGTTGTATGAAAACTCAACTAGTGGCAAATGGGTATCCCATGACTTGCCAAATTCGATAACGCACGCTCTCGGCATGTCTTCAAGGGTTTGAATGGTTCTCTCACTCTGCCCGTCAGTTTGAGGATGGTAAGTTGTGCTAATATCCAGCTTAGTTCCTAGAGCCTTCTGTAGTGACTGCCAAAATCTCGAGGTGAATCTGCTATATCTGTCCGAGATAATGGATACAGGTACCCCATGCAGTCGTACTATCTATTGGATGTAGGTTCTAGTCAGTCTCTCCATTTTGTATGTTTCCTTGATTGGCAGGAAGTGGGCGGTCTTGGTTAATCTGTCGACGATTACCCAAATGGTGTCATGACCACCCAATGTCTTGGGTAACTTGGTAATGAAATCCATCGTGATCCACTCCCACTTCCACTCAGGTATCTCTGCTGTTGAAGTAAACCTGAGGGATTTTGGTATTCTACCTTGACTTTGGCGCAAGTTAGGCACTTGCCTACATAGGTAGCAATCTCTGCTTTCATGTTTGGCCACTAATATAGTTTCTTGAGATCCAGATACATCTTATCTGAACCTGGGTGAACGGAATATCGAGTTTTGTGGGCTTCATTCATGACCACCTCTCTGTAACCACCGAACCTTGGTGTCCAGATCCGGTCCATGAAATAACGAACCCCGTCACCCTTGATTTCGAAGTTCTTCTCCATTCCTCTCAAGGCTTCATCTGCCACATTATCTGGCTTCAAGGCTTCTAGGTAAGCCTTTTTGATCTGTGTGGTCAGATGCGAATGGATTGTCATGGTTAGTGCCTTCACCTTATGACCTGAGTACTCCTTTCGGCTAAGAGCATAAACTACTACATTGGCTTTACCCGAATGATAGCGAATTTTGCAATCGTAATCATTGAGTAGCTCTACCCATCGCCGTTGTCTCATGTTAAGCTCTTTTTGGTCAAAGATATGCTGAAGGCTTTTGTGGTCGGTGAAGATAGTGCACTTGGTACCGTAAAGGTAATGTCTCCAGATTTTCAACGCGAAGACCACTGCTCCCAACTCAAGATCGTGAGTAGTGTAGTTGACTTCGTGTGTCTTTAGCTGTCTCGAGGCATAGGCAATAACCTTTCCTCGCTGCATAAGCACACAGCCTAGCCCCTGATTGGATGCATCGTAGTAAACTACGAAATCTTCTGTCCCTTCAGGAAGAGACAAGATAGGTGCGCTGCACAGGGCTTGCTTCAGAGTCTGGAACGTAGTGTTTTGTTTCTCTCCCCAACTAAAGGTTAGACCTTTCTGAGTCAGGGCGGTCAGAGGCTTAGCAATCCTAAAATTTTTTCGGATGAACCTGCGATAGTAGCCAGCAAAACCCAAGAATTGACGGATTTCTGTGGGCGTTCTCGGTGCTGACCAATTCTCTATTTCCTTTATTTTGGAAGGGTCCACATGTATGCCTTCTTCGCTAACCACGTGACCCAAGAAAGTTACATTCCTAATCTGAAACTCGCACTTAGAGAATTTCTCATAAAGCTTTTCTGCTCTCAGTGTTTCTAGAACTTGTCTTAAGTGCTGACTGTGTTCTTCCTCACTTCGTGAATAAATAAGTATGTCATCTATGAATACGATCACGAACTTATTTAGGAAGGGGCGGCACACCCTTTTCATCAGGTCCATGAATACGGCGGGTGCGTTGGTTAGACCGAAGGGCATCACTACAAACTCGTAGTGACCATACCGAGTTCGGAAAGCTGTTTTTGGAACATCACTCTCCTGGACTCGTAATTGATGGTACCCTGATCTCAGGTTTATCTTTGAAAAGTAGCTAGCTCCTTGAAGTTGATCGAAGAGGTCATCGATTCTGGGAAGAGGGTAGCGGTTCTAGATAGTGAGTTTGTTGAGCTTACGATAATCTATGCACATCCGGAAAGATCCATCCTTCTTCTTAACGAACAAGGCCGATGCTCACCAGGGTGAGAAGCTTGGTCTAATGAATCCCTTGTTGAGCAGTTTGTTAAGTTGGCTGGATAATTCCTGGATTTCTGCTGGAGCTAGACGATACGGGGATTTGGCTACGGGGGTAGCTCCGGGAATTAAATCGATTCGGAACTCGACTTGGCGTTCGGGAGGAATTCCAGGAAGATCTTCGGGGAAGATATCGGTAAAGTTACAGACTTCGGGGATGTTCTCGAGGTCTTTAACTTCTTGCTTTTCATTGACTACATGCGCCAGGAATGTGTGACGCTCCTTTCACAAGTATTTTTGGGCTTTGATACACGAAATGATACATAGGTTCGTGTTGAGTTTGTCGCCATAGATAACGAGGGCTTCGCCAGATGGCAGATTGAGGCGAATGGCTTTTTCGTAACAGAGAATATCAGCACGATTGGGGCTCAACCAATCCATGCCGATGATGACATCGAAGCTTTTTATGGAAATCGACATAAGGTCGATTGGAAAGGAATAATCGTTTAGTGTGAGGGTGCATCCTACGAATACGTCGTTAGTACTCTCTTTCTTTCTGTTAACCATCTCGACGATGAATGTTTCAGTTAAAGGTTGGGATTTGTGTTTAAGTAGGTGTTCGAATGCATGACTGACAAAACTCCTCTCTGCACCACTATAAAAAAGAATGCATGCATAAGAGTTGTCGAGGAGGAACGTACCCATAACCATGGTGGGATCAGCAACTACATCCTCCTGGCCCATTGCTAGCACTTTCCCTGTGTTGCCAGCAGTCGTTGCTTTGGGGCAATTCCTCTTGTAATGCCCGGTTTCTCCACACCCATAGCAACCTTGGCCTACTCCAGCTCCGGGGTTTTGATTAGCTGGTTGTGCTGGTGTCTTGCAAAAACGAGTTGTGTGCCCCTTTTTGCCACAGTTGTTGCATTGCATATCATGGCAGGGTCCGTGATGATGAAAGTTGCACTTATCGCACCTTGGGAGGGTACCATCATATCTACTGGCAGGTGCTTGAGCAGTAGGAACAACAACAGGGATGGTAGCAGCGTGGACTGCCACCGTCTGTTGTTTCTTGGAGGGCTCTTGTGAAGGCTGGCCCTTGCGCTTGTTCCACAACTTGTTCTTTCCACCACTTTCTTTAGGTGGTTTGGGAACGGCTGCTACGGGTTCATGACTATCCCCGTGATCTATGAAGGTTTACGTCAGGCACTTGGCGCTGTCGAATGTGAGAGGTTTAGCAGCCAAGACGTTCCCTTGAGTTGGGGGTGTCAATCCCCATATGTACCTCTCAACTTTCTTGCTTTCCGGGGTGACCATCCCGGGACACAGAAGAGCCAGGTCGTTGAACCTAGCAGTATATGCAACAATGTCGGAACCCTTCATCTTTAGGTTCCAGAGCTCTTGCTCCAGCTTTTTCATCTCGGCCCGTGGGCAGTACTCAGCGAGCATCAGTTCCTTCAGATTCTCCCAACTCATGGCATTGGCCACCGGAAGAGTTAGGGATTTGACCCGGCTGTTCCACCAAGTTAGTACTCTATCTGTGAAGGCGCTGTTCAGTTTTGAGCATTCAAACACTCCTAAGGTGTACATGCAACCCTAGAAACCTTGGATCTATGTTTGACTAAGATACATGCAAAATGATTTTTCCAAGGTTCATAATCCTATCTAGCATACATGGGGAACTTTTGAACATAAGAGTTAGCTAGAAAACATACCTTGTAGTAGTTTGGATTCCTTGAAAACCTTGTGAGCCTAGCACCTCAAGTGTGATGCCTCAAATGTCTCACACAACACCAAATGCACTTGGAATAAACTTTGAGAAAAATGTCACACTACTTGAAATCGGCTAGCCCTCTTCTTTCTTGCTTAAGTGCCGATTTTGGTGAACATAAGGATCCTTATATAGTGTGTTACAATTAGGGTTACACCATGTAAACCCTAATTGTCATGACCTTTCATTTCCATGAGCCATGGGTTCTATACCATCATGGAGCATCCTATGGGTTTTAGCCCAACTTGATAATCCATGGAGCATTAGTTCACTATACAAGTATGAGTGATTTACACAATCAACCCATATATTTAATTAGTCTTCTTTTGATCACTTAATTAATTCCAAGTTAATTCTTGATCAATACTAATTAAATAATACTATTAATATATTAGAACTTATAATATATTAATAAACCTTAAGTGTTATTTCTCTCATTTTAGTCTATCCAAATGCATGATGCCATGCAACCCAAATGGACCATGCCAACCGGGTCAAGTACATCCCAGAAATAGTTATGAACTTAGACACCTAATCCAATAGTCTCCCACTTGGATATGTCTAATAATTATATCTGCAAGAATAACTTCATGAACCGATCAGCAATCGTAGCTCTTTCAAGGTCTCGCGGAACTGAGATGATGATGATACTCCATTTAAGATAAGTGATCATATAATCCTCTGTTCTAGATATCAGCCGGACAAATACATGGAACGATGTCTTACTTATTGTCCAGCAGTTTGTTTCTCGATTTCCGATTTTTTTGACATAGAACTTATTTGAACACATCAACTTAGTTCTGACCGGGCCCGGTACATGGGTCAACACAAAATCATCGAGGGGCCCAAATATCGCTTCTAATCCAAGAAGGAACAGATAAACTTCGACTCATATGCTTGTTCTACTACTTGTTGAATCATACACAAAGGCACGTTTTATAACATCGAGTTACCAATGCATTTTCTTACGATCAATGTATAACCAATTCATAGGCAACAAGTCATATCTCTAGGTTTGAAGACTTATATGATATTACCGTCTCACGATCACTCGAGATAAATTCCATGAAGTGATACCAGTGAGCGTGGGTTGAATCCAATACTCAGAACTTATGAGCACTCATGAGTGTTGTAGCACCACTTTGTCCAACATCTTAGACCTCTACAAGCCAACCCATGACAGTCTTGATTCATATCTACTTCCAAAATATGACCGACTGTGGATGGTTTGAATAACTTAGTCATCCGGGAAGAGCGACTGAGTTATTCTGGAAGTCAAAACATGCAAAGTGAAACACAAGAATAATCGAATCAACTATGGTCTCAGAACTTATGAATATAAATAAAAACACCTTTTATTTATCTCCATATTGATTACACATTATTCATTGTATATTGTTTCAAACTATCAACTTTATACTTGAATTAAAACAATAGTTGTCCCATGCTCCGAGCATGTACACTATGTTTTCTAAACACTAGTCATGTCATACACCAAGTATGCACACTATGTTTGTCTAAACATTAGTCATGCCATACACCAAGTATGCACACTAAGTTTTTCTATGATCTTTACTTTGTGAAATAGATCGACAGAACATTAATTCCAATGATACTCATTTCACAATCCCAAATCCTTACCGCAAATGCACGAATCCCAGATTCCTGCCATTTACTTAAATCTGTTAGATTCTAAACTTATATGCATTGGTCCTCTTGTAATGAATATGCACAAAGTCACAAAGACTTGTCAACAGACATTACAGAGTACTCCAATAGAGACCAACTCCATGGAAACGAATTCTCACATTCAAAGTTCATTGCTTTGAACATTCTTCTTGTATTAAGTTTCCTAATCTTAAACAGATTTAATGAATAACTTCCACCTATGGGAATATTTCCATATTCTCATTTTGACTATCACTTCTGCACACGAGTTGCCTCTTTTCAGAATATGTCAATATGGTCCTTCCAAAATTAACACTATACTTCCAACTGTCCCTGAGCAACCAATCTTTGGTAAACCTTAGATTGTCCTCGACAATTGCTTAATCAAATTAGTCATATCCAGTTCTACTACTTTCCCCTCTTAATGCTCTAGGCATTTTGGAAAAATTTAGAACAGATGAATATTATATCACATGCAATCGATCATATATCCGAAGCATATGGGACATGATTCATAAAGACATGATACTAGACCAGTCTTTTGCTATAATATTTCTATTTCTATTTGCCAAGTTCTCATAATTCAGATTATGAAGAGGGATGCCGTAATCATAATCGAATTTTAGAACGCAAATAATGGACCCATATATAGAATTTCCTTATGTTGAGCCATTCCAACATAAAATTCATATATATATCCTTGACTAAAGATGATTAAAACCTCAATCTAAGCTTTTAGAATTGAAATGAAGTATAATTTCCTCTCCCTTATTTATAGCAAAACAACTTTTTCCCAATTGAAACCTTTTTGTTTTCTATAATTAACATTGCTAACTTGCAACACTTATCATAATTATCATGCTCCCACTTGCATGATGATTATTAGCATAATACTTATGCTCCCACTAGCTTTGACATGTACTCGGAAATCAGCTGGACTTCTAAAAATCAATACTTTATTGACCTTCTTACCAAAGTTCAGATTTCTGATACGAGATTGCTTTGACAAGACTTTATCAAAATCATACACCTTTTCTTAGATAGCTCACATGTGTGTCTAAACAATTTCAGAACTATGAAAAGGGATGCCGTAATCATAGTCTCAATTGTTTAGACCTTTGCCATTTCTCACAAGTCCATGTTAGTGTGCCGGTTAACCACACACGCTCCACTAACGACTTTGAGAATGCAAATATCACAACTGTTATCTACTTTAAATCTACTTAGTGAAAGTGTTTCCTCACCATCATTTTCATGAATCAAAGAGAAACCTTATGATACTTAGATTTTATGGTGTATGTGTTCTTATCCATGTGAATTTGTCAAAACCATAATCACAAGACAAGGATAATGACAAATCCAAACTCATATGGACTGAACTCAATCTTAATTTCTTGCCGCCTGGCAGCACAAGGGCCTGCCATTGCTTCCAAGTTGTTATGCAACCAATTGAGAACTCTCAGAACTCATATGCAAAGCCAACTTTAACTGGAATGGGCACAGAAATAGAAATATGTCAACACGATAGGTTATAAACCTCACGTCGTGTGCTAGTGTCAAAATACAGGTTTTTTATTCTTGATTAGATCTTGAAATTCTTTCAGGATCTTTAAGACTCCCACTGTCCTCTTGACATATAAGACTATCTTGCCAAATATTCAAGAGATAGTACGGATTCTTTATCAAGACAAACACTTCACATAATTGGCCTAAGTTGGTCATTGTTTTTTCCAAACCAATACAACTTACCAATTTCAAATATACAAGAGTAGAAAACATTTTACTCTTACATTTGACAAGTGTTATAAACCTTCTTTAAGATGTGTCACTCAAGTTACAATCTTGGAGTATGACTCTAAGAATTGTTTTGGAACGAAGTATGGCTCATCTTCTTGATTTAACCATTTCAGCAATTCTTGATTCCTCTTCTTAGCCATATGAATGCACTAAGATGTCCTTAGAGGACCAATTGTGACATGGTTTCTTAATCATTAAGATGATCACAAAACATGATACTAAAGTACTCTCCCATCTTTTTAGATTTGAGAAAATTTTATCCTTCTGCCTAATTTGATACTTCTCATTCGTCCTGCAAAACATTGAAATTTTTTTCAATGTTTCAGAATTATACTTAAACTGGTAAGTATAACCATATTTACTAAACCTTAGTAAATCATGACGAATAGTCTTATCAATCTCGTGTGGTGGACTTGACCAGTGCACAAGAATGTGTACTCGATCCCTTAGTCCTTCACTTGACTCACATATACATGTGAACAAGGAATTAGTCTTAATTTTCCAAAGCTAAAAGTTCTCATTCATCATATTATACAACTTGCATGATTCCAAGTTTCGGTCCAATTGAAACTTGGTTGATGAGAATCTTTCCTTATTTGGTAAATTTAGACACTACCACAAATGAAAGAATCAAATTCATATTTCCATTATTGCTAGAAACATATAAACATCAATTTTCCATAAAAAGCTATTGCAAGAAGATATAAACTAAAATAAAATCAAATTTTTATTTATTTATAAAAATGCGAATTTTTTTTTTCCTTACAATGCAGCTTTAAATGAAAACTATGCTATTACATATTTCCTAGCAAACTATCATAACTCTCTAAGTAGTAGCTCAAGAATCCGATCTTCGAACCATGCGATTGAGATCCATCTTCGCGATCAGATTCAACATACACTTTCTTTAAGTTTCCTTCCCTTTGCTTGATCCTGCCAAACACCAAAATGTAATCGAGTCACATTTTGTATTAAGAATCATCAATAAGGAACTTAACAAAGTTAGATAGTGGACTTACCTGAAGCAGAGTCAAATCCTTTTGATTTTTTCTTCTCTCTTAGATCTTTCAGGTAGTTAGGGTAGTTTCGCAACCAATGCCCCTTCTCTTGACAATGAAAACATATAGACTCTTTGGGAATGGTACACGGGACTATCACAGACTTAGCTTTTCCCTTTACCTTTTGGTCAACCGGGTTGACCAAGGCCGATCCCTTTCCATTGGGAAGAGAAAGCTTTTCTGGACTTCCAATGTTACCATTGTCAATGTCCATGGAATTTTGAGAAATAGACCTTCCACCCATATTTGCTTGACCATTGCGCCACATCATTTCTGACTCAGAAGTAACAAGCAAATAAGATAGATCTATTAGGGTCATGTCGTGATCTGTCACATAGTAGTTCTTAACGAACTCACTATAAGACTCAGGAAGTGACTGAAGAACCCAGTCAATAGCCAACTTCCTTGGGACAATGTCACCCAACATTCTCAACCTGTCAAAGTGTGACTTCATTCCTAAGATATGAGAACACACAAGTCTTTCATCTTTATGTTTCATTGCTAGTAGGGCTTGAGTGACCTTGAATTTTTCAAGTCTTCGAGCTTGTGGGTCAGGGAGAATAAATGGAGGAGGTGGAGGTAGAGAAATATGATTTCCATGAGATTTGGGAAGATCACAGTTGTCTAAACCAGACATCTGCAATGGAAGATATTTAAGTTAGTTGATTTTAAGTCCTTAATATAACACCCAATATGAAATATTAAGGCTAGGACCCAACACAATATTTTATAACTTGGAAGAGGGATGCCGTAATCCAAGCTATAAAATATTTGAAGGTAGGTGAATGACGATTCACCAATTTCCACCATGAAAAGCGAAATAAATTATTAGGTTTTAATTGGATTTGAAACTCCTAGATCTTTTGAGATTCATTGAACTTTCAATGGCATGTTTCAATCTCGAGTGTGCCCTTCAGGTTTTGTGACTGGGATGTCGAGGATCACAAAACAAGGTGTGAAGTAACCATGCAAATTACTTGGTACCCTTAATGTATTACCCCTCAATCTATGTGCCGGTTAACCACACGCGCTCCATCGATACTATGATAAACATTAAGTTACCCTTTGCCTACCTTGTTAAGTTTAGCTAGTGTGTCGGTTAACCACACGCGCTCCACTAACCGACTTAAGCAAAGTGCAAAGTGTAATTTCATGGGTTAGCACCTTGTTCACTTTTTCCTAAAGTGTAACGCCCATGTTTCTAGGCTAGGCATTAATGATGATGTAATAGTCTAGGTTAACCTTTGTAACTCGTTTTGAAATAATAGAAATGTATTATTTGAGTATTATGTGTTTTATGCTTAATTGTTGTGATTTAAATGAATTAAGGATAAAAATAAGTGATAAAATAAAATGTTATATAAACCCGATATCTATGAAGGAAGTTGTAGTGGTCGTGACGAGGTTTCTGAATACATATAGAATGCCGAAATCCGAGTTATAACGGATAAGTTATGACCTGTCGAAGTTTCGCGACAGAACCGGCGCGACACTGCGTGACGTAAATAGTGAATTTACGTTAGAGTGATATTTAGCCTTAGTGATCTAAACGGAAGTCGTAGAGTTCATTAAACCGAGAGTGTGCATAAAAAGAACGTCTAAATATGACTTCGTATGAGGAAGTTATGATTTTTCTAAGTTTCGACTTAGCGGTATCCAACCCGAAACTCGAATATGAGATCGAGTGATTTTTAGCCAAAACAATCTAAACTAGAATCGAAGATCTAGTCGATAGTAGTCCAACGGAAGAAATACAGACGAAAACGGACGTCGGATGAAGAAGTTATGAATTTCTAACGGAGTTTTCCTATCCCGGCCTACTAAAAATAAATAATAAAAATAAACTCAAAATTAGCCGATGGAGTCTAAACGAAAGTTGTACGCGTGGATATAAAGAACGTTGAAAACGGAGCTCGTATGCGGAACTTACGCAATTTTGAAGTTTGATTACCGGGTTACGCCCAGCGTACAAGGAGGTACGCCCAGCGTACCCGTATACATGGATCGAAATGGGCCACGTCGACCTAACCCAACACTCGAGTGGCCCGGGTCCGTAAGCAGTGACGCATTCGGTCTGATCCGCTTAGTACGCCCAGCGTACTGCTTGTAGAGGGAGTACGCCCAGCGTAATTGCAGGGATCAGCCCCTATAAATAGAACTCAAGGGCTGCCGAGTTTTGTTGCTCATTTCTTTCCTCTCACTTCTTATTGCCTCGTTTTGCGTGCAACTTATACCCCAAAGCCCCGATATCATTCCCGAGACCCGAAGCAAGTCCCGAAGCCCCAAGGATCCCGAGAAGTAAAGTTTCCGAGCCGAAACTCTGCTCGCGAGAAGCCCGGTTTTCAAGAAAGCATCCCGGTTTTATCGGAAACGATTGTTTTAAGAGACGAGGTGTTGTCCGATCATCGTCTTATCAAGTGAGTGTATATTCGTTTTCTTCTAACACATAGATACGAAGTATTCTTTATAAAATACATGCTATGTGTTTATATATTATTTGTTTATTTGAACTAGTTGTTGAATGGATGTTTTGTACATGTTTTAAGCTGTATATAAATGTATATATTTTATCTACTAATATGTTGGGTAGAACATGGGTAGACAGTTGGTGTGTGATGAAATAAAATGATGAGAGGCCTCGATGTTGTTATTGATCTAGTCATCTAGCGGAGTATGGATGACGACCACAGACTCTTTCTAGACAGTCCAGTGGAACGCTAGCAGGCTCATAACCTGTGGGTGTTTGTGAACGATGTGTTCACCGGTGTACTCTATCCCCCTCATGGTTGCCTTTAGGACATTTATTGTGGAGGAAATCCCTTCGCAGTAATGTCCACCCCGATGAAAATCCTTAGACTAGGTCCCTTGTGATAGTTGTTTTAGGGACATAAACTCAGTTTTTATTTGTATTACAGGTAGTGGCACGAGAGCATAAGTTGGATGACATTGTCAAGATATTTTTGGATTATAGACCAGTAGTTATATGTAATTGTTGTAAGGTCGATTTTGTATCGTTTATGCTTTTGGTCTGTATCGGAACATGACATCCCGAGGTTTTGTTATATAATGAAAATACATTTCTTTATGAAATGCTTTGATAAATTCTTATCATATTTTGTTTTGGGAACAAATTGTGCAACTCTTTTAATCAAAGGATTACTCTGATTTTATTTAAAAGCATAAATTAAATCGGTCTTTTCTGGCCGTGATTTTGGGGATGTCACATAAAGTAACTAAGATTGGGAATTATAAAACATTTAGTTACTTTATATTAATCATTAATACTTTTAATGAGGGGAGAATTCTAGTCCTTGTCCTACCCGTTCGGCTAACGACCCTCTACCGATCAAGGAAGCGGTGGGTGAGAGTGGACACCCATTAAGCTGCCATTTTATAGGCAGCAACCTTATACCCCCCTTATAGACCGGCTTCGTGAATGATGCCTACTAACGGTAAGACTGACTTGCTCTTATATATATATATATATATATATATATATATATATATATATATATATATATATATATATATATATATATATATATATATATATATATAACTTATAATATTATAAAGTATAAGGGTTGAATTTTAACTTTTAAAATTCTAGGGATTGGAACTGAAGTTTTTAAAGTGACTTTACATGTTCCAAAACTTGAGGGCAAGTTTTGTAACTTTCAAAAATTTTCATCTTTCATAACTTATGAGTTAAATGGTTTATTAAAATGAGAGACTTTTCATTTTATGTAACCTATGTGTTTCTTTAATGGACTTTAAAAGAATGACTTTTGGTAATCCATAACTTGAGGACAAATTATGGATTCCATTAAAACACATAATGATCAAGAATTAAACCAACAAGCAAGTTACAAATAATTCATATGATCTTTTAAACTCATAAGTTCATGAACATCCATATCATCTATTTCAAGAATCATAAAATTAACCATATAAAACTTGAAATTTTGATAATAGCTATTGAAAATGGATTAGCATGACCATTACACCATCTAAAACAAGTTTTATAAGACAAAAACAGTTTAGGGTAATGTTTCTAGTCCATTTCCAGCAGCAAAAATCGAAAATCTACACTCTGCCTGGCCAACTCGTCGAGTGCAAGAACTGACTCGCCGAGTTGGTTGAAGATACGCTTGGACTCGTCGAGTCCCCCCATGGACTCGGTGAGTCCTCTGTGCAGACAACAAGAATTTCGACTTGTTCAACTATTTTGCATCAAGTATCAAACAAACAAGCCTAGGCTCTGATACCACTGTTCAATTTTGAGCATTCTAACACTCCTAAGGTGTACATGCAACCCTAGAAACCTTGGATCTATGTTTGACTAAGATACATGCAAAATGATTTTTCCAAGGTTCATAATCCTATCTAGCATACATGGGGAACTTTTGAACATAAGAGTTAGCTAGAAAACATACCTTGTAGTAGTTTGGATTCCTTGAAAACCTTGTGAGCCTAGCACCTCAAGTGTGATGCCTAAAATGTCTCACACAACACCAAATGCACTTGGAATAAACTTTGAGAAAAATGTCACACTACTTGAAATCGGCTAGCCCTCTTCTTTCTTGCTTAAGTGTCGATTTTGGTGAACATAAGGATCCTTATATAGTGTGTTACAATTAGGGTTACACCATGTAAACCCTAATTGTCATGACCTTTCATTTCCATGACCCATGGGTTCTATAACCACCATGGAGCATCCAATGGGTTTTAGCCCAACTTGATAATCCATGGAGGATTAGTCCACTATACAAGTATGAGTGATTTACACAATCAACCCATATATTTAATTAGTCTTCTTTTGATCACTTAATTAATTCCAAATTAATTCTTGATTAATACTAATTAAATAATACTATTAATATATTAGAACTTATAATATATTAATAAACCTTAAGTGTTATTTCTCTCATTTTAGTCTATCCAAATTCATGATGCCATGCAACCCAAATGGACCATGCCAACCGGGTCAAGTACATCCCAGAAATAGTTATGAACTTAGACACCTAATCCAATAGGCGTATGCGGCAAACTTCACATTGCTTGCCTCGGGGCACGCACAGATCTCGAAGATTGATTCGATCTTCTCGAACCAACGAGTTAAAGCAATGACACCTCCATTGCCGTCGCAAGATTTAGCCTTTGCGTTCATGAAATCTTTGTAGGAAAACTCCTTCGGGTGTCCCTGGTTACCATCGAGGTTGAGGGGGTGGGTACCACTTCCCGATCCGCTAGTGCCGCTAGAGTTGATCTGCGACACGGCGGCAGCCACAACGGCTGTAACTGCTGCTTGGAACACAGCAGGATCAAACTGAGGAGGTGACGGCGGTGGAGGATTGTTGTTCTTTCAGTTGGACTTCTTCTTCGGAGGCATCTTTCTCTTAAATAATTTATGAGAAAACAAAGATAAGTCCTCTATAGAAGTCAGGTGATATTGAACATGTATATCTTATCCTGACAGTTATAGTGTTCTATCAAGCGATTTACAGTGGAAGTCTACTTAATGCAAGTAAACAATCGCCATGAAATTATACCAACACTTGGAATGAAATCTGTACGATGTGTTTGGCATTAGTATTGAAGTGCTACCAAATACTCCTATAGTATTTTAGTTCGTATGTTTTGTTCTATTGTTCTATTTTGTATGGTGTTTGATAAGTTTTAGACTTAATGCAACACCACCATCACTCCCAAACACATCTTGGTCGTATCTCGAATAAATATAGTTGATCATGCTATATTTATCCCATATATGATTACATAACTACCCAGGTTTAACAGCAGTGTCCAACATCTAAATACTTTTGTTTTGTTCTTCTTGTGATACTGGTTCGGGTATGTATGTATACTTGTATACTTCTTATAAAATACTTAGATTTTAAAAGTATACTTTTAGTTCAGAGCGCTTTGGCCCCTTAGTGTTTATAATTGTATACCATGTAAGGTTTGATATACTTAGTTCACTATAAACAATGCTCTGATACCAATCTGTCACACCCCCAAACCGGAACGGCGGAAACGTTCGGGGGTGGAGGACGTCATGTACATTATCACAACAGTTGCATCATAGTAATCAAAGCAAACACAACCATTACATTGAATATATAAAAGGTATTTACATCTGTTCGATACATATTTTGTATACACCAAAATGTATAACCAAAAGTATAAAAGACGCGACTCTAGAAGCTTCGTCTTCTAAAAAACCTGCAGGTGTACCTGTCTACCGGTTCCCTGAGAATACAAGCGGTTTTGAAAGAGTATCAACATTAAAGCTGGTGAGTTCATAAGTATGTTTTTGTAATGAAAACCTGTTTGTGAATCTGTAAAATGTTTGCATGTTCTCAAGAAAATCCAATATTTTCTTTAGTAATGAAAAGTAGTCTTAAACCCTAAGACCAAAAGGTACGTTCGTTACTGTATTCTGTAATAGTATATGAAAATGTTAGTCTGTATACCTGGTTACCACCAGTTGTATTGTATAGTACGTTCTGTATGAAAACCTTTGTATGAAAACCCTGGCTACCACCAGTATGTGTAGTGTGTTCTGTATGAAAACCTTGGCTACCACCAGTATATATAGTATGTTCTGTATGAAAACCCTGGCTACCACCAGTATGTATAATATATTCTGTATGAAAACCTTTGTATGAAAGCCCTGGCTACCACCAGTATGTATAGTGTGTTTTGTATGAAAACCCTGGCTACCACCAGTATGTAAAGTACGTTCTTTATGAAAACCCTGGCTACCACCAGTATGTATAGTATGTTCTGTATGAAAACCTTTGTATGAAAACCTTGGCTGCCACCAGTATGTATAGTAGTTTTATTACTTAAAATAAAACCATGTATTTGTATCCTCTGGAATCCTTTAGTTGTAATGTATGGTAGTTCTATTAATGAAAATAAAACTATTTGAAGAATTGAAATTCCGTAAACAAATGGTTAGTTTATACTGTTGTGAGTTTGGTATAACCATGCTTGATATGACCTAGTGACCTCTACGACGTTCTTCGGGCGTCGGATGTTATAACATTTGTCACCCCAGGCATGCCTGCCTAACTGTAGATAGCAGTTCAGGTATGGGATTGTCAGTCCCGAATAGATCTATTCACAAATCTCACGCTCTCCCTCCAGGAGACTCTGGTTATACTGTTGTAGGATTTAGTTCTGCACCCCGAAGGGTACAATTGAAGTAGTGCCTCACAACCCTGTATTAACTAGTTTACGTGTAGTATTGTAGTGTTCTCTTGTACTTGAAACTGTATGTATACTTGTAGAGTAAAACTAATTATACTTAAATAATTATTTAGTATTGTACTCTTGTTTTCAGAAAATAGTATGGTATGCCATAAACTATATCTATTATAGTTTATATGTTTGTTAATGTATACGCTCTAGAATTGATAAAACCGTGTGTTGAAACCCAAACTATACCTATTATAGTTTGCATGTATGTTATGTATTGATTCGTGTATTGTACTGAAAACTTTGCAATTATGATTGTTTGTTGAAAACTTCTCTTATGCTCAGCATGTTACAAAAGGGATAAAATATCTAAATATTTTATATAATGTAATGATCTCTTGGTTGTATCAATTGCATAAGTTTTAATCTTGTTGAAATCATTTATATAAGAACACAAAATTCCTTTGTGTTTTGCTTGTATCCCCCGTGAAAACGTTAAAAACGGTAAAAGTGTAGGGGTATGAACTCACAGTTGGTTATGTGTCCGAGCTCGACAGCAAAACCAGAAAGATGACCCTCGAGTTGGAGTATGCAGAATTAATGGTATCCTAATGATAATTAAACACACGATTGTATTTTAATTTGCGAAACAATTAATTATAGTGTTAGAAAACACTTGCTCTTGGGTTAGGAATGTTACCGAGACTTGGTTGAAGTGGAAAAAGTGGGTTTACAGCCAAGGTTCACAGCTCAAGGCTGTTTGCGGCCGTGAACTGGGTTTACGGTGGTAATCTTTTTGCGGCGGTAAACTGGTTTGCAGCCCTTGAAGATTTGAAGGCTGTTCTTGGTGAAAAACTTGAAGATTTGAAGGTTTGATTGTGATGATTTGAATGTTCTTGGGAGGTTCTTGAGAGCAAATTTAGAGCGTTTTTGGGTGAAAAAGATGAAAAATCAAGAATCACTCCGGGAAAAACCTTTATACCGGTTAGGTTTACGGTCGGAGATGGGTTTACAGTGGTAAACGGGTTTGCGGCCCAAGGGTTTACGGCCCAAGGGTTTATGGCGGTAAACACTTGGTTGAACGAATTTTGGTGAATTTTCAAGGGAAAACTTGATTTTTCGAGTGTTTTTGGTTCCGAAAAATTATATAACCTCTAAATATATAATTTAGATTATTTTCTAACCCACAAGAACTTAACGGAATAAATAAAATTCAAAATTTTATTTAACATAAATTGACTTTTGTTGACTAAAAAGTGTCGGGTTGTCACACAAACACGTCGTGTTGGCTAGGGATTTCCACATTATATTGATGTTGGAAGAAAACGGTGTGTCCAAGAGGTAACACGGCGTATTGGGTCAACATGGACTGTTGACCTTAACTTTGAATTTTTCAGTTGACCAGGGTTGGCCATTGGATATTCTGGATTTGGACTTTATTGGGCCTTGTGGTGTCATTGTGGGTTTGGGCTATCGTGTGGGCTTGTATTGCTTGGGGTTTTTTTGGCCAGCTGAGAATATGTGTTTTGGATTAGCAAAGGTTAATGGGCTTTAGGGTAAGGCCCATGTAAGGGTTTGGGCCCAATTTGGAAAATTGGGCCATTATTGGGCTTTGGATGATTATTGGTTTGAGGGCATTTATGATTGTCAGTTTGGGCCTTAGCCTTGGACCAAACTAGGTGAGGGGTAAAATGGTCTTTTTACCCCATGTATGGATTATTGGATTTGGTTTGGAACCCGATTGTTAATTGGGTGTTATTTGTTTGATAGCGTGGGGATTATAGCGGATCAGCAGTCAGAGATCTATTTATGGGTTCATCTGTCGAGGTGAGTCTCCTCACTGTTCTATGGGTCGAAGGAACCAATGTCGGTCCATTTGGTTTATGTATTGTAGGAAGACCTGGGGGTAGCCCTTGGCAGTTTGTATGAAAGACCAGGAGGCGGCTCCTGGCAAACTGTATGCAAGACCAGAGTCTGAACTCTGGCAGTTATTAGTTAAGTAGCTGTAGATTGTATGCTAGTTGTCTTTGTGAAGCTAACATGGAAGACCAGGAGGTTGTTCCTAGAACTTGTCTGTAAGACCCAGGGTTTTGGCCCCCGGCCTGGCAAGGAAGACCACGAGGCGGCTCGTGGCATAATGACAAGACTATGGTTGGCACATAGCACTTTTATTGATTGATTGGATATGTATGACATGTATGGCTTGTTTGATATGTAGGGTATGTGGTATTTGGGGAACTCGCTAAGATTTGTGCTTAAAGTTGTGGTTTATGGTTTCAGGTGCTTCGAGTTCGAAAGGGAAGGGACCGACTTGATCGCAGCGCATACACCTGTGTTTTTCCGTAATTCATGATTTTGGGATTTACTCTGATAATTGGTTTACTCTAGAATACTTTTAATTGTTTGGATAAGGATAAAGGAATGTTTGAATATTTATATTAAAAATAAAATTTTTATCCTTGGTTTTCGTGATGTTACAGGTTTGTATCAGAGCCTTGGTTTGAGGGATTCGGGCATACTCTCGGGTATGCCTGAACTCAAACCGAGGGTTTGGTGAAAATTCTTATAAAATAAACATTTAATTAAAAAGAAATTTCTAATCAAAGAAAGGGGTGTGATTCGTGCAATTGGCTGAGCTCAAGTAAGTGTTTCCGAGAATACCAATACATGTTTATCATGATTATGAGAATTGCATGCTTGATTAGGGATAAGGATCTGCTCGGTATTATATGATATGAGATATGCCTTTATATGCCTGATTGTATGAGTTTTAGAATCGCATGCTAGTATGAATTTCTGATAAGTGGATATAATGGCCTGATTAGTGTATGTTGGTTAGATTTTCCGTTGTCTGAATGTTGCTTTCTTTGTGCTTTATGGGACTGTTAGTGGTGTGAATTGACTGCTAAGTGAATATGCTAAGTCACATGTGGCACAGGTTAAATAATCTTAGAGTGATGAATTTGACCCTATTGCGCAACTCTAGTTTGTGTCCAACCGTTCTAGGGTTGAGTATTTTTCTCGAAGGATTATTTGATCTTTGTTGCATGTGACTATATTCATGAGGAAGCTAGTTGACATTGGTGGGAGTCCTTTAGCAGCTGAGGGCTGGGTGAGATCGGGAACCTAGGAGGGCATAGGATATGCTTCAGTGGGTTTAGTGGTGCGGTTTAGTGAGTTTTTGGTGCATTGTCTTGAGAAGGTGACTTAGAGGATTCAGGATGATTGCTAAGGAAAGTATGGATAGGTGTGGAAGGTAGTATTGGGCCTATACTACTGAAAGCACATGATCCATACTCGAATCGGTGAGAGTCTTGTAGAATCTAAGAAGCTTATGGGAGGAGGATTTTTAGATATGTTCTGATCATTGGCATGTCGTGTTTCAGTTTGGTGATGAGCACTCAGGGAGGTAGGTCTGGTTCTGGTTCTGGCTCTGGTCCGGGTCCCGGCTCAGGTGCAGGTACCGAGCCGATTAGCGAGCAGATGCAGGAGTTCATCTCATCGGAGATTTCTCACAGTATTTCGGAGTTCTCGGATGAGCGCTTGGGCGCGTTCCGTGTTGAGTTTATGGCTATCGTTGGAGCTCGCACTCTTTATTTCCGGGAGTTCCGTGCTTGTGGAGTTCCTGCGTTCTATGAGGAGAGGGATCCCATTGCTAGTAGGAGGTGGTTAGCATATATGCTAACACGTTCAGGGCGAGTTTCTTCCCCGAGGAGGCGAAGGTCAGATATACTTCATGCCTATTAAATGTCAGGGCACGATATTGGTGGGAAGAGCTTGGTAGTAAGATGGGTGATGATGCGGTTGATGCTATGTCATGGGATAACTTCGCGACCAGGTTCCGAGCTGAGTTTGCACTGGTGATTGAGGTGCAGTAGTTGGCGCAAGAGTTTTTGGATCTCCGCCAGACTACTGAGACTGTGGCAGAGATCATTGCCAAGTTCTGGGAGAGGGATTTATTGGTTCCGCAGTATGCAGCAGACGAGGAAATGAAGAAAGTTAGGTATCATGAAATGCTGCGAGATGACATCAGGGAGTTTGTGAGTATTTCAGGGTGCCAGACCTTGAATGATATGATTTCTCGATCCTGAGAGAGGGAGATCGATTTGGAGCACCTTGGGAAGAGGGGGCCAGATCAGGTGCATATAATGGAGGGTCCCGGGAAGAGACCCAAGATTTTTGATCAGTGTTTGAGAGGAAAACATGGCCGGGGTCATTTCATCATGTGCGGGAAACTGCACGATCGAGTTTTTCCTTCCAGGGGTATGGGCTGCTACAAGTGTGGCAAGATTGGTCACGTCAGCAGGGATTGTCCTCAGGAGCAAGCCCGTTATGTTTTCACTGCGATCAGGCGGGCAACAAGAAGTCCGATTGTCCGATGTTGAGGGGAGGAGCAGTGAATGCACCTACTCCAGCTACTTTGAGGATCACCGATGGATGAGAAGGTAGGGCAGGAGCCCCAACAGAGAGGAGTCGGGCATTGTAGTGTCAAACAGGGGAGGTCAGGACTCCAGCAGGTGACATTGCGGGTATGTTATCTTTTTCCTTCTTTTCGTTTTTTTATCAATATTTTTTTTTGGAACCTTGCATCGGTTTGGGTAAGCGTATCTTTGGTTTATTTCTCTGCTTATGTTTAGGTTATATCTTCAAGAAATGTTATATGACATTCGCATGCCGTGAATCATTAGTGGGTCAGAATGGGTTGCATCTTGCTCAGTAGGTTTCAATATGTCCGATTGTGATCCTGGTTCTCGGTCGGAATCGGGTTAGGGGTAATGTGTGGAATGTCTTTGGTCAGGGTTAAGTGGTTTTAGTTTTTGTGCTCGATTAGTCACTAGGAGTGCCTAGAGAAGGGGTCTATTGCTAAGGCTTTGGGATTGTCATCAATTCCGAGGACTTCTAAATTTGGGTGTTGTATCATAGGAAACATTTAGAGTTATCAGATTTGGCTGGGATTTTGGGGAGTGTTCATATTATTGGATCTATATGCCCAAGAATCATTATGGAGTAATATTGCTAATAATATATGATCATATAAGGTCACACCTTTATCAAGTTGGTATATTTTGTATATTTGTTATTAATATGATTATTAATAAATAATATCAATTGTTGTATTTTAATTAGGGAATAATTATTGTTTTGTGAAAATAATAATTATAAGAGAGTATTACTAGCTATTATTTCGTATGGTATGAACTATTAAGTCATACACAACATTTTGGACTAGTTGGATTCTTTTGTCTTTCACCTAAAGACAAAGTTTATATTTTATAAACTTAGAGTTTATAAAAAATAAAGAATCTTTCTTATAAAATGAGCATGGGCCGAAACATGATGATGGTGTGGGAGGTTGCTTGTCAACCTTCCACCTTTTGTCTCCCATGCTTCTAAAGGCTACCATTACTTTAGATTATTTTAATGTTTAGGCCTTACCTCTCATGGACTATATAAGAGTGTCTTATGTATGAGAAATGTGCAAGTTTTTGATCCTCTTTCTTCCCTTCTCCTTCTCTCTAAAACCGTGAGCATGAAGGAGCTCCAAACCTTTGAAGTTTGGTGCTTTACTTTGGTGTTTAGAAGACCTCTTAAGTTGTTCCCTTTAGTGCTTAATTGAGTTAAGCACTTAAAGGCTTAAGACACTCAAGAATACAAGAAGGAACTAGCATTCCAGGTGCCTTACTCTTGATGGTGGATACTTGTAGAGATATCATACACTTTGATTTTTGTTATATTCATCAACACCCTAAAACCAAGTGGGTTCAAAGGCTTCAAAGGTTATCTCTAAAACATCCTATGGTTGGTTTTATTTCATTATATCCTCTATAAATGGATCCATGATGGGTTGGTCTTGTTATGAACTAAAGATAAACTTGTTATTTTTTAAAGTCTTCCGTTGTCGGTTTTTTGTAAAAAAACGAACCTTTTATTTTGTATCAAAACCCAACACATATGGTCTTCAAGGGTTGTGCGATTTTTGGGTTGACTAGTAATGGGACACTAGCATTGGTAAGTGTAGGTTGTCAAAAATTCAATCATTGGATGATAAAATGGATTGGGAATCTTTCAAACATTGTGTTAAGTAAGAGCTTAGTCGAATCAAAGTGGGGGAGAACCGTTCTGATCTCCGGGAGCGGAATCAGGTGTGAAACTAGGATGAGTTTCATATCCTCGTAGGGGGAAGGGCGGCCCAAGTGGTCGTCTGATTGAGGATTGTGCGAGTTGGGAGTTCGGGAAACCTCCCAACAGTGGTTAACAACTTCTTGGTGTCATATAGCAGGCCTTGGTGGGCCCAGGTTGGGGTTCCAGTCATGATTCGAGTTTGGTTGGGGAGTTTGGTTGAGTGTGTGTTTGAATCTAGATGGTGTTCGGATTGATAGATGAGTGGTAAGACCATGGGTTGTGGTTATGGAAAAGTGTAAGTGATGTAAGACTGCGGGGTGGCCCATAGCATTCACTAGTTAATAGTTAGTGCGGGAGTGTTGTAAGACTGTGGGGTGGCCCGTAGCATTCACTAGTTGGCAGATAGTGTGGGAGGGTGGTAAGACTGCAGGGTGGGCGGTAGCATTCACCGGTCTCTGTGCAGCAGTGAGGGTGTAGCAAATCCTTGATTGGTCATAGATTTCTTTAGATGGTTTAGACCAGGGTGGGTCGGCTCGCAAGGTTGTGGGAGGGCCACAGCATGTTAGAATCTGGAGATGGTAGGTTGTTGGAGACCGGGTATGATATGAAACTACAGTTGGTCAGGTATCATTCTTGTAGCATTGGATTTGATGGCAAGATGGCTTGGGCAATAATTGCCAGATAAGATTTCTCTCGGGAGTCGCGTGGGGCGACTGTGTATGTGTGTCTTTCGACTCAGCAACCGGGCAGGAGTCCGGTGTTTCAGGTAGTTGTCAGACAAGTTGGGACCAAGGAGGTCTCGACAGCTTTTGGAAAGCAGCTAGGGGCGGCAAGAGGAGTCGGATTGGTTTTAGTGATTTGGGATTCATGTGTGGGGTCGCTTGTTATTCAGGGCATATGCTAATTTTCTTGCAGTGGATTAAATAATCTCAGAGTGGTTGATTTGACCTTGTTGCGCAGCTCTCGTCTGAGTCTAACCGTTGCAGGGATGAAATCTTCTATTCGAAGGATTATCTGATCCTCATGTCAAGTATAAGTGGTATGCAGTTGTTTATGGTAAGTGATTTTGTTCCCTTTGGAGGCATCAAATAATCAGGATTAGAAGTGTTTAGGTTTAGCCTGGTATTCATTAAGAATTTGATATGGTAATGATTCAGTATGGGCGGCCTGTCAGGGAGTCAGAACAATTTGAGAATTCGAGATTTCATGTTTTAGGTAAGGTAGGGCTAATTGTCTGCATGGGATTATGGGTTCGTCTTCTTCGGGTTTGGAGGGTTATGCTATGGTTGGGTTCGGTAACCTTGGGAAAGCTGTTGTATGATCGGAATTGTGGTTATGTTGTTCAGGCTACCTGGCATGCCTGGTAATGGTAAGGAATGATTTCGAGGATGAAATCTAACTTAAGTGGGGTAGAATTATAACGTTTGATATTCGGTTAGAAGTTGATTCCAAGTGGTTTATGTTTTCTCTTTGGGACACGGCGTGTTGGGGCCTCAATACGGCGTGTCGAGATGTTTTTAGCCGCGGAGTTTAATGAACCAACACGGCGTGTTGGCAGCTGGGAAGAAAACCCTAATTTTTAGGGTGTTGCACCCTATTTAAAGGCCTTAAGTTCCCTTGACCGGCCTCCTTACCAGCCTCCTTTGTTACCTAAAACTCTAAATCGAGTATTGAGCTTTCTTGGTGGTGTTCTTGAAGTTTTGAGTGGATTCTTGTGGATTTTTTTCTCATTTGAAGAAGCTTTGGAGTTTGAAGGTGCCTAGCTTTGAAGGAAGGCCATAGATCCAAAATCTCACCACTTGTTGAAGTCTCCTTGAGGTATCAAGTTCATACCTTGCTTTATTGTTGATTAGATCTTCTCTTATGGGGTTTTATTATTATTTTGGTCTTATTTTTAGATCTATGGATGATTTGGGTTGCTTAAGGGCTTGTTCTTACAGATATGGGTTGTTTTGGTATCCTTGAGCATAAAGGTGCAAGCTTTATGTGAAGAATGGTATCATGCATGCTTCAAGTCCTCTATTGAGTCCCTTTTTAGCTTAAGAGATTCATTTGGTCATATATGGACGTAAAGTTGGCAACTTTATGTGGTAACCCAGATCAAGGAGGTCAGATCTATGTTTTGGAGCTATGTCTTTAAGGATTAAGTTCTTATTGGTTAAGCTATAGAATCTCGAGCCAACACAGCGTGTTTGCAAGCCAAAACGGCGTGTTGGCTAGGGATTTCCCGATTATGTGGATGTTGGAAGAACACGGCTTGTCCAAGAGGTAACACGGCGTGTTGGGTCAACATGGACTGTTGACCTTGACTTTGACTTTTTAAGTTGACTAGGGTTGACCATTGGATATTCTGGATTTGGGCCTTATGGTGTCATTGCGGGTTTGGGCTATCATGTGGGCTTGTATTGCTTGGGGTTTTGTTGGCTAGCTGAGAATATGTTTTTTGGATTAGGAAAGGTTAATTGGCTTTAGGGTAAGGCCCATGTAAGGGTTTGGGCCCAATTTGGAAAATTGGGCCATTATTGGGCTTTGGATGATTATTGGTTTGAGGGGATTTATTATTGCGAGTTTGGCCCTTAGCCTTGGACCAAACTAGGTGAGGGGTAAAGTGGTCTTTTCACCCTATGTATGGATTATTGGATTTGGTTTGGAACCCGATTGTTAATTGGGTGTTCTTTGTTTGATAGCGCGAGGATTCTAGCGGATCAGCGGTTAGAGATCTATTCGTGGGTTCATCTGTCGAGGTGAATCTCCTCATTGTTCTATGGTTCGAAGGCACCAATGCTAGCCCATTTGGTTTATGTATTGTAGGAACACCTGGGGGTAGTCCTTGGCATTTTGTACGAAAGACGAGGAGGCGTCTCCTGGGAAACTGTATGCAAGACCAGAGTTTGAACTCTGGCAGTTATTAGTTAAGTAGTTGTAGATTGTATGCTAGTTGTCTTTGTGATGCTAACATGGAAGACCAGGAGGTGGCTCCTGGAACTTGTCTGTAAGACCCAGGGTTTTGGCCCCCGGCCTGGCAAGGAAGACCACGAGGCGGCTCGTGGCATAATGACAAGACTATGGTTGGCACATAGCACTTTTATTGATTGATTGGATATGTATGACATGTATGGCTCGTTTGATATGTAGGGTATGTGGTATTTGGGGAAATCACTAAGATTTGTGCTTAAAGTTGTGGTTTATGGTTTCAGGTACTTCCAGTTCGAAAGGGAAGGGCCCGGCTTGATCGCAGCGCATACACCCGTGTTTTTCCGCAATTCATGATTTTGGGATTTACTCTGATAATTGTTTTACTCTAGAATACTCTTAATTGTTTGGATAAGGATAAAGGAATGTTTGGATATTTATATTAAAAATGAAATTTTTATCCTTGGTTTTTGGGACGTTACATACAATTAACCACGTTAGCATCAGTAGGCCTTGGAACAAGTTCCCAAGTTCCATTAGAAATAAGTGCATTATATTCATCTTTCATTGCATTTAGCAAATTAGGATCTCGAAACGCATGAGCATGCGATTTTGGAATAGGTGAGGAAAACTCAAAAATAGTCGTGTGAACATTAAGTTTGGTAATTGGTTTCGTGATGCCACGTTTGAACCGAGTGGTCATGGGGTGAGAGGGGGCTGGAGTGGGGACAGTTAAACAGGAGCTGAAGACCGAGGGGATGCCGGAGCAGCATTGGAGGCTGTCGGCGATATTGGTGGAAGGTTATTAGCAGCGGAAGGAGTAGAATAAAGAGGGACAACCACATGAGACGAGTGATTAAACTCGTTGCGGGAATCCTCAATGTTGAGGAAATCATAATCCGGAGATTTGTTGGGTGTAAAAGAGCAAAAGGGAAAAACTGATTCATCAAATGTGACATGGAGAGAGATGATAATTTGATTGGTGTGTAAGTCGAGACATCGAAAACTTTTATGACTATACTAGATAACCAAGGAAAATGCAAGGAACCGATCTTGGTTGAAGCTTGTGAGTGTTGTTTAAGTGAGGGTAGCATAGGTAACCAAAGACACGTAGATGTGAATATTGAGGTTTTTTATTGAATAGTTTTCGATAAGGAGTGTCATTTTAGAGAGCAATGGAGGGTAGGATATTTAAGAGGTATGTGGCCATCTAATGGGCTTCAACCCAATAGGTGGGTGGAATGTGGGCTTGAAAGATAAGGGTACGAACAATGTTGTTGAGAGTGTCAAGCATGCATTTGGATTTACCGTTTTGTTGGGAGGTGTATGGACATGAAAAATGAATATGGATTCCATTTTGGTCACAAATATGGTGGAAGTGGTTGTTATCAAATTCTTTTCCATTGTCACATTGGAAAATCTGAATGTTGGTTTTAAATTGGTTTTGGATATAAGCACGAAAAAAGAGAAACTTGGAAAAGGCTTCTGTAACAACGTAAATTTTCAAACCAAAATTTTCAATTTAAAAACACAATTTTCTCAATCCAAAATCTCAAAGTGTCACAATATCAAATCATCAAACACATATCCAAAAACTGTATATATAACAACTCCATGATCCTCTCTAAACATAACTCAATCTCTGATGTGTGTACAATCAAGTCGGTGCCTTCCCGTGATCCTGAGAAGTACCTAAAACACATAACACATAACACGGTAAGCACGAAGCTTAGTGAGTTCCCCAAAATACCACAAATCTCATTAGCCTCTCATGGCTATACTCAGATAAGACCCTCCGATCAATGCGTCTCAGTGGGACCCTCTGGTCCCACAACTCAGCTGGACCCTCCGGTCCCTCAACTCCGCAACTCAATATAATACACATCATATATATCACAAAGACAATAAGCAGGATATCTCAATACACAGTATGTGCACATAAGACCCTCCGTTCACACATGGATTACCCCTCAAGGTAAGTATAGTGAAAAGACTCACCTCATAAGCTAGCAAGTAACAATCTCGTACACGGAATCTCGAACTGGCCTCCGCCTAACACATAGAATAATTATCTCTAATTAATACTCTACTCATACTCAAAATATACCAAAGGTTGCTCTCTCTCTCTCTCTCTCTCTGACTCTTGGAATGGGTAAAAGACCTTTTTACCCCTCCATGGTCTCCATTACTCATGTTGACCAAATCCTAAAGTCAACAGAAGTCAACTCGAGTCAACATTCCATGTTTGACCTGACTTGTCGAGTGCACCCATGTGACTTGTCGGGTCCACTCGTTTCCTCAGAAGTCTCGTGAAGGTCCAACTCAGCTCTTCGAGTTAACCCCCAACCCGCCGAGCTATCGTATGATCAAGCTTATCGGGACAACCCTAACTGACTCGTCGAGTCGGATCATCGACTCGGCGAGTCCATTCAGACTCACTTCTCATTCAAACGATTTCAAGGCAGAAAACCTTCCCAAACTCTAGATCTACACTCTCAAGGCTCGATTATCATGTAAAGTCATGAGCTTTACGTCCATGCATGGCACTTAGGGCTTGAAAGGCCAAGAACATGCTCTATTAAGGGGTTTTCACTCAAAAGCTCTATTATGGCTGAATAAAGCAGGGACCTTTGGACTCTAGGGACCTCTCAAGGTCCAGATCTGATGTCCAAATCTCTATATGAACTCAATACACTCAAAGTCCCAATATTAGATGGAAAAAGCCCTAAACACCAATAATGTGAGATCTACCCAGCAAAATGAGAAAGGTGTGGACTTTTTACCTTTCACAGAAGCTCCTGGATGAAATAGCCACGAATCTAACAGTCACTTCTCGTCCCTTGGCTTGGAATCCTTCCTTTCTCTTCAAAAAATGCACAAAACACTCAAAGTTAGCTCAAATACTTTCTCTTATCTCAATGGCTGATTAGGGTTTTCTCTCAGTGAAGTTGGGTAGTCGGTGAGCCGCAAATGAGGCTATAAGTGTCCTTAAATAGGCCCCAAACCGGGGATTTAGGGTTTCATCACTCAGCGTCTACTCGGCGAGTCGACTCTCTGACTCGTCGAGTAGGTTACTAATCCCTTGTGGCCAAACACGACTCTACTCGACGAGTTGTAGCACCAACTCGTCGAGTTGCTTAATAGCCCTCAAATATAAATAAATAAATAATATACCTGGGAGTCCGGATGTTACAACTTCATATTTCTTTCTAAAAGGATACACCTACACAAAATGAGAAAATTGATCAAGAAATATAACATAATATTTAATACCACTATGACTTTCCAAAGGTGAAGTCCAAACATCAGAATGAATAACTTGAAATCGAAACAATGCATCGGTTTTTGATAAATCAAAAGACAAACGAACATGCTTTCCAAGTTGACAAGCATGGAATAATAAAAGAGAATCTAGCTTATTACATGAAATAGCTTTATTGGAAAGTAGAGTTTTAAAAACGGGAGCGTCAGGGTGACCGAGTCTTTGGTGCCACGTGGAAGAGCTGATGGTGAGGAGGGTTTGAGGAATAGGAGATGTAACTAGATAAAGGTCACCCATGCTATCACATCTAATGAGGATTTTTGTGGTCTGGAAATCCTTCACAGAAAAACCAATTTTTTCAAATTCAATGGAACATTTATAATCACAAGTAAATTTGCGAACAAAAATAAGGTTTTTTAATGATTTGAGGGGTAATGAGAATATTTTTGAGATGTAGGGTGCAATATGGATTATAACAAAGGGTAGAGTGGCCAGTTTTAGTGACCGGAATTTAAGATCCATTACCGACTAAAACAGAAAAATTAGAGTTATTACACGTATTGCTAAAACACTTGAAGATACCTATGCTGTTGTGAAGGTAAGCGGTAGCCCCGGTGTCCATATACCAATCCGTATTGCTTGGATCGTGAAGGCCCATCGTATTTAATGCTTAAGGCAAAGTGGTGGCTTGATCATATGAAGGATACTGTAACACTTGCATTTGTTGTGACAGGTATGTAGGTTGTCCCACAGTGAGAAACACATGTGGTTGGGCTGATTGAGACTGAGCCCAAGGCTGTTGAGTTGGTGCACTGTTGATGGGCTACTGGGGTGGTTGTGATCATGTGTAACACTCCGATTCCTGGATGTAGGACTTGAGGATTTTGTGTGCAAGTTGAAGGGCCTACTCGACGAGTTGGTTGGCCTAACTCGTCGTGTAGGAGTTGATTTGGACGCACGAGTTATGAAGCCTACTCGTCGAGTTGGAGAGCTGGACTCTACGAGTTGAGGTTGTTTAGAGAAAACCCTAATTATTCGGGTTTGGACCCTATTTAAAGGACTTTAACTCCATTTCCCCGCCTCCCTCATCACCCTATCATGTCCAGAGAGAAACCCTAGTGAGCTAGCCCATATTTTGAGTGTGTGAAGCCAAAAGTGTGCATTCTTGGAGGAAGCTTGAAGAGTGAAGCACTTGGAACAAGAAGGAGTATTTAGATCCAGCATTCATACAGTTGTAGCATCTATTGGAGGTAAAAAGCCCTTACCTTGGCTTGCCATTTCTTAGATCTCTTCTTGTATGATTTTATGGGTATTTTGGTGCAAAATGAGGGCCATTTTCGGATTCATCTTGTCCAGGGGGAGTACTTGCATATCTGGACTCCTCTAAGCCCTCATGTACATAAAGTCTCAATTATTATGAAGCTTAGACCCTTCTTCATGTTCTAAACCCCTTCTTGAGCATAGTCTTGGGTATTCGAGCCTTGTGAGGCCTTGCATGATCGTAAAGTTAGCAACTTTACATGGTAACTTCATCCTAGGAGGTTGGATATGGAGTTTGGAACATTGGAATCGACTGGAATGAGTTTAATGAGAAAAGACTGAAGAACTCGATGAGTTGGGCATACAACTCGACGAGTTGAGTTGGGTTTTCCCATTTTAGTATACAGAGTAAACTCGACGAGTTGGTGGAACGACACGATGAGTAGTTAGGGTTTCCCCAATCTTCTAGACTCTGCATGGACTAGACGAGTTGGCTAGCAACTCGGCGAGTTGACTCGGGTTTTCGTGATTACTGAGTATTGAGGAACTCGACGAGTTGGTTCAGCTTTGACTGTTGACTTCCGTTGACTTTAGGGTTTGGTCAAGCTATGGATTTTGGAGGCTATGGAGGGGAGGAGTCTAGACCATCAGTTTGAGTGTGGATATACTGCTCTACTATGCGAAGTGAGTCTTCTCACTATACTTACCTGAGTGGTAATACTGTGTGACCGGAGGGTCTTATTTGAGTTGTCGATCGGAGGGTCCTATGTGCTTATATTGAGTTATGTGATATTATGCATTCGTCTTTGTGATATGCTATATTATTTTGTGCCTTACTGAGTTAGGACCGGAGGGTCCAAACCGAGCTGTGAGACCGGAGGGTCTTCACTGTGTTACAGGACTAGAGGGTCCGACCCGAGCTGTGAGACCAGAGGGTCTTCACTGAGACACATGACCGGAGGTTCCATACCGAGCCGTGAGACCAGAGGGTCCTCACCAAGACGCATGACCGGAGGGTCAATGCCGAGCTATAGCCATGAGAGGCTTATTATTTGTGTATGTGGTATTTTGGGGAACTCACTAAGCTTCGTGCTTACAGTGTTGTGTGATATATGTTTCAGGTACCTCTCAGGATCACGGGAAGGCGCCAGCTTGATTGTACACATCAACTTGAGATTATGTTTTGTGGATTCTGGGATATTGTCAAACATTTTGTTGTCTTGAGTTTTGAACAACTTATACATTTGAGTTTTGAGAAATTTGAGATTGTGTTTTATGTGGTTTTAAAAATGAAAATTTTGTTTGAAAATTTAGAGTGTTACAAGTTGGTATCAGAGCCTTGGTTTGAGGGATTCGGATGTACTCTCGAGTATGTCTGGACTCAAACTGAGGAATTGAGAAAATTTTCTAAAAAGAGAAATGATTTTTCTAAAACGAGTAATAGCTTTTAAGAGAAAACGAGATGAAGCAGTGTGTACAATCAGCCAAAGCCCGAATAGTGATTTCCCAAAATATCATTACTTGTTTATATTATGAGATGCTTATTAGAGCTGCATGCTAGAGGATAGGCTAGGTATTTCAGGAATTTAGAGCTAGAGTTGCCTGATTCATGATGCCTTAGCCTAGGGGATGCTATTGATTGATATTATCTGCTATTTGCTCTATGTATGTACTGAGTAGGAGTACCTAGCAGGAATCTTTTAGAGAGAACTTTGAGTAGCGGAGTAATCTAGGAGAGATACCTAGATGTGCATTTGAGGAATCTACTGAGAGAGTAGTTAGATACCCACGAGGGGTAGGATTGCATGAGTTCGGTGATGCCTTTTGAGTTGTGGATAGAGCAAGTGGAGTGTATGCTAGAGTGGTTTTATGTGCTGGTGGAGGTTATTCGATACCCGAATGCTGCTTGCTTTGTGCTTTGTGGAACTCTTGAATGATGGGAGCCAACTACTAAGTAAATATGACGATATTCAAGAGGTAGATGGCTGGCATCATGAGGGGTTCTTCAGCAGCTGATGGCAGACAAGTGCGAGAACCTAGGAGAGCCTGGGTTGTAATTTTAGTCCGATGAGTACGCTGTTTAGAGAAGAGTATTCGCTGGAGAGCGAACATGTGTAATGGGATTGGAGATCGAGAAGGTTGAGCAGCTACTTAGGAAATTTGGGACGATCAGTGTGGAAAGTATGTGTAGATGTGGCAGGTAGTATGGGCCCGTACTACTAAAAGAAGAGGACCCATACTAGAAACAGGGAGAATTCCAGAGGTTCTAAGTAGCAGATTGAGGGGAGATAACCTGGTTCGGGTACCATGATTCGTAGTAGAGTGTGCTTCTGTCTTTACCAGTTATCCCGTTGTGGTTGTTCAGACTGAGAGTGGATGTGGTAGATTGTGGGGCCAGAGGGCCATGTCAGTAGAGCTTCAATAGAATGTACCTTGCGAGGAAAATTGAGTTTAGATCCCGAGGGGTTTTAGTGGTGAGGTGCCATTTGGAGTTGCAGGACTCGAGGAAAAATGGAGATGATGCTTTATGGAGGATTACGATCTAGGTTGAGTGATCGGCCGATGGTTGAGATGTCACTTTCTGAGACGAGAAATTCCCTATTTCCGCTTCCCGTGTGGAGCAAAAGAGATAACGAGCTTCCGGTTTCAGAGTTTGGAGGTAAACCCTGTGGGGTAGCATATAGTTGAGATATTTTCACCAGAGTATGTGTGGTATGTGTGCTGCGAGGTATTTCTTATATCATGAGAGTGTCATCAGAGGGGACTGAGATGGATGAGGACAAGGATATGCCTTAGTTGAGTACAGTAAGGCATATTCCAGAAGCAGTTCCTGGTAATCAAGAGGAGTATATCGGGGCGGCGGCCCTCGTTGTTTACGTTGTATATCGACTGTGAGAGTAAGGTCTCTTGCTTCTATGATAATTCACACGATGGAATGTTGGTTGAGGAATCAGAGATGAGGTGTGTGTGATAGTTCATTATTCTCAGGTGAGTGAGTTGTAACTAATTCGGGACAATCGAGATGTCCGGTGATGTGTCGGTATGAGATTTTGGGTGACTAGAGGCAGTCACATTGGGAGGATTCCGAGGTTTTCATCTGAGATACAGGATACTTGGAGTTATTTGGTCATTATCTGGAAGATCATCGAGTGCTGCATGGTACGTTCCATGAGTTGGGAATGGTACATCTGGTGAGCCAGTCTGTAGTGTGGTCTGTTTGGTATGTCAATGGACGATGGTTCGAACCCTAAGTGGGGGGAACTGGGTATTCTGTTGGGAGGATCATCAATCTGCTTGATTTGCAGTTCAGAAGATTGGATAGGGGGATCTGCGGTCCGGGTATATGAGACTTGAGTTCTGTGGTAGTCAAGGCAAGGTATAGAGCGAGATGATGCATGTTGCATATGCTCAGGAGAGAATGAGTGTCTTCACGGCAGGTGGCCGTTGGACAGGAATCTGATTATGGTCTATGTTTCTTTGGTGTCCCAATGTTTGAGTTTCGATACGGTTGGGTTGCTGAGGTTAAGATTCGAGTGCTGAGAGATTGATAGTTCGACGTATAGGTTGTTATCTTTATTCCGGAAAGGGCAGCAGTTGATGTGTCAGTCAACTTCAGTGTCAGTATGAGTAGTTTCGTATGGGCTTGATTAGTAGTGGATGGGGCTTTGGATTGTTGTCAACGTGTTCTTAGTCATTGATGATTTCTCCGTGCTTCAAGTTATGAGTTGGAGTACTTCAGGGCTTTGATTTGTGTGAGTGGAAGATCAGTGGTCGTGGCAAGACATCGTGAGATTCTGTGATGGTGTATCGAGGTATCCGAGTATGATGCCCTAAATTGTTGGATTACTATGAGACTTGGGTTTGTCAGACGGAAAGTGGAACATCAAGTGACTATATTTCTAGATGTGAGACCGTCAGTAAATTGTCGCCAGATGGGGATTGTCTAGGGGTGTGAACTGTACTGAGGGAAAGTGCTTTGTTTACGATAATTTTCATCAAGAGTAGTGACACATAATTTGGGAAGGTGAACGCACCTATCTATGTTGGACCGCGGAGCATGAGTTAGTGAACATGGTATGGTGATAGCTTGATGGCGAGATTGTGGGGTGACAAGAGAGTGAGTGGATCCAGGTGGGAGTAATCACTTAGGACTGTCAGGGAAAACCGTGGGGTGAGCCCATGGCGAGTAAAAGAGAGTATTGTAATACTATGGGGAGCCGTAGCATTCACGATGTCAGTACGAGAGAGTATTGTAATACTACGGGGAGCCGTAGCATTCACGAGTCAGTACGAGAGAGTATCGTAAGACTACGGGGAGCCGTAGCACTCAGTAGCTAGTGAGAGATTGTTATAAGACTGTGGGGAGCCGTAACACTCATCAGTCAGTGAGAGAGTGATGTAAGACTACGGGGAACCATGGCATTCACTAGTCAGAGTGCGACGTAGAGGGGTTTTTTTAGGTCTGAGTAGCCTTGCCAACTGAGTCTGTGGGAACCTGGTGACCGAATCAGGGGCGAGACTGGGGTCTCAGCGATGGTCGGAAACCGTAGTGTTTTGAGTTAGAGAGGGGTTGTCGCAAATCGGAAGGATCGAGGTGTAATGCATGTGTAGAATCGTGGAACATGGGTCATGAGTTGAGTTCTAGATTGGGACGAGAGGTTCCAATTCTGTGTCGGACCAGACTCTTGTGGGTGAGTTTGGCTCTATCTGTGTGGAGGACGAGCAGGTTGGGATTTCGGAGTCTCATATGGATTTCATTCTGAGTGGGATGTGTTTCCCATTTAATGTTTTAGACTTGGGTGAATCGGTTTGTTGGTTTGACGAGGACCACGACACGCATGAAGTAGCAAGGAGTAGACGACCGAGGTCGTATGTGGGGTGCGACTTCGAGTCGGTTGTAGCAATCGCTTGGGGTAAAGCGAATTTCATGATTTTGGAGTTCAAGGTGATTGGTTGAGACAACGGTTGGCTAGAACGACTGTGACATCTATTGTCGGATGAACTAGGGTAGCCTTGGAGATTCAACTCTTGGGTCGGGAGCTAACCTGGTACTCTGTGTTGGGAGGAACATTGAGGGGAAGCCGGGGCTTATGATTGTAGAGATAAGAGGATAGCTCCAACCAGGCATGGTCATTTTTCTAGTGTCCGAGGACAGAGTATTGAGGTTCATTCTTCAGATGGGTTCTGATAGCGGTACCGGTGGTTGGTCCTTGATGAGATGTGGCCCCTCCGTTCCTTTTGAGTTACGATCTGGATCGACTACTGTGTATGACATGAGTAATCAACAGCTAATTATTGGTCAACGACTTGTTCCCATCAGTCGCAACAAGATAATCAGAGTTGGAAGTTTTTATCAGGGTCTTTTATTCGATGAGCGATTAACATGATGATATTCTGTATGGGCGGTCTGTCGGGGAGACATACCACTATAGTTTTCAAGTTCTTGAGAGTCAGAGCTGGCACTGCAACGGCAGAGGGGTCCGTCCTTCTTCAGGTTGGGAGTTCCCGTTTGGTTTCGGGTGTCTTGGGAGGGATATCGTTGTATGATATGAGATTTTCCAGTGATGCTTCTCGGGTGTTTGTTTCGATCGATGTGTTGATAAATAGCGATTTCGAGGGAGAAATCTAATTTAAGTGGGGGACAATTGTAACACCCTGATTCCTGGATGTAGGACTTGAGGATTTTGTGTGCAAGTTGAAGGGCCTACTCGACGAGTTGGTTGGCCCAACTCCTCGTGTAGGAGTGGATCTGGACGCGCGAGTTATGAAGCCTACTCGTTGAGTTGGAGAGCTGGACTCGACGAGTTGAGGCTGTTTAGAGAAAGCCCTAATTATTCGGGTTTGCACCCTATTTAAAGGACTTTAAGTCCTTTTCCCCGCCTCCCTCATCACCCTATCACATCCAGAGAGAAACCCTAGTGAGCTAGCCCATATTTTGAGTGTGTGAAGCCAAAAGTGTGCATTCTTGGAGGAATCTTGAAGAGTGAAGCGCTTGGAACAAGAAGGAGGCTTTAGATCCAACATTCATACAGTTGTAGCATCTATTTGGAGGTAAAAAGTCCTTACCTTGGCTTGCCATTTCTTAAATCTCTTCTTGTATGAGTTTATGGGTATTTTGGTGCAAAATGAGGGCCATTTTCGGGTTGAGCTTGTCCAGGGGGAGTAGTTGCAGATCTGGACTCCTCTAAGCCCTCATGTACATAAAGTCTCAATCTTTATGAAGCTTAGACCCTTCTTCATGTCCTAAACCCCTTCTTGAGCATAGTTTTGGGTATTCTAGCCTTGTGAGGCCTTGCATGATCGTAAAGTTAGCAACTTTATGTGGTAACTTCATCCTAGGAGGTTGGATCTGGAGTTTGGAACATTGGAATCGACTGGAATGAGTTTAATGAGAAAAGACTGAAGAAATCGACGAGTTAGGCATCCAACTCGACGAGTTGAGTTGGGTTTTCCCGTTTTAGTATACAGAGTAAACTCGACCAATTGGTGGAACGACTCGACGAGTAGTTAGGGTTTTCCCCGATCTTCTAGACTCTGCATGGACTCGACGAGTTGGCTAGCAACTCGGCGAGTTGACTCGGGTTTTCGTGATTACTGAGTATTGAGGAACTCGACGAGTTCATGAGTTGCACTCGACGAGTTGGTTCAACTTTGACTGTTGACTTCCGTTGACTTTAGGGTATGGTCAAGCTGTGGATTTTGGAGGCTATGGAGGGGCGGAGTCTAGACCAGCAGTTCGAATGTGTATATACTGCTCTACTATGCGAAGTGAGTCTTCTCACTATACTTACCTGAGTGGTAATACTGTATGACCGGAGGGTCCTATTTGAGTTATCAACCAGAGGGTCCTCTGTGCTTATATTGAGTTATGTGATATTATGCATTAGTCTTTGTGATATATGATATATTATTCTGTGCCTTACTGAGTTAGGACCGGAGGGTCCAAACCGAGCTGTGAGACCGGAGGGTCTTCACTGAGTTACAGGACTGGAGGGTCCGACCCGAGCTGTGAGACCAAAGGGTCTTCACTGAGACACATGACCGGAGGGTCCACACCGAGTCGTGAGACCGGAGGGTCCTCACCGAGACACATGACCGGAGGGTCAATGCCGAGCTATAGCCATGAGAGGGTTATTATTTGTGTATGTGGTATTTTGGGGAACTCACTAAGCTTCGTGCTTACAGTGTTGTGTGATATGTGTTTCAGGCACCTCTCATGATCGCGGGAAGGCGCCGGCTTGATTGTACACATCAACTTGAGATTATGTTTTGAGGATTCTGGGATATTGTCAAACATTTTGTTATCTTGAGTTTTGAACAACTTATACATTTGAGTTTTGAGAAATGTGAGATTGTGTTTTATGTGGTTTTAAAAATGAAAATTTTGTTTGAAAATTTAGAGTGTTACATCATGGGCCTGAATTGACAGGCCAAAGAGAAGCTAGCTGTTGGGCCATATTATTTAGAGCAGGAAGGATGCCTCATTGAGGAAACATAAAATACACTAGCCAATGAGTCTGTCCCCCCAGTCGACGTTGTGCTGATTGCCTCCATTACCATCGGACCGTCTAAGGCCCCTGCTGGAGCGACCACCTCTGCCACCGCCATGGTGGTTCCGACCATCACCTCTTCCTGAATTTTGTTGTTGATTGACGCGTCGCGGTTGCGGAATGTGAGATTGATACACAATATTAAGAAAGGTGAATGAAGAGGGCTGTCTTGAATGGTGGAATTAATTGATTGAGTTTTCTTTTTGTTCATCATTCGTTCTTCAAGAGTGAGTTTAGATCTCATGTGATGAAACGTGGGGAAGGGTGATGTGTGTCGGATGGTAAGGGCAATGTGCACATACTTCGCTGACAAGCCATTAATGATGTAGATGAAAAGATTTCTCTCGTCAACAGGTGATCCAATATTGGTAAGAAGGTCCGAAATCGACTTCACTCTAGAGCAATATTCAAGAATAAATTGATTACCGATTGAAAGTTGGCGCAGTTCATCATCAACTTCGATGACAATGGTCTCCTTGTTCTCATGAAAAAGGTCTTGAATTGTCTGCGAGACATCATCGACAGTGGAGTCATGTTTAAGAATGGATTGGAATACGGTTTATGAAAGGGTACCATACAACCATTGCTTAACAATGTTATCAACTTAAGTGTAACCCTCCAAAAATCATAAAAATTTAAATTTTTTTAAAACAACCATTAACCATCATTGTTTACAAAAAGAGCTATTTTTTTCAAAAGTAAAGTCATATCAGAGTGTCCCAAAAATCCATATCATGAAAATAGGAAGATGTACACGATCAGGCATTCGCTTTCCCACGATCATTAGAAGTACCTGAAACAATAAACTAAAACTGTAAGCCAAAGCTTAGTGAGTTCCACCAAAGTACCATCACACATCATAACAAACAAAGCATGCAAATAGGGGTCTTCAGCCTGACTGGACCGTCTCACAGGGCCTACGTCCTATCCGGACCACCCGGGTGTCTTGACCTTCAGCACAAAGCAGGACCGCCTCAACCCAACCACAATATGTCGACATATGTAAAAAAACAAACATAAACATAGAAGTGGCAAAATACAGATAACCATACGGATCTGCTACTCAATTAGATACTAGCATAACACTATCCTATAACTAGGATAAATAATCTAGTGGGTCGGCATTGGTACCTTCGACCCACGAGTACAGTGAGGAGAACTCACTTCTCAATCCGAACACAAGCTGAATAAATCTCTGCTCCGCAAACCGGCTCTACCCGACACCTAATAATCAAAATATTGCCCAATCTAAAATTAATATCAGTTTACTTAAAATACCATTTTGGTCAACATTGGTCAAACTCAACAAACCAGTCGAGTCAACCCAGCCTCGTACACGGGGCGTACACAGATGTATGCGAGGCATACTCTGTTTGACCGAGGAGTCGGGGTGAAGACCGCGTACACGCAGCGTACCCTTTGCTACGCCCAACATACGTACCTGGTCAGCAATCCCTTCTCAAAAGGACTTTCGTCCAAAACCAGATCCAAGTCCCAAATGTTGTCTTTAACCATAAAATTTCCAAATTTATGGTCTTGCATGGCCATTAAGTGTTTAACAGTAGAAACCCCAACATCTTAAGCCATTAAGACAACCAAACTCATGCATGGGGAAGAACTAAGAGCCAAGATCATATTTTTATCACTCAAACTATCCTAAAACATCCAAAAGGACAACTAATTGGGTCTAGAGTAGCTTATACCCAAAAGGACCAAGAATATGGGGCTAATAAGCAAAAAATATGAACATACGAAAGATCTAATGATATGATCATCAAGTTCAGAACTTTATATCTCAAAATGAAGCTTGGAGGTGAGGTGTCCCTGAATCTATGAGGTCTTGGTCTTCTAAGTGGGTGCTTCTTTCTTCACCTTGCTTCAAAGGCACCACAAACACACACTTTTGAGCTCAAAGGAACACACACAATAGATTAGAGTTGCAATGGACGAAATGAAGGTTGAAGGCTAGTAGGGAGTGAGCATTTGAGACTTAAAGATGTTTATATAGGGTCCAAACCCTAAAAATTAGAGTTTGAAGATCTCGCACGTACGCCCTGCGTACGCTATGTACGCCCAACGTACGTGACCTCGACCTGAATTTACAAAAATGCCACTATGGGCCATTTTGCAAGCTTTCTCATACACAAGGGCTAAAATGCAATAACTCTTCATACTTAGGGTTAAAATTGGAAATACCTCATAATCGGAATGTTACAATCAGTCCACTTTGGATCGTCTGGATTGGAATCAGAACCTGTGAGGTGATTGTAAATAGAGTATCCAATACAATGGGTCAGTAACAACTCTTTCCATGAGTCGTAGTTCATCCTATCGAGATCAAGAAGAAGTGGGACATAAGACTTGATGTTGGTACAACCATAGGTACGATCGGTGGGATTAGGTTTGGGTGAGTTGATTGTATCGTCAGACATGATGAGAGAAACTGTGGAGAATTAAGAAACTTTTGGAAAGGGAGGGAAGATGGGGAATACACCGTACATAGGAGGATCGATTAGGGTTAAGTGAATACGCTTGATACCATGTAAGATCAGTATTTTCCCATAAAATGGCGTATATCCTTTTCATTGATAAAAATACACAAAATACAATATATGCGTACATTACAATGTAATTGGGCTATCTAACAATCATAACCCAAACTGCACATCCAAGAATCATTGGAGTCGTTAAGATTCCCGTTTTAAAGGGTTTCAAGTAAACCCAAAAGCCAATGAGCTTCGGTTCCAAACTTCAACTCTCGCCTCCACTACCAAATCCAACGATCATAATAGGGTACATGATGATCGAACTTAGATTTTGAGAGGAATATGTTAGACATTTCCTTTAAACAAAAATGAATCCCACATTTGTAGATTGCTCGAAATTTGTTTCAGGATAATCCAAATGTGAAACATGCTTCAGTATGTATGGAAATAACAACGTATTTCTTTAGAAAAAGTTTTATAGCTAAAAATTATATAAACTAAAAACTTTAATTCTTTAGATAAATGTTGATGAAAATCTCCAATGGAGGTTAAACCAATATCAAAGACATAACTCGAACTTTAAGTATGTAACTATTTTCAAGGCCAATCTATGATTAATGAATCTCTAAATTGTCTCTATCACCATTACTTCAACCCAATAACATATCACTTTATACATATATCAAAACAACACATTACACTAGAAACTATTAAGACACACATACTTTATAACCATCTTAAATCATCATCGTAAACAAGATGGGATTATGAGATTATCATTTACTAAGTACTTTTTATTTTATCATTTTCACTTTCATATCACAATTTATTAAACGTCTCTTTATTTTATCATATATGTTGTAAATTGTAATGTGGTTATGTAACCAAATTCCTTGAAGAGGCGTTGATCTCAACTTTTATTTCTTTTTTTCTTGTTATAATGTAGTAAAAAATATCATATTATTGTATGTATTTGAAATTAATTTTACCATTATATAGATAATATATTCCATTTTAAAACCAGATTGTTCGTTTAATTAGACGACTCGGTGTGGGCAACGACGAGTGCCGTATTGGTGAGGTGTACAACCTTTAAAGGCGTTACCACAGGGGAACACCCCCCCCCCTCCCGTTATGTGGTCTTCATTGGTGATGGCAACAAGCTGCAACGGGAAGAATATCCAATCAAATTTCGATGTTGACTCCGATTTTGATCATATTAACCGACATTTATCAATCGTTTGTTGTATGCGATTTTGACCATATTAGCGAGAATGAGGTTTGGTGAAGATGATTTTTATGAGGGAGAGGCGCAAGAACACAAATAGGTTGGAGAAGACGATTGGAAGAGTAAATTTATTTAGGTTAAAATGAGATTGGGCCTGTTGCAATTGTTTGAGCTTTTTTTTTATATGTTTTAGGCTAAAATAATCTTTGGCATGTACATTTTTTTTTAAATTAGCCTATGGTGATCTTTTCTATAATTATATGTTAATAAAAATCATAAATGACTACCGTTTTAATTAATTTTGTTTTTATAAATATAAAAAATTAAATCGAAAAAAAAAATGATGACATGGAGTGTTAAAATTAGTTGTTCATTTCCTTTATTTGGTGTTATAATACTATATTGACATGACATTTGAAGTGACAACTTTTGGATGTGATGACACCTATTAACTAGTTGTCCACACCTACTAGTCTTAAAAGATCCATAATTCCTAAAACAGACCAAATGCTTTGTATATATAAAAAGATACTAAGAAAAAGGAAATATGATTTTAACTGTGTAATATATTTTAGAACCATAACACTTTATTGAAGAGCTCAACCATTATTAGACGAAAAAATCGCAATATATGTTCTTTTACGAAAAAGGCTAACCTTATAAACAAAAGAAAAAAACTTGTGGACATAAACACTTTCTATCATAACTATCCGCTTGTATTCACTTTCCTCTTCTCCCCACATCAATTTTCTATATGTTGGTCATGTACATTCAACCTATGAAGATTTTATTGTAAGTATTTAACTATTTATGAATCAAAGTGGTGATTCAATATTTTTGGGGATTCAAAGCTTCACACAAAACCAAATGGAGAAGAAGACTACATCAAGGGACTTGTCACTTGAAATTGGATACTAGTGTAAATTTGTATTTTCCCATTCAAACCATATCATTAAAGATATACGTGTGTGTGTATATATATATATATATATATATATATATATATATATATATATATATATATAAAGAAAATAGCCTCCATACAATGGGCCAAGCAAAGCTAGAAATACAAAACACAATTAAACTAATATAACAAGTCTGTTAACAGCCCCCCGCAGTTGGAACGGGAGGAGGATCCGTAACGTTTAAACTGGACCGAAAGTCAATAAACATTGAAGATGGAAGACTCTTGGTAAAAATGTCGGCATATTGAGACGAAGAAGGCACATGAAGAACCCGAACATGCCCAATAGCAACCTTGTCACGAACAAAATGAAGATCAATCTCAATATGCTTAGTCCGTTGATGTTGAATTGGATTAGATGACATAAAAACGGCACTAACATTATCACAGTAAACAATTGAGGCTCGTTGAGGTGAGTAGTGCAACTCTAAAAGTAAATTTCGGATCCAACAAGTCTCAGCAACAGTATTAGCAACGCCCCGATACTCGGCCTCAGCACTAGACCGAGAGATAGTGTGTTGACGTTTGGATGACCAAGATAGAAGATTATCCCCTAAAAACACGCAGTAACCAGAAGTAGAACGTCACGTGACAGGACAACCAACCCAATCCGCATCAGAATAACCAATAAGCTCACGAGAAGGAAAGCTAAAAATCCGTAATCCATGACTAACAGTACCATGAACATAACGCAAAATGCGTTTGAGAGCAGTGAAATGAGGCTCTCGAGGATCATGCATATATAAACAGATCTGCTGAACAACATAAGAAAGATCCGGTCGGGTAAAGGTGAGATACTGAAGAGCACCTGCAAGATTGCGATATAGGGTCAGAACATCAACTAGTGGACCCGAGCCATCAAGCTTCGAGGAAAGATCAGCCGGAGTACGTGCAGGTTTGCAATTGAGCATAGATGCACGTTCAAGAATATCAGTGGCATATTTATGTTGAGACAAAAATAAACCATTAGTGGATCTAGTAACAGAGATACCCAAAAAATAATGCATATCTCCCAGATCAGTCATAGATCACTCAGCACTGAGAGTGGAGATGATTCTAGCAAGTAACTGAGATGATGAGCCTGTGAGAACGATATCATCCACATATAACAGAAGATAGGCAAGATCAGATCCCTGTCTGTAAATAAATAAAGATGAGTCACTCCTGCTATGAACAAAACCAAGACGATAAATATAATTAGCAAAACGCTGAAACCAAGCGTGAGGCGCCTGTTTGAGACCATATAAAGATCTTTGTAATAAATAGACGTGAGTCGGTCGGGATGAGTCCCGAAAACCCGGTGGCTGATGCATATAAATAGTCTCCTGAAGATGCCCGTGAAGAAAGGCATTCTTGACATCAAGTTGTTGAATGGGCCACTTATGAGTGACTGTAATGCTAAGAACAGTACGAATAGTGGCTGGTTTGACCACATGGCTAAATGTCTCATCACAATCAATACCGGGTCTTTGACTTCTACCATTGGCAACAAGGTGTGCCTTATAGCGAGCAAGGGATCCATCTGCATTCATTTTCTTTTTAAACAACCAAATACAATTAATAACATTAACACCGGGGGGGGTGGAGCAAGCACCTAAGTCCTGTTTGAAATAAGAGCAGAATATTCTTCTGTCATTGCATTTAGCCAATTAGGAACTTTAAGTGCCTGCAGGTAAGTTTTAGGAACAGGAGAAGAAGAATCAACATGAAGATTGAGTTTGTGAACCGGTTTTACAATGCTACGTTTTGCCCGAGTAAGCATAGGATGGTGAGATTGCATAGGAGTAGGAATGGTGATGGGAGTAGATGTACGAATGGAATTAGGTGACTAAGGAACAAATTGAGATTCAGAGGAAGAATTGGCATCGGAAGAAGAGGGATTGGAAAAGTCAGAATCATAAGGAGGAGGAGTGTCGAGAAAGACGACATCAGAATTGGGAGAAGGAGGAGTGGGCACCTGATGTTTTTCTTCGGTAGGGGTGGGATAAGGGGTAGGTATAGTAGGTACGGGTAGAGGAACATGTTCAAGAAACGAATACGAGGGAGAAGAATTTGGAGTCATAGACCCATAGGGAAAAACCGTTTCATCAAACACAACATGAAAAGAGATTATGATTTTCTGTGTATGAAGATCCAGACAACGATAACCTTTGTGGTTGGTAGGGTATCCCAGGAAAACACATGGGGTGGAACAAGGGGAGAGTTTGTGAGGAGGATTAATATTGGGAAAGCAAAGACAACCAAATACACGTAAATGAGTATAAGAAGGTGGTTGTTTAAAGAGTTTGTGAAATAGAGTATCATTGTTGAGAGTGGTAGTAGGAAGAATGTTTAAGAGATGGGTAGCCATGTGAAGAGCTTCAACCCAATAAGTAGGAGGGAGGTGGGCATGAAGTAAAAGAGTACGCACAACGTTGTTGATGGTGCGAAGCATGCGTTCAGATTTTCCGTTTTGTTGGGATGTGTGAAGGCATGAAAAACGCATTTTAATTCCATGAGTGGCAAAGAATGAGTGAAAGTTATGATTATTATATTCTCCCCCATTGTCACATTGAAACGATTTGATGTCTCTTTGAAATTGATTTTTAACATAAGCACTAAAATGCAAGAATTTAGAGAATAAATCAGATTTAGCACAAAATGGATACACCCACAAAAATTGAGAATAATTGTCAAGAAAGATAACATAATATTTAATGCCACTAACACTAGTAACCGGAGAGCTCCATACATCAGAAGGAACAAGTTCAAATGGAAAAGTAGAAACAAAATTAGATAAACTAAAAGGTAATTTCACATGTTTACCCATTTGACAAGAATGACACAAACTAGGAAGTTTATTACTAGAACATGGAATGAAACGTGTCACACCCCCAAACCAGAATAGCGGAAACATTCGGGGGTGGATGACTTCACGCAGTATCATAACAATTGAATATTTGTAAAGAAAGTAACCCAACCATCATAAATATAATAAAAGTTACATCGTTGCATGTAATACATGTTTCAAAAGAATATTACAAATATGATGATTTAAAATGTTTTGATAACAGACGCCTTAGCGTTCCTTCTCCAAAAGCTGATGGTTACCTGTATTACTAATTCCCTGAGAAATACAAGTAGTTTTGAAAAAGTGTCAACAATTAAGTTGGTGAGTTCATAAGCGTTTTTGTACTAAAATTTGTATGTCTTTCGGTAAAAATAACTGAACGTGTTTTCCAGAAAATCCAATATTTTCTATGTATGTGTGATAGTTTGAAAAGGTTCCAAAGGCTGGAATGCAATAGTATCTTTCATGCTAAAATGGTGAAAGTGGATTTATACATATATAATGTAACACTGAATGCATTTAAGAGTCTCGTAAATCAAAATATTTCGATATTCCATGTGAGATTTATAACCATGCTATTGACCCAGACTGCCTGTAACAACGTTCTTCAGGCGTTGCAGTGTTATGACGTTTATCACCCCAGACCTGCCGGTCTAACTGTAGCTAACAGTTTAGGTGCGGGATTGTCAATCCCGTATAGATCTATACACAAGTATCACGGTCTCCCTACAAGAGATTATGGTTTATAATACAGGACTTGAAATGCGTACTTGAGAGTACGGTGAAGCCGGATGTCTCACAAAACTTGGTATCAATAAATTTACGGAATGAAAAGTCCACACTACTTGTAAATAAAAGTATTTCCTTTTTATCGTGTTTATGTAAAGTTGTCATGAATATTTCGTAAACTACACATATAATAGTTTTTCAAAAGTGTGTTCCATTTGGTGATAAAAACTTGACGTAATACCAACTTTGCATGTAAAGTGTAACGTTGGTGTTAATGTTGTTTAACATTTATAAACAGGATGTAAGTAAAATATTCGAACCCATATATAACGGTGCGTATTTGAACATAAGTTTTTCTCGTGTTTCACTTGTATTTCCCCCCTAAAACATGAAAAAAAAAACGTGAAAATGTAGGGGTATGAACTCACCTGGAAAGTGTGATGATTTGATGAAAACGAGACTTTACTCGGGTAGCGCTTCGACCGGGCAGTGGTAAGTTTCTTGGGATTCTCGGAGCTTCGGACCTTCGTCGGAACTTGGATATGTAACCGGGGTGTCGGGGTCATCTCGGGATGCTAAACGTAGAGTAGAAGTGAGAGAGAAAAGGGAAATGGGCAAGGGAAGTCGGAACCCTCGCATCTTATTTATAGGGGCTGGTCATGGTGCGAACGCGGGGCGTTCCTGCTGGGTACGCAGGGCGTTCCCCTGAACGCAGCGCGTTCCGAAGCTGAATTACGTCATCGCTTACGAACCTCGGATGGGACGGCGAAGAGTCAGGTCTGCGAGCACGAACGCGGCGCGTTCCCTCGGAACGCAGGGCGTTCCCTTCGGACCCGCCTTGAAGTGGTAAACAAAACTTGTAAAATCCGTAACTTTCGCGTATGAGCTCTGTTTTCGACGTTCTTTATATGCACGTGAAGGTGAGAATATACTCTACAACTCTCGTTTAGACTTCATCGGCAAATTTTGATTTATTTTTAATAATATATTTTTAACAGGCCGAGACTGGAAAAGTCCATTAAAAATCCATAACTTCTTCATCCGACGTCCGTTTTCGTCTGTCTTTTTACCGTTGTATTACCATTGACGAGATCTTAGATTCTCGTTTAGGTCGCGTCGGCTAAAAATAATTCAATTTCTATTTCGAGTTTTTAGCTGTCTATTGCTACTCCGAAACTTAGAAAAATCATAACTTCTTCATACGAAGTCAGATTTGGACGTTCTTTTTATACACGTTCACGGTTTAACATAATCTACGACTTTCGTTTAGATACCTAAGGCTAAAAAGTATTTTATTGAGATTTCACTTTTTACGCTTAACGGTGTTTTACCGGTTGTGTCGCGGATTTTCGATTCATCATAACTTCTTCGTTATAACTCGAATTTGAGTGTTCTTTATATTTCTGAAAACCTTGACGCGATATCTAATACTTTCTGTATCCCAATTGAGACTTTAGAACACTTTATTTTTGACGCTATTTTTTATTGAGTCAAAATAGTTTATAATAGTTGACTTTTTGAACATTACATTGACTCGAAATATCGGGTTGTCACATCATCCCCCCGTTAGAGGGAATTTCGTCCCGAAATTTAATCTAAGACAGAGATTATGGACTAGGAAAAAGATGTGGGTACTTTTGTTTCATCTGATCCTCGCGTTCCCAGGTGTATTCAAGTCCTCGCTTGGCATTCCAACGGACCTTCACTATGGGTATGCGACTTTGTTTTGTTCTCTTAATTTCCCGATCCATGATCTCTACAGGCTCTTCCATGAAGTGGAGACTCTTGTTGATTTCAATTTCGTCCAGAGGGACGACGAGAGTCTCATCGGACAGACATTTCTTTAGGTTCGACACGTGAAAGGTAGGGTGTATGTTATTGAGTTCCTGCGGTAATCGTAGTTTGTATGCCACCGGGCCGATCCTGGCAAGGATCTCGAATGGTCCGATATACCTTGGGTTTAGTTTCCCACACTTTCCGAAACATATTAAACCCTTCCAGGGTGAGACTTTCAATAGTACCCGGTCCCCAACCTGGAATTCCAAGGGTTTCCGTCTTTTATCCGCATAACTCTTTTGTCTGTCTCTTGAAGCCTTCAGTCGTTCTCGGATTTGGACAATCTTCTCGGTAGTTTCACTTATGATTTTCGGGCCAGTGAGAGTGTTGTCGGGTACTTGACCTCTAGCTAGTTGCGTGTCACCCACTTCAGCCCATCATAGAGGTGATCTGCACTTACGGCCGTAGAGGGCTTCAAATGGAGAAACCTTGATGCTAGTGTGATAACTATTGTTGTACGAGAACTCAACCAATGGTAAATGGGTATCCCAAGCTTTACCAAAATCGATCACACAAGCTCTTAGCATATCTTCCAAGGTTTGAATGGTTCTCTCACTCTGACCGTCAGTCTGTGGGTGGTAGGCGGTACTCATGTCCAGCCTCGTTCCTAGAGATTTTTGTAGTGACTGCCAGAACCTCGAGGTGAATCTACTATGTCGGTCCGAGATAATGGATATTGGTACACCATGCAGTCGTACAATCTCCCTGATGTATGTTCTAGTTAGTTTCTCTAGCTTATATGTTTCCTTTATTGGTAGGAAGTGCGCGGATTTGGTTAACATGTCGACGATCACCCAGATGGTGTCAAGTCCACCTGCTGTCTTGGGTAACTTGGTTATAAAATCCATGGTTATCCGCTCCCACTTCCACTCGGGTATTTCCGGTTGTTGCAACAATCCCGAGGGCTTTTGGTACTCTACCTTAACTTTGGCGCAAGTCAGACATTTGCCTACATAGGTAGCGATTTCGGCCTTCATGTTTGGCCACCAATACAGGTTCTTGAGATCCAGATACATCTTATCCGATCCAGGATGTATGGAGTATCGAGTCTTATGGGCTTCATTCATGACAACATCTCTGAATCCGCCAAACTTCGGCGTCCAGATCCGATTCATGAAGTAACGAACTCCGTCATCCTTGACTTCAAGATTCTTATCCATTCCTCTTAAGGCTTCATCCACCACATTTTCGGATTTCAAGGCTTCTATCTGAGATTCCTTGATTTGTGTGGACAGGTGTGAATGGATCGTCATAGTTAAAGATTTCACTCGGCGGCCCGAGTATTCCTTTCGGCTGAGGGCATCAGCTACTACATTAGCTTTCCCGGGATGATAAAGAATTTCGCATTCGTAATCGTTTAGTAGTTCTACCCACCGCCTTTGTCTCATGTTGAGTTCCTTTTGATTGAGGATGTGTTGAAGGCTTTTATGATCGGTGAAGATTGTACATTTCGTGCCGTAGAGATAGTGCCTCCAGATCTTTAGAGCGAAAACGACTGCTCCTAGTTCGAGATCGTGCGTGGTATAGTTGACCTCGTGCGTCTTGAGTTGTCTCGAGGCGTATGCGATGACCTTCCCTCGTTGCATTAGGACACATCCAAGTCCCTGGTTTGACGCATCACAGTAGACCACAAAGTCTTTTGTTCCTTCTGGCAAAGATAATATAGGTGCGCTACATAGGGCTCGCTTTAGTGTTTGGAATGCAACGTCTTGTTTTTCTCCCCAGCTGAAGGTTACCCCCTTCTGAGTCAGGGTGGTAAGTGGCTTAGCAATCTTCGAGAAGTTTTGTATGAACCTCCGGTAATACCCGACAAGGCCCAAGAATTGTCGGATTTCTGTTGGAGTCCTTGGAGTTGTCCAGTTCTCGATTGCCTTGATTTTGGAAGGGTCCACGTGTATCCCCTCCTTGCTGACCACGTGACCTAAGAAATCTACTTTCCGAATCCAAAATTCGCACTTTGAGAATTTTGCGTATAGCTTCTCTGTCCTTAATGATTCCAATACCTGTCGGAGGTGTTGGCTATGTTCCTCCTTGCTCCTTGAATAGATGAGTATATCATCTATGAACACGATCACAAATTTGTCCAGGAAAGGACGACATACTCGGTTCATCAAGTCCATGAACACCGCCGGTGCATTTGTCAATCCAAAGGGCATAACTACAAACTCGTAGTGACCATAGCGAGTTCAGAATGCCGTTTTGGGAATGTCTCCTTTCAGGACTCGCAGCTGGTGATACCCAGATCTTAAATCGATCTTTGAGAAGTAGCTCGCTCCTTGTAGTTGGTCGAACAGATCGTCTATGCGCAGTAAGGGGTATCGGTTCTTGATCGTGAGTTTGTTCAGTTCCCGGTAATCGATGCACATGCGAAAAGATCCGTCCTTCTTCTTTACGAACAGAACCGGTGCTCCCCAAGGTGAGAATCTCGGTCTGATGAACCCTTTGCTTAGAAGCTCGTTCAGTTGGCTGGATAATTCCTGCATTTCTGCTGGTGGTAGACGATACGGCGATTTTGCTACTGGGGTAGCTCCGGGAATCAAGTCGATCCTGAACTCGACTTGACGTTCTGGTGGGACTCCTGGAAGATCTTCAGGGAAAATGTCGGGGAAATTGCAGACTTCCGGAATGTCTTTAATGTCTTTCACTTCTCGTTTCTTGTCTACCATGTGGGCTAGGAAGGCATGATATTCTTTGCGAAGGTATTTTCGGGCTTTGACGCAAGAGATGATTTGTAAATTGGTATTGGGTTTGTCCCCATAAATGATAAGAGTTTTGCCGTTTGGCAGATTAAGGCGAACGACCCTTTCGTGACAAAGTATATCGGCATGGTGAAGGCTTAACCAATCCATACCGATGATGACATCAAAGCTTCTTATAGTGATCGGCATTAGATCGATTTGGAACGAGTGCTCATTTAAATCTAACGTGCAGCCTATGTACATATCGTTTGTGCTTTCTGTTTTACCGTTTGCCATTTCTATTGTAAATATTTTATTAAGTGCTTGGGGTTTTTGATTAAGTAAGTGTTTGAATTTATAACTCACAAAACTTCTCTCCGCACCACAGTCAAAGAGTATGCAAGCATAAATGTTGTTGAGGAGAAACGTACCCGTAACCACTGTGGGATCGGCTATTGCCTCGTTCTGCCCTATTGCCAGCACTCTTCCTACACCGCCAACATTCTTTGCCTTAGGGCAATCTCTCTTGTAGTGCCCAGTCTCCCCACACCCATAACATGCATGGCTCACTCCAGCACCAGGAACTTGGGTGATTGGTCGCGCCGGTGCCTTACAGAAACGGGCAGTGTGCCCTTTCCTGTCGCAGTTTTTACAGTGCATATCCCGACAATTCCCGTTGTGATGGTAATTGCATTTGTTGCACTTTGGTAGGTTCCCAGCATATTGTTTTACCGGCGTAGGGGTAACAGGGACAGCAGTGGGGGCAGTAGCGGCATGTACCGCACTATTTGTTTCTTTGAAGGTTCTTGCGAAGTTTGACCTTTCCTCTTGTTCCAAAAATTCTTCTTGTTGTTGTTGTTGGCATTGTTGTTATTGTTGTTGCTTCCTTTGGTTGGTTCCGGGACGACGGTCGTGACATCTTGGCAGACCCCATGATCGACGAGGGACTGTGCCAGTTGTTTGGCACTGTCGAACGTCGTGGGTTTGGAAGCTAGCACACTTCCTCGAAGCTGGGGCGACAGCCCCCAGACATACCTTTCCACCTTCTTGCTTTCTAGGGCCATCATCCCTGGGCAAAGTATTGTCAAATCACTGAACCTATTCGTATAGGTTGTGATGTCTAAGCCCACCATAGTCAATCCCCAAAGCTCCTGTTCAAGCTTCTGGATCTCACCCCTTGGGCAGTACTCTCGCAGTAGCATTTGCTTCAGGTTCTCCCAACCCATGGAGTTTGCCACCACCAGAGTTAGTGACTTGAAGTGGCCATTCCACCACGTTAGGGCTCGTTTGGAGAAAGTACAGGCGGCAAATTTTACTTTGCTCTCTTCGGGGCATGAGCATATCTCGAACACGGCTTCCGTTTTCTCTATCCATTGGGATAGAGCCATTACTCCCCCAGTTCCATTAAAGGGGATGGGTTTGCTGTTGGAGAAGTCCTTATAAGTACATTCCCCGGAACGTCTCTAGTTTTGTCCATTAGTAGAGCTATTTATTCCTCCCCCTGATCCGTTGTTACTCATTTGAGCCATTGCTGCAGTTACAGCAGCTGTTACAGCAGCCTGAAAGGTAGCAGCATCCATCGACGGAGGTGGAGGTGGTGGTGGTGTTCCTGTAATATTGAAGCGTCGAGGATTTCGTCTTGGTGGCATGATTCTGCCATAAGTTAAGATACGAATTCTTGATAAGTCTTCAGAAATGATTATGGGAAGTCTTAGTATCATATGCTTTGCGTTCCGAGCATTACCGAAATTTGTAAGTAAATGGAAACTTTCAATAATAAGTGTATGATTTCCTTAGTATCTTAAGAACTTAATGGTATACTCAAGGAAATAATAAATGCGTGTCATTCTCATTGATATTAATATTTGATACAACGATCAGGAAAATTTGACCTTACATGGGTCTAGGGTATATCAATGATAAATGGAAAATTTGACAGCATTCGGACCCCCGAATTGTGCACTCACAATCCGTCGGGTTTACATTTAAAGGAAAGAGTAACACCAACACTTAGTCGATAAGTATATATACATAGCGCCAGAAGTACGCGCTCTACTCCGAGCGGGTGGCATGCTGCGGACCATGGTATGTGGTTGTGGAAGTCTAAGCTCGGGCTACTTGACGTTCAGCCTCGATGATGCGCCTTTCCATTGCGGCTTGGTTCTTACGGAATTCCCTTACTTCGGCTCTAGTAGCAGTAATGTCCTTCTGAAGGGAAAAGGTGTGCTCTATTGTCCGCTCATGTTCTTCGTCCAGACGACGAAGACGTACCGCAGTGACAGCAGCGGTGGCCCCAATGTCCAAGAGTTGGTTGGCATTCACTCTTGCTTGCTCACCTTGGTTGGAAATGCGACGAACCATGACAGGGAGTGCCCTGTCAGCCGAACCCCCGTTGCTGAGGTTATAAAAGCCTCGTGTCATGCCGTAGGGTGGGCGTTGCCCTTGTTCCCTGCTCCATCGCTTCAGATCCACAGCCCAGCGGGGCGCCGGGCCCTGAAAGTTCCTTTGGGGATTTGCTGCTCCTCGGGGAGGATTGTAGATCTCGGGTTCCGAGTCAGTGCACCCACCATCTCCTTCCTCTTCTGACTCTTCATCTAGGTCTTCCTCGGGATCCTCTTCAGAATCCTCTTCTGGCTCTTCCTCGGGGATCTCTTCGGGATTTTCCTCTGGATCCTCCTCAATCCAGCCTCCATTACCCTGGTTAGGGTAGTAGGGATCCCCGGGAATGTGAAATCCTGCCATTTTGTCTAGTCGAGAAATAGACGCAAGAGAATTATATAAAAATTTGGGAGTAAAAGGTAATTTTTGATAAATAATTTTTTTATTTATTTGACGATTCCTAATTTTAACTAAATATCGAGGTTCGCATGATTATTATAGTTCTTATGGTTTTATAAAATACTCATATAGTATTTTAATTTGTAAGTTTGATTCTAGTATTTCGTTTGGTAAGTTTTCGACTTGTTGCTCACTATGACCATTCCTGGACATACGTTGGTCACATCCAGGATAAATATAGTTGATCAGGCTATATTTATTCTCGATCTGCTTACCTACTCTGAGGCCTAATCGTAGTGTCGCAACTCGCCTTAATACTTTTGTACAATTTTAGCTATGATACGAGACCGATGCATGCGTGTACTTATACTTTTATATAATATATATATATATATATATATATATATATATATATATATATATATATCATTTTAATTCATCAAAAGTATAGTTTGTGAAAACGTTTTGTCAGAGGGTTTTAGTCCCTTTGCATTTATAGTTTGTATATCTTATGTGGTTGATTTACTTAGTTCACTATAAACAATGCTCTGATACCAATCTGTCACACCCCCAAACCAGAATGGCGGAAACATTCGGGGGTGGATGACTTCACACAGTATCATAACAATTGAATATTTGTAAAGAAAGTAACCCAACCATCATAAATATAATAAAAGTTACATCGTTGCATGTAATACATGTTTCAAAAGAATATTACAAATATGATGATTTAAAATGTTTTGATAACAGACGCCTTAGCGTTCCTTCTCCAAAAGCTGATGGTTACCTGTATTACTGATTCCCTGAGAAATACAAGTAGTTTTGAAAAAGTGTCAACAATTAAGTTGGTGAGTTCATAAGCGTTTTTGTACTAAAATTTGTATGTCTTTCGGTATAAATAATTGAACGTGTTTTCCAGAAAATCCAATATTTTCTATGTATGTGTGATAGTTTGAAAAGGTTCCAAAGGCTGGAATGCAATAGTATCTTTCATGCTAAAATGGTGAAAGTGGATTTATACATATATAACGTAACACTGAATGCATTTAAGAGTCTCGTAAATCAAAATATTTCGATATTCCATGTGAGATTTATAACCATGCTATTGACCCAGACTGCCTGTAACAACGTTCTTCAGGCGTTGCAGTGTTATGACGTTTATCACCCCAGACCTGCCGGTCTAACTGTAGCTAACAGTTTAGGTGCGGGATTGTCAATCCCGTATAGATCTATACACAAGTATCACGCTCTCCCTACAAGAGATTATGGTTTATAATACAGGACTTGAAATGCGTACTTGAGAGTACGGTGAAGCCGGATGTCTCAAAAAACTTAGTATCAATAAATTTACGGAATGAAAAGTCCACACTACTTGTAAATAAAAGTATTTCCTTTTTATCGTGTTTATGTAAAGTTGTCATGAATATTTCGTAAACTACACCTATAATAGTTTTTCAAAAGTGTGTTCCATTTGGTGATAAAAACTTGACGTAATACCAACTTTGCATGTAAAGTGTAACGTTGGTGTTAATGTTGTTTAACATTTATAAACAGGATGTAAGTAAAATATTCGAAACCATATATAACGGTGCGTATTTGAACATAAGTTTTTCTCGTGTTTCACTTGTATTTCCCCCCTAAAACATGAAAAAAAAAACGTGAAAATGTAGGGGTATGAACTCACCTGGAAAGTGTGATGATTTGATGAAAACGAGACTTTACTCGGGTAGCGCTTCGACCGGGCAGTGGTAAGTTTCTTGGGATTCTCGGAGCTTCGGACCTTCGTCGGAACTTGGATATGTAACCGGGGTGTCGGGGTCGTCTCGGGATGCTAAACGTAGAGTAGAAGTGAGAGAGAAAAGGGAAATGAGCAAGGGAAGTCGGAACCCTCGCATCTTATTTATAGGGGCCGGTCATGGTGCGAACGCGGGGCGTTCCTGATGGGTACGCAGGGCGTTCCCCTGAATGCAGCGCGTTCCGAAGCTGAATTACGTCATCGCTTACGAACCTCGGATGGGACGGCGAAGAGTCAGGTCTGCGAGCACGAACGCGGCGCGTTCCCTCGGAACGCAGGGCGTTCCCTTCGGGCCCGCCTCGAAGTGTGTACCCAAAACTTGTAAAATCCGTAACTTTCGCGTACGAGCTCCGTTTTCGACGTTCTTTATATGCACGCGAAGGTGAGAATATACTCTACAACTCTCGTTTAGACTTCATCGGCAAATTTTGACTTTATTTTTAATAATATATTTTTAACAGGCTGGGACTGGAAAAGTCCGTTAAAAATCCATAACTTCTTCATCCGACGTCCGTTTTCGTCTGTCTTTTTACCGTTGTATTACCATTGACGAGATCTTCGATTCTCGTTTAGGTCGCGTCGGCTAAAAATCATTCGATTTCTATTTCGAGTTTTTAGCTGTCTACTGCTACTCCGAAACTTAGAAAAATCATAACTTCTTCATACGAAGTCAGATTTGGACGTTCTTTTTTATACACGCTCACGGTTTAACATAATCTACGACTTTCGTTTAGATACCTAAGGCTAAAAAGTGTTTTATTGAGATTTCACTTTTTACGCTTAACGGTGTTTTACCGGTTGTGTCGCGGATTTTCGATTGATCATAACTTATTCGTTATAACTCGGATTTGAGTGTTCTCTATATTTCTGAAAACCTTGACGTGATATCTAACACTTTCTGTATCCCAATTGAGACTTTAGAACACTTCATTTTTGACGCTATTTTTTATTGATTCAAAATAGTTTATAATATTTGACTTTTTGAACATTACATTGACTCGAAATATCGGATTGTCACAAAACGACTATCAGCTAATAACTTGAAAACTTGATGACCGGGGTGACCAAGACGTTGATGCTAAAGAGACGAGGCCACATAAAGGAGAGCTTGAGGTGTAGGAGATGTGACCGGATAGAGATCACCGAAACTGTCACATTGGATGAGAATTTGTTTGGTCCGAAAATCCTTCACAGAGAAACCAAACGAGTCAAATTCAATAGAACAAGAATTATCAGTAACAAAGCGATGAAGGGAAATGAGATTTTTAATAATTTGAGGAGTGATTAAAATATTTTTAAGGTGAAGGGTGTGATAAGGATTGGGATATGGAATGGTGGTGTGGCCAACATTAGTAACAGGTATTAAAGATCCGTCACCAACACAGAAGAAGAAAATTTACATTTATCTAAAACAGTATTGAGTATACGTGCGTCCCCGTGGAGATGAGATGTTGCACCGGTGTCCATATACCATCCCCCGTGACCCGGATCGTTCATCGTCATTGTATTAAATATTTGAGGAAGAGTTTTGGCTTGATTAGAAGTGTTGTTGGGCCAAGAAATTTGCTGAAATGATTGATGGACAGTAAAAGCACGTGGGGGTGGGCTGGCAGGAGGAGGCCCAAAAAACTGATGTGTTCCTTGTTGTTGGGCTTGGGCAAGAGTTGGCCCACGTTGCAGGTGTTGCTGCGTTGGACTGGGTAGAAGACCCACTTGACTAGTGGGCTGGTACCAGCCGTATACCCAACCGTTTAGAGGTTGGTTGGATGCATTAGAAGAACGCGCCTGAGATTGCTGATGTTGGCCACCCCCAAATCGATTTCCACCTCTGTTTCGATGTTGGCGACCACCACTCCTGCCCCCTCGAAAATTATTGGTGCTACGATTTGGAGTATTAGAGGCGAGAGTCTCATTGGCGAGAGTGCCGGTGTCGAGAACTGTGGCCGACGACGCATGATCAGAGTGAGATGCAATATTTTGGCGTGACTGATCTTGAGCCGTGGAGGCTTCGTCCAGCAGGAGCATGGATCGGGTCTCCCAAAAGGTAGGAAGTGGATCTTTGTGGCGAATGGTAGTCTTGATGTACTGAAACTTAGAAGACAACCCATTAAGGGTGTATGCAACTAGATTATTTTCAGGGACAGTGGCACCAATGTTGTCTAATTGATCAGCTATGGACTTGATTCGGTTGCAATAATCAACAATAGAGGAATCTGGAAACATTACGAATTTCATTGTCAAGTTGAATGATGTTGGAGTCCTTGTTGTCACAAAAGACTTTCTCAATCGTGTTCCAAACTTGATATGCAAAAGCTTTCTTTTTGAATATAGTGTGAAGAAGAGATAGAGAAAGAGTACCATAAATCCATGATTTGACAATGGAGTCAAGCCGATCCCATTCAATTTCGTCGTTAACAAGATTCTTTTCATTCCGAGGTTGAAGATAATTAACTACACCATAGCTGATACAGTGAATCTCAAATAGCTCACTCCAGATATCATAATTCATTTGATCTAGATCAAGAACAAGAGGTACAACATGCTTGATACTGATTGTAGAAGTAGGTTTTTCAGAAATCTTGGAAGAAGAAGATTCAATAGCAGGCATGATAACAAGAAGGAAAAGAAGAAGTATGAGGAGATTGACTAGGGTCTAGAGGATATTAAGCCAGATACCATGTAAGCTTGTATTTTTCCCATTCAAACCATATCATTAAAGATATACGTGTATATATATATATATATATATATATATATATATATATATATATATATATATATATATATATATATATATATATATATATATAAAGAAAAGAGCGTCTATACAATGGACCAAGCAAATCTAGAAATACAAAACACAATTAAACTAATATAACAAGTCTGTTAACTAGAGCTTGAATACTATACCATTTCTTCTTAAGATATGTATTCTGCCATTAAGTTGAAGCTCACACTTCTTTTCCCTCTCGTCAAGCCTGTCTCAAAGGCTGAGCGATAGAAGCGGAAGTTGGATTTTCTTAACGTTTCAAATCCTTAAGTTTCTGGTTTGTCTCCAAATATTTATTTCTTTATACAATTAAGGTCCGAACTTTGAGGCGAAGTCATACCTTGATTTACGTAATTGGTAGAGATTGGTTGCCCTACATCGATTAACTTCAAATTTCATGTAACAATTAATTAAATTTTTGTTTAATTATTTTAAATTAACTAAGTTCTACAAAAATAATATATTATATGAGGATTTTTACTTAATGCGTAAAACTTCTAGCTCCACATGTACGTGTGTTACAATTCTATCTATTGTTGGATGCGAGAAAAATGGAATCCATACTTATTTTATGTATCCAATCCATTCACCAAATATGAACAAAACGAAAATGTAATTACCATGCGAGAAAAACCACACCATTTTGGTAAATATGTTTTTAAAATACACTACTTTCATAAAAAAAACTCCAGATTTGACAGGGAAAAAAACACATCATCATTTTATAGAATTTTAGTGTTTAAGATATTATATATAAATATTGAAATTTACTAGAGACTAAAAGTATTAGAAATGGAGACCAATAACATGAAGAAGAATAGCAACTCCAATATGAAGTTTGCACCATGTATTACAATAATTTAAAATACAAAAAAATGAAATAGTTTCTATTACATGGATACTAATGCTCTTGGTTTATATATATATATATATATATATATATATATATATATATATATATATATATATATATATATATATGAATGATTGTGAGACAATCATTTTACTTATTTTAAGAAAGTGATTAATACATATTTTTAAATTAAAGATAATTGAAAAATACCATCTAATTTCATTCTAAGAGTCTTTTAGTCAATTAACATAAATTTAAAAAAGGAAAATTGCAGATTTTAGGGAATAATTAATTTTCTAAACTTTAAAAATCTGATTTTTTGGATAATAAATATATTAATTCAGATATTCTAAAAGAATATGTTTATCATTATCTTGAAAAAAACGTTAAATTTCTGACAGAATACTATAAACATATATTATCAAGATTAATAATTTTTAATGAATACAAATTTTATATGAAAAGAATTATAATATCTTAAAATCAATAAACATTCATTATTAACAAATACAACTATGAGCATACATAAATGACATTAATTATGAAAGAATACAAGTAATAATGGTTAATAATTACATTTATTCTTAAAGAATACAACCGATAATGGTTAAAAATCAAATAAAAACATTGAAATCTAAGTAAAACACTAATACATTCTGATAGAATATTGTTGTTAATCAATTCTGACAGAAAAACATGCTAATCCATTCTGAACGAATATTGTTGCCTTACTTTTCATTCTTCACTAGGCTTCAAATCAGTCTCTACTGCATACACAACTGATAACGTATTACACAATTGTATATATGAATATAATTTCCAATCCCCAACATAATGTTATTTTCTTGTTTTTTGTTAAATAAATTTGAGATATATCCATATTGACCTTTAACAAGATTGCAACAAAAAACATACATATCTTGATATGTAAGACCTCACAAAATCAAGATTCAAGAATATAGTATAAAAATTGTAAATAAAATTGGGAAAGACAAACACTTACGTATAGTGTTAGAACACATGCAATGACAAAGCCCATGAATGCAGTTGACACATAGGAAGATAGGATCAGAAAGACCCTAATACATAGAGAAGAAAGGAGTATCGATCTCCCTTTGTTGCAGAAACATGATATTTTGTTCAATGACAATGGGTTTTAAGAAAAGAATTTAACAATTTTGAAGTTAATCAACAGTCATACAAGATCTGAGGATTATGTTTTCTAAATATTAATGAAATTGACATCTAGTTCATCGGAAAGAGGAGTATTTGCTAAAACCTGGATCAAAAAAAGCTTAAAAGTACTTAGACCGAATTTAAAATTGTTTACGAGAATCTTAAAACTTCATTTTAATACATAAATGAAATAAATTTTCAGAAAACCCTAAATATTGGGGATATATCGGGGAGAGAATAGAGAAAACAGATGCATGTTTGAACCCTAAGTAAAGAGGTACGACCTTCGTTTCTTCCTCTACAGATCCGATCATGGAGAGGTTCATGGTAGAAGAAAGAGTCGAGAAGGGAAAGAGTACATGTGGAGGCATGACCGGTGTGGAGGATAAATACATGGTTCGATTTCCACCACAACTATCATCGTTGTTGCCACCAACGTGAGATGGAGCCTACAACAGTCAAAGGATTTCATGGACGAGATCTTGGCAGGCGATGAAGATGTGAGGAGGAGAACCGATGGGGATAGCCTTTTCTTAGCGTTGAAGAGATGCGTGAAGGCGGCAACGGTGCTAACTCCAGTGAAGGTGGCTATGACACTCACTCCGGTCTCCGACAAAGACATTCACTCTAGCGACGACACGTTCTTCTTCCTGGACTCTTCGTCGACTAGGTTTGATGAGACAAATAAGATGTTCATCAAATATATGAGACACATGGTTGGCCGATGATTTTTGAGAAATAAATGGAAGGCAAAAAGAGACGTGAGATTGTTAAGGGTTTAAGAGATATGTGAGATTTAAACTGATTCTGTTAAAAGTCAATGATTATACAAGGATTATAGGAAGTATTTGTAGAAGTTATTTATCAAATTACTTAAATACATTTGTTTATTTATTTAATTATTCATTTTTTTTATTTTGATTGGTCCACAATGATTCCTACATCCACACAATAATTAGTTAGAATACTTGAACCTGCCTACCTACCACACACACATACACTCTCTCTCTCTCTCTCTCTCTCTATATATATATATATATATATATATATATATATATGATAATTATGCTACCAAAAACGGATCTCAACATGTCCTGGCCAATTTAAATGTTCATAAATATTTTTTTAAAGAAATTTAACTGAATCTGTTAATATTGCAACCATTATGATCGTCCACTTTAATAAAAATGGAAATTGACTTATCAGGGTAATTAGATTTTCGTTTTATTCATATTTGGGTATGTACACATCTAGGTAACGAACTTGTTAGAAATGTTTACATATAACCCTTATGACCGACTATAACTTGCTACAGCCGGTCATAATGGTCATATGTGAATATTTCCAACAAGTCTGTTTCCTAGATGTGTACAAAAAAAATTATCCAGATGTGAACAATATGAAAAGATAATTATCCTGATAAGTCAATTTGTCTAAAAGGAAACTTTAAAAGAAAAACTAATAAGAAAAAGGACAAAGACTTAAAAGGGTAATATACTTTTTGATTTGTACACATTCGTTCACTGGGTTTTTTTTCGTCCACATTTGCCCCTTCAACATGTTTAATTGTACACATTCAGTCCTTATAACCAACTACTCTAAGTAAGCCGAAAAAATGACTTAATAGGGTAATATTCTCAATTTGTACACATTTAGTCATTAATATTTTTTATATTTATTCCTTAATATTTTTTGTTTCAAAACAAGTCCTTGTTGATTTTATACACTTTTAGTACTTATGAACAGTTTCTTTAAGTTTTTTTCTCTTGGTATCCTACATAGAACGATCATTAATGAGGTGTTCGGTGTTGTTCATGCTTATGGCTACTAGCGGATTCGATTGCTTGGTGCTTAGGTCTTGTGTTCTGAATGTCGTAACTTCTTCATACGATATCAGATTTAACGATATTTATATTAACACATTCGTATTTGAGTCAACTACAATTTTCGTTTAAATTACTCTCATTAAAAAGTAATATATTTTTTACTTACGATTTTATAAAAAAAACGTGCATACATATATTCATAAAGAATGTATGTATATAAAGATCGTAAGAAAAAATATATTAGTTTTTAATGGAGGCAATCTAAACAAAAGTTGTAGTAGACTTAAATACTTACGCGTGAATATAAAGACCGTTAAAATTTAAGATCATATGAAGAAGTTACGACGTTCAGAACACAAGACTTAAGCAAAATATAAGACATAAGCAATCAAGCAATTGAGATCGCAGTGGCCATAAGCATCAACAACCCGAACACCTCATTACTGATTGTCCTATGTAGGATGCCATGATAATAACCTAAAGAAACTGGTCATAAGTATTGAATGCCTACAAAAACAACAAAGACTTATTTTGCAGCAAAAAAAAACTATTAAGGACTAAATATAACACCCCTCGCATGGGCCTATTTGAATTAGTTTTAATAAAATCTTTCAAAATAGTTTTATAGTTTTAGTTTAAGGGAAACGATTTCCAAAGTTTAATTCAAATACTTCAAAGAGTTCAAATGCGAATAATGGTCTCAATTAAAGTTTTCCAAAACATATAGTGGTTAATTCAACAATTCATGTGAGAGTACTACAACAGATTTCAAGACAAAGTTTTATGAGAATAATACAAACCAAAGGTCTTCTAAACATCTAAAGCTTAAAAGTCTCTTATGCTCCCGACAATATCTACTAACATGCAACAATTGATCAACAAGTAGGTTAGACTATGTGGATCCTAGTGAGTATGATCCCAGAGTTAGATATTATGGACGGTATATGAATGAACACTGTGGTTCATACACCAATTTACAAACCTATACCATATCAAGTCAACATCAGGGGTAAAATATTATAATAGTCAAAGTACATTGCCACTTACGACAAATCCCACAAAACTTCACAATTGAATAAACAGTATGGGGGAGATGTACCTTAAGTGAAAGCTTCTCAACAATCAAAATCCAAACAAGATCGTATAGAACAAAATAATACTCATACGAGTTACAAAACACTCAGATACAATAATCAATCAATAAACAAGTCTATAAAACTTTGCACTTTTCCACATATATATATATATATATATATATATATATATATATATATATATATATATATATATATATATATATATATATATATATATATATATATATAAGAGTAGGATCAAATGAGAACACCAAAAAGGTTGAGAACACGAGAACAAAGTATATTCATTTGTGATTCCATATATTCATTTGTGGAGGAATGATAAATTTTTACGCCTTTAATTTCAAATGAAGAGAAAAACCATATTCATGTTGATTATGCGTAAAAATTTATCATTTCTCCACAAATGAATACATGGAATCACAAATGAATATACTTGTTCTCGCGTTCTCAACCTTTTAGGTGTTCTCATTTGATCATTTCCCTATATATATATATATATATATATATATATATATATATATATATATATATATATATATAAGGGGCAAATCAATAGAAAATGCATAAAGGTTAGGAAACCTTAAAACCTAGAAAATCAATATAATACGTAGAAAAAAAATAATTTAACATATCTAATCTTTTTTTTTTTGACTTTATAGGGCTAAAAATCGCAGGTTTTGGAACAAATTCGCTAAAAAATGATTTTTTTATAAAAAAATAATAATATATATAACTTTTTTTTAAAATTATTTTTTCCAACGTTTTTATAAGAAAAAGTAACGATTTTTATCTTTTTAAAGTCAAAAAAAGATTAGACATCTCAAAGTATTTTTTATATATTTTTAGTGTTTTTAGGGTTTTTTTTTTAAGTTTTATGCATTTTCTATTGATTTTCCATATATATATATATATATATATATATATATATATATATATATATATATATATATATATATATATATATATATATGCTTAGGTTATTCTATTCTAACTAATTATTGTGCGGATGTAAGAATGATTGTGGGCCAATCATTTTACTTATTTTAAGAAAGTGATTAATACATATTATTGAATTAAATATAATTGAAAAATATCATCTAATTTAATTACAAGGCTATTTTAGTCAATAGGAAGAGATTAATAAAGGAAAATTGCATATCTTAAGGGATCATAGATTCTATAAATTTTAAAAATCCGATTTTACGAATTATAATTCTTTTAATTTGGACATTCTGACAGAACACGGGTAACAAATTCTTGTTCATGACTTCAAAAACTTATTGTAGAATAACAAATTTTTGAGCCATAAATTGAAGAATAAAAACAAAAATTACATTAATTCTTATAGAATACGGGTAACAATTGCTAATAATTATATTTATTGTTAAAGAATAAAACTAAAAAAAACTTTCAAATCGGGAAAGAAAAAATCAAAATCTAACAAAGACACTAATACATTCTAAAAGAATAATGTTGCTAAGAATCACTTTCAATTTTGTGGTCCGTTCTTCAAGCATCAACTTCTGTGAAAACAAAACCAAATTGTAGTTTAGAATTAATTAATGCATTAGCAAATGAAAATAAAAAGCTAAATTCATCTGGAAAAATATGCGGACTTGTGAATTACACCAAAACCAATAACCAATAATTGTAGAACATGCATAAATTAGTGAGAAAATATCCATATTCCATTCCAACAGAATTGGAATTCGTGATTCCATTCTAGTAGAATTGGAATTCAAAATTCAATTACCGTAGGCATTCTGTTAGAATTACCTCATAAGTTTTACTTAACCTGATCATTATGTGAAAAAGAAATAAAAAAAAATCAAATCCCTAGCTTTCAACTTGCATTTAGCAAGTAAAACAAATTGGAATTACCTCATAAGCCTCGTTTTCTCAAAGCCTGCAGACATTTTCAAATTGAACAGATTAAAATAAAAAGTGATAAATCATAGAGGAAATGTCGAGATTACATTCCGATAGAATCGGAATTCGAGATTCCATTCCAACATAATTAAAATTCAAGGTTGAATTCTGGAAGAGTTACCCTCACGTTATGATCATTGAAAACCTTACTAGCATCACCAATAATTCCCACTCCAACCTGTTCATAAAAATCTGATTAGATTCAACAATTAGGGTTTACAAGTTACAACATTAACATACCTTCACAGATTTAGAATCCCCAAAAAGAGACTTTAAACTTTCATGGAATTCAGAATGAGTAATATGCATTACATGACAACTTGCAGCATCTGCACATATCTGTAGAACTGCAGCCTTCCCTTTTTTTACACATTCATGATTAAATACGTAAAAATATGTGAAAAGTTATAAGAAGGATATTGAGTTCTTATAGGATTATAAGAACCTTTCTTAAAAGAAGGTCTCCATTCAACGTCAAATCCAATAATAACACGACCTCCATCTTTTTTCTTGAGTTCAACAAACTTTAAGAGCTCATCTGTAGCTTTTTCCACCTTTGGGAATGTTCTCCTGTACACAATATGACAATTAAAAGCCATTGCAGGGTATCTCATCTTTATGTTATCTGAAACAGGAATCACAAAGAAGATTACCACGATTGGAATCCCCGTTAACAATTTCCTTGGTTCGTTGTGGTAATCCGAGAAACAATATATGCTTGTTGACAGATACATTACAACATAGCTAATTCAAAAATAATTTACAAAGTGAAGCAGATTACCACGATTGGAAGAATCACTCGGGTTAGAAAATCAATTTCTAGGGCAAGGCAATAACGAGATCGAACTTGTAGGACCAACTGAAGAGCTGTTAAGTGACAATGCATATTGTGTAAACAAAGAATCAGGCAATCTCCGACGAGTTCTCGGACGAACTCCATGTCTCCATCGCAGTTGGCGACATATATCTTAGTCGAGGAAGAAGAAGCGGCAGATTCAATAGCAGAGTCAATTGACTGAAGTTATTCGTCAGTGAAATCTACTTCCCAATCTGAGCAGACGCTAACAGTAGATGATTGTAGAATTAGGTCATTTTTGGGGATTTCCATGATCATATTGAGCCACCGCCATTGGTGACGAAGACAAAGAGGAAGGAGGCTGACGACGTAGAGGAAGAAAGATGTCGATTTTAGTTCACCGGGCATTGGTTGTGGAGGCGGGTTTTAATAGGGTTAATAAGAAACTGATCCCTGAAATAAAGGGTTATTTCAAGTTAATTTGGGATATTAATTAATATATTTGTAATATTACTATTCTACCTATATCTATTAAATAAATTTAAAATTAATCACATTTGAAATGATTGGTCCACAATGATTCTTACATCCACACAATACTTAGTTAGAATACTTGAACCTAGCTCTCTCTCTCTCTCTCTCTATATATATATATATATATATATATATATATATATATATATATATATATATATATATATAGGTTTAGGTTCTATGGAAAACAAAAAAACCCCTAAAAATCATAAAAATACATAAAAAAAAATACTTAGAGATCACAAAACTTTTTTTTGACTTTATAAATGAGAAAATCGCAGCTTTTAGGGAAAATTCGCTGAAAAAAATTTGAAAAAAAGAATCAAGTTTTTGTTTTTTTTTCAGCGAATTTTAAGAAAAACCTACGATTTTTTCATATTTAAAGTAAAAAAAAAGTTTTGTGATCTCTAAGTATTTTTTTATGCATTTTTATGATTTTTAGGGTTTTTTTGTTTTCCATATAACCCTTCCCTATATATATATATATATATATATATATATATATATATATATATATATATATATATATATATATATATATATATATATATATATATATATATATATATATATATATATATATATATATATATATTCAAGGAGAATAATCCAAATGGATAATGAAATGTATGTAGCTATCCAAACCCATGTGAATCTCAAAGTACAACTCATAAAAATCGTCGGATGCAAAGTACTCATGACAGACAACCAACTTTAGTACTCACATCCGACATAAAATAAATGATGGTTGGGTGTGAAGAACGTACAAATGGCGAAATTTCCGAGTCGTGCTTACACCCACAACAAACTAGGCACTAGGGGCCATCCAAACTAGGCCACATGAGCGGTATCAATCCTCTACCCATGCACATGAGGATCATCTAGAAATCTACTCACAACAAACAACAAGCAACAACAATTGTCCGATTAGGTACATGGGACCACAAAGTCACACCCATCCTAGCATGATATGCATGTATGCAACAAGTAGCTAGGATGCCAAAAATCTATTTTCTTAAAATAAACATTTTAGCTTTATATCAATCAAAAGCATTTCTGAAAATAAAATTTCATGAACGCATAAATAATCCCCATACGGGCAACTAGCAGTCAGATATGTGTTAAACAATTTCTAAAACACCAAAATCAACAATATGGATGTGTACTCCCGATATTTCACAATAAAAACCAAAAGGGAAATTGTACCCATAATACTAAAGAATAAGGTTACCCGCCACAAGTAAATCAATTTCTCAAAACATGTCCTTAATTCAAAAAAAAAATGTCCCCGAATAATAAACTATCATAACAAGAAAATGAAACATATATATTCAAATAACATGTATACATATAACATTACACGAAAGGGGAAAACACAAGTAAGATACTCATTTGGGAACAGATGTTCCAAGGTAAGTTTACTCACCTTAAGTCCTAAGCTTGCAACACCAAGCTCCTTCTTCGCTTGAACTATGTCACTTCAAGCTCCAAACTTCCCAAATCAATCACATAATATCATTACAAGGTGTCAAATAACCAAAACACCCTTCTATTGGTCAACTTACTTTTCTAATCTCAACTCTAAAAATGATCTAAGGCGAATTTAGGAGGCTAAAAGGAGCTAAATGAGTAATCTAGAATCAACACAAAAGATCACAATCATAAAAATGGAACAAATAGGATTTTCGGCTTTATTTCTCATTTAGTCAACCAAATTCCAATAACACTCCAAAACAATTTAAATGACTCAAGGACATAAAAATAGTTTATATCACTTCAAAAGAACATAAGAAGGATCACCAATGGTTTATTTCCTTAGATTAACATTAAACATCTAGATTTTATAAAATCACATTCAGTACTAAATTTCCAAAAGTGAATGAAACTCTCCATAATACCAATTGACTTGATTCTACATATACCAACACATATCAAAACCATTTTTATGAGGAATAGGTATTATGAAAGTTTTAAACTTGATGTAACATCCCCCTCTGACACGTATTACAATATTGTCCGCTTTGGGCTCCCGGTGCGAAAACTTCCCAGGGGTCACCACCCCTGGATTGCTCTCGCCCGGGCACGCTTAACTGCAGAGTTCTTATGAGATCTGTTGCCCTCACGACTTTAAAATGTGTTGTGACAAGGAAGGTATCCACACCCTTTATAAGGAAATGTTTTGTTCTCCTTCCAAGCCGATGTGGGATCAGGTGCAACCCACCTTCACACCCCATTATAGGGTTCGACGTCCCTGTCGAACACATCGACCCGTGCCCCAGCTCTGATACCAAATTGTAACACCTAAAATTTTAGACCAAAATTTTCATTTTTAAAATTCCACAGAAACATAGTTCACCACCAATTCAATTACAAATCATCTCAAAACCACAATCATCATAGTTATTAGAGTACATAAAAATCACGTCCCAATAGTAAATCCCCAGTGTGTGTGTACAATCAGACCTTTGCCTTCCCGTGGTCCTGTTAAGTACCTGTCACATATAAGTCAACAATTGTGAGCATAACGCTTAGTGAGTTCCCAAGATACCACAATTATCACAACATAATAAACAGTTATGGGTTATCCGTAACCCTGGGACTATCAGCAGTCCCGATGAGTTAACAACATGCTCGTAGGGTTATCAGCAACCCGTGCTTGGCTATCCGCAGCCCAGTCACATATAATTAACAGATCATCATATAACACAACATAACAACTAGACCCTGCTGGTCATAATAATACAACAATCCTACCATACAGGTAAGAGTAAGTGAGGATACTCACCTGATACTGATGACACGAAAACTAGCACCCGAACTGCCGGATCTAGACTCCACCTATTCAACCAAATAAATTATCCTTAATTAATAATTAAGGCCTACTACTACCTCATGAGTCCAAGTCCACAATTAACCCACTAAGGTAAAAAACGACCATTTTCCCCTCCCTAGGTCCAAACTCTAGATTTTGACCAAAAGTTAAAATTAGCAAAAGTAGACAGAAAGTCAAACCGAGTCAACACCCAACGAGTACACTGGGCGTACAACTCCCAACGATGGGCGTACCGCTAGCTATACATGCGACAGGGAATCGCCGGCCTACGTTGCGCGTAGCTGGGAGTACGCACGGCGTACTCCTCAGACTTCTATTTCCTCACTTTTTGGTCTTAATCCGTTAAGACAACCACTCCAACCATAGATCGAAGTGATTCAAAGCCTCTTAATCCATAAAGTTGCGGGCTTTGAGCCTTTGCATGGCTAGGTGAGGATAAAACTTCATTCCATCCATAAAAAGGTGCTTTACTCATGCATGGGGTCAAAGGAAGGATCAAGCAACCATTTTTATTGATCTAGAAGCCCAAAAATGCAAAAAAGGACAACTTAAACTCTCTGAAGAGTCTTAACTCGAAAAGGTCCAAACTTTGGGGACTTAAGCTCATAAATCTTACACTAGAAAGATCTTGAAGAACAATAGCCAAGGTATAAGCTTTATACCTGAAAATGATGCATAAAGATGGGAGGTTTCTAGATCTCTAAGTTGGATGGCACCTTCTTGTGACATCCCCAAAATTACGGCCAGAAAAGACCGATTTAATTTATGCTTTTAAAATAATTTCAGAGTAAATCCATTGATTTAAAAGAGTTGCGGAATTTGTTCCCAAAACACAATATGATAAAATAAGGTTTATCAAAGCATTTCTTAAAGAAATGTATTTTCATTATATAGCAAAACTTCGGGATGTCATGTTCCGATACAGACCAAAAGCATAAACAATACAAAATAGACCTTACAACAGTTACATATAACTACTGGTCTATAATCCAAAACTATCTTGACAATGTCATCCAACTTATGCTCTCGTGCCACTACCTGTAATACAAAGAAAAACTGAGTGGGTCAGGCTTGGGAGCCTGGTGAGCATATAGGGTTTTCAACCCACAATAAATAATTATATTTAATTTCACCAACCAACAATAACCCGATTACCCATTCTCATTATCCTCACTTTACGTCCCTATGACAACAACTATTACAAGGGACCTAATCTAGGATTTTCATCGGGACGGACATTTCTGCAAAGGGGATTCCTCCACAATAAATGTCCTAAAGGCAACCACGAAGGGGATAGAGTACACCGGTGAACACATCGTTCACAACACCTACATGTTATGAGCCTGCTAGCGTTCCACCGGACTGTCTAGAAAGAGTCTGTGGTCGTCATCCATACTCCGCTAGATGACTAGATCAACAACAACATCGAGGCCTCTCATCATTTTATTTCATCACACACCCACTGTCTACCCATGTTCTACCCAACATATTAGTAGATAAAATATATACATTTTATATACAGCTTAAAACCTGTAAAAAACATCCATTCAACAACTAGTTCAAATAAACAAATAATATATAAACACATAACACGTATTTTATAAAGAATACTTCATATCTATGTGTTAGAAGAAAACGAATATATACTCACCTGATAAGAAGATGATCGGGCAGCACTACGGCTCTAAGAGTAGTATTTCTTCGGTGAAACCGGGAGATCTTCACAAAAACCGGGTTTCTCGCGGGCAGAGTTTCGGCTCGGAAACTTTACTTCTCGGGATCTTCAGGGCTTCGGGACTCGCTTCGGGTCTCGAAAATAATATCGGGGCTTCGGGGGTATTTCTTGCACGCAAAACGAGAAAATATGGGAGAGAGAGAAAGATTTTTGAGCAAAAAGATCGGCAGCCTCGCATGCCCTTTTATAGGGGCTGAACCTCGCACGTACGCTGGGCGTACGAAGCTCAACGCGGGGCGTAGTTCGGATAAGGTGCCAGGTGGCGAGCTTCGGATGGGGCGACGTGGCCTCTTCTGGACCGAGGAATGCAGCTGTACGCGGGGTGTAACTTCTTCCGATGCGGAGCGTACCTCGCTGTCGACATGTACGCTGGGCGTACCTCCTTGTACGCTGGGCGTACCTCGCATCCCTAGGCTCCCTTCAGATAAGCTTTGGTATGCGTGCCTCGAACTTCAAAAATTCATAACTTTCGCATACGAGCTCCGTTTTCGATGTTCTATACACGCGTAGGTGAGACTTTGCTCTACAACTTTCATTTAGACTCCGTCGGCTAATTTTGACTTTATTTTTATTATATTATTTTTAGTAGGCCGGGACAGGAAAACTCCGTTATAAAATCATAACTTCTTCATCTGACGTCCATTTTCGTCTGTCTTTTCACCGTTGGACTACTATCGACAAGATCTTCGATTCTCGTTTAGATTGTTTCGGCCAATTATCACTCGATCTAATATTCGAACTTTGGGCTGCATACCGCTAAGTTGAAACTTCGAAAAATCATAACTTCCTCATACGAAGTCAGATTTAGACGTTCTTTTTATGTATGCTCTCGGGTTAACGTATTCTACGACTTTCGTTTAGATCACTAAGGCTAGATATCGCTCTATCTTAAATTCATACTTTACGTCATACAGTGCCGTGTCGGTTCTATCGCGAAACTTCGACAGGTCATAACTTCTTCGTTATAACTCGGATTTCGGCATTCTTTATATATTCGGAAACCTTGCCACGACCACTACAAGTTCCTTCATAGATATCGGGCTTATCTAATATTTTATTTTATCTATTATTTTTACCCTTAATTTATTTAAGCCACACAATTAAGCATAAAACACATAATACTCAAATAATACATTCTTATTATTTCAAAATGAGTTATAAAGGTTAACCTAGACTATTATATCGTCATTAATGCCTAGCCCAGAAACACGGGCGTTACAATTCTGTCCACCTTAGGATGATTCCATCCCCGGAATCACACATCAACAAACAAATGCGGATAGCGACTCATCATGTCACTCTCCGTCTCCCAGGTGAGATTCATCCCATTCGAATGTTTCCATCGGACTAGCACTAAGTCGACCATCTTGCGACGTAACTTCTTAGTCTTACGGTCAACGATTGCCTCGGGCTCTTCGATCAGCCTCTTATTCTCATCCATTCTTAACTCTAAGATTGGAATTGTGTCGGGAACTTCTCCCGTGAATTTCCTCAAATAACACACATGGAAGGTGTTATGAATACCATCTAGTTCTTCTGGCAATTCGAGCTTGTAAGCTTGGTTCCCAATCTTCTGAAGAACTTTGAAGGGTCCAATAAACCTTGGACTCAACTTTCCTCATTTCCCGAATCTTATAAGTCCCTTCCACGGTGAGACTTTAAGCAAAACCGAATCTCCAACTTCAAAAGTCATCAGTCTTCGCTTGTTCTCAGCATAGCTCTTTTGACGATCCTGGGCTGCTAACATTCTTTCCCTGATAACTTTCAACTTTTCAGCAGTTTGATGGACTATCTCAGGTCCCATAAACTGCTTTTCCCCAGCCTCAAGCCAAACTTGGTACCCAATTCCTCTTGTAGACTTTTCCAAAATCTTGAGGTGAAACGGCTGTCACGATCCGATACAATCGTTAACGGAACACCGTGAAGCCTCACAATTTCCTTCACGTAAGAATTCGCAAGCTTATCCATAGACCATTTCTCATTGGCTGCTATGAAGTGCGCACTCTTAGTGAAGCGATCAACGACTACCCAAATCATGTCGTGACCATTCTTTGTTCTGGGCAGTTTAGTGACAAAATCCATGGCAATGTCTTCCCATTTACCCATAGGCACAGGTAAAGGTTCTAAACTCCCGTATGGTTTCTGATGTTGTGCCTTGACCCACGCACATGTCACACACTCCGCCACGTACTTTGCAATATCAAGCTTCATCGTCGGCCACCAGTAATAGGGTTTCAGGTCCCTATACATTTTAGTGCTACCGGGATGAATTGAAAACATGGTTTTGTGAGCTTCTTCCATCAGAAGATCTCTTATTCCTCCTAACTTAGGTACCCAAATACGATCTTGGAATACCTTCAGTCCGTGACTGTTTGTACCGAACACCAACGTTTTGCCCAAACGTTCCTCCTTTCGGTCATTCTTCTCTGAAGCTTCTTCTTGAGCTTTCTTTATACTATCCACAATTGTCGAGACAACTTCTATTCTCAACGCTCTTGGCCTTTTTCTTTCAAGATTGACCTTCCGACTGAGAGCATCAGTAACAACATTGGCTTTACTGGGATGGTAAAGTATCTCACAGTCGTAGTCCTTAAGTAATTCTAGCCAGCGTCGTTGCCTCATATTTAATTCCTTCTGATTAAAGAGATATTGGAGACTCTTATGATCAGTGAAAAGTTTGCACTTCGAGCCATAGAGGTAATGCCTCCATATCTTTAGAGCGAAAACTACCGCTGCCAGCTCCAAATCATGAGTGGGGTAGTTCTTTTCATGCTCTTTCAGCTGTCGAGACGCATATGCTGTCACCTTTTCTCTTTGGGTCAAAACACAACCCAACCCAACACACCAGACGCATCGCTATAGACAGCGAAGTCTTCAACTCCATCGGGTAGAGAAAGAATCAGTGCTTCACATAGCTTCTTCTTTAGCAACTCGAATGCTTCTTTGTGCTTATCACTCCAAGCATAAGTAGCTCCTTTGTGAGTCAAAGCTGTTAATGGAGTAGCGATCGAAGAAAAGCCTTGGGTAAACCTTCGGTAATATCCGACTAATCCTAAAAAGCTTCGGATCTCCGTGGGACTTTTCGGTTGTTCCCACTTCATCACAACTTCAATCTTTGCTGGATCAACCATTATTCCTTCTTGGTTGACCATGTGACCCAAGAATTGGACTTCTCGAATCCAAAAATCACATTTGGAGAACTTAGCATACAGCTTCTCCTTCTTCAAGACTTCTAACACTTCGCGCAAGTGTCTGCCATGCTCCTCTTGGCTTTTTGAGTAAATCAGAATGTCATCTATGAACACTATCACAGATTTATCAAGGAACGGTTTACAAACCCTGTTCATTAAATCCATGAATGCTGCTGGAGCATTGGTTAGTCCAAACGACATAACCAAAAACTCGTAGTGTCCATATCGTGTTCTGAATGCAGTCTTCTCGATATCTTGCTCTCTCACCTTCAGCTGATGATATCCTGACCTTAGGTCGATCTTTGAAAAGTAACTTGAGCCTTGTAGTTGATCGAACATGTCATCAATCCTCGGCAACAGATATATATTCTTTATCGTTGCTTTATTCAGCTCTCTGTAGTCAATGCACATTCTCATACTCCCGTCTTTCTTTTTCACGAATAACACCGGAGCTCCCCAGGGTGATGAACTAGGTCTTATGAAACCCTTATCCAATAACTCCTGAAGTTGCATCATCAGCTCCTTCATCTCCGTTGGTGCTAATCGGTAAGGTGCTTTTGCTATTGGCGTCGTCCCTGGTAACAAGTCGATACATAATTCTACTTGTCGATCAGGCGGTAATCCGGGAAGATCTTCGGGAAATACTTCCGGATAATCACACACCACAGGAATGCTCTGCATCTCCTTTTTCTCCTTCTTTGCATCAATCACGAATGCCAAATACGATGTACATCCTTTGGCCAAACACCTTCTGGATTTCATTAGAGAAATAATCCCAGAATTTACTCTGCGTTTGTCCCCATACACCATAAATGACTCTTTCCCTGGCGGGTTTACTTTTACTATCTTCTTCCGGCACAATATTTTGGCATCATTGGTGCTAAGCCAATCCATTCCCAACACGATGTCGAAACCATTTAACTCAATAGGCAATAATTCCTCGTTGAACTTATTCCCATTCAAATCAATTAAGATGGTTTTCATACGATGGCTAACAGGTACAAACTTGCCACTAGCAACTTCGACTAATAAAGCATTATTTAGTCTATCGACAGGCAAAACTAGTTTTCTACCAAATTCATGCGAAATAAAGGAGTAGTTGGCTCCAGAATTAAATAAAATTTGGGCAGACAATTCGTTTACGAGAAAGGTACCTGAAGCGACATCAACTTCTTCTTTAGCAGCTTCCAGTGTCATCTGAAAGGCTCTCGTCTTCGGCTTTGGTGGAATGTTGGGTCTTGCCGCCTCCTTCTTTTTCGGACAATCTCTCGAGATGTGCCCCTCCTCACCACAACCATAGCAAACTTTCTTGGTAAGGGTGCATTCGTTGGCATAGTGCCCTGGCTTTCCACATTTGAAGCATGTGGTTTCCCCGCCACATTTCCCAAGATGCTTCTTCTTGCATTTGTCGCACCATTTCGCCTCGCCTCCTCCTCCTCCTCCTCTCAAACCAGATTTCGAGAATTTATTTTTCTTGTTTGTGACAACCGTCAAATTTCGGTCAAGTCAAAGTCAAACAAAGTCAACAAGTCAAACCGGTCAACTCCAATAACCCTTGTATGTTAGGGTTTACGTTATGTAATCACTGTACAATTCGCTATTTTAATGAGAAAACATCATTTGGAAAATTCATGTGTTTGATTTTCCTTAGCCTTAACAGTGCTTAACAACGAACCAAAGCGATAAAACACTATTGCACAATCATCGGGATTGTGTAGGACACTAAATCATGGCTTAACGGGGTTTACGGACCTTGCGTTTCAAAGCCAAACACTCAAAAAGGTCTCAAAAGAACTCTCTCTCAATCTCTTTCACTCAATCTCTCTCTATTAGAAATCTCTCCCAAATCTCTCTCAAAAGTTCCTTTAACTTTTTGTAATCATTCGGGTCATCACGACCCTTAACCGGGTCAAAAACCACTTGAAACGGGGTAAAAACGGGTAAAATAGCCTTAAGGACCCAAAACCGAAGCTTCAGGACCGAAGCCTCGCATCCGAAGTGCTCAGGACCGAAGCCTCGGACCGAAGCCTCAGGACCGAAGCCTCAGGTCCGAACCTCGGCCCAGGACCGAGCAACTTCGCAGATTCAGCTTTTTTTCCCGGTTTTCGACTACGACTTCGTTTTAACTCCGTTTTTCATTATTTTAACGTGGGATTTTCACCCAAAACTTTATTTTATAAACTAAGGCCCCAAAATATATAAATCTCCAGGGTTTTTATAAAATATATTAAAAGAATTAGTGGTTGAACTAATTATTGAGGGAATATTTGCTTTTCCTTAATTTATGGCAAAAGCAAACCACCACCACCTCACTCTATGATTAGCCACTCTTTCCCACTACCCCTTGTCTCCTTAGTGGACCTTTACACCCAATCTCCAGCTCTTCCCACGTTCTAAGAGCTGGAGGATTGATCCTCTCTCCTCATTCTCCATAAAATTCTTTCATTCTACACTTAGCAACCAAGAACACTCTCCAAAATTCTCTCATCTTTTCTCTCAACTTCAAGAACTTCAAGGCTTTCTCCAGGGATTTCTTTCTTCAATTAGTAAGTATCTTCATCATTCACATAATTATTAAACTCCATTCTACTCAAATCATTGATATCTTACACAAGTTCCATCTTATTCGGTGTTAGATTCTCGAATCATCAAGACATCTTCTTAGTGTTCTTGGGTTGAACACTTCCTCTCTCTCACTTTCATCTACTGAAACCACATAAGGTGAGTTCATACCCCTACATTTACATGTTTTTCTTAAGTTTTAAGGGGGGAATACAAGTAAAATCATCAAGAACACAATTAAACTTTTTCTAACAGATTACATCAGAAAAGATGGACTTTAATCACGGACTGTTTTGGTCAACTTAAATATTTTAGTTTTCAAAACTGTTCCAGGTGCAAGTAGTTCAAACTCTTAGCTTTAAAATGGCTACTTGCACATCTCCATATGATTTTTCTACAATTTATGGTGATTTTTACAAAACTGCCTGTCATTTCAGAGGCAAACCCGGACCAGTCTGTGATTATGAACATTTTCACCTCTGTTAGAGATCACTAAAAATCATGATAAAATTTACGAACAAACTAGACTCATATTCCAAACTCTCAAAATTTGCGGATTTGGATTTAGAGCTTTGATGATTTTTCTATAAATTTTCTAAGAACAGTAACAGAAACTGTATTCAACGAAAAGTTGCTGTTAATTTCATTTCACCTTGTAACATGTTGAGCAAGGTGTATATCTTTATGTGATTATATGTTATTGCAATATATGACATTTTATCTTAATATTTAGACACACATCAGTTTACAAATGGATTTGGACATATAAAATATAAAGAATAACAAGTGATTATAATCAAAGTACAACCGATACATTCAAACATTTAATAAACTATTTTGAATATAGTTTGCATACATTACTACGTACTACCCTTGGTTGATAAACTATAATAGGTATAGTTTATGATACATTACATAACACATACATTTAAAAAGGGTACATTTATACAAAAGATATTTTCATTAAGCAAGGTACGGCCATACGGTACCAAGTTTTCATAACACGTAATTCCGTTAATGACTTTGTGAGACATTTACTTCAAATTACCATTAAGTCCTGTATTGTAACCAGAGTCTCCTTGAGGGAGAGCGTGATACTTGTGTATAGATCTATATTGGGTTTGACAAACCCACACCTAAACTGCATGCAACAGTTAGACCGATAGGTCTGGGGTGACAAATGTCATAACATTTCCGACGCCTGAAGAACGTCGTTTTAGGCAACCTTGGTCATAGTATGGTTATAATAAACTCACATAAAGTATTAATAAACATTGGAATTTACGGGAACTTCATTAAAATTTAACGAGTTTATGTCGATTTAAACTTGCATTGTTTTACTATAAATATGACAAATTACTTGTACATTTCGGTCTTTGGGTTTTAAGACTACATTTACACATTAAGGAAAATATTGGATTTTCTAACACAAATACTACTTTTACAAACGAAAGGCTTTTAATAATACCAAACAAAAGCTTATGAACTCACCAACCTTTGTGTTGACACTTTTTCAAACAACTTGTATTCTCAGGAAATCATTAAACAGGTAATCAAGTGCTTTTGAGGATGGGACGCTAAGGCGTCTACTATTTCATATTTTGTCAACATATTGTAATTGATTCGTAAACATGTAATTCATACAATGATGTAACTTTTTCAATTATATATATGTTGGTTGTGTTTGCTTGAATTACTATTACAATTGTTGTTATGATACTATACATGAAGTCCTCCACCCCCGGACGTTTCCGCCATCCTTGGTTTGGGGGTGTGACAGATTGGTATCAGAGCCAGGTTTATAGTGAATTAAGTATATCAAACCACATAAGATATACAAACTATAAACACAATTGGGACTAATAGTCTCTGATTTGTGCATTTTTCAAATAAATATACTCTTAGAAAATAAATGATTTTCTTGATTAAAGTATACATACATACATTACATGCTCGCATGATATCATAACTAGCGAAAACATAAAGCAAAAGAAGAAGAGTTGAACATTTTGAGTATGCCTTAGTATATGTGGATTAAATCTGGGAAGGATATAGCCTGATCAACTATATCTGTCCGGGAATTGACTTGCATATACCGGGGGATGGTCAGGATGGGCAACAAATCTAACAAACCTAATAACAGACTACAAAGGATACTTTAAGAACTCAAAACTAAACATTTACAAATACTATAGGAGTATTTTGTGTTACTATAATAAATTATCTGAGAATTAAATAGGTCTTTATTTATAGATCAATAGCTGCTAAGTGGATGCGCTAAGGTCATATGTAACTAAGATGCTATAGACTTAGAATTTATGTATCTTTGTTTCACTTCCTGTCCTTGTTTGGTTGTGGTCTTGGAGTTAGGGTCATCTATTCGAAGGACTATTATATCTTAATCACATATGACTGGTATGCACTTTGCAACTAATTAAGTAACCGATAAAGATCATTTTAAAATATAATATATTAATTATGTCCCGACTAAATTAGTATATGTGAAACTTTTACAAACAGTCATATACTTGGAAACAAGGAAACTCAAATAAAATATTTTATACTTTCATTTTACCTCATAACCCAATGTATTGGGTCAATTAAAAGTATAAAATCGTATGTATCGTAAACATACCGGAAAACAACGTAATAATATACTTTATGTATAAAAGATTTCTCTTCCTATAAATATACTTTTACTAAAAGTACATTGGTTTACGACTTATGACAGAACCATGCCGCCAAGGAGAAGACCAAGACCTTCCAGCAACACAGCAACACCTCCTCCGCCGCTGCCTCCACAGTTTGATCCTGCGATGTTCCAGGCTGCAGTAACAGCAGCCGTAGCGGCCGCAATATCGTAGATAGGGACAAACGGAGCTGGTGGTTCTGGATCAGGTGCTACAAACTCTAACCACGGAGACAGTACGTGGTGTGCAAGAGAGTGTTCCTACAAAGACTTCACCAATGGCAAACCCGACAACTTCAATGGGAGCGGGGGAGTCATCACTTTAATGCAATGGTTTGAAAAGACCGAAGTAGTCTTTCAGGTGTGCTCTTGCCCCGAAGCGAGCAAAGTTAAGTTCGCAGCCTTCACTTTCACCGGCCGAGCCCTTACTTGGTGGAACTGTCGGATTAATTCACTTACTCTCGAAGTGGCTAGCTCCATAACCTGGGCAGAACTAAAAACGTTGATGATGAAGGAGTACTGCCCGAGAGGTGAAATACAAAAGCTGGAACAAGAACTTTGGAACCTCAGGATGACAGGCTCCTACCTTGAAACCTACACCACCCGATTCAATGAATTGGCTCTCCTCTGCCCAACAATGGTTACTCCGGAGGAGAAAAAGGTGGAGCGATACCTTTGGGGACTGTCTCTCCAAGTGCAAAGTAGTGTCCTGGCTTCAAGGCCAACTACTTTTGACAGTGCCAGGGAGCTGGCACAACAACTTGTTGACCACCGAGCCAGTCATAATACTACAACCACCACCACTGATCAATCAAAAGGGGGAAACAACAAAAGGAAGTTCTGGAACGAAAAGAAGAGCCAACCAGCACAGGACCCCGCTAAGAAGCAACAAACTGTTGCTGTCCATGCTGCCACTAATGTTGCCACTACTGCTACCACTCCAGCACCACCGAAGCCATATGCTGGAACCCTACCTAAGTGCAACAAGTGCAACTTTCACCACAATGGTGCTTGTAGGGAGATGCACTGTAACAACTGCGACAGGAAGGGGCACACTGCTCGTTTCTGTAGAGCGCCGGCTCGACCAATCAACCAAGTCGCCAGTACGGGGGCAACCCGAACCTGCTACAACTGTGGAGACGCAGGTCACTTCAAAAGAAACTGCCCCAAAGCACAAGCCCCTGATGCTGGTGGAGTAGGAAGAGTCCTGGCAATAGGACATGGGGAAGCAGTCGAGGATCCCACGGTGGTTACTGGTACGTTTCTCCTCAATAACTCTTATGCATGCGTACTATTCGATAGTGGAGCAGAGAGGAGTTTCGTGAGCCACCAATATAAACAATTACTTGAACAAAATCCCCAATCACTAAAGGATACTTATGTAGTAGAAATGGCAAATGGGAAAGTAGAACGCACTAGCGATATATACTCAGAGTGTACTCTCACTCTAGACAACCATACATTTAAAATTGACCTGATGCCGGTCACCATAAAAAGCTTCGACGTAATCATCGGGATGGATTGGTTAGTTCCTCACCGTGCCGACATTCTATGTTACGAAAGGGCCGTTCGCCTCAATCTACCAAATGACGAAACCCTTCTCATCTATGGTGACAAACCTAGTGCGAATTTACAAATCATCTCATGCATCAAAGCCCAAAAGTATCTCCGGAAGGAGTACCACGCCTTCTTGGCCCACGTAGTAGACAAGAAACAAGACGTGAAAGACATCAAAGACATCCCCGAAGTGTGTAACTTCCCGGATGTGTTCCCAGAAGATCTTCCTGGTGTACCACTCGCACGACAAGTCGATTCAGAATTGACTTAATACCCGGAGCTACCCCCGTAGCCAGAGCTCCATACCGCCTCGCACCAACAGAAATGCAAGAGTTGTCCAGTCAGTTGAACGAGCTTTTGAGCAAAGGGTTCATCAAACCAAGCTTCTCACCTTGGGGAGCACCAGTCCTTTTTGTAAAGAAGAAGGACGGATCCTTTCGCATGTGCATCGACTATCGGGAACTAAACAAACTCACCATCAAGAACCGATATCCTCTACCCCGAATCGACGACCTTTTCGACCAACTCCAAGGAGCAAATTTCTTCTCAAAGATCGACCTAAGGTCAGGTTACCATCAGCTACGAGTTCAAGAAGAAGATATTCCCAAAACTGCATTCAGAACTCGCTATGGGTACTACGAGTTTGTGGTGATGTCCTTCGGTTTAACAAACGCACCTGCGGTATTCATGGACCTAATGAATAGAGTGTGTCGACCCTACCTAGACAAGTTTGTAATCGTATTCATCGACGATATCTTGATCTACTCGCGAAGCGAAGAAGAGCATCGCCTACATCTACGCCAAGTGCTAGAGACACTAAGAGCGGAGAAGCTTTATGCTAAGTTCTCTAAGTGTGAATTCTGGATTAGAGAAGTGGATTTCCTTGGCCATGTGGTAAGTGAGAAAGGCATACATGTGGATCCCTCCAAGATCAAGGCAATCGAGAATTGGTCAGCACCCAAGACGCCAACCGAAATTCGACAATTCCTTGGGCTTGCTGGCTACTACCGAAGATTTATACAAAACTTCTCCAAGATTGCGAAACCACTCACCACCTTGACGCAGAAAGGTGTGATATTCAAGTGGGAAAATAAACAAGAAACTGCTTTCCAAACGTTAAAACAAGCCCTATGCAGCGCACCGATCTTGTCTCTCCCAGAGGGAACCGAGGACTTCGTAGTGTACTGTGATGCTTCGAATCAAGGCCTCGGATGTGTGCTCATGCAGAGAGGGAAGGTTATCGCGTATGCATCAAGACAGCTTAAGACGCACGAGGTTAATTATACTACCCACGACCTGGAATTAGGAGCAGTAGTATTCGCTTTGAAGATCTGGAGACACTACCTCTACGGCACGAAATGCACTATCTTCACTGATCACAAAAGTCTTCAGCATATCCTCAATCAGAAAGAGCTCAACATGCGACAGAGGAGATGGGTAGAGTTGCTGAATGACTACGAGTGCGAAATTCGTTATCATCCGGGCAAGGCCAATGTAGTGGCCGATGCTCTAAGCAGGAAGGAGTACTCGGGCCGCCGAGTAAAATCCTTAACAATGAAAATCCATTCCCACCTGACCATACAAATCAAGGAAGCTCAACTGGAAGCTTTGAAACCAGAAAAGGTGGCAGGAGAGACATTAAGGGGAATGGATAAAAACTTAGAAGTCAAGGATGATGGAGCACGTTATATCATGAACCGGATTTGGACACCGAAGTTCGGTGGACTCCGAGATGTCGTCATGAATGAAGCACACAAGACTCGATACTCCATCCATCCCGGGTCGGATAAGATGTATCTGGACCTCAAGAAATTATACTGGTGGCCGAACATGAAAGCTGAGATTGCTACCTATGTGAGCAAGTGCCTGACCTGCGCCAAGGTCAAAATCGAATACCAGAAACCATCCGGGCTATTACAACAGCCGGATATACCTGAGTGGAAGTGGGAACGAATAACCATGGACTTCATAACCAAGCTGCCTAAGACATCGGGCGGGCTTGACACCATATGGGTAATCGTAGACAGATTGACCAAATCAGCACACTTCCTACCGATAAAAGAAACCGACAAGATGGAGAAGCTGACTAGAACGTACATCAGAGAGATTGTACGACTCCATGGCGTGCCGATATCCATTATCTCCGATAGAGATAGTAGATTTACCTCACGGTTTTGGCAGTCTCTACAAAAATCATTGGGAACTAGGCTTGACATGAGTACGACCTACCACCCACAAACCGACGGACAGAGCGAACGAACCATTCAAACGTTGGAAGACATGTTAAGAGCTTGTGTGATAGACTTCGGTAAAGCATGGGATACCCATCTACCGCTTATCGAATTCTCCTACAATAACAGCTATCATACTAGCATCAAAGTCGCTCCATTCGAAGCTCTTTACGGTCGCAAATGCAGATCACCCCTGTGTTGGGCTGAGGTGGGGGATACACAGCTAACTAGAGGGCAAGTCTCTAATAGCACCCTCACTGGCCCTGAAATCATAAGGGAAACCACAGAAAAGATCGTTCAAATTCGAGAAAGACTGAAAGCGTCTCGCGATCGGCAAAAGAGTTACGCAGACAAACGACGCAAACCCTTGGAATTCCAGGTGGGTGATCGAGTACTACTAAAAGTTTCCCCTTGGAAAGGAATGATACGATTCGGCAAACGCGGGAAACTAAATCCAAGGTACATCGGGCCATTCGAAATCCTTGCTAGGATTGGGCCAGTAGCATACAAACTTCGATTACCTCAGGAACTCGACAAAGTACATCCCACATTTCACGTATCGAACCTAAAGAAGTGTTTGTCTGATGAGACACTTGTAATACCACTCGACGAAATCGAAGTTAACGAAAATCTCCACTTCGTGGAGGAACCAGTCGAAATCATGGATCGGGAAATCAAACGAACGAAACAAAGTCGTATTCCCATCGTGAAGGTCCGTTGGAACGCTAAACGAGGACCCGAATTCACCTGGGAACGCGAGGATCAGATGAAACAAAAGTATCCACATCTCTTCCCAAACTCTTGAAATCCCAGTCAAAATGAAAATTTCGGGACGAAATTCCTTCTAACGGGGGGATGATGTGACAACCGTCAAATTTCGGTCAAGTCAAAGTCAAACAAAGTCAACAAGTCAAACCGGTCAACTCCAATAACCCTTGTATGTTAGGGTTTACGTTATGTAATCACTGTACAATTCGCTATTTTAATGAGAAAACATCATTTGGAAAATTCATGTGTTTGATTTTCCTTAGCCTTAACAGTGCTTAACAACGAACCAAAGCGATAAAACACTATTGCACAATCATCGGGATTGTGTAGGACACTAAATCATGGCTTAACGGGGTTTACGGACCTTGCGTTTCAAAGCCAAACACTCAAAAAGGTCTCAAAAGAACTCTCTCTCAATCTCTTTCACTCAATCTCTCTCTATTAGAAATCTCTCCCAAATCTCTCTCAAAAGTTCCTTTAACTTTTTGTAATCATTCGGGTCATCACGACCCTTAACCGGGTCAAAAACCACTTGAAACGGGGTAAAAACGGGTAAAATAGCCTTAAGGACCCAAAACCGAAGCTTCAGGACCGAAGCCTCGCATCCGAAGTGCTCAGGACCGAAGCCTCGGACCGAAGCCTCAGGACCGAAGCCTCAGGTCCGAAGCCTCAGGTCCGAACCTCGGCCCAGGACCGAGCAACTTCGCAGATTCAGCTTTTTTTCCCGGTTTTCGACTACGACTTCGTTTTAACTCCGTTTTTCATTATTTTAACGTGGGATTTTCACCCAAAACTTTATTTTATAAACTAAGGCCCCAAAATATATAAATCTCCAGGGTTTTTATAAAATATATTAAAAGAATTAGTGGTTGAACTAATTATTGAGGGAATATTTGCTTTTCCTTAATTTATGGCAAAAGCAAACCACCACCACCTCACTCTATGATTAGCCACTCTTTCCCACTACCCCTTGTCTCCTTAGTGGACCTTTACACCCAATCTCCAGCTCTTCCCACGTTCTAAGAGCTGGAGGATTGATCCTCTCTCCTCATTCTCCATAAAATTCTTTCATTCTACACTTAGCAACCAAGAACACTCTCCAAAATTCTCTCATCTTTTCTCTCAACTTCAAGAACTTCAAGGCTTTCTCCAGGGATTTCTTTCTTCAATTAGTAAGTATCTTCATCATTCACATAATTATTAAAATCCATTCTACTCAAATCATTGATATCTTACACAAGTTCCATCTTATTCGGTGTTAGATTCTCGAATCATCAAGACATCTTCTTAGTGTTCTTGGGTTGAACACTTCCTCTCTCTCACTTTCATCTACTGAAACCACATAAGGTGAGTTCATACCCCTACATTTACATGTTTTTCTTAAGTTTTAAGGGGGGAATACAAGTAAAATCATCAAGAACACAATTAAACTTTTTCTAACAGATTACATCAGAAAAGATGGACTTTAATCACGGACTGTTTTGGTCAACTTAAATATTTTAGTTTTCAAAACTGTTCCAGGTGCAAGTAGTTCAAACTCTTAGCTTTAAAATGGCTACTTGCACATCTCCATATGATTTTTCTACAATTTATGGTGATTTTTACAAAACTGCCTGTCATTTCAGAGGCAAACCCGGACCAGTCTGTGATTATGAACATTTTCACCTCTGTTAGAGATCACTAAAAATCATGATAAAATTTACGAACAAACTAGACTCATATTCCAAACTCTCAAAATTTGCGGATTTGGATTTAGAGCTTTGATGATTTTTCTATAAATTTTCTAAGAACAGTAACAGAAACTGTATTCAACGAAAAGTTGCTGTTAATTTCATTTCACCTTGTAACATGTTGAGCAAGGTGTATATCTTTATGTGATTATATGTTATTGCAATATATGACATTTTATCTTAATATTTAGACACACATCAGTTTACAAATGGATTTGGACATATAAAATATAAAGAATAACAAGTGATTATAATCAAAGTACAACCGATACATTCAAACATTTAATAAACTATTTTGAATATAGTTTGCATACATTACTACGTACTACCCTTGGTTGATAAACTATAATAGGTATAGTTTATGATACATTACATAACACATACATTTAAAAAGGGTACATTTATACAAAAGATATTTTCATTAAGCAAGGTACGGCCATACGGTACCAAGTTTTCATAACACGTAATTCCGTTAATGACTTTGTGAGACATTTACTTCAAATTACCATTAAGTCCTGTATTGTAACCAGAGTCTCCTTGAGGGAGAGCGTGATACTTGTGTATAGATCTATATTGGGTTTGACAAACCCACACCTAAACTGCATGCAACAGTTAGACCGATAGGTCTGGGGTGACAAATGTCATAACATTTCCGACGCCTGAAGAACGTCGTTTTAGGCAACCTTGGTCATAGTATGGTTATAATAAACTCACATAAAGTATTAATAAACATTGGAATTTACGGGAACTTCATTAAAATTTAACGAGTTTATGTCGATTTAAACTTGCATTGTTTTACTATAAATATGACAAATTACTTGTACATTTCGGTCTTTGGGTTTTAAGACTACATTTACACATTAAGGAAAATATTGGATTTTCTAACACAAATACTACTTTTACAAACGAAAGGCTTTTAATAATACCAAACAAAAGCTTATGAACTCACCAACCTTTGTGTTGACACTTTTTCAAACAACTTGTATTCTCAGGAAATCATTAAACAGGTAATCAAGTGCTTTTGAGGATGGGACGCTAAGGCGTCTACTATTTCATATTTTGTCAACATATTGTAATTGATTCGTAAACATGTAATTCATACAATGATGTAACTTTTTCAATTATATATATGTTGGTTGTGTTTGCTTGAATTACTATTACAATTGTTGTTATGATACTATACATGAAGTCCTCCACCCCCGGACGTTTCCGCCATCCTTGGTTTGGGGGTGTGACATTGTTGGACCCTGAAGGCCCATCAAACTTCCTCTTCTCACCAACCTCTGATCTCTCCAGACCCTTCTCCCTGATCTGAGTCTCAACATTCTTAGCAGCCCAGATGGCGGCTTTCAATGTGGTTGCTTGCTTAACCATTGGACCATAGTCCGCTAGTAGTCCGAGGGCAAACTTGTTGACCTTTGAGAGTTCTGTTGGAACTAAATATGGAATAAGCTTCATCTTTTCCGTGAAACTAGCAGCATATTCAGTAACGCTCATTTTTCCCTTCTTCAAATTCTGAAACTCATTATTGATTTCCATAAGGTCCTGCTCTGAGCAGTATTGCAGTTTCAGCTGTTCCACAAAGTCTTCCTAAGACATCTTGCTCGCTTCTCCTTTGGGCATAGAGTCAGCTAACAGCTTCCACCAACTCAACACGCCAGACTTTAACAATGGGATCGCAAGAACGGTCTGCTGCCTGTTGCTGCATTCGCAACTTTCAAACATTGTCTCCATTTCGGAGATCCAGTCCATAACTTGCACCGGCGTCGGGCTTCCGGATAGACACGGTGGCTTAGATGCCATAAAATCTTTGTATTTACATCCTGTTCCATCATTTCCTCCATCACGATTGTTTTGTCTAACAATCGGTGGGTTGGCTTGACCAACCGTCCCACTGAAGTTTCCTCCATCCGACGGCTCCCCATTCACTTCGGGCTCTTATACTTGAATTGAAAGTTCTTCACGGTTTTTTTGAAGCAGACGTTTAGTTTCTTCCATCTGACGATCCAACATCGTATGAATCATCAATTGTACACCAGCCATTGTCATTGGCTCGGGTGCTGCTGCTACAACAGGTATTTGCTCAATCACTGGTGGTTGAGGTCGTTGATTCCTGTTTTCGTCTGCGTTTCCAACGACGCTTCTTGTTCATGCCATTCTTGATCTATACACCGAATAAGGTGAATTTAGATCTTTATTCACGATAGATATTTACATCATCCTTATCACTCCGAAACGTTTACATGCTAGTTCTAATACCGTCATCATACGCTTAGAATCCTAAACACATAAGGTTTCCAGATCCGGTTGGCAACAAACCATAGATCCGAACAAATAATATCATATATGGCAACATATAACATTTAGCACATAAAAGCATTTTAGGAAAATTTCCTAAAATAAACTAGTGCTTGTGTCTTAAATATAACAGACACTCATCTCACAATCTTCACTTAACATTTTAAGTTTAAGTCTAGAAATCCTACAAATTCCTAGTTCGCTTAAACTAATGCTCTGATACCAACTGTGACATCCCTAAAATTACGGCCAGAAAAGACCGATTTAATTTATGCTTTTAAAATAATTTCAGAGTAAATCCATTGATTTAAAAGAGTTGCGAAATTTGTTCCCAAAACACAATATGATAAAATAAGGTTTATCAAAGCATTTCTTAAAGAAATGTATTTTCATTATATAGAAAAACCTCGGGATGTCATGTTCCGATATAGACCAAAAGCATAAACAATACAAAATAGACCCTACAATAGTTACATATAACTACTGGTCTATAATCCAAAAATATCTTGACAATGTCATCCAACTTATGCTCTCGTGCCACTACCTGTAATACAAAGAAAAACTGAGTGGGTCAGGCTTGGGAGCCTGGTGAGCATATAGGGTTTTCAACCCACAATAAATAATTATATTTAATTTCACCAACCAACAATAACCCGATTACCCATTCCCGTTATCCTCACTTTACGTCCCTATGACAACAACTATTACAAGGGACCTAATCTAGGATTTTCATCGGGACAGACATTACTGCAAAGGGGTTTCCTCCACAATAAATGTCCTAAAGGCAACCACGAAGGGGATAGAGTACACCGGTGAACACATCGTTCACAACACCTACATGTTATGAGCCTGCTAGTGTTCCACTGGACTGTCTAGAAAGAGTCTGTGGTCGTCATCCATACTCCGCTAGATGACTAGATCAACAACAACATCGAGGCCTCTCATCATTTTATTTCATCACACACCCACTGTCTACCCATGTTCTACCTAACATATTAGTAGATAAAATATATACATTTTATATACAGCTTAAAACCTGTAAAAAACATCCATTCAACAACTAGTTCAAATAAACAAATAATATATAAACACATAACACGTATTTTATAAAGAATACTTCATATCTATGTGTTAGAAGAAAACGAATATACACTCACTTGATAAGAAGATGATCGGGCAACACTACGGCTCTAAGAGTAGTATTTCTTCGATGAAACCGGGAGATCTTCACAAAAACCGAGCTTCTCGCGGGCAGAATTTCGGCTCAGAAACTTTACTTCTCGGGATCTTCGGGGCTTCGAGACTCGCTTCGGGTCTCGGAAATAATATCGGGGCTTCGGGGGTATTTCTTGCACGCAAAACGAGAAAATATGGGAGAGAGAGAAAGATTTTTGAGCAAAAAGATCGGCAGCCTCGCATGCCCTTTTATAGGGGCTGAACCTCGCACGTACGCTGGGCGTACGAAGCTCAACGCGGGGCGTAGTTCGGATAAGGTGCCAGGTGGCGAGCTTCGGATGGGGCGACGTGGCCTCTTCTGGACCGAGGAATGCAGCTGTACGCGGGGCGTAACTTCTTCCGATGCGGAGCGTACCTCGCTGTCGACATGTACGCTGGGCGTACCTCCTTGTACGCTGGGCGTACCTCGCATCCCTAGGCTCCCTTCAGATAAGCTTTGGTATGCGTGCCTCGAACTTCAAAAATTCATAACTTTCGCATACGAGCTCCGTTTTCGATGTTCTATACACGCGTAGGTGAGACTTTGCTCTACAACTTTCATTTAGACTCCGTCGGCTAATTTTGACTTTATTTTTATTATATTATTTTTAGTAGGCCGGGACAGGAAAACTCCGTTATAAAATCATAACTTCTTCATCTGACGTCCATTTTCGTCTGTCTTTTCACCGTTGGACTACTATCGACAAGATCTTCGATTCTCGTTTAGATTGTTTCGGCCAATTATCACTCGATCTAATATTCGAACTTTGGGCTGCATACCGCTAAGTTGAAACTTCGAAAAATCATAACTTCCTCATACGAAGTCAGATTTAGACGTTCTTTTTATGTATGCTCTCGGGTTAACGTATTCTACGACTTTCGTTTAGATCACTAAGGCTAGATATCGCTCTATCTTAAATTCATACTTTACGTCATACAGTGCCGTGTCGGTTCTGTCGCGAAACTTCGACATGTCATAACTTCTTCGTTATAACTCGGATTTCGGCATTCTTTATATATTCGGAAACCTTGCCACGACCACTACAAGTTCCTTCATAGATATCGGGCTTATCTAATATTTTATTTTATCTATTATTTTTACCCTTAATTCATTTAAGCCACACAATTAAGCATAAAACACATAATACTCAAATAATACATTCTTATTATTTCAAAATGAGTTACAAAGGTTAACCTAGACTATTACATCGTCATTAATGCCTAGCCCAGAAACACGGGCGTTACACTTCTTCTTCTTCTTCTCTAACCTTCTTCTTCAACTATAAGAGCCAAGAATCACTCAAAGCTAGCAAAATCACACTCACAAGCCACACACTCGAGATTTAGGGTTTAGAGAGGGTTGGATGCTGATAAGGGTGGCTAGAAATGAGACCATCATGTTCTTTATATAGGGACATTAGAAATATTAGGGTTTGTAATCTGAGCCTAGTACGCCCAGCGTACCAAGGGGTACGCCCAACGTACTAGGTGGCCTCCGCAATCATGCTTGGTGCATGAGTTCGTTGCGCGTACCCATGCGTACGCCCCACATACTGATTTGCTAACTTTTAACATAAAGGGCTATTTATGACATATAAAGGGAAAATTCAAGGATTCCAAAATGTACCTTATTTCGGGATGTTACACTTGAAATATTGCTTATTATCAAAACTCAACATTTCAATGAACATTTACATTTCATTTGAACACTAATTATGGCACCAAATAATCATATTACTTTTCGATTCCTCAAAGAACGCTTGAATACCAAAAGTAGACAAGAGGTTACGTTCCATGTGGGATTTCAAGCTTGGAGCATAGTTCCATAATCAACAAGTTGAATTTCCCAAAATAAAACAAAGTTTTATTCAACATTTCATAATCTCACCATGAGACAATGATTGCCAATAGATCATAAATTATAATGGAAATACTTGATCTAAACATTATATCAAACACAAATCATTGTTTGAAACCATAAATCTTGATCTAGAACAGTTAGGGTTTGAAAATACCCAAATCATCATATGAAATCTAAATTTGAATTTAAACACTAGAAATCTCACCATTAGTCATGCATTAACAAATGAATCATGGATTTGAAAGGACATAATCAATCTAATCACAAATCTATATTCACATCATTACTTGGAATTAATAGTTTGAATCAATGAATTATAGAAAGGAAAATACCCAAATTACCACCATTAGAACGAGAATTTGATTCAAACATCATAGAATCTGACCATATGCCAAAAGGTTGATAATTGGATGATTGATTGAAGGAAAATGTACCATCTAACCATAAACTCAAGCTCATATCATTGCTTGAAGCTTCAAATTCAGATTTGAAGATCTAGGGTTTTAGAAACCCATCAAATCACATTCAAACTCACAAATCTCCCAACTATTTCTTAGTTGGAGTTTGTAGATAGATCAAGGAGTTAAACTACATCAACAATTTCACAATAATCACCTAATTCAAGCATAAACTTGGATTTCACCATTGATGGTTAAGAAAACTCATCAAAACAACTCCAATCTTACAAATATGACAACCATTTTATTGATTGGAGCTTGGAGATGGATTAAAGGAAGAAACTACATCATTAATCTTATATAAACAACACAAACGAAGTATAAATTTCGGATTTCAATTTCCATAAAACCCTAATTATGAATTTGGGGAAAAAGAGGATGAAGAACTACCTTTGATGCAATTTATTGGAAGGATCTGAGTAGAGATTCATCAAGCAATTCCAATCACAAAAACACCATGGATCAAAGGGGAAAAATCGATTGTGGAGGTGAAAGAAAGGTTAGGTTCGAGTGGAGAAGAACATGGGTGAAGAATGAGTGAGAAAAGACAGCCAACAACGCTAAATCGGACCAGTTTTGCGATGAAGGCGCGACACGCTTTCCCTAAAATCTACGAATTGACAGTTTTGGTCCCTCATTAAAATTCCTTTCAGAAATGGTCCTAAAGCTCACCTAAAACTTACATTAGCTCCAGAAATGTCCTTACATATCTTAACTTATAAAAATTCGATCCTAGATGCTCACTTGGTCAAACCCTCGGGTCAAACACAAGTTTCCCCAACTTGTCACTTTTGGTCCGTAAACCCTAAAAGTTTTCTTTTGATGCCCAAACTCTATCATAATTTATTTTTGGCTTACTAATAATGTTTATGAGGGTTATAAGTCAAAATCATTGACTTCCATCTATTTATTTATTTCATTTCAAATTAATTTATTATAGGATAAATAAACTTTTTATTTTTATCAAAATATACAAAACTTCTAGCCCTAATAACATGATGTTACAATAAATGTGCAAAAAAATATTAATGACTAAATATGTACAGAGTGAGAAATAATTAAGTCTTTTTTTTTTTCGATTTGTCTGGAGTAGCCGACTATAAGGACCGAATGTGTACAATTAAATAAGTTGAAGGAAAATATAGACAAAAAAACTCAATAATCAAATATATACAAATCAAAAAATATATTACCTATTCAAATCATTATCCCATAAGAAAAAAAACAATTTTAAATAGCTTTTGAAAGTAACACTTCAAAGTTGAAACAAATAAAATTTAATGAACTTACACCTACGGCCTAGATTTACCATACCCCGAGTATTTGACACTTCAAGCAAATAACCCCCACCCTCTTTTACGTTTTGTTGTTCATAAACCCTAGCGGATATTCGACGGTTTGACAGAAACAAGTTCCATCAGATTTGGATCGAGAAACAATGGAAGCTGCCCAAAATGATTTGGAGAGGCTAATGATCTTCGAACATGCTCGTATAACCGCCGAAGCAGAGTACGCCAAGAACCCTACTGACGCAGATGTACGCTTCTCTCTCCCTCCCTCCCTCCCTCTTTCTTTCTCTCTCTATCAATTGTTTATGAATCGATGATATATGAACTTATGGAAATTGATTGAATTTATCTGTAATTTGATTTCTGTATATCGGCGTAACTCCCCCTTAGTTTAAAGTTAAATAGACGTTCATGTCAAAGTGAATGGATTTTGGACTGTGCAATCGATAATAGTTATAGTGGTTCCTTCTTTATGAGAATTCTAAAATTGAAATGAATTTCTAAAGCAATTCAAGATTGGGCTGTTTCTTTTGTTTTCGTCACTAAGTGTTGTATGGTTAAAGTGTTGAATAGAGAGATGATGACTACTTGGAGTAAGTGTTGTATAATCAAAGAATGTTTCTTTTATGGATTTAATGAACACACTGAATATGAAAAAATGTCCATTTACCCTTCTGTCTAAACTCTAGAGGCGATGTTGAATAATAATTAAGTGGTTTTTAGAGAATCTTTATTAATTGAAACTGTAAATGAAGATAATAAAAACATTTATGTAGTTAATAATATGCAGCAATACTTGATTCTTCTTGAAAGAAGATCAAGGTAGGACAGAGAATCGGCTAATTCTTGGGGAAGAAATTAAGAGGGACTGAAAGGGTTTAAATAGAAATAAAAAAAGTATAGTGTTTTGGTTAAAGGGTAGCAGCGTGAAAAAAACTGAGGTCTTAATGGATAAAGACACCCTACTCTCACTTAGCCCATTAACCTCATCTGTTTATATTAAGTCAAAAAGAAACACTACTATTTATCTCTCTAGCTTAAGTCCTGTCCCCATTAAGTCCATTAAGTTAAAAAGAAACAGCACCTTAGTCTTTTAGAATAAAAGTGTAGGTTTAATCAAAAAATAATTTAACCCATCTGTTTTATCACATTTTTCTCTTTGTTAAAAAACTAAAAAATTGGTACCTTAGAGATGAAATGTTATATTATTACAGAATTTAACAAGATGGGGTGGAGCTCTTCTGGAATTATCCCAATTTGGAGATATAAACGAATCAAAGAAGATGCTTAGAGGTACTCTTGCAGTTTCTGTTTTTAATCTTTATTTTACATGAAAACAATCTGCTAACAACTTTAATATTGTGTTCACAATGAATAAACAAAATTTAGATGCTGTGTCAAAACTTGATGAGGCATTGACTATCAATCCTGCAAAACATGAGGCTCTATGGTGTTTAGGAAATGCTCACACTGCTAATGCATTTCTAACCCCTGATCATGATGAGGCTAAAGTTAAGTTTGATAAGGCAACTCAATGTTTCGAAAAGGCTGTAGAAGAGGTATTAATTTATTATCCAATTTTATTGTGCATATAAGTTTCGTAAATTAAATATATATATATATATATATATATATATATATATATATATATATATATATATATATATATATATATTTTCAGAATCATGTCTAAACTGTTCATGTTTTGTGATGAAATTGTTTCAGTGTCCAGGGAATGAACATTATCTCCAATCTTTGGCACAATGTGCTAAGGTATTCAACTCAATCTGTTCACTTGTTTCTCTTTGTAATTTCTTATCAATTGCTCTAAGTTATGATGTTTTTTACTCATTCTACCTTATGTATTTTAAGTTTACTTTCACAAATTTTAATCAATATTCAGTAAATCATATATTTTTTAGATAATGGGAGTGACAATATTTTAAGAGATAATCACAACAATAAGCAAACGGGGTGTGTGTCTCGTTTAAAAAATTGACCACCTTTTGACCTTTTAACGAACGGTGTCAATTGCTAAATTGATTTATGAAGGGTCCACCACAAAAACCTTAAAAAATAAATAAAAGTTCGAAAACGTCATTTTCACAATTATATTGTGAAATTGTTGTTATTATTTTTTTTTTCTGAATCTTTTTCTTAAAAAAAATTTAAATTCAATCTCGCAGGCAACTGAGTTGCACAAGGATATCCACGCACATGGTGCACTTAGTCAAGCTCAACAAACATTAGGCGGAGGGTCTGCGCCTTCTTCAAGTGCTAAGGTTTTTATACAAAAGTTCATTTTATATAATCTTTTTTCTTATTTCACATGATTTTCCTAACGTTTTTATGCATATGTAGGGGAGTGGAAAAAGCAAGAATAGTGATTTGAAATATGATATATTTGGATGGGTGATCCTTGCTGTTGGGCTTGTTGCATGGATAGGAATGGCCAAATCCAATGTGCCTCCATCTCCAACAAGATGATATGAACAAATTTACTTGCTTGCTCATTAGTAAGTTAAAGCTTATTTTATTAAAAAAAAAAAAAGGATGCAAATGTTCACTACATATGCATGGTGTGCATTATTTCATTTTTGAAAATGTTTACAAAATTTTGACTTTTGACTCTTCATAAATGTATTTTGCTATGCGAAATTTCAATAACACAATTTGTTACTTTCCTACTATCTTGTATTATTTAGTCATTACATTCCATGATCATGTCTAGTATGAATGGAATGGATTTTCATATGTTTTTTTTTTTTTTAATCTCTCTCGATTTACGGCAGTCAAAGCAACTCCAAACTCATTTCCACAACTTCTATCCTTCTTTATGAGTCTACATTCAGAGCAACATAACTGACCTAATTGAGCTACAATTTTACAATATATATATATATATATATATATATATATATATATATAAAGGAGGGCGGCACCTCCGATTTGAAGTAGAATTTGTACTATGTTGAGCTGACAAACTTTCCAATTTGAACATAATTTTTGAAGATGACTTAGACGAAATACACAAAACTTCATTCGCGTGATATGATATAATTTGTATTAACATAATTTTGAAGATGACTAAGGCGTAATACACAAAACTGTAAACGTAGAATATGATAACTTTGGAATTTGGAGTAGAAACATAGCGAAAAACACAAGGGATCATAACAATTATCAAGTAACCTTTTTAGCGGGTTTAGTTGATAAGATATATTACTGTTTTAGTGGTAAAGATTTTGAGCTGCGGTCCCTGCGATTAACTTTCTCTTTTTGGTAAGAAGTGGTTGCTAATCTGGCAGATTCCTGGGCCCCACATTTCCATTGCTGGAAAGAACCACCAAAATATTATATCCATAATGTGTAAGTCTTCAATTGGTTTAGAAAAAAAATAAAAAAGTAAAAAGGATGAAAAGTTTTGGGATGCATAATAATTCCACTTGTTTTGGTTCTCTTCCAAACGATGCTCCCAGAAGCATCGTACCAATAGCATTAATGATTAAACAAACAATTCCATTTATGCAGCAAAGATTAGTTGCTTTTTAATGGAAGTTCATCTATCTATTCAGGTCCCAATTGGTAGATTTATCATCATATTTGTATATACAATATCTCTGATTGTGTTTTACTTTAATGCTTCCATTAAGTGATTCACTAATAAGTAGTACTAGTGGGTGTGGGTGTATCTTTTTTTAAAGCAAAGTTAGGGTTCTCATAATTAAAGGTTTTAATTTAATTTTGATGAAGTGGGGGGTGATATTATTATTATTATTATTATGCGGATGAGGAAGGACCACGCATCTATCTATAGGGGCTAGATTTTGCTTTCACTATAGTTTTTTGATTTTTTTTATTAGTTTTTGTATTATGTGTTTACTTGATTCATATCATATATGATGGTGGTAGTGGTGAATACTGATGCCCATAGTCATAGGCTGGCTTTGGGTGCTTTCTTGAGTAAGAGCAACATAGGAATGGAATGGAATGCTGGCAGTGGAATGGAATCATATGATTGGAAGCTTTTCCTGAATGGACCAATAGGTAATTTCTCACTCTCCTTCCCACAAAAGGTGGAGACTTGAAATTAAATATCCACACTTAGTTTGTCTTAGTTCTTTCTTTTCTTGCTGTTTTTTGTGGGATTTTGTTACGTTTTCTTTTATTGTTATTTTATTTATTGGATTTATTGTATAATAATCGGTTCCTTTTATTATTTTGTAATTTGTTCGTAATTCGTAATTGGTGATGGTTTGGTTGGTTTACTCTTGTTGATGGGCTTTACTCACACCAACAAAAGTCACCTGAATTGAAACACAACCTTTCTATTTCTATTTTTAATATATATATATATATATATATATATATATATATATATATATATATATATATATATATATATATATATATATATAATATTTGGAAATTGTGTTTTTAAATCATGAGAATGTCTGTTTTATTTATACATGTCCTTTTTTTTTTTTTTTTTTTTTTGTAAATCGTTCATGTCTTAATAACCACAAAATGTTCATTATATAGATGGTTTGTCCATTTCAAATTTGGTTTTCCATTGAGGTTGTCATAATGTTTTTGGTTTTATCTATTTTCATATATCTGATTTTTGCAATTTGGATCCAAACATGGACCTAAAAGGGGTTTTCTATAAGTACCCATTCATTTTACAATCCCACCTCCTGATTTGGTTTTTGTCTTTTGTTCTTTTTTTTTTGTATTTTTCCTATTTTGTTTTTTTTTTGTTTTTAATTCTTTTTAATTTATTATTATTATTATTATATTTTAATATTATTGTTATTATTATTATTATTGTTTTTATTATTATATTTTAATATTATTATTATTATTATTATTATTTTAATATTATTATTATTGTTATAAACTTCGCACGAAATTTAACATTCGGACGACATTATAACTTCAAACGGCTATATAAAATCGATTTTTAAATATATTTTTTTTATATTTTAATATTTAATATTATTATTGTTATTATTATTATAAATTTCGAACAACATTTTATAAATCGGACATTATAAATTCGAACGACTATATAAAATCGGAACAAAAGCAAAGTTTGTCCCTATTAATTACGGATATTAATTGGTACGGTATTACAATTGCGTGGTGCGTTATGCGGATTGAAAATATTTAGTCGAACACTATACAATGTTTCCATTTATATAGCCGTTCGAATTTATAATGTCCGATTTATAAAATGTTGTTCGAAATTAATAATAATAATAACAATAATCATATTAATATTAAAATGTAAAACAAATATTTAAAAATCGATTTTATAAAGCCGTTCGAATTTATATAATGTCGTCCGAATGTTAAAATTTTATGCGAAATTTATAACAATAATAATAATAATAATAATAATAATATAAATTAAAAAATAATTAAAAAAAACAAAAAAAAAAAAACAAAATAGGAGAAAAAAAAGACAAAAAAGGAAAAAAAATGATGTCAAATCAAATGTCAAAATTTTAATTTGATTGACTTTAGAGGGGGTAAATGTAGTTAATGGGGTATATATATATATATATATATATATATATATATATATATCATTTAATCCAGTTTTAATATATCCAGATACTACAAAAAAATATGAAACCAGATTTATTGGCCCATATGCACTTTTTACAAACTTTGTTTGACACGCATAAGCTAACTTATAAGCTAATTTATTTTGAGATTATTACAATTTAGGACCTATTTGACACAAGTAAGTTTATTGTAATTTTAGCATTTGATATGACAACAAACATAGTTTATCGTAACTTATAAAGTAGCTTATAAGCTAATTTGAGATAATTTTTAATAAACTACCTTAAGGCCATGTTTGCAATACATAAGCTAACTTATTATAAATTAACGTTTGATAAAACTATAATATTAGCTTATCTTAGTTTAGAAAGTAAGTTATAAGCTCATTTGCCAAATAATACGTTAGTGTTTGATGATAAGAAAAAGTCAAAAGTAACTTATCTTAAACTTATGAACTAACTTATAAACTCGATTTTTGATAAAATATTTAAAATAATTTATTAATAAGCTACATTATAAACTACAACCAAGCTTTTCGATAGGGAACAGAAGAAAAGCTTAGTGATCAAAAAATATAATGTACATTGTAAATAGGGTTGATTTGGACAGACAAAATCAAAGAAAGGTGTCGTGTAGCAAAACAAAAGATAAAAGTAGATTTGGGCCTGAACCGTACGGATTGGATCTAGGACAATCCTTTGTAATGTATTGGTATTTGGTGGTCCATAACTTTATTTAGAATCATTATCATGCTTTACCCTAAATTAACATAATAAGCATTAAGCATGACTTTTCACGAGAAATTAGGCTTTGAAAAAAAAGAGATTCACATACCAATTAAAAAGAATACATTCAGTTTCTCTTTTTCTGAAAATTACAACGCTATAACTGAATTTAGTCTCGATTATGGTCTTGTTAGGAAGTGGGAAGAGCAAAGCAATCAGAATCAAAATATTATTTTAAGACATGTATTTTATGTAGTTGTTATGTGTATTTTATCTTTCTTATAAGTAGTTTTATAAAAAAAATAGTAGGTGGATCATATAATTTGTACATTTCACGTAAAAAAGACTAAAAGGTAACTGAGTGTTGTAACAATTATTCTTAGTAAGAATTATTATGTTCATTTAGAAACGGTACAAAATTGATGGAAATTTTGTAGCATTAATCTTGTGAGTGGAAACTTGATAGGAAATTTTCTTAGGTGCTTGAAATTGGGTTATGTAACTTAAAGTTGATGAAATTAGTTTTTAGGGAAATGATTTTTGTAGGATAATAAATTATATGTTTAGTTATTTTTTTTACATGGTTATTACTAAACTCATATTTAGTGTTTAAAAAAAATACCATTTTGATAGGCTATTACAGATCGAGCCGGTTTACCTATTAAAGAAACACCGTTAAATTCATATTTGTTGTTCAAAAACACCATTAAGCTCATATATTTTATACACGATTTACCATTAAACTAACTTTTGTATATATTTAGTCACTTTAATCTTTTCCGACATCATCACTTTTTCAGTTATTTTCTCCGGACAACACAATTTAAAAAAGAGAAAACACCATTTTACATTTCATTTTTTAAAAAGCATTGCAAAATGCATCGTCTCCCTTTCTCCTCATCGGTGAAAACATCCCACCCCTCCCATTAACACTGTCAACAACCCTCATGTCGCCGCTCACACATTTCCCTGCTATTCTTACTCTCTTGCTACATTACAGAAACTACTTTTTTCCCACACTCTTTTGTCTGTATCTTCTTGAATATGGGTTTGAATCAATCAAATGTTTGAATCAATTTTGTTGTAGGTTGAAAATGATGTTTGCCGAAGAAGATGTCTATGACATAGTTTAATGATAAACCATGTATAAAAAAGTATTTAATGGGAAATCGTGTGAAAAAAATATTAACTTGTAATAACCGGTTAAAAGGATAGGTTTTAAACAACTCTTGGGTGATTTTAATGGTAAATCAAGTTGAAAAAATTACTAAATTTGTACAAAAATGACAGTTCATTACTTTTAATATTTGGATAAACATTTTTTTATATTATTTAATTATTTAAGATTTAATAATCAATTTTATATAAGCTGTAACAAAATTATATAAATATATTAGAGCATTAGGTGTGGGCAACAAGGTGCAACACCAAGTTGTGCCACCTCACATGCCACATAGGCAAATGGTGTTATAACACCAAGTGGGGAAATGAGCAACAAGATTCAACACCAACTTTTTGAAGGTAAAAAGGTAAAAAAAAAAAATTTGTTTGTTTGAATATTGATGGTTGCAAACGGCCATAAGCCAACAACGGTCATTTTTTCCCCGTTTCAAGTTGTTGCGATGGCCACGAGATTTGCTCGACGAGATGCAACAAGTTGGGGGGGGGGGGGGGGGGGGGCGGTGTTCCCCCCGTTAAGACGGCTTTGCGCCTTGCCACCTCAGCCTCGTCTCTTCTCGTTGAGGCCCATACCGGGTACTCTTAATATGTAAGTTATGAACAATACTTTTTCCGCAGTTCAGACTTTGACCACACAACAACAGTTATACAATTTGTCAACTTTGATCCCTCTTAGTCTCCCTTTGTTAATAAGAGACACCCGACTTCAAAGCCACAACTCAGTTAGCATAATCACCGCTATTGTCAACCAATGAGGAATTGCCGCCGCTCTTTTTTTTTATATCTTTGTTTCTTATTTACCGATCAGTACATATTTGACAAAATAGATAGGATTCTCCACCAGCTCCTGCTATGTTTGTATTACCCTAAATTGAACGATATCTATTAACTAAACCACCAGTCAATTAACTATTAAATGATAAACTACAATTACATATTCATCTCTTATTTTAACCTGATTTTAGAATGTTGTATTCATCACTTATTTTAACCTGATATGAAAATGTTGTCATTTATTTGCTAGAATGTAATCTTTGGTGATATACTTCATTTGCATAATTAAGCAAAATTAATCAAACGTTCAAACAAGATTTCATCTAATTATTACAACTTTAACAAGAAAAACACATTCAATTACATTCTCTCATAACTCATAATCTTAAGACAAAATTTATGGACAAATCCTTATGTTTTTAATAGTATAGAACAAATTAACCGGTAAAATATACGAAATCGTAAAAAGATTGATTTGAATTTGTCATCTAGTTATCAGAACTTTTATATTAAAAGAATAAAATTAGAAACATTTTTTTTTATAAAATAGACAAAATTAATGAAACTTTTTGAAGATTTCCTTTTTATAAACTCAGAAACGGACACTTCACACTTCCAAAAAGCTTATCAATAATTTTTTTTTTTTTTAAGATTGAAATAATTATTGTCTTGTTTTCTTTAATAAAAGTTAGCCGTATGCCAATCATATAATTAATTTGTAAAAGCATGAGCACTTTTGAAACAATTTTCTACTTCATTATTGAACATAGCTTCTATAGTAAGGAAATCATGACCATATGAATTACATGTTTAATTTGTCAAATAAACTTCTTAAATGCTAAAAAATAATATGAAAAACTCAATAACTACACTTTAAAGTATAAATTTCACCCAACAAATGGTCTTTCGTTGCTAGCTATAGTTTACTAAATTTGAATTGAAATATTTTAGAAAACCACTTTAAGGGTATAAAACTACATATTTATGACTTCTAAAAGATTTACACCCATAGTTTTTCTTTATGAACAACAAAATTTATTAAAAGCCTGTCAGGTGCCAATTACTCGATACCCGACAAAACGTATTCAAAACAACCGAATCATACATAGTAATGACGCAAACTCTAAACAAATAAAAACCTAACAGAGACGAAAAATATCACAACATCAACAACTCTTATTAACCAAGAACCAATTGGTTTTTCACAACTTACATAAAAAAACCTCACTACAAATCTCTCAATCACTCAAATACATAGATCCTTACTACAACTCTCACCTAAACTACTCACACCTAGTCTAGAACAAGAATCGGAAGAGAACTCAACTACAACGATTACAAAATAATCCTAATAATAGAGAGAAAACCCTAATCATATTTCAGAGAGAACGAGGACTCAATACACAAAAGAAGTGAACATCTAACTTAATTATCTCAAAATTAGACATAGAGAAAAGCATATATACTCCGAGCATGAACCAGGACAAATAGATATTAGATCCACATATAATCTGAACCGAAAAGATTTGTGCCTCTTTGTAACTTTCCATAACATGAGCCACAGTCTACAACTTAGTACAACATAACAAGAATAGTCCTCCCTGCAAATATCTTAATAAACCAACTACTAATAAATTACATTATATCCCTTAAACAAAAACTAAACTAACAAAATCTAAACTAAACAAAAAAGGATATAATAAAGGATATTAAAGTCAAATGATAAGTTTTAACATTCAACTTTCTCAACAACCCCCTCAAACTAATCACTTGACAACCAAACATTCTCTTGAAAAGGATCAACCAAACCCACATGTTTACTCAAAACATTATGCTGGATAGTTCCCAAAGATTTTGTAAGAATATTAGCTACATTAGTGATCTAGAAACATTTAAAAGGGGCTTTTCAACTTAGAATTGAAAAAGAAGTTCTATTTATTAAAAAAACAATAGTTAAAATAGCTTCTCCCCAAAAACTTCTAGGTAAACCAGACTGAAACAATAATGATCTAGAAACATTTAAAAGATGCCTATGTTTTTGTTCAAAAATACCATTTTGCTAAGGGGTATAAGCACAAGAAGTCTCATGAATAATACCTTTATTTGCAAAAAAAAGTTTTCATTATAAGATTAACAAACTCAGTACCATTTTCAGACATAACCACCTTAATTTTAACATTAAACCGAGTTTCTATAAACAAAACAAAACCATGAAAGCAAGAAAATACTTTGTAACACAGGGTTCCTGGTATGTATTTAAATTGTAAATTTATTCATTTTTACGTAGGAACTCGACGAGTTGGAGGCCCCAAACTCGTTGAGTAGGGAATGTAATTTAGACGCGGGTTTTGAAGTCTACTCGACGAGTTGGAAGCCTCAACTCGACGAGTAGGGCTGCCATAGTGAAACCCCAATTTCAGGGTTTTGCACCCTATTTAAGCATCTTAATCCCCTCATGCCAGCCTCATTTACAGCCTCAAAGTCCCAAACCCTAGATCCAGAAACCCTAATGTAATTGTGAGCTTGTGAGCAATTTTTGAGTGAAGTTTTGTGTGATTGAAGCTTGTGGAAGAAGAAGAAGCTTGAGGATTCAAGAGGAAGCTAGTAGATCCAGAGACTCCATTTCATTCTCATCATTTTCTGGTAAGCACGTCTCAAACTTGCTTAGTAACTTCTTAGATCTTCTTATTATCATATTATTGGGTTTTTGGTTCAAGAAGCATGACCTTTGGGAAATGGACGTCCCAAGAGAGTTTACCATCATATCTGGAAGCATGGAGGGATTTCATGGCATAAAGGTGCAAACTTTATGGCCATTGAAGCCCCATGCAAGCTAGTGGATGTCATTTTGGCCTTTTAAGCTCCAAAAGGTCATGCATGGAGAGAAAGATGGAAGCTTATGTGTTAATGTAGTATTTAGGGTCCATATCTCAGTGTATGTGCCTTAGTATGGAGTAGTGATGACTTGTGGACTAAGATCTAGGTTCTAAAGAGTTAGGGTTTGAGCTAAATCCATTAAGTGAGGGTATTAACGGGTAAAGTTGGAAACTTTACCCTTAAAAAGGACGTTTTCAGCATGTAGGTGAACTATGAAGCCCAGATATGAAGATTAGGGGCTTAATATATTAAGGTGGCTTAACAGACTGAAGAACTCGTTGAGTCCATAGAGGAACTCAACGAGTTGGGGCGAAGTGTCCCGATTCTGTAAAAGGCAAAACTCGACGAGATGACTGGAGAAGTCCCGATTCTGTAGATAGGAGAAACTCGACGAGTTGTGAAAGAACTCGACGAGTTGGATCGCTATTTCAGGGTTTATGATTCATGGAACTCGACGCGTTGATGGACCAACTCGGCGAGTTGAGTCAACCCAGGATGTTGACTTTGACATTGACTTTGAATTTGACCAAGGTTGATCCGTAAAGGGGTTTTGAGTGTGGAATGTTATCTGAGAGGTTGTTCTGTATAGGGTGTGAGTAGAGCCGGTTGCGGAGTAGGGATTTTCAGCTATTCACGACTTTGAGGTGAGTTTCCTTCGGTAGGAACGGGTCTACGGCACCAAGGCCGACCCGTATATGTGATATGATTAGTAGCTGAATGTGGGCGGGGCCCGTATCTCATAGATAGCATGATATGGTACATATTTATATACTTAGTTATACTTATTGTCTGTGTGATACCTGTATGTATTTTCATGATTAGCTGAGTGTGGGCGGGGCCCGTATCTCCTAGTAGCTGAGTGTGGGCAGGGCCCGTATCTTCTAGTAGCTGAGTGTGGGCGGGGACCGTATCTCCTAGTAGTTGAGTGTGGTTGGGGCCCGTATCTCCTAGTAGCTGAGTGTGGTCGGGGCCCGTATCTCATAGTAGCTGAGTGTGGGCGGGGCCCGTATCTCATAGTAGCTGAGTGTGGGCGGGGCTCGTATCTCATTGAGTGTGGGCGGGGCCCGTATCTCCTAGTTGCTTGTTATGTGTATGGTATGTGGTAGTTTGGGGAGACTCACTAAGCTTCGTACTTACAGTTTTCAGTTTTGGTTTCAGGTACTTCCGGTAGCAAGGGGAATAGCTCGGAATGATTGCAGTGCACACACCATTTGTTTAGCCTGGGATGTTTTCACTATGGTATGTTTGACATATATTTATGATATTTTGAGATACATGACTTATGGCATTTATATGATGTTTGGATAACTATGGTTTTATTAATGATTTAAAAATGAAATTTTTGGACCGTATTTTTGGGATGTTTCAAGTTGGTATCAGAGCCTTGGTTTGAGGGATTCAGGCACACTCTCGGGTGTGTCTGAACTCAAACTGAAGGCTTGGTATGAAAATTTTCAAAAGAAAAATCATTTTTATAAAAGAATTTTGAAAAGTGAAAAGAATTTTGAAAAGAGAAGGGTGTGGTGCATGCAATCAACCGAGCTCAAGTAAGTACTCCCAAATTACCCATACAAGTTTATGTTATGATATTCTTATGAGAACTGCATGCTAGATTAGGGCTAAGGATCTAGGAAGGATGCCTTATGTGCCTGTTATATGTGTATCAGCTTTATGAATTGCATGCTAGTACTGATTAGTTAGTGATATGATGGCCTGAGTAGGATATGCTTAATTATGTTTACTCAATGCTCGAATGCTGCTTGCTTTGTGCTTTTAGGATTTCTAGTTATATTTAACTAACTAGTAAACGAATATGTTAAGTTACATATTACGAGGACTAAATAATTTCAGAAGGTTAGGTTTAGCTCTATTTTGCAGCTCTTGTTTGAGTCCAACCGTTGTAGGGTAGGACCTCTTATTTGAAGAATTATCTAGTCTTAGTGATATGCAATGGTATCCGCGAGCTAGTTAGGGGGAGATAACAAGGACTTCTTATGCAGTTGATGGTGGAGAGTGGGTTGGTGATTACCCTAGGGCAAGCCTAGGATGAGATTAGCGCGTGAAGCAGTAGTAGTAGAAGGGACTTGGTGGAGTCGATGCAGTTCTTGAGGAAAGTACGGATAGATGTGGAAGGTAGTATGTGAAACATCCCAAAAATACAGACCAAAAATTTCTTTTTAAAATCATTTATAATAAAACCATAAGCCATCCATCATCATAAGAAAATCATAAATCATGTATCTCAAAACATGATGTCAAATACTGTATTAAATCATATGAGAAAAATATCAGAGTCTAAACAATCCCAGGCTGAAGCTGTGGTGTGTGCCATGCGATCATCTCAAGCCGTTCCCCTTGCTAGTGGAAGTACCTGAAACCAAAACTGAAAATTGTAAGCACGAAGCTTAGTGAGTTTCGCAAACTACCACATACCATACAAATATCATGCAACTAGGAGATATGGGCCCCGCCCACTCTCATGGAGATTCGGGCCCCGCCCACACTCTGCTGTCTAGGAGGTTCGGGCCCCGCCCATACTCCGCTGTCTTGGAGATTCGGGTGCCGCCCACACTCCGATGTCTCAGAGATTCGGGCCCCGCCCACACTCTGCTGTCTAGGAGATTCGGGCCTCGCCCACACTCCACTACTAACATGCATACAAGTATCACACAGACAACAAATATATCTACCAAACAATCACATATCTATACTCAAATAATACTATGAGAATCGGGCCCCGCCCACTCTAGGCTGCTACGAGATTCGGGCTCCGCCCACAGTCAGCTACTAACATAACACATATACGGGCCGGCCTTGGTGCCTTCGACCCGTCCCTACTGCAAGGAAACTCACCTCGCAAGACTGACTGCTGAAAACTCGAGTGAGAAATCCCTGTTTGCTGCTTTGGCGATTCTCCAGCTATCAATTCCGTAATAACACTTAATTAAAATCTGCCAATCCTCCATAGGGTAAAATGACCATTTTACCCCTGGTCAAAGTCAAAGTCAAGGTCAACTCCCAGTCAACCCAACTCGTCGAGTTATCTCCCAACTTGGCGAGTCCATGAAATTCTTAAACTCGTGGTCAAGTGAGTCAACTCATCGAGTCCCTTAACAGACTCGTCGAGTTCTTTCTATCATAATAATCGGGACCGCCCGCTTCAACTCGTCGAGTCCTTCCCTGGACTCGCCGAGTTCCCTGTCTGATTGAGCCATCTCAATGGATTAAGCTCCTACCATTCAGATCTATGTTCCAAACTTCATATTTATACTGGGAATACACTCTTAAGGATAAAGTTTCCAACTTTACCCGTCCTTAGTCCTTTCTAATGGGTTTAACCCAAACCCTAACTTCTTTAAGACATAAATCTTGGTCCACAAGCCATAATACCCTAAACCAAGGCACAATATACTAGATCTAGGCTCTTATCATCTGTGGGACACGTAAAGTCCCGAGCTTTCCTTCCATGCGTGGTCTTTTAGGGCTAAAAGGCCATGTTCTTGCATATAAGCTTGCATGGGGCCTCCATGGTTATAAAGTTTGCACCTTTATGCCATGGAACCCTTCCTAGACCCCAGATCTGAGATGTACATCACTTGGGACGTCCCAATCCCAAGGGCTAAGGTTCTTGAACCAAATCCTTCATAAAATGAAAACAAATAGATCTAAGAGAAGAAGGATCAAGTTAGGGACTTAATTACCAGAAAATGTAGTAAATTGAGTGTAGTTCCTGTATCTACTTCTTCCCCTTTGAGCCTTCTATCCTCTTATTCTTCCACAAGCTTCAAAAGGCACAAATAACACTCAAAATGGCAAGAAATAGCCCAAAATCACTCAATGTGGGTTAGGGTTTCGAGATTAGGGTTTGGAGGTGATAGAGGTTGGGGTGGAGGCTAGATATGATGATTAAATAGGGTGCAAACCCTAAAGATTAGGGTTTCCTCCTGATGGAACTACTCGTCGAGTCAAGGATTCGACTCGTCGAGTAGACCACTTAAACCCCACGTCCAAGCTGGCATCTACTCGACGAGTTAGGGATGCCAACTCGTCGAGTAGCTCTTAAAAAATGAATACTTTAATAGATTAAATGCGTACCAGAAACGGGGTGTTACAATTCTCCCCCACTTGTTTTAGACTTCGTCCTCGAAGTCTGCTGCATCTGAAAACAACTATGGGTAGTGCTCCCTCTTCTCCTCCTCGGGCTCCCATGTCCACTCTGAACCCTTACCGTGCTGCCACTGCACCTTCACTAACTCAACCTTCTTGTTCCTTAGCTCCTTCGTATTGCGATCTAGAATCACCACTGGTCTCTCAATGTAGGTCATGCTGTCATCAACCTGAATATCCTCAAGGGGTACCACTACTGAATCATCCACTAAGCACTTCCGTAGCTGGGAAACATGGAAAATGTTGTGGATCTGGCTGAGCTCGGCGGGAGGATCCAGTCTGTACGCTACCTTGCCCCCGTTTCCAGAATCGTATGACACCCTTCCAGGGCGACACCTTCAGGAGAACCATGTCGCCCTCCCGAAACTCCAAGTCTGAACGCCGCTTGTCGGCGTAACTCTTTTGCCGACTCTGAGCGGTCTGGAGCCTGCTCTGAACTTGCTAGATCCGCTCGGTCATCTTGAGTACTACCTCCGTACTCCCCATGACCCTCTGACCGACCTCACCCCAACAGATTGGGGTCATACACTTCCTCCCGTAGAGCATCTCGAAGGGAGGCCGGTCTATACCGGCGTGGTAACTGTTGTTATACAAAAATTCCGCTAACAGAAGATACGTATCCCAACTACCACCGAAATCCAAAACACATGCGCGAAGCATGTCCTCGAGAGTTTGAATCGTCCTCTCTCTCTGTCCGTCCGTCTGGGGGTGGAAAGCGGTGCTGAAGTGGAGACGAGTACCCATCTCTGTTGGATTAGTGTCTAAGTCCATAAATATATTTGGTATGTACTTGACCCGATTGGCATGGTCCATTTGGGTTGCATGGCATCATGCATTTGGATAAAATAAAATGAGAAAAATAACACTTAAGGTTTATTAATATATTATAAGTTCTAATATATTAATAAGATTATTTAATTAGTAATGATCAAGAATTAATTTGGAATTAATTAAGTGATCAAAAGGAGACTAATTAAATATATGGGTTGATTGTGTAAATCATCTATACTTGTATAGTGGGCTAATGCTCCATGGATTATCAAGTTGGGCTAAAACCCATAGGATGCTCCATGGATGCTCCATGGTGTTTTTGTACCCATAGATCATGGAAATGAAAGGTCATGACAATTAGGGTTTACATGGTGTAACCCTAACTGTGACACACTATATAAGCATCTTATTCTTGACAAAATCGGACACTATGTATGTATGGTGAGGGCTAGCCGATTTGATGAAGTGTATCATTTCTCTCAAGTTATTCCAAGTGTATTTTGATGTTGTGTGAACCATTTGAGGTGTCACACTTGGGGCAGTCGGCTCTTAAGCATCAAGGAATCAAGCTACATAAAAAAGATATGTCTTCTAACTTGTTTTATTACCCAAGTATGAAAGATTGTATGCTAGATAGGGTAATACCTTGGAATATTCATATTTGCATGTATAATAGAGAAAACATAGATCCAAGGTATTTAGGGTTGCATGTACACTTAGGAGTGTTATAATGCTCAAAACCCAACAGTGGTATCAGAGCCTAGGCTTGTTTTCAATTATACTTGATGCAAAGTGCTGAAAAAATCGATTTTCGGGCTGTCTGGGCACTGGACTCACCGAGTCCACTGATGGACTCGCCGAGTCCATGAGGAAACTCATCCTACTTGTCGAGTAGGTTCATACACTCGACGAGTAGGACCCCCTGACAACATATTTTCGACTTTTAAGGCTGGAATTGGACTAGAATCATTACTCTAAGCTGTTTTTGAACCTATAAACCTGTTTTTGATGTGGTAATGTTCACGCTAATTCAATTTCAAAGATAATTGTCAATAGATTCATGTTTTATATTAGTTTTATGGTTAGGCTAATTACATGAAAAAGTTTGATTAAATTGTCTTGTTCTTATGAGTTGCTTAGATTAATAGAAAAGTTATGTGAAATTGTAGTTTTCAATCCAAATTAATCTAAGAGTTTATTCTAAAATGTGTTTTTGTAACTTTTCCTCAAGTTATGTGAAAAGTCACATTTAAGATTCATAAAACTCATAAAGTTTTCCATAAGTTATGAATAAGGAAGAGTCACATTCTTTTAATGGTTTAAAGTTTTCCATAACTTGTCCTCAAGTTATGGAACATGAAGAGTTTTTGAATTAAAACTACTTTAAACACATAAGTTATGGAATTGAAAAGTTTTTGAATAGTTCAAAACTCGCCCTCAAGTTTTGGAATTTGAAAAGATTTCCCTTATGAATACTTTAATTCCAAGTTAAGCCCTTAGAATTTTAAAAGTTAAAATTCAACCCTTATACTTTATAATATTATAAGTTAATAATATTTATATATATGTATAAGAGCAAGTCGTCTTACCATTAGTAGGCCTCATTCACGAAGCCGGTCTATAAGGGGGGTATAAGGTTACTGCCTATAAAATGGCAGTTTAATGGGTGTCCACTCTCACCCACCGCTTCCTTGACTGGTGGAGGGTCGTTAGCCGAACAAGTAGGACAAGGACTATAATTCTCCCTTCATTAAAAGTATTAATGATAAATATAAAGTAACTAAAATGTTTTTATAATTCCCAATCTTAGTTACTTTAAGAAAATGTGAATAAGGTGCTAATCCATGAAATTACACTTTGCACTTTGCTTAAGTCAGTTAGTGGAGCGTGTGTGGTTAACCGGCACACTAGCTTGATTTAACAAGGTAGGCAAAGGGTAACTTAATATTTTTCATAGTATCGGTGGAGCACGTGTGGTTAATCGGCACATCGATTAAGGGGTAAATATTAAGGGTACCAAGTAATTTTCATGGTTACTTCACACCTTGTTTTGTGATCCTCGGCATGCCAGTCACAAAACCTGAAGGGCACACTCGAGATTGAAACATGCCATTGAAAAAGTTCAATGAATCTCAAAAGAATCTAGGAGTTTCAAAACCAATTAAAACCTAATAAATTATTTCGTTTTTCATGGTGGAAATTGGTGAATCATCATTCGCCTACCTTCAAATATTTTATAGCTTGGATTACGGCATCCCTCTTCCAAGTTATAAAAGTATTGTGTTGGGTCCTAGCCTTAATATTTCATATTGGGTGTTATATTAAGGACTTTAAATCAACGATCTTGAATATCTCCCAAAAGATGTCAAGTTCAGACATTTATGACCTTCCCAAATCTCTTGGAACTTCACTTCCTCCACCTCCTCCAATTATCCTCCCTAACCCACAAGTTCAAGGTCACTCAAGCCCTATTGGCAAGCAAGGTCTATGTGTGATCGCATCTTGGAGATGAAGGCACATATTGACAAGCCGGGAGAGTTGGGTGTCGAAGTCTTAAGGAAGTTAGATGTTCAATCACTTTCTAAGTCACATAGTGAGTTACCTTTGGGACTACTATGAAATAGACTATGACATGACCCTTAATGATCTTATCTATTTGCTAGGTGCTGCTGAATCAGAAATGATTTAAGGACTAGTAAAGCAAATTTGATTAGAAGATCAACTTCCCAAACCTTCAATGGACATTAACAATGGTAACATTGGATACCCAGTAAAAGCTTTCTCTTCCCAATGAAAAGGGATCGGCCATAGTCAACTCGGTTGACCAACTGGTAAAGAGAATGGCTAGGTCTGAGAGAGTCCTACCAAAGGGTCCATATGTGTCTATTGCCAAAGGAAGGGGCATTGATTGCGAAGCTGCCTATTTATCTGAAAGATCATAAGGTTGATCAAGTCAATAAGTTTGACCCAACTTCAGATAAAGTCCACTATCTAACTCTGTTAAGTTTCTATTCTGATATTCTTATTACATGATGTGACTGGGTCACATGTTGATGTTTTAAGGATCAAAGAAAAGTGAAGAAACTTAAAAGGAAGTATATGCTGATTCTGATCGCGAAGATGGATCTCGATCGCATGGTTCGGTGATCAGACTTTTTGAGCTACTGCTTAAGAGTTGTGATAAATTGCTTAGGAATAAGTAACAACATAGTTTTCGTATGCATATGCATTGTAAGGATAAGTTTTTCCACAAGTTTTAAATAAAAGAAATTTTTGATTTCATTTATTCTAAGTATCCTTACAATGACATTTGTGGAAAATTGTTGCTTATATGATTCCATTGATAGCAATATTGGAAAATGGATTTGTTTCTTTCATTTGTGGTAATGTCTAATTTATCAAATAAGGAAAGATTCTCATCACCCAAGGTTTCAGTTGGATAGAAACTTGGAATCATGCAAGTTGTATAGTATGATGAATGAGAATTTTCATCTTTGGAAAATTAAGACTAATTCCTTGTTCACATGTATATGTGAGTCAAGTGAAGGATTAAGGGATCGAGTACACATTCTTGTGCACTGATCAAGTCCACCACAAAGATCGTTAAGACTATTCGTCATGATTTACTAAAGTTTAGTAAATATGGTTATACTTACAAGTTTAAGTATAATTCTGAAACATTGGAAAAGTTTCGATGTATGGCAAAACGAATGAGAAGAATCAAATTAGGCAGAAAGATAAAAGTTTCTCAAATCTGAAAAGATGGGAGAGTACTTTAGTATCATGTTTTGTGATCATTTTAATGATTTAGAAATCATATCACAATTAGTCCTCTAAGGAAATCTTAGTGCATTCTTATGGCTAAGAAGAGAAATCTTGAATTGTTGGAATGGTTAAATCAAGAAGATGAGTCATACTTCGTTACAAAACAAGTCTTAGAGTCATACTCCAAGACTGTAAGTTGAGTGACACATCTTAAAGAAGGTTTAAAACACTTGTCAAATGTAAGAGTAAAAGTGTCATACTCTTGTACATTTGAAATTGGTAAGTTGTGATGTTTTGTATAAAACAAAGACCAACTAAGGCCAATTGTGTGAAGAGTTTGTCTTGATAAAGAATCTACACTATCTCTTGAATATTTGACAAGAAAGTCTTATAGGTCAAGAAGACAGTGGGAGTGTAAAAGATCCTGAAAGTATTTCAAGATCTAATCAAGAATAAAACCTTTAGTTTCTCACAAGCTCACGACTTGAGGTTTATAACCTATTGTGTTGACATTTCTATGCCCATTCCAGTAAAGTTGGCTATACATTTGAGTTCTACATGTTCTTAATTGTTTGCATAACTACTTGGAAGCAATGGCAGGCCCTTGTGCTGCCAGGTGGCAAGAAGTTAAGACTGCACAAGTTCAATCCATATGAGTTTGGATTTGTCACTAACCTTGTCTTGTGATTATGGTTTTGAGAAATTCACTTGGATAGGAACACATACACCATAAAATCTAAGTGTCATAAGGTTTCTCTCCGATTCATGAAATTGATGGTGAGGAAACGCTTTCACTAAGTAGATTTTAGGTATATAGCAATTGTGATATTTGCATTCTCAAAGTTGTTAGGAATGGTAAAGGTCTAAACAATTGAGACTATGATTACATCATCCCTTCTCATAGATCTGAAATTGTTTAGACACACATGGGTGCTATCTAAAGAAAGGTGTATGATTTTGATAAAGTTTTATCAAAGCATCTCGTATCAGAAGTCTGAACTTTGGTAAGGAAGTCAATAAAGTATTGATTTCTAGAAGTCCAACTGATTTCTGAGTACATGTCAAAGCTAGTGGGAGCATAAGTGTTATGCTAATTATCATCATGTTAGTGGGAGCATGATAATTATGGTAAGTATTGCAAGTTAGCAATGTTAATTATAGAAAACAAAAGTTTCAATTCGTGGAGTTGCAGGGGTTGAAAAGTTGTTTTGCTATAATTAAGGGAGAGGAAATTATACTTCATTTCAATTCTAAAAGCTTAGATTGAGGTTTTAATCATCTTTAGTCAAGGATATATATGAATTTTGTGTTGGAATGGCTCAACATAAGGAAATTCTATATATGGGTCTATTATTTGCGTTCTAAAATTCGATTATGATTACGACATCCCTTTTCATAATCTGAATTATGAGAACTTGGCAAATAGAAGTATTGTAGCAAAAGGACTGGTCTAGTATCATGTCTTTATGTGAGACATCATGAATCGTGTCCCATATGCTTCGTATATAGGATCGATTGCATGTGCTATAATATTCATCATTTCTAATTTTTCCAAATGCCTGAGGCATTAAGAAGGGGAAAAGGTCTAGAAGTGGATACGACTAAAATGATTAAGCAATTGTCGAGGACAATCTAAGGTTCACCAAAGATTGGTTGCTCAGGGACAGTTGGAAGTATAGTGTTTCTGGAAGGACCATATTGACATGTTCTGAAAAGTGGCAACTCTTGTTCAGAAATGATAGTCAAAATGGGAATATGGAGTTGTCTCCATAGGTGGATTCAATCTGTGTAAGATTAAAAAAAACTTAATGCAAGAAGGATATTTCCATGGAGTTGATCTCCATTGGAATACTCTGTAATGCCTATTGAAAAGTCTTTATGACTTTGTGTATAATCATTACAAGAGGATCAATGCATATAAGTTTATAATCTAACAGATTTTGGTAAATGGCAGGATTTGGAATTCTTGCATTTGCAGTAAGGAATTGGGATTGTGAAATGAGTATCATTGGAATTATGTTCAATCGATCTATTTCACAAAGTAAAAGATCATAGACAAACTTAGTGTGCATACTTGGTGTATGGCATAACTAATGTTTGGAAAAACATAGTGTGCATACTTGGTGTATGGCATGACTAGTGTTTAGAAAACATAGTGTACATGCTTGGAGCATGGGACAACTATTGTTTTTAATTCAAGTATAAAGTTTATAGTTTGAAACAGTATGCAATGAATAATGTGTAATCAATATGGTGATAAATAAAAGGTGTTTTATTTATATTCAAAAGTTCTGAGACCATATTGGATTCGATTATTCTTGTGTTTCACTTTGCATGTTTGGACTTCCAGAATAACTAGGTCGTTCTTCCTGAATGACGAAGTTATTCAAACTATCCACAGTCGGTCATATGTTGGAAGTATATATGAATCAAGACTGTCATGAAGCTGGATTGTAGATGTCCAAGGTATGGGACATAGCAAGTGGTGCTACAACATTCATGAGTACTCATAAGTTCTGAGTACTGGATTCAACCCGCGCTCATTTGAATCACTTCATGGATTTTATCACGAGTGATCATGAGACGATAATATCTTATATTCTTCAAACCTAGAGATATGAGTTCTTACTATAAGTTGGTTGTACATTGATTGCGCGAAAACGCATTGGTAACTCGATGTTATAAAACGTGCCGTTGTGTATGATTCAACAAGTAGTAGAACAAGCCATATGAGTCGAAGTTTATCCATTCCTTTTACCTTCAGGATAAAAGCGATATCTGTGGGCCCCTCGATGATTTAATGATTACACATATGAGTGCTTGGCCAAGCCAGGACTGATTTGATCTGTTCAATCAGTCAGTCATCATGAATCGGAAATCGGGAAACAACAAATGGACTGAGAGAATGATTGATAATCCATGTATCAGTCCATATGATATCTAGAATGGAGGAATATATGATCCCTTATCTAATGGACAAGTCATTGACGAGATCAGAGTTCAGTTACAATGTCAGAGTTCGACAACGACTTAAAGAGCTACGATTTCCAGTCGGTTTTTGAAGTCATACTCAATAATAGTTTTAGACTTATCCAAGTGGGAGACTGTTGGATTAGTGTCTAAGTCCATAACTATATTTGGTATGTACTTGACCCGATTGGCATGGTCCATTTGGGTTGCATGGCATCCTGCATTTAGATAAACTAAAATGAGAAAAATAACACTTAAGGTTTATTAATATATTATAAGTTCTAATATATTAATAAGATTATTTAATTAGTATTGATCAAGAATTAATTTGGAATTAATTAAGTGATCAAAAGGAGACTAATTAAATATATGGGTTTATTGTGTAAATCATCCATACTTGTATAGTGGGCTAATGCTCCATGGATTATCAAGTTGGGCCAAAACCCATAGGATGCTCCATGGATGCTCCATGGTGTTTTTGTACCCATGGATCATGGAAATGAAAGGTCATGACAATTAGGGTTTACATGGTGTAACCCTAATTATGACACACTATATAAGCATCTTATTCTTGACAAAATCGGACGCTATGTATGTATGGTGAGGGCTAGCCGATTTGATGAAGTGTATCATTTCTCTCAAGTTATTCCAAGTGTATTTTGATGTTGTGTGAACCATTTGAGGTGTCACACTTGGGGCAGTCGGCTCTTAAGCATCAAGGAATCAAGCTACATAAAAAAAGGTATGTCTTCTAACTTGTTTTATTACCCAAGTATCAAAGATTATATGCTAGATAGGGTAATACCTTGGAATATTCATATTTGCATGTATAATAGAGAAAACATAGATCCAAGGTATTTAGGGTTGCATGTACACTTAGGAGTGTTAGAATGCTCAAAACCCAACAATCTCGTCATGAAACCACTTCCAAAATCTCGAAGTAAAACGTACATCTCGGTCTGACACCACCGAGACAGGCACTCCATGACGTGCCACTACCTCTCGAACATAAATATCGGCCAGCTTCTCGGCCGAGATGCTCTCCTGAATCAGTATGAAGTGGGCGCTCTTGGTCAACCGATCTACGATGACCCAAATCGAATCAACCCCACGTGCGGTCCTGGGAAGCTTAGTGATAAAATCCATAGTAGTAGGGAAGGTGGCGGAACCCGCTACTGCTACCTTAAGGATTACAGATGGCCGATAGGGCCGGACAGAGGTGCCAGCGGCGAAGAGCAGAGCCTTCTAGTTGACAGAAGAGGAGGCACGTGCAGCTCCTGATGTCGTTACGTGTATGTATCTTCTCCTTATTTCTTTATTTATATTTATTGTCACTCATGTTTATGTGTTTCATTATAGGATCGTTCTAAGTGAACGATATATCAGCACTGGTATTGTTCGATTCGGGGGCTACCCGATCTTTTGTATCGCTCGCGCTTAGCAAGAAATTTGTTGGAGCTCCGGGGGCGCTAGAATGTCCGATGGATGTAGAGATAGCAGATGATAGGAACGTTCGGGTTGCCAGAGTTCATCGGGGATGTACACTGCAGTTGTTCGACGAGCAGTTTTTCAGTAGATTTGGTCCCCATTCCCCTGCAAGGGAATAAGGTTACTGTGGGTACGGACTGGTTGAGTCCCAATGGAGCAGTGATCGACTACGATCATCAGCTAGTAAGAGTTCATACTCCTAGTGGGGGAGGGTTAGTGATTCAGGGCGAGAGGCTGCAGTGTGGACCGACTATGTGTTCTGAAGCGAGGGCTAGGCGCTACCTTCAACAGAGTTGCGTAGGTTATGTCGCCTATGTTATGGATACCCAGGCTAAGGGTAAGGCGACAATGCACGATGTACCGATCGTACGGGATTACCCGGACGTGTTCCCACAGGATTTTCCTAGGGTGCCTCCGGAGAGGCAGGTAGAGTTCAGGATTGACCTAGTTCCTAGTGCGGCTACGATAGGCAAGGCACCGTATCGTTTGGCTCCTCCCGAGATGCAGGAGTTATTTACACATATGCAGGAGCTGTTAGACAAGAGATTTATTATACCGAGCAGTTTGCCATGGGGAGCCCTGATCTTGTTTGTGAAGAAGAAGGACAGGTCATATCGGATGTGCATAGATTACTCAGAGCATAATAAGGTAATGGTGAGGAACCGTTATCCCCTCCCGAGGGTTGATGATCTATTTGAACAGCTATAGGGTGCATCTTGGTTCTCCAAGATCGATCTATGATAAGGTTATCACCAGATGCGAGTCAGGGACGACGACGTGCCGAAGACAGCCTTTCGTACTCGCTATGGTCACTATGAGTTCGTGGTAATGACGTTTGGGCTCACCAATGCTCCTGCCGCGTTCATGGATCTCAAGAACCGTGTGTGCAGAACGATGCTGGACCGGTCTATAATAGTCTTCATAAATGATATCTTGGTTTATTCCAAGACTCAGGAGCAGCATGAGGAGCACCTGAGGGAGGTGCTGGAGACACTGAGGAGGGAGAAACTTTTTGCAAAGTTCTCCAAGTGTGAGTTCTGGTTGCGCGAGGTGCAGTTTCTAGGGCACCTTCTCAACCAGAAGGGTATTCTGGTCGATCCGACCAAGATAGAGGCCGTGATGCGGTGGGAGGTTCCGAGGTCTCCATATGAGATTCAAAGTTTTCTTGGTCTAGCGGGTTATTATCAGAGATTCATCTAGGATTTCTCCAAGATTGCTGTTCCCTTGACCCGACTGACCAAGAAGTCGGTGGCATTCCGCTGGGGGCCTGAGCAGCAGGCAGCCTTCGAGACTCTCAGACAGCGGTTATGCGAGGCACTGATTCTGACATTGCCGAAGGGCGCTGATGATTTTTTGGTTTACTGTGACACTTCGATGATAGGTATGGGTGCGGTACTAATGCAGCGGGGTCATGTGATAGCTTACGCATCGAGGCAGTTGAAGCCTCACGAGGCTAACTATCTGACGCACGATTTGGAGCTGGGGGCTGTAGTTTTCGCCCTCAAGATTTGGCGACACTACCTCTATGGGGTTCATTGTACCATTTACACGGACCACAAGAGTTTGAGGTACCTCATGGATCAGCCGAATCTGAACATGAGGCAGCGTCGGTGGTTAGATGTGGTGAAGGATTACGATTGTGAGATCCTTTATCACCCACGGAAGGCCAATGTGTTGGTCGATGCTCTTAGCCGCAAGGCAGTGGCGAAACCGATATGAGACATATGTCTGAGGATGATAATGATTACCCCGTTGCTTGAGCAGATCCGGGAGGTGCAGGTCGAGGGTATGAAGGAAGAGCACCAGAAGTGTGAACGGATCGTAGGCCAGGTGGCCTCATTCGATTATGACAACCGTGGGTTTTTTACCCTGCATCGGAGGGTCTGGGTTCCTTACTATGGCGGGGTATGCCAGGTTCTGATGGATGAGGCTCACAAGTCCAGGTTCTCCATCCATCCCGGGGCGATGAAGATGTATCAGGATCTTCACCCTGATTATTGGTGGCCCTTCATGAAGCGGGACATCACATGGTATGTGGAGCAATGCTTGACTTGTAGGAAAGTCAAGGCCGAACATCAGCGACCTCACGACAAGATGCAGCCGTTGGAGATTCCTGTGTGGAAATAGGAAGATATCACTATGGATTTCATCACGAAGCTTCCCAGGACCACACGTGGAGTGGATTCGATATGGGTCATCGTGGATCGGTTGACCAAGAGTGCTTATTTCATCCCGATCCAGGAGAGTATATCGGCTGAGAAGTTAGCCGAGATCTACGTACGTAGTGGCACGTCATGGAGTGCCGATTTCGGTTGTGTTAGACCGAAAGGTTCGCTTTACTTCCAGATTTTGGAAGCGGTTCTATGACGAGATGGGTGCTCGTCTTCACTTTAGTACCGCTTTCCACCCTCAGACCGACGGGCAGAGCGAGAGGACAATTCAGACTCTTGAGGACATGTTGCGTGCGTGTGTATTGGATTTTGGAGGCAGTTGGGATACATATCTTCCGTTAGCGGAATTTTCGTATAACAACAACTACCACGCCAGCATAGACCGACCTCCCTTCGAGATGCTCTATGGAAGGAAGTGTAGGATCCTAATCTGTTGGGACGAGGTCGGTTAGAGAGTCATGGGGAGTAACAAGGTGGTACTCAAGACTACTGAGAGGATCCAGCAGGTCCGGAGTAGGCTCGAGACTGCTCAGAGTCGGCAGAAAAGCTATGCCGACAAGCGCCGTTCAGACTTGGAGTTTCAGGTGGGCGACATGGTTCTCCTAAAGGTGTCACCTTAGAAAGGTATCATCCGGTTCAGAAAGCGGGGCAAGCTGGGCCCCAGGTACATCGGTCCTTTCAGGGTTATAGCCCGGGTGGGAAAGGCGGCGTATCGATTGGATCTTCTAGCAGAGCTTAGCCAGATCCACATCACTTTTCACGTTTCCTAGCTGTGGAAGTGCTTAGTGGATGACTCAGCGGTTGTGCCTTTAGAGGATATTCAGGTTGATGACAACCTGAATTACATTGAGATGCTAGTGGCGATTTTGGATCGCAAGACGAAAACCTTGAGGAACAAGGTTGTTCAGCTAGTGAAGGTGTAGTGGTAGCACCGTAAGGGCTCGGAGTGGACTTGGGAGCCAGAAGAAGATATGAGGGAGAACTACCTAGAGTTATTCAACGCAACAGACTTCGAGGACGAAGTCTGAGACAAGTGGGGGAGAATTGTAACACCGGGTTCCTGGTATGTATTTTAATTATAAATTTATTCATTTTAATGTAGGAACTTGATGAGTTGGAGGCCCCAAACTCGTCGAGTAGGGAATGGAATTTGGATGCGGGTTTTGAAGTCTACTCAACGAGTTGGAAGCCTCAACTCGACGAGTAGGACCGCCAGAGTGAAACCCTAATTTCGGGGTTTTTTGGACCCTATTTAAGCATCTTAATCCCCTCATGCCAGCCTCATTTACAGCCTCCAAGTCCCAAACCCTAGATCCAGAAACCCTAATGCAATTGTGAGCTTCTGAGCCATTTTTGAGTGAAGTTTTGTGTGTTTGAAGCTTGTGGAAGAAGAAAAAGCTTGAGGATTCAAGAGGAAGCTAGAAGGTCCAGAGACTCCATTTCATTCTCATCATTTTCTGGTAAGCAAGTCTCTAACTTGCTTAATAACTTCTTAGATCTTCTTATTATCATATTATTGGGTTTTTGGTTCAAGAAGCGTGACCTTTGGGAAATGGACGTCCCAAGAGAGTTTACCATCAAATCTGGAAGCATGGAGGGCTTTCATGGCATAAAGGTGAAAACTTTATGGCCATTGAAGCCCCATGCAAGCTAATAGATGTCATTTTGGCCTTTTACGCTTCAAAAGGCCATGCATGGAGAGAAAGGTGGAAGCTTTACGTGTTAATGTAGTATTTATGGTCCATATCTCAGTGTATGTGCCTTAGTATGGAGTAGTGATGGCTTGTGGACTAATATCTAGGTTCTAAAGAATTAGGGTTTGAGATCCATTAAGTGAGGATGTTAACGGGTAAAGTTGGAAACTTTACCCTTAAAAAAGACGTTTTCAGGGTGTAGGTGAAGTATGAAGCCCAGATCTGAAGATTAGGGGCTTAATCTATTAAGGTGGATTAACAGACTGAAGAACTCGTCGAGTCCATAGAGGAGCTCGACGAGTTGGGACGAAGTGTCCCGATTCTGTTAAAGGCAAAAATCGACGAGTTCAAGGATGACTCGACGAGTTGACTGGAGAAGTCCCGATTCTGTAGATAGGAGAAACTCGACGAGTTGATGGACCAACTCGGCGAGTTGAGTCAACCCAGGATGTTGACTTTGACCAAGGTTGACCCGTAAAGGGGTATTGAGTATCGAATGTTATCTGAGAGGTTGTTCTGTATAGGGTGTGAGTAGAGCTGGTTGTGGAGCAAGGAATTTCAGCTATTCACGACATTGAGGTGAGTTTCCTTCAGCAGGAACGGGTCTACGGCACCAAGTCCGGCCCATATATGTGATATGATTAGTAGCTGAGTGTGGGCGGGGCCCGTATATCATAGATAGCATGATATGGTACAAATTTATATGCTTAGTTATACTTGTTGTCTGTGTGATACCTGTATGTATTTTCTGTTGGATCTTATGTACTCTAACATCCCTATGGTGCACATACAACCCTAATGCTTTGGATCTAAGTTTTCTATAATTATACATGCAATATTGTTTTTCCAAAGCATGAAGCCTAAACTAGCATACAACTTGATATATGAATCATAAAAACTAGTTGGAAGATTACCTCTTTTTGTAGCTTGTTTGTATTTGACCTTTAAGAGCTTAGTACCCCAAGTGTAATGCCTCAAATGTTTCACAACACACCAAGAACAAAAGGAGGCTTGTGAGAGAGAGGCTAGGAAGCACAAATCGGCTAGTATTCTTCTTTAGAAAATGCATGAACCGATTTTAGGGAGTTAGGGTTACTTTTATAGCCTAGGGTTTCATCCATGAAAACCCAAATTCACCATGACTCTTCACATTTCATAGGCCTTTTGGGCTAAACCTTCATGGACTCTCATATAGGTTTAGTCCAACCCTAATCAACATGGATCATTGGTCCAAACTATAAGTATTACTGATTTACCTAATCAGTCCCCATAAATTTAATCAGTCTCTTTTGATCACTAAATTAATTCCAAATTAATTCTTGATCAATACTAATTAAATAATGTGATTTCTCAATTAATATATTATACTTATAATATATTAATAAATCACAAATAACTTCTTTCTCAAATATCCATCCTATCAAATTGTTCCAGTGAATTGCAAACCAAATGGACCATGCTACTTTCGGGTCAAGTACATACTAGTTATAGTTATGGGCTTAGACACCTAATCCAACAGTCTCCCACTTGGATAAGTCTAATAACTATAATTGCAAATGCAACTTCAAAATCCGATTAGCAATCGTAGCTCTCTAAAGCCGCTGTCGAATCCTGACGCAGCATTTAGACAAGGGATCATATTTTCCTCCGTTCTACAAGATATCGTATGAACTGAGACATGGATTATAATCATTCTCTCTGTTCATGTGTTGTTTCCCGATTTCCGGTTTATGACAACTGACTAATTGAACAAATCAAACCAGTCAAGGCTTGGCCAAGCACTTAGGATGTTATCACTAAATCATCAAGGGCCCACATATAACGCTTTTATCCCTCTTAGGGTAAAAGGAACGTATAAACTTTTACTCATATGCTTGCTCTATTTACTCATCAAATCACACACAACAATACGTTTTATAACACCAAGTTACTGGTACGTTTTCATATCATCAATATGCAACCGACTTGTAAACTACAACTCACATGTCCTGTTTTCAAGAATATAAGATATTATTGTCTCATGATCACTCGTGATAAAATCCATGAAGTGATTCAAATGAGCGTGGGTTTGATCCAATACCCAAATCTTATTACAGGAGTACTCATGAACACTGCAACAAACTTTGCTATGTCTAAACACTTTAGACAATCTACAGACGGATTCACGATAGTCTTACCTCAATACCTACTTCCAAAGTATGATCGACTGTGGATAGTTTGAATAATATTATTATTCGGGAAGTCAAAACATGCAAAGTGAAACACAAGAATAATCGAATTCAACATGGTCTCAAATTATTTGAATATTAATAAAACACCTTTTATTTAATCACCATATTGATTACACATTATTCATTGTATAATGTTTCGATTAATCAACTTAATACTTGAATTAAAACAATAGTTATCCCATGCTCCAAGCATGCATACTATGGTTATATATGGTCCTTACTTTGTGAAATAGATAAATTTAAAACATTTCAATGATGCTCATTTCACAATTCCAAATCCTTATTACATAGTGTAAGAATACTTAATTCTTGCCACTATAAGAATGTGTTAGATTCTAAACTATCTTGCAATGTATATTTTGTAATGTTGAGGTACCAAAGTCACAGAGACTTTGCCAACGATATTACAAAACTTTCCACTGGAGACTGATAACAAAACAAATCCGAGGAAGCGAAGTCTCAAATTCAAAGTACATTCCTTTGAACATCCTTCTTGCATAAAAGTTTCTAACCTACACATATATTTGTAACATCCCAAGTTTTGTCATTTGTAGTCCCTGGGGATGGAAGGGTAAAGCCATGAAGAGCCTAAGGGCTAAGCTGTAATTTTGGGACCAGGAGGAGTACGCTGCGCGTACATATGGGTACTAGGGCGCGCCCTAGTACGTTGGGAGTACGCTGAGCGTACTAGGGCGCGCCCTAGTACGTTGGGCGTACACTTGTGTACGCTGGGCGTACTCATAACAGAAGAAAACCCTAATATCTCGGGTTGGGGGCTATATAAACATCCTTATGGCTCATTTTCTCTCCTCCTTCTCAGCCTCCATCTTCCAGAAACGTCCCCAAACCCTAGTTCTTGTGTGTGAGAGTGAGTTGGTGGGTATTTTGAGCTCTTGAAGGTGAAGCCATTACAACAAGTAGTTGGAGAAGGAGATTGGCTTGTAGATCTGAAGTTATGTTGTGCCCTAGAAGCTCCAGAAGGTAAAAAGCTTCAAACTTTATGCTTGTAGGTCATAGATCTAGCCTTTCTAGCATTATGGAACCATTTCTTGTCCCAAAAACCCCAATATGGTGCATGATGCATTTTGGACGAGATAAGCTGTCCTTTCTGGACCTTGGAGAGGTCTTAAGTGATAAAAATGAGGTCCCAATGGCTTAAGATGTCCCATGCATGTAGTAGAAGGGTCTTAATGGATTAAGACCTCGGATTAAGAGCTTTCTAGACGTCCAAGGTAATAAAGTTCAAGACTTTATAGTCCTATAGCACATTTGGTCGTTGGATCTGGATTTTGGGCTTAAGTGCTTAAGCCATTAAGCACTTATTAGGGTTTTGGTGAAACCCAACGTAAATCCAGTACGCCTAGTGTACGGGGTCAACCACCCCGATGGTGGTCAACATCAGGACGAGTACGCCCCCGTACCAGAGGAGTACACCCCGCGTACGTCCTCTGTTGGGCCTTTGGCATTTGGGCTGTTTGTGGACTAGTTGGATTTGGGCCTTTGCTGGACTTTATGAATATCATGATTTGGGCCAAGTGTTGATAATGGATCTTGGAATTTGGCCCAATTAGGGAGTTGGGCCCAATTTGGTAAATTGGGCCAAGAATGGGCCTTGCATAAAGACTTTCAAGGTTATGGAATTGAAATTGGGCCTTGAACCAATAAAAGAGAATGTACATGATGGATTGTGTGGACCCCTTAGTCAAGATTGTTATGTTGTAATGACTTGGTAATTATTGTTGTGGTAGTTCGGGATTTCCGGTGAGATAGCGGTTCGGGAGTTCGTTTCTTCAATTTGGATCGAAATTGCGAGGTGAGTTATCCTCACTATATTAACAGGGTCTAAGGAACCAAGGCCGGCCCTTTCTCGGATTGTATACTGATATTTGTTTGATATGCTTATTGATCTGTTAGATCGGCGTCCTGGTAATTAGGATGGTATTATGTTTAGTGACCTGGTTTAGGTCGGTATCCTGGTATGTAGGATAATGCTATGTTAGTGACCTGGTTTAGGTCGGTATCCTGGTATGTAGGATGATGCTATGTTAGTGACTGGTTAGGTCGGTATCCTGGTTAGGATGTTGTTATGCTATATGATCTGCTAGATCGGTTTGTTTGTCTATGGACTGTTATGTGATTATCTGTTATATATGCACATGGTTGTTTGATTGGGGTTGGGTGGAGGCGGGTCCTGCTTTGTGCTGTAGGCCAACATACCCAGGGTGGACCGGATAGACTGCAGACCCGGGAGGGCACATAGTCAGGCCGAACGCGTGACGAGCGGTCCGGATAGGCTGAAGGCCCCGAGAGGGCGGTCCAGACGTGCCGAGGCTCGGAGAGTGGGCCAGATAGACTGAACGCCCGGTGTGGGCGGTCCAGTCATACTGTAGACTCAGAGAGTGGACCAGGTGGACTGAAGGCCTGGTGCGGGCGGACCAACCACACTGTAGACTCGAGATGCATGGCTATTCTGTATTTGTTGATATGATATGATTATGGTTATATGAGGTTGGTATTTTGGGGGTAACTCACTAAGCCTTCAAGGTTATAGTTTCAGTTTATTGTTTCAGGTTCAGCGAATGACCGTGGGAAGGCGAAGGCGTGACCGTACACTTCCTCGACTGATGATTATGATTTCTGGGAACTCTGATGTTTAAACTATTTTCAAAACAAATTGTAATAACTTAATGGCTTTAAATGTTTTAAAATTTTTTAAATTGGCTCGAGTTTTATGGGCATTACAAGTTGGTATCAGAGCCTTGGTTTGAGTGAATTGGAGGAACAATCGTGTGAATCCAGTCTCAAATCAAGGAAAGATTTTCAAAATGATTTTTAAATGGTTTTCAAAATAAGTAAAAGAGGATGCGAAGTGTACGATCAGTCGGAGCCAGTAAGTAGACCCCAAAATACCATGCAGTTATTTGATTATGTGATATGTTAGAACAGTATACTAGTACTAGGCTAGGGATCTTCAGGAATTGCATGATAGAATTGCCTGATTACATGATGCCTGATAGCCTAGAGTTTTACGTATATGAAATTAACATCATTATTGTAGTTTCTTAGTGTATGCATCACAGCTGTACATAATTAAGATCTTATAGCCTGAGAATGTTTGGTTTGACCTTATTTCCTGTTCTTGTATGATGAAGGGCTTAGGGTAGAATCCGGTATTCGAAAGTCTATAGGGTCCAACGTTATGTATGGCTAGCATACATTAGTGCTGCAGGGTTGGTGGAAGTTTCATGGATGGATGGGTAGTGAGAGGCCTGGAGGCCAGTTATATGATATTTAGCATTCCTCTAGGAGTGAGGATTGAGCGCTCGCTATGATTATGTATATTGTTAGGGCGTTGTGATGATACTTGAGACAAATATGGGTAGGTGTGGAAGGTAGTATGGGCCCGTACTACTGAAAGTACAGGACCCATATGCCTAGCAAGGAAGTTACAACCCCTAGGGTTTAGTTGGAAGTTGGTTCCCTGTTATGGATTATCCGAGACGTCTTGAGACTGGATCCAGGTTAGGATCAGGAGCTGGCAGCCAGGATAGGCCAACATTTTCAGAGGATCGTGTTAGTGAGATCATCCGAGAGGAGGTGATCAAGATTGTCCAGGGACAGTTGCCGAAGATGTTTGGGTCTATTAAGACCTCCATGGTTGAGTATTTCTACGAGCGCTATGCAGCCCCTGCTGAGACGGCTGCTACAGTAGCTGTATCAGCGGAAGGGGGAGGAGCTGGTCGAGCTTTCTAGTGCTGGGACATATTCTGATGAGCAGAGGACTTCAGTTACTTGAGATCAGGGAGATGTTCTATACTCATTACATTCCATGGGCTGAGCGGGAGTGGATATCACATGAGTTTCTAGATTTGAGGCTCGGCGGTTTGCTCGAGGCCGGAATGTGAGTCGCGGGGACTCCGGAAAGGAGTAATGATTATGTTCAGCTGGGGTTTTGCAGCTGGAAGTGGAATGGTTAAATAATGGATTGGACTGTTGTTTGATAGGGCAAGGATTGTGCCCTTTCAGTTTTTCGAGCTCGAAGGAGTGAGCAGGCTTGTGACCCCAGGATCGGGTTGTATTCCAGCTCGGGTTTAAATGGTGGCAAGGATTGGCGACATTATTTCAGCGACGGTGAGCGCAGGTGGGTCGATGTGGCATAAGTACTTTGTGAGGTCCGGTTGGCCTTGGATCTCTTATATCAGGCGGTAAGGATTCATTGTGCCTATTGCACTTTTGGGATTATAGTCTATGTTTTGGGAGTAGTTTTTAGCCCGGTTTAGGGCAGAGGTTGCTTCAGCTGCTACAGTTCAGCTATGGACGTTTGAGCTGGTAAGTGAGTCAGGGTGCGAACCCTGAATAGAATGATTTCTAGAGCCCGAGAGCGGGAAACTTGTTTGGAACACCTTTGGAAAAGGGGTATTATGTGGGAGGTCTGCGGATAGGGTCCCACATGAAGGGTTATTCTATGTTATCAGGATTCAGTGGTTTCAGCAACCGTTCGTGATTGACGGACGAAAGCACCAAAGGATGTAGCTCGTCGCCAAGGTATTAGTTGGGGCATCCATCTTTTGGTCTTCAGGACGTGAGTGTGGGGTCATTCAAGCATTTGTGACTGTCGGGTTCTCTGGGATTCAGGAAGTGTTCATTTGGTTCTTAGTAGTTTGTGATCAATTGGGATTGGCTAGTATGAAGCGCTAGATAGAAAGAGTTGGTTGTCATCGGATCGATCATTTGGAAGTGAGAAGGATTGGGAATCCTCCAATTTTCATGTATTGTGGAGGCTTAGTCGAATCTAAGTGGGGGAGAGTTACACTGGGATGCAGAAGTAGGAAAGGTTTTAAAACGGGGATGAGTTTCACCACCCGCCAGGGAGGATGGAGGCCCCAGTGGCTGCTTGGTTTGAGGGTTGTGTTGGTTGGGAGTTCGGTAAAACTCCCCGGCATAAGAAACATGTCTTCTTGGTGCTTGATAGTAGAAGTTGGGAACCAAGTTGGAGTTCTAGTCATGAATTGAGTTCAGTTCGAGTATTCGGTCGAGGGTATGTTCGACTCTAAGGGTTTTTGGATTGATAGATTGAGGGTTTTGTTAGCTACCAGGGCTCGGTAGTACTTTCAGCATGGGTGTACGGGTTATTTAGCGTATGTGGTAGACACGCGGGGCAGGGAACAAACCACAGATTTCCGAGAGGGTGGACGATCGACATGAGGCCTAGGGTTAGGCCGGGGTTGGAGTCCACAGAATGGATCAGGAGTTCGGAACCCCAAGTGGGTGAGAACAGTCTACATGGGAAAGATCACCAGGAGTTGTGGTCCAGGGAGATACTCAACAGTTTAGAGCGGTTCGGATAGACTGAAGGCCGGTGGGGCGTACCAGTCAGGTCGAAGGCTCGGAGTACGGTCCAGATAGGCTGAAGGCCCAGAGAGGCGGTCTAGACATGATGAAGGTTCTGAGAGTGGTCCAGATAGACTGAAGGCCTGGTGAGGCGGTCCATTCATGCTGAAGACTCTGTATGTGATTGTAGATCTATGTGCAGGTATTGAGTATGCTGCTATGCTATAGCAATCAGTAGGTCTGTCCCCAATTATTGAACATGCTGATGGAGTATGTTGAAGGCTTTGTATGGATTTTGTTAGTTATATGATCAGGTTCTGAGTATATATGTGTTTTGGGGTAGCAACTTGTTCTACAAGTGGATAGTGTGGGGTGAGGTTTTAGTACTGTGACGCTTGTTGGTGTTGTGAAGGACATTGATTAGGCCTTCTTGGGCAATGGAGGAGGCGAGTACCTCCAGGATGGAGTGTTGGACATCTGAAGTGACGACAACGACGTCGATAGGTTATCGGGAGCATTCCAATTATGAGCTGAGGGCCGGAGAGGGCATACGAGACTTATGCTGTGGGCTCAGAGGCAATCCAGACCTATACTGAGGACCATGTAAGGGTATTCCACTCATAGACTGTGGGCATATAGATTGTGTTGGTTATGTCTTTTGTAGGAGCGCGTTCGGGTTAGATCTTTCTCCTGATCGTCTATGGCGACACATTATATGTGGGTAGGGTTGAGGCGGTCCTGCTCTATGCATTAGGCCAAGATACCCAGTGCGGGCCGACTAAAAGTCGTAGGCACGGAGGCTCAAGAGGAGCGGTAGGGTTGAGGCGGTAGGCCAACAAACCCTGAGAGTTTCAACTCGATGGTTAAATTGATTCGACGTGTTGGTATTTCAATCTAGGGTATTCCATCCCAAGGATGACCGGACCCTATGATCAATTGGACTTGGCATATTGGTATTCCCACCCGGAGGGTGGTATGGGATAGATATGAGTGCCGTACTGGTGGGCCGGTAGTGGTAGGTATGTTGTTGGTGGTAATTGCTTGCGAGACTGTATTATATGGAAGTGGTGGATGGCAAGGAACGACATGGTAAATTATCGTCGGCATTAAGTGGACATCTTTTTCTGATGGTCTATTAGATGGCATGTTGTGCTTGATCGGGCTGAGGCGGTCCTGCTCTATGCAGTAGGCCAAGATACCCGGTGCGGGCCAACGGTGAGTCGTAGGGGCAGGGATTCAGCAGAATATGACCCATGGTTCTATTTCGGGTAGGAACTTCAGGTTCCCAGGGCTGAATAGTCCGTTAGTAGTGATGGGAAGAGAGCTAGCGATGGGTAGTATGAGTGGTCGGCCAGGGAGTCAGACCGAATCCAGGTTTCCAGATTGCGGGTCTTAGGTGGTGAAGGATTGTGTGCCGCATGGGATTGTGGAATTGTCTTCTCTGGAATGAAAATATTCCCATTGGGTTTAGTATCTTTCGCAAGTCGTCGGATGTCATGGTTGTGGAGGTGCCCCTCATGATGTCGGGTTACCAGGGTTGGTAAGGAATGATTTTGAGGACGAAATCGAATTTAAGTGGGGGAGAGTTGTAACATCCCAAGTTTTGTCATTTGTAATCCCTGGGGATGGAAGGGTAAAGCCATGAAGAGCCTAAGGGATAAGATATAATTTTGGGACCAGGAGGAGTACGCTGCGAGTACATATGGGTACGCTGAGTGTACTAGGGCGCGCCCTAGTATGCTGGGCGTATTCAAAACAGAAGGAAACCCTAATATCTCGGGTTGGGGGCTATATAAACATCCTTATGGCTCATTTTCTCTCCTCCTTCTCAGCCTCCATCTTCCAGAAACGTCCCTAAACCCTAGTTCTTGTGTGTGAGAGTGAGTTGTTAGGTATTTTGAGCTCTTGAAGGTGAAGCCATTACAACAAATAGTTGGAGAAGGAGATTGGCTTGTAGATCTGAAGTTGTGTTGTGCCCTAGAAGCTCCAGAAGGTAAAAAGCTTCAAACTTTATGCTTGTAGGTCATAGATCTAGCCTTTCTGGTATTATGGAACCATTTCTTGTCCCAAAAACCCTAATATGGTGCATGATGCATTTTGGTTGAGATAAGTTGTCCTTTCTGGACCTTGGACAGGTCTTAAGTGATAAAAATGAGGTCCCAATGGCTTAAGATGTCCCATGCATGTAGTAGAAGGGTCTTAATGGATTAAGACCTTGGATTAAGAGCTTTATGGACTTCCAAAGTAATAAAGTTCGAGACTTTATAGTCCTATGGTACATTTGGTCGATGGATCTAGAGTTTGGGCTTAAGTGCTTAAGCCATTAAGCACTTATTAGGGTTTTGGTGAAACCCAGCATACGCCCAACGTAAATCCAGTACGCCCAGCGTACTGGGTCAACCACCCCGATGGTGGTGAACATCAGGACGAGTACGCCCAGCGTACCAGAGGAGTACGCCCCGCGTACGTCCTCTGTTGGGCCTTTGGCATTTGGGCTTCGGGTTTGGGCTGTTTGTGGACTAGTTGGATTTGGGCCTTTGCTGGACTTTATGAAAATCATGATTTGGGCCAAGTGTTGATAATGGATCTTGGAATTTTGCCCAATTAGGGAGTTGGGCCCAATTTGGTAAATTGGGCCAAGAATGGGCCTTGCATAAAGACTTTCAAGGTTATGGAATTGGAATTGGGCCTTGACCCAATAAAAGAGAATGGACATGATGGATTGTGTGGACCCCTTAGTCAAGATTGTTATGTTGTAATGACTTGGTAATTATTGTTGTGGTAGTTCGGGATTTCCGGTGAGATAGCGGTTTGGGAGTTCGTTTCTTCAGTTTGGATCGACATTGCCATATTTATACATATTTTTAGGCAATATTTATTTACATTTTTATTAATATTTTGGTTAATTGCATAGGATAATGGTACTTATAAGGATAAATTGTTATTTGCAGCCAAAATAGAGGCATTTTCGAAGTAAGGGACCAGAATTGACAATATTTGGAACTTTGGAGGCTTGAAGGGAAGAAGGATGAAAAACTCAGCAAAAAAAGCGTTCTCACGACGTGAATTGTTCATGATTCACGACGTGAGAAGAATATTCCAGAAGATTTACATCCGGGTGAAAGAGTCCTTGTCGAATACGAAAAGATCGCATTCACGGCGTGAATCCGTATGGTTCACGACGTGAACTCGGGAAATCAGAAAACTATAAATTCCCTTGCCCATTACGATTTGAGGACTTTTTGGCGGAAGAAAGAGGTTCCAGGAGACGATTTACAACAGAAGTAAGGTTCTGGAAAAGGGTTTCAACACCAAAAGAGTAAAGGTCCATCATTTAGTTCACTTATTTGATACTTATGAACATGTTTCCTTGTACTTTGATTTGTGTTAGTGTGTTAGTTGCTATTATGAGCAGCTGAATCTAGCTACTCTTGGTTAGCTAGATGAAGCTTCTAACTTATGAATAGCTTAATTTTGTATGGATTTATTTAGTTGGTAAATTGCTTGTGTTTGGTTTACAATTACCTAGCATGCTTATGGTTGTTTCTTTAGTTGCTTGATTCCATGTTCTGTGTAGCTTAGTGACCATTAACTGCATGAACTAACACCTAATGATTTAGTGAACATTAAATTGTTAGAGCTAGGATTGACCAATCTTAGTTAGTAATTAAAGTAAATAAACTTAGCTGTGCTAGAGAACGTAGATTATGACTATAATTGCGTTTACATAATAAATCTTACATAGTATATTCATTTTCATAATTGGTTCTGTGTTTAATTGTGTGTGACCATACATAGTTTTGCATGAATTAATTAATTATTGGTAAAATTAGACTTAAATTACTAATATAGTTAAAACCAACTTGATAATCCATAATTATTAGCTGGCCATAAGGACGAAGTGGATTCGAACTAAACAAGAGTGCTTTTACTTATTGATTGAATTTGAGCTAAGTTCGTCTGATCTTGTAAAATCAGATAAAACCCTTTTTAAACTTGTTAATAATTAGGTTAATTTGATAGCAAGTAGATTAATTAGTAACACCGTTCCCTGTGATCGATACCCGACTTACCCAAGCTATACTATAATCTGACTAGGTACACTGCCTATAGGTGCATAGTTGGTCTAAGTTTGTTAGGTTATAAATATTAAAATTAGTGGGTACTTTTGTGCACATCAATGCCAAGGTTTCAAAAATTTTAATTTTCCTTATTTATAACCTAGTTTTAATTAACTTGAATAGATTTCTATAAGTTCATAATAAATTTTATGGAGTTTCAGATAATAAAGTTTATAAAATTTGGGTTTTAGGGCCTTTTAAGGTTTTGTGATTTTGTTAGATATTTAGCAACATATTGAAGTGAAATTAAAAGATTTTAGTTTATTTTAGGGTTTCATACCATTTTTCAAATATAAGAAATGTTTGTAGTTTTTTCTAATTCGGTTATTAGCATTTCCTACAGCAGTTGAACAATTCACTTGAATTGTAAGATTCAAGTATATTAGTTCTAGATTTTAGTTGAATCCATGTTTCTACAAGTTTTGACCTAATTTCTACGACTAGGTCAAATGTATGAGGTGTGTATATGATTTATGAAAAGGTGTTCAAGTCGAAGAATGACCTGAATTTGATAGTTGGCACGATAACATTGACCGTTAGGTTTAACAAGTTGTTAACTTTAAACATTTACTATTATCTCCACGTTTACTATCAAAAGAACATGACCAGGACACTACCGGAGTTGGAAACCACTACCACACGATGAATCTGAAACCATATTACAGAAGAACACAAGTAGATCCTCAAAAATATGACAACAGATTGAGAATGATCTACAAAGAACAAACCAGATCGGACAACAACACAACCTATAGGAAACCCAAGGAATGTAAACAACATGACCCTGAAACAGTAACGGATTGAGACAACACTCGGATCAAAGAACAAAAAAGCCAACAAGGATCTGACACCATCTAAACAAATAAAAAATTAACAGATACAAAGAATATCACAACATCAACTCGTATTAACCAAGAACTAGGTGGTTTTTCAAAACTTACATAAAAAACCTCACTACAAATCTCTCAATCACTCAAATACACAGATCCTCACTACAACTCTCAGCTCAACTACTCATACCTAGTCTAGAACAAGAATCGGAAGAGAACTCAACTGCAACGATTACAAAATAACCCTATTAATAGAGAGAAAACCCTAGTCGTATATTAGAGAGAACGAGGACTCAACACACAGAAGAAGTGAACAACTAACTCAAGTATCCCAAAATTACACATAGAGAAAAGATTATATACTCCGGGCATGAACCAGGGCAACTAGATATCAGATCCACATATAATCTGAACCAAAAAGATCCGCGCCTCTTTGTAACCTTCAATAACATGAGGTGCAGTCCACAACTTAATACAATATAACAAGATCAGTCCTCCCTGCAAATATCTTAATAAACCAACTACTAATAAATTACATTACAACCCTTAAACAAAAACTAAAATAAAAAATATAAACTAAATTAAAAAAGGATATAATAAAGGATATTAAAGTCAAATGATAAGTTTGAACATTCAACTTTCTCAACACAAACACTAGGATTACCTATGCTTCTTTTCTCAGACCAACCCAAATGTGTTGTCCATACATCATTTGGTGAATTTAGAAAGTTTAGTTTTGGTAGACAACTTAGAATCATAAGATTAGTGAAATTAACATGTAGTTAATCAATTTAGGAATAAGTGGATAACTTACGAATATCATTTAATGGATGTTAATTAATTGAACTATTATAGATTAAATACAAATATGATTACCTTCATATTATGTTATCTATGGATTTAGCCATTGTTGTTTTGCTTGTTTATTTGATTATTTATTCCCTACAACTTATGTATGAGGGCCTTTTTACTAATTTGGCTTCTATCTTGTTCAATATCGGCCTTGAAGTTAGACCAATAAAGATAAAAATTCTGAAGGTATTTTCCAAATTGAAATGTCGCCGAGAAATGTTTGTCACGCCGTGAAATACACCAGTCACAGAAAGTTATATATAGAACCCCAAATTTGTCCAACATATGTAATTAGTCAATAGGGAAATTTACAGAAACCCAAGAGGGGCAGAAAACATCCAAGGAGGCCGTTTTGAGAGTCTAGAAGGCTATAACGGTCATAGACTGATAGAGATGCTGAAATATAAAGATCAAGAGAAGAAATCATTAGTTTATCGAGTTGTGTACTTTTCTGTCTATAATTAGTCAATTATTTGATTTCTTATATGTTCTTGTTGAGATTTGGGATTACAACCTTTATGATTATTTTTATTTATGAAACCCTAGTTTGTTTAATTGATTGATATTTGGTATTGAGAGCTATTAAATTTATTGTGTTAATGTTTAACTAAAGATCCATGAGTATTGATAATGATTTTATTATGTTTATGTAACTGAGTGCATGATTTATGAATAGGTTCAGATTATGTATCTTGAATCATATTATTCATAAACTTGTCCAAGATGGAAAAATGATTCAAGAGCATAGGCATTTGTGAGTAGTGGAGTGATACCCTAGGTTAAACATAATGGAATTGAGATTAATATTTGTGATTGTTTTAATAACTTGGACAATTTGAGAGGTTGCCACTAACTCTTGGGCTGATCATATCAATTGATTCATTGCATAATATGAATGAATAAGTTGAGTCTAGGGGAGCTATCATTGTTGGTAGACAACTTCTAATCATAAGATTAATGAAATTAGCATGGAGCTAATCAATTTAGGAATCGGTGGATAACTTACCAATATCATTTAAGGATGTTAATTAATTTAACTATGATGGATTGAATACAAATATGATTAATTACCTTCAGATTATATTATTTATGGAGTTAGATATGGTTGTTTTGCTTGTTTATTTGATTATTTATTTCCTACAACTTACGTGTGAGGGCCTTTTTGCTAATTCGGCTCCTGTCTTGTCCAAAATTGGCCTTGAAGCCAGACCAACAAAGCTGAAGATTCTAAAGATATTTTACAGATTTAAATATCGCTAAGAAATGTTTGTCGTGTCGCAAAATACGTCGGTCACAGAAAGCCATATATAGAATCCCAAATTCGTCCAAAATATGTAATTAACCAATAGGGAAATTTCTAAAAACCCTAGAGGGACAGAAAATGTCCAAGGAGGTTATTTTGAGAGTCTAGAAGGCTATAACTGCCGACAGGCTGAGATAGATGCTGAAATATGAAGATCAATAGAAGAAATCACTACTAGAAAAATAGCCTTTTACGACGCGCGATTAATGACACACACTGATAGAGGACGCGCATTTGTGCGTGCCCTAAAAATTAATGTCAGTTTTCCAAAATTAGAAGGATAGAGGACAAACATTTTTGCGTGCCCTAAAATTAGTGTCAGAAAAAAAATACGGAGGGCACCTATCAAAAAAGTTGTGTCATGTAACTGTGTCGCTTTATACTTTTTTTAAGGAAACACGCGTTTTTAGGGGGAAAAATGAAATCCAAAAAATTAACCCCCGTCTATTCATCCCAAAAATTCCCCGCCTATTCGAATTAGGGCCTTCGTCTTCATCCACAGCTTCCTCAATTCCTCGATCCATCACCTCCACCAAAAACCTAATTCTCGGTTCCAACAAGTTCTTACACTCTTAATTCGACCCTAATGAGCTGAGGATTTAGGGTTCTTACCTCCCAGTTATCAATTTGAGCCGATGATTTAGGGTTCCTAAATCCGACCCTAATTTTTTCTATCTCACTCTCGTATTTCCATCTCATCCCTCTCACCTGGTTCAAAACACGTAAGGGGACGACGAACACACTATTTCTTTGCATATTTTGGTCTTCACCAAGATTTGGTTTCCATGTAAGCTTTACGTTTCGAGCCCAAATGATCACACAAGGTTCTGTAACTCCATTGGTCAATATTCTCTACAATAACACATCATCCCATTCTTTACAAGATGAGGTAGCATCAATCATCATGCATCTTTCCACATCAACCATGTCACAGAATTCCGAAAATACCCCTGTTTCATTATTCCAATCTGATGAAGATATCGATAGCCTTTTTGCTTTTATTCCATGTACTCGCCCTTTGGTGCAAGAACGTTTACTTCATGCTATTTACGCCATGTGCCACTCTCCCTTAAAGGTGATTACTAAGTACCTAATACTGGAAGGATGAGTGGGGATATTTGTTCATGGCTATAATGATCATAGTTCTTACAGGTGATTTTTTGTTCAGAGATGTTCCATCAAGTGCAGCCCTGCCAATGATACGCCCAACTCTCGGAAGACAACATTCCATGTCAGATAGAGCAAAGACAATAATGCAGGAATACTTACAGGTGATTTTTTGTTCTGTATGTTCAGAGATGTTCTTACAGGTGATTTTTTGTTCTGTATGTCCTCACTCTAAAGAACAAATACATGCTAGTTTCCTTTTGTTTCTTTATCCTTTTTTTCTGAGATTTAACAAAAACTACATAGCATAAAAAAACATTGATTTTGCCCTATTTTGTATAGTTTATATTCTCAACAGCAATTGATGGGAAAATCAAAGCATGGTTGTATGATTGTTTGGGGTCAAGGGTAGATTATGATGCCCCTGGTCTTGTGGAACAAGTAAAGAAGGTGAAGCCCATTTAGTTGAGTGGAATGAGAGTGAAGGAGCCCATTAATGGTAGTATCCACAAGTGACAATGGATTTGTAATATTGGAAAAATCGAGCTCTCATCAGACTACATAGAAAACCTCAATTATTGGTAAGAATCTCCACATACCACAGTAATGTCTTAGATTTCATGATTCCTAACCTAATGTAGCATCTGGTAATTTGGACAACAGGGAACCTCTAGAAATCAGCAAATAGAAATATTCATAAGGGACTACAGAGCTATAACTCCAAATAGATATAGATATTCAGAAATCAAGAAAATGAAAAACTCATTCATTGAGAAACTGGGAGAAAGAGGCTATGGAACTGTCTACAAAGGATAATTACCTGATGGGCAACTAGTTGCAGTAAAGCTTTTGGGCAAAGCCATGGGAGATGGAGAAGACCTGGTGCATCAGGTGGGTATAAGGAGAGCAGCAGATGAACATTCAGACCCATGTTAGGTCAGTTCTTTTGTACCCTTTTCTGTTATAGTTTTGGGTATTTCAATTTGTTTGATCTCTGTTGGCGTCCACGTATGTCAAGGGATCTTTTAATCTCAATTGCATCTCAAATGTCAAGGCCAAAACTAGGTTAAGATGAACGAGTTGTTCAGTTACCTGTTCAGGTTTCAATCTTAAAACAAAAAATAAATTGCTAATTCTTGTTATATGAAAATTGATTTATTTATATTATGGTTTTATAGGTTTTGACACTGCAAGCTTTAATATAGTGCTTTCTGTTATAAGGAAAATAAGGTAACTCATTTATCTCTTTCTTCCCCTTATCATATCATGATAATACTTGAATTAAAAATGAAAAGAACTCAATGTTAACTCATTTATCTATTTAATTACCTTTTTGCCCTTGATGTTTCTTTTCATTTTATCATATTTACACAATGTTGTACAACTGTGAGAGGTTATGCTTTATACTACCTGTAATCAACCATAATGTCCAGTATTCATCGTGCAAATCTGAATATCATGAACAAATTGACAATAAAGTGGTCAAATATATACTCTAAATTTATAGTCTCATGTTTCAATAAAGCAAGAAAAACACAAGAAGGTGAACAAATCAGATTGGGTATCCCAACTATCCTCCACCACAACAAACAAAGTCAGTTCACATGTTTATATTATATGTCATGTGGGCCCATAACATAATAAAAAGAGTATTAATCTTGGATATATATTTATGTTGTTATAAACTTATAATAATAAAAAGAGTATTTTACTCTATTTTATTTTTCAGGTCAATATTTTTCACCAGTTGACTTGATTAATGTGCAGATGTTTGCACAACGTGTGATGTACCTTGCTGAATACAGAAACAAGCTTTATGACTATCTTGTTGCCAAAATGAGTGACATAGCACCAAATTTGGCTGCATTATTTGGTGAAGTTGTTGGAGCTCGTTTGATATCTCATGCTGGAAGCCTCACAAATCTTTCAAAATGCTCTTCTTTTACCCTTCAAATCCTTGGTGCTGAAAAAGCCCTTTTCAGGTCAAATATCATTATCCACAACCACTGAAACTTTCAGCTAAAAACAATTAGATATTAATTTTGATCTTGTTCTGATTTTAATGTTGATGGTGTAATGGTTGATTGCTAGTGAGGTATAGTTGAAGCACATGTCCCACAGGAGTATAACTGGAAGGGATATAAACAGCTATTTTAAATGGTGCGTGTGCTTAAGCTCAAGTTACAGGTTTGTCCTCTTGGAGACATTTTGTCACCTGTTGCTGCTATTTGTTGCATTTTTTCATTTATTTTGAAAATAAAACAAGTGACCATAATGTAAGTTTGGCTCAGGTAGTAATGTCTTTCCATGAATGTGGAGGCAATGTTGGTGATGATGTTTGTATACCCTTACCACATTGGGTGGCTAAAATTGGGTGGAGCAATCCGGACATATTTTTCATAGTATTTTCATTCGTGTAGGATAACTTGAAAATGTTGGATGACATGGCATAATTGAGACCTACTATATTCTATAGTGTCCCGGGAGTATGTAAAAGAGTATGCCTGGTAATTCGTTACAAGACTCTTGTTATTTGATTGATTCTTTTATTTATTTAAAAATTGTGCTTTTATTTAGCGAATTAGGACATCAAGGAAGGGGAAAGGCCACATGGTGTGGTTTTTGCGGGTTGAAATGTTAAAAACAAGTGGTCAATACTCAATATAAAGAGGGTGATGGTGTTTACTCTCGTATCTCTGATGAGGTAATAATCAACTTTCTTATGTGATTAAAAATATTATATATGACGATATTGTTAAAAAACTTAAATTTTTTTTTTGCAGGAACCTCTTCATTCAGCTGTGATATGCTTGAACAAGCATCCTTATTGTTACCTTTTCTTTCAACCAAACCAATTATCTTAAAAAAGTTTGGATTTGATCTCTTTCTTTTGGTGGCAGTTTTTGTTACGATCATATAATACTTTAATAGACAATTTTGTTTTACTATTAGTATTTAATAGATAATTTTCATTATTGAATATCAATGATTATGTAACAATAATTAAATAACAATATATAAATGATTTATCTATCTTTTTTAATTAGATATTCAATCAGGGACCAAATGTATATTTTACTCTGCTCTCTAAGTTTTTGTAATCTATATTCTTCTGAAAAGTTGTGCCTTTTTGTATCAGATAAAACATGCCATTCATGAATACAACACAGAGTCGTATTCGCGGTCGTGTCCATTTTCATATAGGACAGAAAGTAAGTTAGTTCAAAATGAAGTAATTATCAAAGTTTGATAAAATATGCCGAATTGGTTGAAATTACGTTATTACCCTCTTCAGACACAAATGTTACAAAATCAATATCACTGATTATGTAACACTATATGAATGATATATCAATATTTTTAGAGTAATATTACATTTCTGGTCCATGAGTGTAGCTGTTTTTTTTTTGTACTTACTCACTAAAACTAAATATAAAACCTTGACACAAATTGTCTTTCTTTATGCTGCAAATGTATTAAACTGCAGTTAATGCTCAATCTTAATCTTGCAGGTCCAGATGATGTGTATCACTCTTCTGCACAAGCCAGATTTTGTGTGCCACATAGACATTCCATATTGTAAGTTTAACCCATTTACCCCAGTTAATACTTTTAAATGGTTAAATTTTTTAATAGTTGCTAATCTCTATGTTACATGTAATTGTTGTTTCACCATTATTTTGTATAAGTAAATGCCAATTGTTTCACACACACACAAACACACATATATATATATATATATATATATATATATATATATATATATATATATATATATATATATATATATATATGAAAGGTCAAACTAGATCAGATGATATTGGTGTACTATGGTGGCTTAGTTGGATTTTATCAAGAAGTAAGAAACTCAAATTTCATGTTATGTCCAAATTAAGTTCATGATAATGATTTCCTTATTTTACTTAATCACATCATGACAAAACTGTTGTTTCTTTTTGACTTAAAGGGCACTGTATTTTCATTCATGTAGGAAAACTTGAAATTGTTGGATGAAATGGGAGAATTTAGTTCAACCTTCTGTGTTATGCAGTACAACTTGAAACTTTTGGATTAGGAAGACGCAATCCCGAATGTTTGTATACCCTTACCACAAGGAACGTGTTTTAAGAGGTAGCACTGCCACAAATATGATTTGGAGGGCTTACGGTCTGTAATTATCGTTGCATTCGACATGGTATCTCTCTATCTACCCCTGATTATATATGATATATTTAAGATAGCTGAATATAAATTAACTAATTTACTTTCCTATATTTTTACTTTTTTTTAATGAAGAATAATTTCTTCCTATGAGCACCTTTACAAAAGTTGATATGAGCACCTTTACCAAAGTTTGGTTTTTCTTTCAAGCTGATACTTGAACATCATCAAGGGTGGATGTCCATCCTTTATACTTGGGGCTTTATAGTTTTTGTAATCAAGAATACAGAGGTACGGGCATAATAGAACAGATCTTGTTCCGGTAAGGTCTTGGGTTTTATATTTGATGGGTCACACTTTGGTTGTTGATTGTGTGATTAATAAAATCTTTTTTGTTTCAGCTAATGTTCAAGTCATTACTTTCCATCCACGCCCGATGGACCGCAGCCAATTTTTTGACATGGAGGATTTTTTTGACATTATATCTGAAACAAGAAGGTGTCCATTAATAACAATGTAGTATTAGGTTATATAGTTAGGGAAAACCTCTCAATAACAATGGACAATCAGATCCCCTTAATATCAATGTATTACAATTTTTGACATGATGTTATTGGATGAAATTGATTGTTATGGTATATATTTGTTTCCATATTTTTGTGTTATGCGTAAATGAGTATCGTAAAGGCACGTCGTAAATGCATATCGTAAATGGTTGCTGAAGTTTATGACACGCAAATGCGTGTCATCTTCATTTATGACAGGGGCTTTAATGATACGTAATGCGTGTCCTAAAGGCGCGTCGTAAGATTATGACACGCAAATGCGTGTCGTCTTCCTTTATGGCAGGGTCTTCCTTGATACGCATTGCGTGTCATAAATGAGCGTCGTAAATGCGTGCCGTAAATGCGCGTCGTAAATGCGCGTCGTAAATAGACGACGCGCAAAAGCGTGCCGTCTCTCGTTATGACAGGGCCTTCCTTGACACACATTTTCGCGTCGTCTGAGCGTTTTATAACACGCATTGCGCGTCGTAAAAGGCTGTTTTTCTAGTAGTGAATCATTAGGTTATCAATCTGTTTACTTTTTCTATCTACAATTAGTGAACTATTCTATTTCCTATATGTTTTTGTTGAGATTTGGATTAAACCCTTTATTATTATTTGTTATTTGTGAAACTCTAGTTTGTTTGATTGATTGATATTTGGTATTGAGAGTTATTAAATTTATTATGTTAATGTTTAACTAAAGATTCATGAGCATTGATAATAACTTTGTGATGTTTATGTAACAGAGTGCATGATTTATGATTAGGTTCAAATTATATATCTTGATCCACATTGTTTATTAAATTGTTAAAACTGGAAAACTTAGTCAAGAGCATAGGCATTTATGACTAGTGGAGTGATACCCTAGGTTAAACATAATAGAGTTGAGATTAATAGTTGTGATTGTTCCAATAACTTATACAATTTGTGAGGTTGCCACTAACCCTATGACTAATCATATCAATTGAGTCATTGCATAATACTAATGAATATACTGAGTCTAGGGGAGCTATCCTTGTGGATAGACAACTTAGAATCAAAGGTTTAATGAAATTAGGATGGATTTAATCTATTTAGGAATTGGTGGATAACTTACCAATATCATTTAAAGGATGTTAATTAACTGAACTAAGATGGATTGAATACAAATATTATTTAAGATTTGTTTGTTGGTTTATTTGAATGACATTTATTCCCCTTTAATTCCTTTCTTTTAATATTGGAAAATATTATTACCTTCAGATTATGTTATCTATTTAATTAGTATACTTCTGTTCCCCATATGTTCGACATCCTTACTTATTTAAGCTATATTATTATTAATCATATATACTGTCTAGTATAGATAGTCAATTTTGTTTGTTAGGAATTATAAATGTAAAACTAGATTTATATTTTCAAGTGTATATCTATAACACATCATGTTTTTGGCGCCATTGTCCAAAAATGGCTTTTAATTACATTTTATAGACTATCAATTACACATCAGACAAACTTGAGCAAAACAATAAAATAAAATTAGCGCTACACATGTAGTGCCATAATATGGGTTTCTATCAATTTAACTCTAAATAATTCAATGTATTATAGAACAATTTTCGTGTGTCTATCCATTGAATTCTAAAGAATTTAATGCATTCTGGACGCCCCAAAATTATTGGATGAAGTGAAAGATTATATAGAAAGAAGTGTTGTTTCGAGTTGTGGATTTTGTAAAAAACCGAATATTAAGACAATAAGTTTTAGTGACCACAAATGGAGGCTACAAAATCTAGGCATTAACTGCTCTCATAACTCTGTAAAAAACGAATAATCATAACTTTTTTTTTGAAAAGAATGCGATTACCAAACTATGACAATCAATTGACAACAAACTAGAAGAACTCGTTCATACCTACAAATGCGTCCATGAAGAAAGTTATGCCAACATTCTTACACAACGATGTGAATTTGAAATAAAACATCATCACCATTAAGTAGAACCAATTTGAAAAATTAAACATTGTAGCATCACTAACGCGATCCATCTTTAACTTGAAGATCAAACTGTTGGGTTTTTATTCCAAAACTAGTTTCAAAAACATGAAATTTAGGCAACTGAAGACTTATAAATTTTGAATGACATAAACAATTTAAACCCACCAAGGATCATTTTGCAAGTTATAGAAATATTAAACACACCAACCAAAGAAGAGATGGAGAAATTACAACCTTTGTAGTTCTTTGGATCCTCTTGGGAGGCTTGGAAGTTGATGAAGAATGATGAATTTAAGAGACACCAACAATGACTCAACTTGATGTAGAATGCTAATTTTTTATATAAAACTCTTAATCCTTTAAGATTGAAGTTCATAACAAATATGAACTTCAAGAGAGAATAAGAATAAGCAAGTAATCTTCAAGAAAGTATAAATGAGAGAGAGAGAGAGAGAGAGAGAGACTACACATGCATAAGCATGTTACGATTTTGTGTATGTTCAAGCCAAAGAATGAAAGCTTCACTCTCATATATATAGCATGCATAATATACATGTGTCTTTAACCATTAAACACCCATGATTATACTAGCTAGATTTGTTCCCCATGTGTCTCATTACTTTACATTAATTAAGTATAAGACCATGCTCTTCTTTTGAATAAACAATTGAAAACACCATGCCTCTCATTAATTTACATTAAATAAGTATAAGACCATGCTCTTCTTTTGAATAAACAATCGAAAACACCATGCCGCTCATTACTTTGCATTAAACTATCTTAAAAGCCATACTCTTCCTTTTTTACTCTTATTTTATAAAACAATAAAAGAAAGAAGACAAAACCTTTATATTTTATAAACTGTCACACCCCCAAACCAGATGGCGGAAACGTCTGGGGGTGGATGACTTCATTTGTAGTATCACAACACATGCATCATAGTAATCAAAGTACAAACAACCATTGTATTTAAAATGTATAAGTACTTACATGTGTTCAATCATTGTATATTGAAACCAAAATAGTAATACAAAAAGAAGAAGATATGACTCAAAATAGCTCCATCTTCTCAAAAGCTTGGGGAGTTCCTGTCTACTGATTCCCTGAGAATACAAGTAATTTGAAAAGAGATTATCAACATATAGTTGAGTGAGTGCATAAGTATTTATGTTTGAAAGTATGTTTTCTGTTTCTTGAATATGTAAACTGTTCCAGAAAATCCTATATTTTCTGCTGTATATGAAAAGTAGTTTTAATCTCATAAAACCGTTCTGTTTGTAAACCAATGTTCTGTATTTGTATTCCTTTATGTAAAACTTGTAACTGTGATTGTGCCTGGTTCCACCAGCTGTTATTGTAAACTGTAATGTAATATTGTAAATTGTATCTTGTAAACTAGTACTTTGAAAATGTACTTATGTTTAGTTAATTATACACTAACGTATTGTTAATATCTTTTTAATGAGTTATTATAACCATACTGAGACTAGATGGCCTGGCCCACGCTTTGAAGGTGTCAAAAATTGTTGATAACAACTGTCACTCGTAGGCGTGTATGCGTAACTGTAGCTAGCAGTTCGAGTGCGAGGTTGTCAATCCCAATATAGATCTATACACACATTGTTTCGATCCCCGACTGGAGATTCTGGTTATAATGTCAGGACTTTAACTATGTTGTTTAAATGAACTAAACAATCTGAATCAATTGACTCATAAAAAGCATATAGACGTTACATGTATAATAGTTATGAAAACTCAATCATTCTGAAATGAATGATTGATAGTATGCCCCTGAATTAGTATATGAAAGATGTATACTCTTGATTAGTTTTGAATCAAACCCTTGTTCTTGTAAAACAGTGTACTTTAGTATACTTGAATCATGAATTAATGTTCTATGAATCATAAATTATACCTATTATAATGTATATGTACTTTCTGAATTGATACTAACTGTTCATGAATGCAACCCCTTGCTCAACATGTTACAAAGGGTATCTAAACTGAATGAAATAACTTTTATATTTATATACATATACGAATATATATAACTAAAATTTAAATGACATTCGGACAAATAACCGTTACTTATAATCCCACATCCAAACAAGGAAAAAGAACTAAAGTGAGTTATCAGTTCTAAGCGTTTTAAATCTTATTTATATAAGTGTATATATATATATATATATATATATATATATATATATATATATATATATATGATTTTTGGGGAAAAATATAAGTTTATAAAATCATTTAAAAGAAGTTTAATGTTTTGAAATACTACTTTTGGTGACTTGATATCATTTTAACACAATCTTTGGAACCATTTGATTTGATGATAACTGAAATCCATTTTGATAAGATATTTTGAAATCATTTGTTTGTAACACAAAATCTTTGTGTTAGACTTGTATTCCCCCCCTAAAACAGTAAACACTATGAAAATACGGGGGTATGAACTCACCTGTAGTGAGTGATTCGAATGAAAGATCGATATAGGATGCTAAGAATGCCAAGTGACGTCTTGAATACAAACAGATCCTATTAAGCATATAATGACACATATATGTGTATAATTAGTGTATATAACAACTAATCATGTAAGGTAAACAACCTTAGGTGCTAGGAAACACTTGAAATGAAGTGTTATAATCACATGTGATTGATGAAATGATGTTCACGGCCACACTATAAGTGTTTACGACCATAGAAGAGTTTACGGCCACACACATGAACTGTTTACGGCCTATGGATTGATCTTTTGAAGGTTTTACGGCCAAGACTTGATCTCATGAAGGGTTTACGGCCACCTCAAGATCCTATGAAGGGTTCACGGCCATGGATGAAGGGTTCACGACCGTGAACTCTTGAAGATCATGCATTTGGGTGTTTGCTTCAGGGTTGGAATTAAGTGTTTCTAATGGATAACAAGATAATAGAAGAAATACTCACGTTTTGGAAGCCTTTAGGGAGTTTACGGCCTAAGAACAAGTGTGTGTTCTTGGTGTAAAGGATGATGATTTGAAGATTTAAACCAAAAGTGTTGAATTCATGGATGAAATCAAAGAGTTTCTTGTGAATAAGAAGGATATCAAGTAACAAGGGATGAATCACTTATGATTTTGAAGAGAAAGAGGAGTGTTATTAATGATACTTGAGAGAGTTTTGAGAGTTCTTGACTTGAAGATGTGAGAAATGAAGGAATAATGAAGGAACACCATGTATATGATGAGGGGTTCACGGCCAACATGGGTTCACGGCTGTGAACCCTAGTTTACGGCCGTGAACTCCTTGTGAAGGTGTTTCCGGCTCAATTAAAACTCAATGATCTCAAGTTAATACTTCCTAACACACAATCATTGAGTGTACTAGACTTAGAACTCTCAAACAAACCCTTAACAAAGCTAAAAGTTAATCAGAAACAAGTCTGACTTTTGATTGAATTGATTGGCTTTACAAGATAGAAAATAACAGGATGTTACATAAACCAAGTTTATAAAATATAAACTTTAACTTTTTGGTAAAATACAAAAAAATTCATCTAGTCCAAAATGTTGTGCATGATTTATTAATTTATACCATATGAATTATATATATAATGTTACTTGCTAATGAAAATTATTATTTCCTAGAAGTAAATAATTTTCAATTTAATTATAAGAATTTATTGAATATTTATTAAAATCAATTTCTAATAAATAATCAATTATATCAAGTTGTTGTTAGTGTGACCCTTTAGTATCATATGTTAATTAACAATATCACTTTAATATGATTTTTGAGCATATTAGATCTTTCACAAACCCCAATAAAAAGGGGCATGCAAAAATAAAATGAGTGAACGGCCCATCTTTAACTTGAAGATCAAAGGCCAAGTATTATTATTATTATTATTATTATTATTATTATTATTATTATTATTAGTATTTTTTTTTGCTCAAATAGCTTGCCTATAAAAGGTCTTCAACCCCCAACAACCCATGATTATTATGTTATAATAAGAGCAAAAATTGTACAAAAGACACTAAGTTTTTTAAAAAGTTCGATTTTGACATTGTGCTTATTTAATGGGTTATTTCCATAAAAGACCCTGTATTTTGTCTTTTTTCTTTTTAGACTTAAAACTTTTTTTTTTCGAAAAAGACCCTACTTTTACATGCTTTTTTTATTTCTGATCATAACAAGTCACCAACATGTAATTTGAGCATTTTTCTTTCATAAAAGACCCTATATTTTGTATATTTTTTCCACTTTAGATCTATTTTTTTCAAAATAAACTCTTATTTAAAATTGGTTATAACCTTCAAGATGATCAAATAAACTGTCGCACCCCTTGTTATTCTTTGTTCTGTTTCCATACGACTCGTATGAGCCCATCCGACACCCTTGACATGAAACCACCTCGACATCTCTCTTGTGCAGAGGCTCTCTTTCTCAACGCCATCACTACCACTAACCATGACTTTGTTTGTTTCCTTTGGACCACTTGGAACAACACACATCAACAATGCCATATTCTCCCCTAGATAGCCCTTCATCTTCCTTGTTTTCTCCTTCTTTCTATCTCTCATCTCCCCTCTCGTTTCTCTCTTTATGATTTCCACACATCAAGCCCACTAGAAAGGTGTACATAGGGTTTTTAGGGTGCAGGATGGGCACATACGAGGCGTCCAGAAACAGAACTGTAACATCCTATTTATTAAATAAATAAATAGACAAATTCATGAATAATAGTAGCCGTAAAATCAATAATAATATAGCAAGGTGTTGGTCTCGAGGGTTAATTGTTACAATTATAGAAGTTGGGGGGGGGGGGGGGGTTAAAAGTGTAAGTTCCGGAGTGGTTTGTAAATATTTATGGAAGCAGGGACTACTTGGTAAATTATGGGGACTTAATTTGAAGAGATTTTAGAGGCTAAGGGGCTGAATGGTAATATATGGACTTCGATTGAAAATAATTTGTAGAGGAGGGGCTGTTTGGTAAGTTTTGGACGTAAAATGAAATGAATTTATGGAATCAGGGGCTAAAGGGTAGTTTCTGGACTTAAGATGAAAAATCTTTATAGAGGATGGATCAAAGTGTATAAAAATGAATTAAGTTTGAAGGAAAATACGGGACTCAAACCCGTGCCTTCCCTTCCCGTTTCAATACGTAGCATAAAAAAACCCTAACTCTAAATATTTATCCAGCCGCCATGCGTGAAGTCAGCCGCCACCACCCCCTTCGTTCATTGCTCCGATCAAATAGCGTCGCCTGCTGCCTCGCCGTTGAGCACCGCCACAACATGCTTTGCTGCCGGAGACGTAGTGAGAAGCCGGAACTCGGAGCCAAACCTCACACACTGCCGTCGCCGGTGGCTGTGAAGATCGGCGAGTTCGTGGTCGCTGCTGCATCTCTATCCGCCGGTAATGTATTCCCTTCTTTTCTTTCGTCATTTTCCCGAGTCCTGTCGCCTTCGTTGCTCCATACAGTTTCCCTTTTGTTGAGTCCTTCGGCTGCCATCTGCCACCGTAAGGATGGCGGCGTTGTATGTGTCACGGTGTGTTCGGTGCATGCTCAACTTAGAGTGGCGAAGGAACGCATGTCCAGTCGAGTGTACGTGTGTATAGGCTGCTGGAAATCGCAAGCAACCACCATGGCAGCCAACCATGGTGGCTGCCGCCCCCTGCCACCGCTTTCTGCCGCCACCAGCCACCGTGAAAGGTGGCTGTGTGTGTGTTTTATTATGCTTAATTGTGGGTTTGATGGGATTATGTGGAATGATTCAGTTTGGCCGGATTAATCAAGGGAAAAACCCACCGCCACCACCGTGAGGTGATGGCCACCGTCGCCAGCCACCGTTGACCACCACTACCCGAGGTGGTAGTGGGTGGTTCCCGGCCTAGTGGAACCCTAATGGACCTAAACACTTAATCTTGAACTGGGCTGGCTTGTGATTGGGCTAGAAACCCTAATTAGTGTTTAGAAAACCCTAATTTTGGGTTTGTTGGTTTGGACCTATCGGGACCCGTATTTGGACCAGTGGTATGAAGTTATGACTCATGCGATTCCATTGTATGTTGGCCTAGTAGATTAATGGACTTAATGGGTTAAATCCTTAATGGGTTAAGTGAGAACACTTAACCCTAATCGTCATTTTATGTAAAAACCCTAATTCGTGTTAGGGTTTGACTTGGGCCTTTTCTGTTGGGCCTAGATGTTTGGACTATTGATGGGTCATCCAAGAACAAGTATATGGACTAGAATATTTGGATTGGGCCTTAGGATAAGGCCCATTGGACATGCTTGGGCCTAATTAGGAAAATTGGGCCATAACTGGACCTTGATGATTATGAGATATTGGACCATTGGATTGCCAAGTGTTTGGACCAGAATAAATGGTTGGGCCTTAAGGTGAGACCATGTGAGAGGCTTGGGACCAATTTGGAAAATTGGGCCATAGTTGGGCCTTGGTTGATTATTTGACTTTTGGGCCTTCAGAGTATGAGTTTGGGCCTTAATCTTGGACCAAGCTAGGTTAGGATAAAATGGTCCTTTTACCATAAGTGGAGGATTCTTGAGTTATGCATTGGAAGCCCAAATGGTTAATTGAGTTTTATTTTGATGTTGACAGCTTAGGGATCTGTCAGCTAGCAGCCAGAGATTTATTCGCGGGACTTCAGTAGTGCGAGGTGAGTTTTCCTTCAGTAGGAACGTGTCTAAGGCACCAAGGCCGGCCCATATATGTGATATGTTAGTAGCTGAGTGTAGGTGGGACCCGTATCTCATTATTATCAGAGTATAGATATCAGTGAAATTGTTGGATTGCTATACTTGTAGTCTGTGTGATACTTGTGTGTGTTTGTTTATGTATGTAAGTGTGGGCGGGGCCCGAATCTCATAGTAGCCGAGTGTGGGTGGGGCCCGAATCTCGTAGTATTGCTTGAGTATAGATATGTGATTGCTTGATAGGAGTAGATATACTTCTTGTCTGTATAATACTTGTATGCATGTTAGTAGTGGAGTATGGACGCGGCCCAAATCTCCAAGCTAGCGGAGTGTGGGAGAGGCCTGAATCTCCTAGACAGTGGAGTGTGGGGGGGGGGGGGGGCGAATCTCCTAGATAATGGAGTGTGGGCGGGGCCCGAATCTCCTAGACAGCGGAGTGTGGGCGGGGCCCGAATCTCCATGAGAGTGGGCGGGGCCCGTATCTCCTATTTGCATGTTATGTGTATGGTATGTGGTAGTTTGGGGAGACTCACTAAGCTTCGTGCTTACAGTCTTCAGTTTTAGTTTCAGGTACTTCGGTTTTCAAAAGAGGATTTCGGGATGATTGTAGTGCACACACCATTTGTTTAGCCTGAGATGTTTATACTCTGATATATTTTGACAGTTGTCATGATATTTTGAGATACACTATTTATGCTTTTTATATGATGATGATATTTATGGTTTTATTAATGATTTAAAAATGAAATCTTTGGCTTGTATTTTTGGGATGTTGCAAGTTGGTATCAGAGCCTTGGTTTGAGGGATTCGGGCACACTCTCAGGTGTGTCTGGACTCAAACTGAGGACTTGGTATGAAAATTTTCAAAAGACAATCATTTTTATAAAAAGAATTTTAAAAAGAGAAAATAATTTTGTAAAGAGAAAAAGAACTTTGAAAAGAGAAAAGGGTGTGGTGCATGCAATCAGCCGAGCTCAAGTAAGTACTCCTAAATTACCCATACAAGTTTATGTTATGATATGTGTATCAGATTTATGAGAACTGCATGCTAGATTAGGACTAAGGATCTAGGAAGGATGCCTTATGTGCCTATTATATGTGTATCAGCTGTATGAGAACTGCATGCTAGATTAGGACTAACGATCTAGGAAGGATGCCTTATGTGCCTGTTATATGTGTATTAACTTTATGAACTGCATTCTAGTACAGATTAGTCAGTGATATGATGCCTGATTAGGATATATGCTTGATTATGTTTACTCAATGCTCGAATGCTTCTTGCTTTATGCTTTTAGGAGTTCTAGTTATCTTTAACTAACTAGTAAACGAATATGTTAAGTTACATATTATGAGGACTAAATAATTTCATAAGGTTAGGTTTAGCTCTATTTTGTAGCTCTTTTCTGAGTCCAACCATTGTAGGGTAGGACCTCTCATTCGAAGAATTATCTAGTCTTAGTTATATGTAATGGTATTCATGAGCTAGTTTGGGGGAGATAGCAAGGACTTCTTATGCAGCTGATGGCGAAGAGTGGATTGATGATTATCCTAGGGCAAGCCTAGGATGAGAGTAGCAGAGAGCAGTAGCAATAGAAGGGACTTGGTAGAGTCAAGGCAGTTCTTGAGGAAAGTATGGATAGATGTGGAAGGTAGTATGCGCCCATACTACTGAAAGCATAGGATCCGTACTCGAATCAAGGAAGGATGAGATGAACCCAGGAAACGTGTAGTCTGTGAGATCCCTCGAGTGATGATGAGTATTATGATGATTGTGATGGTATATTACCGAGTATAGTGACACTACGTGGTAGACCAGATGGTAGTTCTGGTGCCAACAAGGGATTAGTCTTAGACTCTAGAGCCGGGCAGCTCGATGATCGGATGAGGGAGTTCATCCCATCTGAGATTACGTACAGTATCACTTACCAGACTCCTGTGATCTTCGGTATGATCAAGGAGGGAATTTTAGACATTTTGTGATGAGAGGCTGGGAGCATTCCGCACCGAGGTAGCATCCATGATACAGACGTTTACGTCAATGTTTCGGGAGTTCATAGATTGTGAAGCTCTAGATTATCATGGGGATAGGGACCCCATTGATAGCAGCAGGTGATTGGCAGATGTCGCCAATATTTTCGTACCAGCCGTTGTCTCCAAAGGGGACAAGGTCCGACTTACTTCCTGTTTCCTGAAGGACAGGACACGTGATTGATGGAAAGAGTTTGGTAGTGAGTTGGGTGATGTTGCGGTCGCTATGTCATGGGATAACTTTTCGACCATATTTCGGATAGAGTTTGTCCAGGCGATTGAGGTGCAACAGTTGGCGCGAGAGTTGTTAGATCTCCGCCAACTACTGAGACTGTGGCAGAGATCACTGCCAAGTCTCGAGAGAGAGTTTAGTTGGTACCGCAGTATTCAGCATATGAGGAAATGAAGAAGGAAAGGTATCATGACATACTGCAGAATGATAGCAGGGAGATCGTAAGTATCTCGGGGTGTGAGACCCTGGATGATATGACTACTAGCACCCGAGAACGGGATATTGACGTGGAGCACATTGGGAACAAGGAACCAAATCAGTTGATTATATTGAAGGGTCTCGGGAGGAGACCCAAGATTTCGAATCAGCTTTTGAGGGACCATCAGGTTCAGATTCAGTACAGTACGTGTGGGAAACTACACGATGGAATCTTTCGTTCCAAGGGTTTGAGTAGGTGCAAATCTGGGTTTATCCTCTGTCTGTGTTTGAAGTATATTTCCAAGAGATGTCATATGCTAATTTCATACCGAGAATTATTAGCGGATAACGGAAGGTCATTTCCCTAATTGTGGGATTGGGAGCGTACAACGTCATCTTGGTTCATGGTCGAGATCCAATCAGGGGTGTTCTGTGGAAGGTCCACATTCAGGGTTCTGCAGGATGGTTATCCAACATCGACAAGATTCGGTGGTCTTCGTAACCGTTATTGATTGTCTAGTAATGGAGCGCTAGTTGGTAAGAACTGGTTTTCATCGGATCGATCGTTAGAAAGTGAGAAGGGTTAGGAATTTTCCAATTTTCATGTATTGTGAGGACTTAGTCGAATCTAAGTGGGGGAGAATCGCTCAGGGATCCAAAAGCATGAGTAGTTTTGAAACCGGGATAAGTTTTGCATCCTTGTCAGAAATGAAGACAGCCCAAGCGGCTATATGGATTGGGAGTAGTGTGAGTTTGAAGTTCAAAAAACTTGCCAATAATGAGATCGCGTTCTCGGTATGTTTGATAGAGGGCTTTAGGGAATCAAGTTGGGGATTCCAGTCAGGACATGAGTTTAGTTTGGGATGTTAGTTCGGGTGTATGCTCGACGTTGAATGTGTTCAGATTAGTAATCAACAACTATATAGTGTTAGAGTGTTGTAACTCTGCGGGGGTAGCCGTAGCATTCACTAGCAGCCAGATAGTGTTAGAGTGTTGTAAGTCTGCGGGTGTAGCCGTAGCATTCACTAGCATCCATATAGTGTGAGAAAGTGTTGTAAGTCTGTGGGGGTAGCCGTAGCATTCACTAGCAGCCAGATAGTGTTAGAGTGTTGTAAGTTTGCGGGTGTAGCCGTAGCATTCACTAGCAGCCATATAGCGTGAGAAAGTGTTGTAAGTCTGTAGGTGTATCCATAACATTCACTAGCAGCCAGATAGTGTTAGAGTGTTGTAAGTCTGCGCGTGTAGCCATAGCATTCACTAGCAGCCAGATAGTGCTAGAGTGTTGTAAGTCTGCGGGTGTAGCCGTAGCATTCACAAGGTTAGCAGTTAGAGCTAGAGTGTTGTGAGACTGCAGGTATAGCCGTAGCATTCACTAGGTTGGTAGATAGCATGGGAGTGTTGTTAGATCGCAGAAGGAACAGTAGTACCCACCAGTTCGGGTGCAACAGTGAGGGTGTGGCAAATCCACAGATTAGTTTACGGATTTCCACAGATGAGTTAGACTTGTTTGAGCCAGTGATAAGACCATAGGAACACCACTACAATCATGGGAATCAAGGAAGCGATGGATCGTTTAAGGTCGCTTGTGATATAAGGCTACCTTTTAGTCATGTAGCAATCACTTTTAGCCTTGGATTTGGATGATGTCAGGATTCGATGTATGGACCCGATCAGTTGGATCAGGAGGTCGTTAGAGCCATAGTGGCAAGATAACTAATGGCAATTATTGGTAGACAAGGATTTCGTTTGGAAATAGTGTGAGGTGACTACGTGTGAGTCCTTGGGCTCCGCAACTAGGCCGGAACCCGGTATTTCAGATGAGTGGTGAACGATTTGAGACCAGGGAGGTCTCGATGTATATTGGAAAGCAGCCATGTGGCAGCATGGTGTTTCGAGCAGTTTCAGTGTTTTGGCAATGTTAGTATTAGCGTTTTAGAAGTTCAGGTATGGATGGGTAACATATTGTTTGGGTTATGCTAAGTCACTCACAATGGGATTCAGCTATAATGATTCTACATGGGCGGTCGGTCAGAGAGTCAGACCATATCGAGACTTCGAATTTCAGATTGAGTAATGTGATCATAACGCCAAGAATTCATTATCTTTGAGTTTTAGAACCCTGCGAGGGTTGCTTACAGTTACCCTGGGAAGGCTAGGGTGTGCTCGGGATTGTGGCCATGTTACTCGAGTGGTTTGGCGTAACAGGGATGGTAATGAATGATTTCGAGGACGAAATCTAATTTAAGTGGGGGAGAGTTGTAACATCCCTTTTATTAAATGAAAAAATAGACAAATTCATGAATAATAGTAGCCCTAAAATCAATAATAATATAGCAATGTGTTGGTCTCGAGGGTTAATTGTTAGAATTTTTGATGTTGGGGGTTAAAAGTGTAAGTTCCAGAGTGGTTTGTAAATATTTATGAAGGCAAGAACTGCTTGGTAAATTATGGGGACTTAATTTGAAGAGATTTTGGAGGCTAAGGGGATGTATGGTAATATATGGACTTCAATTGAAAATAATTTGTAGAGGAGGGTCTGTTTGGAAAGTTTTGGACCTAAAATGAAATGAATTTATGGAATCAGGGGCTAAAGGGTAATTTATGGACTTAAGATGAAAAATATTTACGGAGGAGGGATCAAAGTGTATAAAAATGAATTAAGTTTGGAGGAAATCACGGGACTCAAACCCGTGCCTTCCCTTCCCGTTTCAATATGTAGCATAAAAAAAACCCTAACCCTAAATATTTAGCCAGCCGCCATGCGTGAAGTCAGCCGCCACCACCCCTTCGTTCACTGTTCCGATCAGATATGGTCGCCTGCTGCCTTGCCGTTGCGCACCGCCACAACATGCTTTGCTGCCGGAGACGTAGTAAGAAGTCAGAACTTGGAGCCAAACCTCACACACTGTCGCCGCCAGTGGCTGTGAAGATCGGCGAGTTCGTGGTCGCTGCTGCATCTCTTTCCACCGGTAATGTATTCCCTTCTTTTCTTTCGTCATTTTCCTGAGTCATGTCGCCGTCGTTGCTCTGGACAGTTTCCCTTTCATTGAGTCCTTCGGCTGCCATCTGCCACCATAAGGATGGCAGCGTAGTGTGTGTCACGGTGTGTTTGGTGCATGCTCAACTTAGAGTGGCGAAGGAACGCATGTCCAGTCGAGTGTGCGTGTGTATATTCTGCCGGAAATCGCAAGCAACCACCATGGCAGCCAACCATGGTGGCTGCCGCCCCCTGCCACCGCTTTATGCCGCCACCAGCCACCGTGAAGGGTGGTTTTGTGTGTGTGTGTGTGTTTTCTTGTGTTTAATTGTGGGTTTGATGGGATTATGTGGAATGATTTATTTTTGGCCGGATTAATCAAGGAAAAACCCACCGCCACCACCCTGATGTGGTGGCCGCCGCCGCGATCCGCCGTTGACTACCACTACCCGAGGTGGTAGTGGGTGGTGCCCGACCTAGTGGAACCCTAATGGACCTAAACACTTAATCTTGGACTGGGCTGACTCGTGATTGGGCTAGAAACCCTTATTAGGGTTTAGAAAACCCTAATTTTGGGTTTGTTGGTTTGGACCTATCGGGATCCGCGTTTGGACCAGTGGACTGAACTTATGACTCATTCCGATTCCGTTCTATGTTGGCCTAGTAGAGTAATGGAGTTAATGGGTTAAATCCTTAATAGGTTAAGTGAGAACACTTAACCCTAATCGTCATTTTATGTAAAAACCCTAATTTGTGTTAGGTTTTAAATTGGGCCTTTTCTGTTGGGCCTAGATATTTGGACTATTGATGGGCCATCCAAGAACAAGTATATGAACTAGAATATTTGGATTGGGCCTTAGGATAAGGCCCATTGGACAGGCTTGGGCCCAATTAGGAAAATGTAACACCCATAAAATTTAAGCCAATTTAAAACTTTTAAAAACATTTCAACCATTACAAATCATTACAACTTTGTTTTCAAAATGTATAATATCAGAGTTTTTTCCAGAAACATAAACAACACATGAGGAGCTGTACGATCACGCCTTCGCCTTGCCGCGATCCCCTGATGTACCTGAAACAATAAACTGAAACTGTAAGCCCGAGAGCTTAGTGAGTTCCCCCAAAATACCCATACCCGCATCCATACAGATATAATCATAAACAACATACTATGGGTCCAGTCAACCATCGGGTTGGAATACCCCAGGCCCTCAACCATCCGGTTGGAATGCCAACACACTATGGGTCCAATCATCCTCGAGATGGAATACCCCAGGCCCACAACCAACAGGTTGGAATGCCCACACACTACAAGTCCAATCATCCTCGGGATGGAATACTTACGGCCCACAACCTACAAGTTGGAATGCCCAGGTCTATTGGCCTTCACACAGAGCAGATAAGCCTCAACCGCTAAACAAATATGTGCACATATAACAGATAATCACATAACAGTCTATAGACAATACTTGATCTACCGGATCATACCACATAACACATAACACCATCCTATCTACCAGGATGCCGATCTAACATATCATACAATATTATCCTACCCTCTAGGATACCAATCTAACATATCATACTAGCATAACATAACCATATAACAATCCAAAGGGCCAGCCTTGGTGCCTTAGACCCTTGAGTATAGTGAGGAAAACTCACATTGCAACTGTCGTCTGAAACTAGAAAGCTCAACTCTCGGATCACCAACACGAACTCCACCACCTATAGTTGCCACAAAGCCCTTTTTTCATAAATTCCCAAATTACCAAAATACCCTCAAAAGTCAACTGGTCAGCTCTTGGTCAAAGTCAAAGTCCACAGTCAAAGTCAACAGTCCATGTTAACTCGAGTCGTCAAGTGTAGTTCACCGACTCGTCGAGTCCTTCCTGAACTCGAGAAGTTGTGAAATCCTTGATTGGCTCGTCGAGTTCCCCTTTAACTCGTCGAGTTCATACGTGTCCAAGAATTGGGAAAAACCCTAGCCGGCTCGCCGAGTCAGTTGACTGACTCGTCGAGCCCAAGGCAATCTTCATCGGACTCGCCGAGTTGTTCATCAACTCGACGAGTTCATGATCATCTTCATATGACTCGCCGAGTTGACTATGCAACTCGCCGAGTCCTTGCAGACCTTCATTCATGCAGACACTTTTTAAGCCATGCCAAGGTTCCAGATTACAGATCCAAGCTTCTAAGGCATGTTTATCACGTAAAGTTGCAAACTTTACACGCATGTAAGGCCCTATAGGCTCTAAATGACCAATCTAAGCTTCTAATGGAGTTTTACACCTTAAGAGAGTCTCATCCTTGCAAGAGCTGGAAACTTTATGGACTTAGGACTCAAAAGAGGTTCAGATCTGAAGTTTCAACTTCAGATCTAGCTCCCATACTATAATCCCTTCATGAATAGCTAAAGAAAGCCCTAGTCTTCACATATGAATGATTCTAGAAGAAAATAGGTCAAGGTAACAGCTTATTACCTCCAAAGCGTGCCCAAGCTGAAGTAGACTCTGGATCCACACGAAATCCTTGATGCTAGCCTCTTGATCTACAAGTTTCCTTCACAAAAATCACTTCTCAAAGCCCCAAAACACTCTCCAAGCTCACACTCACGGAATTTGGGTTTCTGGCTCTCAAGGGGTGATAGAGGACAGTGGGAGGCGCTAATTGTCCAATATATAGGGTGCAATAACCCTGAAACTTAGGGTTTCCACTGCCAGCTCCTACTCGTCGAGTCCCCCACGCCGACTCGGCGAGTCACTCATTAAATGACGTGTCCTGGCCCGCTGCTACTCGATGAGTCACAGCGTCAACTCGTCGAGTAGACCTTAAAACATGAAATCTAAATGGAATAATAATGATACCTGACGGTTGGGATGTTACACAAAATTGGGCCATAGATGGGCCATAACTGGACCTTGATGATTATGAGATATTGGACCATTGGATTGCCAAGTGTTTAGACCAGAATAAATTGTTGGGCCTTAAGGTGAGACCATGTGAGGGGTTTGGGACCAATTTGGAAAATTGGGCCATAGTTGGGCCTTGGTTGATTATTTGACTTTTGGGGCTTCAGAGTATGAGTTTGGGCCTTATCTTGGACGAAGCTAGGTTAGGGGTAAAATGGTCCTTTTACCCTAAGTGGGGGATTCTAAAGTTATGCATCGGAAGCCCAAAATGGTTAATTGGGTTTTATTTTGATGTTGACAGTTTAGGGATCTGTCAGCTAGCAACCAGAGATTTATTCGCGGGACTTTAGCAGTGTGTGTTGAGTTTTCCTTCAGTAGGAACGAGTCTAAGGCACCAAGGTCGGCCCATATATATGATATGTTAGTAGCTGAGTGTGGGCGGGGCCCGTATATAAATATTATCAGAGTATAGATATTAGTGAGATTGTTGGATTGCTATACTTGTTGTTTGTGTGATACTTGTATGTGTTTGTTTATGTATGTGAGTATAGGCGGGGCCCGTATCTCATTTTTATTTGAGTGTGGGCGGGACCCGAATCTCATAGTAGCCGAGTGTGGACAGGCCCGGATCTCGTAGCATTATTTGAGTATAGATATGTGACTGCTTGGTAGGAGTAGATATACTTGTTGTTTGTGTGATACTTGTATGCATGTTAGTAGTGGAGTGTAGGCGGGGCCCGAATCTCCTAGACAGCGGAGTGTGGGCGGGGCCCGAATCTCCTAGACAGCAGAGTGTGGGTGAGGCTCGAATCTCCTAGACAGCGAAGTGTGGGTGAGGCTCGAATCTCCGTGAGAGTGGGCGGGGCCCATATCTCCTATTTGCATGTTATGTGTATGGTATGTGGTAGTTTGGGGAGACTCACTAAGCTTCGTGCTTACAGTTTTCAGTTTTGGTTTCAGGTACTTCGGTTTTCAAAAGAGAAGTTCGAGATGATTGCAGTGCACACACCATTTGTTTAGCCTGAGATGTTTATACTCTGATATATTTTGACAGTTGTTATGATATTTTGAGATACACTATTTATGCTTTTTATATGATGATGATATTTATGGTTTTATTAATGATTTAAAAATGAAATTTTTGGCCGGTATTTTTGGAATGTTTCAAGAACAAAGAATAACAAGGGGTGAGACAGTTTCTTTGATCATCTTGAATGTTATAACCAATTTTAAAGTTGAGTTTATTTTGCAAAAAAATTAATAAATAAATAAATAAAATAAAATAAACATTTTAGGTCTATAGTGAAAAAAATACAAAATGTAGGATCTTTTATGAAACAAAAATATTCAATTTACCTGTTGGTGACCTGTTAGGGCCTGAAATGACAAGTAACATATAAAAATTGAGTCTTTTTCGAAAAAGAAAGAAATAGGTCTAATCAAAATATTGGGTCTTTTATGGGTTTTTTTTAATTAAGTCACTATATATATATATATATATATATATATATATATATATATATATATATATATATATATATATATATATATATATATATATATTTCAATTTTGACATCCACAAAGTGATGTCATTAAAAATTATCATGTCATCATGTTAAGGCAACACTATGTTATTAAAGACTGACACATCATCATGTCACCTCAACTGAAAAGTAGGTTGACCGATCCAGTGGTCAACATTGAAACAAATTGAAAAATATCGTGTCAAATCAAACATGTGAAAATTTAGTATCTTTATTGTGAGAAAAAATAACACGGTTTTAAAATCGAATTTTCATAAAGACTTAGTATCTTTTGTGCAATTCGCATGAAATATAGTACTTTTTTTAAACAAAAGGACTTTGTAAGCAGAAACCGGTGGCCCAACATCCTTTAATCAAGGTTGTAAAAATCATTTGGCGGTAACTTTGTGGTCGACTGGGGTCAAGAGATTAATCGGTTTGGCGAAGATTAATCGGGGGATTAATTGGAGACCCTGAAAATTTAAAAAGTTAAAATTTTTCCTGCCTAGGAGTGCCAAGGACTGCTGAGGATTGCGGAACCCGAGTTTGACCGATATTGACCAATTTCCGCCAAATACCCTTAATCGTAATGGGTTGCAGACCACCAAACGATTAATATCCGATTAATAGGCCGCCAAGATCGATTTCTGCAAGAGTGCGTTTAACCAAATCTTCAAACTCTAAATGATGAAGCCACCAAGTGTAAAATTCAAAAGGCGTAGGACTGAAATCTTGAGTAGCCTTCTTGCTAGAGTTCACGTTAATGGTATTGATTTTTCTTTGTAAAAAATGATAATGAAAATTAATAAAGAAATCAAATTATGAGCAATATAGTAATTTTAGACCAAATACAAGATAACATATAAATACAAAATGAAACTGACTTTACCATAATTGCAATAAACTGAAAGCATTAGAACAACTCATGTAACATAATGCATAACTTAAAATAAAATTGCCATTTAAGAAAAAAAATCATGGACCATTTATGTAATTTACTCATTTATTTATTTATTGAAAGTCGACATAGAAAGTGATTAAACAATAACGTAGATTGACCAAGTGGTACTATGGCACTGACCATCGATCATATACCTAATTAGGACGAGCAAAACAAAAAACAAATAAATGGAAAGGAAACTTTAGAAAGAAAAGAAAACTCCAAAGACAGATTAACTAACCATGGTTGAGTTAAAAAACCCAATCAAGAGCCTATCACTCCCATATATATACAAAGCACGACCCATGCAATCCTTATCAGTTCTCACCACACATCTAAGTTAAGGTTTAATTGCACAAGTCTCAACAAAAAAAAAATGAAAATCTTTGTTTGGGCAAACTTCTTTCTTCTAATTCCTTGCTTTGTAGTAGCCGTTTACAATCTTTATCTCTCACTTCTCTTTTTTCTTTCTCTTGTATCTCTCTCCCCCTTCTTTGCTAACGTATGGTTAGTCCCTGGTGGGTTTGCATGGAGAAACCCTAATTTAAACCCAAGTAAGATCCCTGGTCCAATTGGCTGGCCATTCCTAGGGATCTTACCTGAAATGGGTTCTCATGCTCATCGTAAACTGGCCTCTATGGCAAGCTCAATGGGTGCAACTCGTCTTATGGCGTTTAGCCTTGGTTCAGTTCGTGTGGTAATTACTAGTCACCCTGAGACTGCTAAGGAGCTCTTGTGCGGCAGTGCCTTTTCAGACCGTCCTGTAAAGGAATCAGCTAGTTTGTTGATGTTTGAGCGAGCCATTGGGTTCGCACCATCTGGGAAGTATTGGAGACATCTAAGGAAGATTGTAGCACAGCACATGTTCTCTCCTAAAAGGGTTTTGAGCCTCCAGTGTCTTAGACAAAGTGTGTGCGACGAAATGATGGATAAAGTGTTCGACGAGATGAATAAGAAAAAGAGTGTGGAGTTAAGAGGGATATTCCAAAAAGGTTCTCTGAAAAGTGTTATGGAGAGTGTGTTTGGGAGTGGATTAGGCTTTAAAAAAGAAGAAGAATTAGGGTTTATGGTGAAAGAAGGGTATGAGTTGATCGGTGAATTTCAGTGGGGCGATTATTTTCCAATTAAGGTTTTGGATTTCACTGGGGTCAAGAGGAGGTGTCATAAGCTGACTTTGAAAGTCAAAAGTCTTGTAGGTCAAATTGTTGAGGAAAGAAAAAGAGACGGTGGAGGTATTAACAATGGGAAGAATGACTTTCTTAGCGTATTACTGTGTCTGCCTAACCAGGATCAACTCACCGATGCTGATATGGTGGCTGTTCTGTGGGTAAGTCTCTCTCTCTCTCTCTCTCTCTCTCTCTCTCTCTCTCTCTCTCTCTCTCTCTCTACTATTTTTCCTTTCATATGCATAACATGAAACAACTACCCGAACTATTTTTTTGTGAACATGCAAAGATCACACATGACTTAGTGATCACTAGCTAGCCAGCCATACACATTAGGTTAAAAGATAACCCATTTTATGGAAATTCAAGATCTAAACAGCTTACTCATATAGTGCATGTGTATGCTTAATTTTGATTTTATACGACATCATTTTATTTGAAACGGAATATATATACCAGATGAAATAGCTAGATAAACAATGAATTTTAATATCCTTTAAAAGGAAAAATGAGGGTGTATTTGATGTTGAAGATATTTTTAGATGGGTGCTGTCGCTAAATAAATTAATAGCTTAATACACATCTTTCAGATATTTTTGCATAACTTTTGCCAACAGAATGTTATAAGCCATCAACCATTTATTAATTAAGCAATTGTTTAGTTAGATACAGTAAAAAGGTAAAATAGCTCAAAACTTATGCTTATTTTGGTCAAAAAGTAAGGTTGGTAGAGTTGAAAATACTTTGAATCAATCATCATGACGCATCTAGCGACAAATTAATTGGTACTAGGTTTCATAGGCATTATATATATATATATATATATATATATATATATATATATATATATATATATATATATATATATATATATATATGGGAAATTGTCAGAAAAGTCCTAATATTTTCAGGAAAGTTACACTTTAGTCCTAAGATTTTTTTTTGAACATTAAAGTCCCGATTATTTTTAAAAACACGATAATATGTAATTTCCCGTTAAAATAAAAAAAAGGATTTTTTTGTAAATTTGAGCCAAAATGAAATAATCGGGACTTTTTTGTTCAAAAAAAAAATCTTGGGACTAAAGTGTAACTTTTCTGAAAATATTAGGACTTTTCTGACAATTTCCTTATATATATATATATATATATATATATATATATATATATATATATATATATATTATTCATGATTACAAGCCTTACTCAAGTCTACATATATCTTTTTACGAGCAGCCTGCAAATTGTGTAAAGACAAGTAAATTTAATGAAGACATACATTATACAAGAAAGACCACATTAAGACATGTTATTATGCTGCAAAACAACTATTAATTAGTCATGTAAATTAAAGTGATTATTGTGTGTACGCATTGTCGTTACAAAAATTTCGATGTGCCCCATAATAAACTTTTATTGGTACTTAATTATAATAGGAAATGATCTTTCGAGGAGTTGATACGGTTGCTATCCTTCTGGAATGGATCATGGCAAGAATGGTTATGCACCAAGACATTCAAGCAAAGGCTCAAGAAGAGATTGAGGAGCACGTTGGCAAACTCAGACCCGTTCAAGACTCTGATATCCCAAATCTTGTTTATGTTCAAGCCATAGTGAAAGAGGTCCTTAGGTTGCACCCTCCGGGACCTTTACTTTCTTGGGCTCGCCTTGCGACTCATGATGTCCAGTTAGGTAAGTTCTTTGTGCCAGCAGGGACTACTGCAATGGTTAACATGTGGGCAATCACACATGATCCTTCCATATGGAAAAACCCATGGGATTTCAATCCCGAAAGGTTCATGGAAGAGGACTTTCCAATCATGGGTTCGGACCTTAGGCTTGCACCATTTGGTTCAGGTCGAAGGGTTTGCCCAGGAAAGTCGCTTGGGCTTGCCACAATTCATTTGTGGCTTGCACGACTTCTCCAACAATACAAGTGGCTTCCAATTCCATCCACAAAAGTAGACCTCTCAGAGTGTCTTAAGCTCTCACTTGAGCTACAGACACCACTGACCTGTCGTGCACTTGTACGATAGAACTCTTTTTTTATGTGCACCTTGATGATGATTTTACATGTTAATTGTACTATTATAAGGAAAAAAGTTCCTTTAAATAGTAATTAAATAAGTTACATGCTACGTGCCTTGGTACTAGCCGTCACATAGCAAGGTCCACTTCGCGCTTTTGCATCTCTATCCTTGAACCTGTATTTGTACATATCCTTCAATAACTAGAAGTTCGTTCCAAGTTAGACGATTAATCACTGTATCAGTTATATGGTTTATCGTTACTTTGTATCCATCTACACTTCGAATGTGTTTTGTGTGTTGTCCAAAGAAATGATATTTAAAATTATTTGAGAAAATGATAAAGTGTTAGAGGATTGAGAAAGAAAAAATAAATGATATATATATATATATATATATATATATATATATATATATATATATATATATATATATATATATATATATATATATATATATATATATATTAAGTTAGAACTAGTTAACGAGGGCGTGTTTTTCCTCTATATGTTCTTTCTATATTAAGTGCAAGTACTTTTATGATTTATATTAGATATTGTCCTTATTAATTAATTCCATTAAATAAAAAAAATAACTTATGAGGGTAGTTATCTTTTCGTCTGGTTCACGTTTATGCAATTTCATTTTTTTTACACATTTGACCATTTAACTTGTTAAATGGTTAAATGTGTACAAAAAAAAGTTGGTTAATTGTGAACAATTTTTTTTTATAAATTTCTTAAAAGATTTTATAATTTCTTACAACATTTTTATGATATTTTTTTTCTTACAGACTTTTCTAATCTAATGTTTTAAATCTTTGTTTATAAGTTTTTTAAATTTTTTTTTATTCTTTCATATAATTTTAATACAAGTGTTTTTAAACCAAATATTTTATAAATGTTTAAAACTTTTATTACAAGTATTTAACTTGTTTTTTTATATGTTCATATAATTTTTATTATAACTTTTATACATTTATTTCTATACTTTCTTTTACAACATTTTTAAAGTGTTTCACAGATTTTGTATGATAGTTTAATATTTTTTTATAACATTTTAGAATATTTTTATTAAATACTAGTTTAAAACGTTGTATTAAAAAATTAAAAGTTTATAAACTTGTAATTAAAAAGTATTAAAAAGTTGGATTAATTTTAAAACATTTACATTATATAGATTTTTTTTTGTTTTTTATTTGCCAAGTAATATTTTCTTTTTATTTTTTTAAAAGACCATCCATACGTATTTTTATATATTTAATTTATTTAATTTTATTGTTAGATATTATTTACTTTAAAAATATTGTATATGCTTAAAAACAAAAGAAAAAAAATTATAAGAGGCTATATAAAATATTTCACAAAACAAAAACATATTTATTAATTAAAAAGTAAAGTTTAACATTAATCAATATTTAATTAATATTTAGGAAATTATGGATATTTTAAAATAACTTTTGAAAAAATAATACAATTAAATATGAAAAATAAAAATGCTATTAAAAATGAGGAAAAGGACTTGTCAGGATAATTAACTTTTCGTTTTGTTCACATTTTGAAACATCCCAAAAATGCAGTCCAAAAATTTCATTTTAATTCATTAATAAAAACCATAAGTATCATTCATCATATAAAAGTCATAAATCGTGTATCTCAAAAATATAATAACATAACCACTTGGGTTGTGGTGACTTGGTAAGACATGTGGAAGATATGGTGGATAACCTATTGACCCATGTTCAAATCCTGGCACTACTCAGCCCTTGTGGCCATGGAGGTTCGACTGCAGTGACTCCAGGGCATTAGGCAAAGCCTCATGTTTGCAGCGGGGGATTAGTCGGTGCACGAAAGCTGACCCGGAAACCCTCGTTAGGGGAGTTCCCTTTCCAAAAAAAAATATCATAACATCTGTCAATATATGAAAATCATATGTCAAAACATCAGAGTGAATCCTCCCAAGCTAAATGATGTGGTGTGTGCCATGCAGTCACCCCGAGCTCTTCCCCTTACTACCGGAAGTACCTAAAACCAAAACTGAAAACTATAAGCATGAAGCTTAGTGAATCTCCCCAAACTACCACATACCATACACATATCACATAATCACATAACTTGGGCCTTGCCTGCTACATCGGGCCCCGCCCGGCATCGGACAAGTCCGGAATCAGACCCCGCCCGACATCGGGCCCCGCCCGGCATCAGACCGAAATCCAGCATCGGGCCCCGCCCGACATCGAGGTAGACATAAGCATATCAACAAATACATAGAAACATAATCACATAAAATCAACATATAAACATTCCTCGGGCCCCGCCCGACATTAGACTGAAGCCCGGAACATATAAGCTAAACATTCCTCGGGCTTGCCCTGGCATCGGATCGAAGTCCGAAAACATATAACCTACATTAGGGTAAAAGGATAATTTTACCCTTAACCTAGCTTGGTCCAATATTAAGACCCAAACTCATACTCTAAAGACCCAAAAGCCAAACAATGATCCAAGGACCAACATATGGCCCAATTATCCAAATTGGGCCCAAACGTCTCCATGGTCATACCTTAAGGCCCAACCATTTATTCTGGTTCAAACACTTGGCATTCCAATGGTCCAATATCTTGTAATCATCAGGGACTAATTATGGCCCATCTATGGCCCAATTTTCCAAATTGGGCCCAAGCTTTTCCAAAGCGCCTTATCCTAAAGCCCAATCAAAAATTCTAGTCCATACACTTGTTCTAAGATGGCCCATCAAGAGTCCAAACATCTAATCCCAACAGAAAAGCTGTAACACCCGGTTTATTTACTAAATAAATAAACAAATTAATGAGCGAATTGTATCCCTAAAATAAATAATTATATATCAAAGGATGGTCTTGAAGAGCTAAGTGTCATAATTTTAGAAGTCGGGGTTTACAAATATAAGTTTTGGATTGGTCTCGTAAATAATTATGAAGGCAGGGGCTATTGGGTAATTATTGGGACTTCATTTGAAGAGATTTTGGAGGTTAGGGGCTGAATGGTATCATATGGAGTTGAATTGCAATGAATTCAGAAGGCAGGGGCTGTTTTGTAATTAATGGACTTAAGTTGAGGGAAATTTAGATGGCAGGGGTTAGAAAGGTAATATATGGGCGTATTTTGGAAGAAAATGGGAAAGGAGGGGTGGTTATTGCCATTATGGCAAACATTTAGGTGAGGCGGGTATTTAAGGGTTGAAACCCTAACCCTAATCGGCCATTCTCATTAGCCGCAACTCCTCTCCAACCTTATACCTCCCTCCAGCCGCCACCATTCACCTCTTCAATCTCCGGCCACCCATGTTCCTCCGACCACTGTAACCACAACCATGAAGAGTGTTGTTGCCGCTGCTACCTTCCCGTAGTGGTCGAAGTCGGAGGCCAACGAGGTTGTGGCGTCCGCTGCCACCCTCCTCCGTCCCTTTCGTCGCTGCTGCTGCTGCCATTCCCAGCCGACATCTCCTCGCCACCACCATTCGGGAGCAAGCTGTGACCGCCGTGAGCCACCGGGAGGCCCATTGAAGACCGGAGAAACCCACGAGTTTGGATTGTGAGCCGTGAACGATGAAGATCAGGTCACGAACAGCCAGAATCTATCGGTTTGACCACCTTGTCTCGCATTTCTGTCCTTCTCGAGGTGTTCGACATCGCGAGTGTCGCTGTTGCTGTCGGAAATGGCTTCCAGCCGCCATTCCAACATGTTGCGCCACCGTCTGCTGCCATGTTCCTTCGCCTCCGACCACCGTGGAAATGGCTGTGGGTGTATTCGTGGAGGTGTGTTGTGTTGCTGTGTGTTGGAAGAAAAAGGGACCACTGCCACCACCGCGAGGTGGTGGCTACCGCCGTGCACCACCGTGAGTGGGTATATTTTCGTGTGCTGTTGCCGCTGCTACCTTCCCGTAGTGGTCGAAGTCGGAGGCCAACGAGGTTGTGGCGTCCGCTGCCACCCTCCTCCGTCCCTTTCGTCGCTGCTGCTGCTGCCATTCCCAGCCGACATCTCCTCGCCACCACCATTCGGGAGCAAGCTGTGACCACCGTGAGCCACCGGGAGGCCCATTGAAGACCGGAGAAACCCACGAGTTTGGATTGTGAGCCGTGAACGATGAAGATCAGGTCACGAACAGCCGGAATCTATCGGTTTGACCACCTTGTCTCGCATTTCTGTCCTTCTCGAGGTGTTCGACATCGCGAGTGTCGCTGTTGCTGTCGGAAATGGCTTCCAGCCGCCATTCCAACATGTTGCGCCACCGTCTGCTGCCATGTTCCTTTGCCTCCGACCACCGTGGAAATGGCTGTGGGTGTATTCGTGGAGGTGTGTTGTGTTGCTGTGTGTTGGAAGAAAAAGGGACCACTGCCACCACCGCGAGGTGGTGGCTGCCGCCGTGCACCACCGTGAGTGGGTATATTTTCGTGTGTATGTGGTTGTAATGAGATTAGGGTTTGTGCGTGTGTTAATCGGTTGGCTTTGTGACTGTAACAGATTGGATTAATGAAAAGAAAACTAAACCACCACCTTAGGGTGGTGGCTGCCGCCTCCTGCCGCCACCGGCCGCCGTGTCGGGTGGCGGTGTGTTTGCCTTGTGAGTTGATTCGTTTGGGAGGGGTGCTTGAAACCCTAATGGGCCTTGTAAGCTCAAATGGGCCCAATAAAGCTTAATGGACTCTAATGGGCTAGTAATTGGGTTGGAAACCCTAATTAGGGTTTGGAAAACCCTAATGCCATCGAAACCCTATCTTTGGGAATTAATCGAGACACACGAGAATTATTTAATAATTTGGAATATTAAATAATAATCATTGGCAAAAGAAAAATTAATATAGGCAATATTGGACTTAATGGATTAAGTCTTTAGTGGATTAAGTCCCTAATGGGTTGAGTGAGAAACACTTAACCCTAATCATCATTTTATGTGAAACCCTAATTTCACTTGGGTTTATTGTTGGGCCTTGATGATTGGATTATTATTGGGCCATCCAAAGTCAAACAATTGGACTAGAATAATTAATGGGCTTTGAGGTAAGGCCCATATGAGGAGTTAGGCCCAATTTGGAAAATTGGGCCATTGATGGGCCATAGTTTGGGCCTTAATGATTATATGTGATGTTGGGCCTTAGAATAAAGTCATGTAAGGGGTTTGGGCCCAATTTGGAAAATTGGGCCATATGTTGGACTTTGAGTCCTATTCGACTTTGGGCCTATGAATTGGGCCTTGGGCTTGAATAAGCGAAGCTGGGGGTAATATAGTAATTACCTAAAGCATGTATTTGGTTATGTAGTGGAACCCAATTAGTAATTGGGTGATGTTTTGATATTGACAGATCGGGAATCTGTCATCCAGCAGCTGGGGTTTAGTCTGCGGGACTTCAGCAATGTGGGGTTGAGTCTTCGGGACTTCAGCAGTATGAGGTGAGTTACCTTCCAGTAGGGGTGGGTCTAAGGCCACAATACCGGCCCACCAACAGGGGTAGTTGGTAGATAATTGTCTTTGTGATAATTATTTTGGTATGCTTATGTGATATGCTTATGAGATATGCTTATGTGATATGCTTATGAGATATGCTTATGTGATATGCTATGTGTGTCAGTGGTAGTAGCATGGAATAGTTCTTCCCTGACTCGGTCGTTAGGATCGAAGGGTAGGTCAGTACCCCAGAAATGTCTGACTGTATGATTATATCATGATATTATATGATAGTGGTAGGGGTGAAATAGTCCCCGGTTACCGGTTGAAAGATACCGATGGCAGATACCGGTTGAAAGATACCAATGGCAGTTACCGGTTGAAAGATACCGATGGCGGATACCTGTTGAAAGATACCGATGGTGGACACCGGTTGAAAGATACCGATGGCAGATACCGGTTGAAAGATACCGATGGCAGTTACCGGTTGAAAGATACCGAAGGGGCATACAGAACCTATGCAATGCTTATCTGTCTGTTTATGATATGTTAGTATGTGATCAGCATGTTTATGATATGTTAGTATGTGATCAGCATGTTTATGATGTCAGTACGTGATCAGTATGTTTATGACATATTATTATGTGATAGTGGTAGGGGTGAAATAGTCTCCGGTTACCGGTTGAAAGATACCGATGGCAGTTACCGGTTGAGAGATACCGATGGTGTTATGTGGTATGTGGTATGATGGGGGAACTCACTAAGCTTCGTGCTTACGGTTTATAGTTTTGGTTTCAGGTACTTTGTTTCAAAGGAAAGGAGCCGGCTTGGTCGCAGCGCATCACACTATGCTTTCCGCACACGAGATCCTTGGGATTATACTCTGATATGGTTTCATAATATTATATTTTTATTATTCACATGTAATAACCTAATTAAAAATGAAATTTTTTGCCTTGAATTTTGGGATGTTACAAAAGCCCAACTTGAAGCCCACACATAATTAGGGTTTTCACATGAAATGATAATTAGGGTTAAATGTTCTTACTTAACCCATTAAGGAATTAATCCATTAAGTGCATCACTCCACTAGGCCATTCTTATAATGTAGTCAGACATAATTCAAAATTTCAATCTAACAGTCCAAACACGGGTCCCGACAACTCCCAAACTAACATTCCCAAAATTAGGGTTTTCTAAACCCTAATTAGGGTTTCAACCCAATCACAAGCCAACGAAGTCCAAGATTGAGCTATCGGGCTGATTAGGGTTTCACTATGTCGAGCACCACCCACCGCCACCTCAGGCGGTGGTGGTCGACAGCGGTTCACGGAGGCAGCCACCACCTCACGGTGGTGGTGGCGATCTTCTTCACTTTTGACTAAGAAAATTGATACAACAATTATCAATAGAACACATACTCACATACCAGACTACACACACACACGCACACAACTACCTCTACACGGTGGCTGGTGTCGGCAATGAGTGGCAGAAAACGGCAGCCACCGTGGTTGGCTACCATGGTGGTGCGCCTTACCTCTGGCCAACAATCTTCACGAAATCCAACAACATCACACGTAAAATACGACGAGAAACAACAACCCTCAACCACCGAACTGATGGTTGACGTTGCTGGAAAAACACAAAACAGTGGCCAAGGCCACCGACGGCAGCATCGACGCGTCTAACGTCAAACATTCAGAGAGGGACGGAGGAGAGGAGAGAAGTTAATCTTACCGAGAATCTTCCGTCACACACGAGCCATATTCTACTGTTCATATCTTCCTCCTTTGATCTCGGTGGTCTCTCTGGTTGTGTACGTCGTCTCCGACAGCAGGGGTTGTCGTGGCGCTCATCGGCGAGGCAGCAGGCGGCGGCCTTTGAGCTTCTCATGGTGGCGGCTGAAGAAGCTACACATGGTGGTGGCAGCTGGAGGTATAGCAAATTAGGGTTAGGGTTGAAGATAACCGATGAAGTATCTTGAAGCGGGAAAGGAAGGGGGTCCGTGTCTAAACCCGTGATCCTTTCAAACATTTTTCATTTTTTTTCCGAGTTCAGCCCCTCCACCAAAACTTTTCAAATTAAATCTAAAATTTACCCTTTATCCCCCATCACTCCAAAGTCCTTTCAATTTAAGTCCTAATAATTACCATGCAGCCCCTGTCTTCAAAAATCCTTTAAAATTAAACCCATAATTTACTAAACAACCCTCAACCTTCAAAATTCTTTACAAATAAATCCAGATATTCCATTTTAACCCCCAAACTCTCAATTATGACTTTTTAACCTCCAAAACCAACGCCTTGCTGCACCCGAACTGGTGGTTACTACCGTTCCTTCCGCGATCTAACAACACTCCCATGCTATCTACCAACCTAGTGAATGCTATAGCTACACCCGCAGTCTTACAACATTCTAGCACTATCTACCAACATTGTGAATGCTACGGCTACACCCGCAGACTTACAACACTCCAACACTATCTGCCAACCTTGTGAATGTTACGGCTATACCGGCAGACTTACTGTTGGATATAGTGTCTAAGTCCATAACTATATTGGGTATGTACTTGACCCGACCCGACATGGTCCATTTGGGTTGCACTTCACCCGAACAATTTATGGATAATCGTTTGAGAATATTATAAGTTATGATTTATTAATATATTATAAGTCCTAATATATTAATATAAAATCATATTATTTAATTAGTATTGATCTATAATTAATCTAGAATTAATTTAGAGATGAAAAGTATGACTAATTAAATATGGACTCTTGTATTTATATAGTGTGGGCTAATGCTTATTTGGAATGGGCTAGGCTTGCATGGAAAGTCCATGGATACTCCATGGAGCTTTAACCCATGGATCTCATGGAAATGAAAAGACATGGGTATTAGGGTTTACATGAATGTAACCCTAATCCACCACACTATATAAAGGAGGCTTTGGTTCTTGAAATCACATGAGTTGATGTGTGTAAACCAGGAGGGCCGATTTCAAGAAGTTTGTGACTATTCTCTCAAGTTTCCAAGTTTGTGGTGATTTGTGACTTCCATTTGAGGCATCCACATTATTGGTGCTAGGCTCTCAAACTCCAAGCAATCAACTACTACTACAAGGTAAGTAATTCTACTAGTTTTATTTGATTCAAGTATCCCATGCCATGCTAGTTAGGATAAGAACCTTGGAAAATTAATTATTTGCATGTATCTTAGTCAAACATAGATCCAAGGTTTCTAGGGTTGCATGTACACCATAGGAGTGTTAGAATGCTCAAAACCCATCACTTACAACACTCTAACACTATCTGTCAACCTTGTGAATGCTATGGCTACACCCGTAGACTTACAACACTTTCTCACACTATCTGGCTGCTAGTGAATGTTACGGCTATCCCGCAGTCTTACAACACTTTCCATACTATCTGGCTGCTAGTGAATGCTACGGCTATCCCACAGTCTCACAACACTTTCCACGCTGTCTCAATCGCCGATTACCAATCCGAACACATCCAACGTCAAACACACACACGATCTAACATCCAAAACTGAACTCATGTCCTGACTGGTATCCCCAACCTGATTCCCTGAAGCTGGCTATCAAACAGTCCGAGAACGCGATCTCATCATTGGCAAGTTTTCTGAACTTCCAACTCACACTATCCTCAGTCCATACAGCCTCTTGGGCTGTCTTCCTTCCTGACAAGAATGCGAAACTTATCCCAGTTTCAAAACTGCTCTTGCTTCTGAATCCCTAGACGATTCTCCCCCACTCAGATTCGACTAAGTCTTCACGATACATGAAAATTGGAAAATTCCCAATCCTTCTCACTTTCTAACGATCGATCCGATGACAACGAGCTCTTACTAACTAGTGCTCCATTACTAGCCAATCAATAACGGTTAATAAGACCACCGAATCCTGTCGATGTTGGATAACCATCCTGCGGAACACTGACTGCAGACCTTCCACAGAACACCCCTGATCCAATCTCGACCATAAACTAAGATGACACTGTACACTCCCAATCCCGCAATTAGGAAAATGACCTTTCGCTATCCGCTAATAATTCTCGGCATGCAAATGGCATATGACATGACTTGAAGATATAACTGTAACACAACAGGGAAACAACCCAAATGTACACTTACCCAAGTCCCTGGAGTGAAAAACTCCATCGTGCAATTTCCTACAAGTGCCAGACTGAATCTAGCCCTGCTGGCCTCTCAAAAGTTGATCCAAAATCTTGGGTCTCTTCTCGAGACCCTTCAATATATCCAACTGATCTGGTTCCCTCTTCCCAATATGCTCCAAGTCAATATCCCGTTCTCGGGCTCTAGAAGTCATATCATTCAGGGTCTCGCACCCCGAGATACTCACGATCTTCCTGCTATCATTCTGTAGTATGTCATGATACCTTACCTTCTTGGTTTCCTCATCTGCTGCATACTGCAGTACCAAATAAGCCCTCTCTCGAGACTTGGCAGTGATCTCTGCCACAATCTCTGTATTCTGGCAGAGATCTAACAACTATTGCGCTTCAATCGCCTGGGCAAACTCTTCCCGGAATCCGGTCAAAAAGTCATCCCATGACATAGCATCGACCACATGATCACCTAACTCACTACCAACCTCTTCCCAATCACATGCTCTGTCCTTCAGGAGGCAGGAAGTAAGTCGGATCTTGTCCCTCTCGGGCAACGGTTGGTACGAAAAGTGTTGGCGACATCTGCCAACCATCTGCTGCTAGCAATGGGGTCCCTAGCCCCATGATAATCTAGAGCTTCACAAGCTCCGAAATCCCGAATCATCAACGTACGCGTCCCTATCATGGCCGCTATCTCAGTGCGGAATGCACTCCGCCTCTCATCAAGAATCTCCAAAATTCCCTCCTTGACCATACCGAAGATCACAGGAGTCTGGTAAGTGATATTGTGCGTAATCTCAGATGGAATGAACTCCCTCATCTGATCATAGGCTGCCCGACTCTAGAGTCCGAGCCTGATCCCTCGCCGGCACCAGAACTGCCATCTGGTCTACCATGTAGCGTCACCATACTCGGAAATATACCATAACAATCATCAGAATACTCATCATAACTCGAGGGATCTCACACACTACAAGTTCCCTGGGTTCATCTCAACCTTCCTTGATTCGAGTATAGATCATCTGCTTTCAGTAGTACGGGCCCATACTACCTTCCACATCTATCCATACTTTCCTCAATTACTGCCTTCAAGTCCCTTCCACTACTACTGCTCTCTGCTAATCTCATCCTAGGCTTGCCCTAGGGTAATCACCAACCCACTCTCCGCCATCAACTGCATAAGAAGTCACTACTATCTCTCCCTAACTAGCTCGCGAATACCATTACATATCACTAAGACTAGATAATTCTTCGAATGAGAGGTCCTACCCTACAACGGTTGGACTCAAACAAGAGCTTGGAAATAAAGCTAAACCTAACCTTATGAAATTATTTAATCCTTGTAATATGTAACTTAATATATTCGTTTACTAGTTAGTTGAAGATAACAAGAACTCCTAAAAGCACAAAGCAAGCAACATTCGTGCGTTGAGTAAACATAAACAAGCATATCCTAATCCGACCATCATTTCACTGACTAATCAGTACTAGCATGCAGTTCATAAAGCTCATACATATATATCAGGCACATAGGGAATCCTTCTTAGATCCTTAGCCCTAGTCTAGCATGCAGCTCTCATAAGCATATCATAACATAAACTTGTATGGGTAATTTGGGAGTACATACTTGAGCTCGGCTGATTACATGCAATACACCCTTTTTCTCTTTTCAAAATCCTTTTTACTTTTAAAAATTTCTTTTTATAAAAATGATTTTCCTTTGAAAAATATTATACCAAGTCCTTAGTTTGATTTCAAACACACCCGAGAGTGTACCCGAATCCCTCAAACTAAGGCTCTGATACCAACTTGAAACATCCCAAAAATACAGCCCAAAATTTTCATTTTAATTCATTACTAAAAACCATAAGTATCATTCATCATATAAAAGTCATAAATCATGTATCTCAAAAATATCATAACATCTGTCAATATATCAAAATCATATGTCAAAACATCAGAGTGAATCCTCCCAGGCTAAAAGCTATGGTGTGTGCCATGCAGTCATCCCGAGCTCTTTCCCTTACTACCGGAAGTACCTGAAACCAAAACCGAAAACTGTAAACACGAAGCTTAGTGAGTCTCCCAAAACTACCACATACCATACACATATCACATAATCACATAACTTGGGCCTTTCCTGCTACATCGGGCCCCACCCGGCATCGGACAAGTCCGGCATCGGACCCCGCCCGACATCGGACCGAAATCCGGTATACATATAAACATATCAACAATGCATATAACATAAACACATAACATAAACATAAATTAGGCCTAGCCAACTACATCGGGCCCCTCCCGGCATCGGACAAGTCCGACATCGGACCCCACCCGACATCAGGCCCCGCCTGGCATCGGACCGAAATCCAGCATCGGGCCCCACCTGGCATCGAGCAAAGCTCGGTATACATAAGCATATCAACAAATACATATAAACATAAACACATAACATCAATATATAAACATTCCTCGGGCCCCACCCGACATCGGACCGAAGCCCAGAACATATAAACATAACATATAAGCTAAACATTCCTCGAGCTTGCCCCAGCATCGGACCGAAGTACGGAAACGTATAACCTACATCGGGCTAACCGCAAGATCGGACGAAGTCCAGCATACACTATCAAACATAAATGGGTCGACATTGGTGCCTTAGACCCGTTCCTACTACTCACCTCGTACTGCTCAAGTCCCACAAATAAATCTCGGGCTGCTGGCTGACAGATCCCCAACCCGTCAACATCAAAACAAAACCCAATTAACCATTTGGGTTTCCAGTGCATAACTCTAAAATCCCCACTTGGGGTAAAAGGACCATTTTACCCCTAACCTATCTTGGTCCGATATTAAGGCCCAAACTCATACTCTAATGGCCCAAAAGCCAAACAATGATCCAAGGCTCATCTATGGCCCAATTTTCTAAATTGGGCCCAAGCCTTTCCAATGGGCCTTATCCTAAAGCCCTATCTAAATATTCTAGTCTATACGCTTGTTCATAGATGGCCCATCAAGAGTCCAAACATCTAAGCCCAACTTGAAGCCCACACATAATTAGGGTTTTCACATGAAATGACAATTAGGGTTAAATGTTCTTACTTAACCCATTAAGGACTTAATCCATTAGGTGCATCACTCCACTAGGCCATTCTTATAATGTAGTCGAGCATAATTCAAAATTTCAATCTAACAGTCGAAACGCGGGTCCCGGAAACTCCTAAACTAACATTCCCAAAATTAGGGTTTTCTAAACCCAATCACAAGCCAACAAAGTCCAAGATTGAGCTATCTGGCCGATTAGAGTTTCACTATGTCGAGCACCACCCACCGCCAACTCGGGCGGTGGTGGTCGACGGCGGCAGCCACCACCTCACGATGGTGGTGGTGATCTTCTTCACTTTTGACTAAGAAAATTGATACAACAATAATAGAACACACACTCACACACCATACTACACACACACACATCCACCTTTACACGGTGGCTGGTGGCGGCAATGAGTGGCAGAAAACGACAGCCACCATGGTTGGCTGCCATGGTGGTGCGCCTTACCTCCGACCAACAATCTTCCCGAACTCCAACAACATCACACGTAAAATATGACGAGAAACAACAGCCCTCAACCACCGACCAGATGGCTGACGTTGCCGGAAAAACACGAAACAGTGGCCAAAGCCACCGGCAGCAGCAGCGATGCGTCTAACGTCAAACATTCAGAGAGGGACGGAGGAGAGGAGAGAAGTTAATCTTACCAAGAATCTCCCGTCGCACACGAGCCATATTCCGCCATTCACATCTTCCCCCTTCGATCGCGGTGGTCTCTCCGGCTGTTACGTCGTCTCCGGTAGGGGTGTTGATCGGGTAATTTTTTTGGGTTTCGGGTAATTTGGGGTTTTCATGTTAAAAAAATACCCATTACCCGACCCAAATTAAATTCGGGTAATTCGGGTTTGGGTAATTCGGGTATCGGGTTGGGTTTGGGTAATTCGGGTATTACCCGAAAGATATAATTTTTTTTTGAATTTCACCTGAAAATAAATTTAATGAAATAAATACGTCGTGCTTTATTAGTCTTGTTTATATAAACAAACGAGGCATAAACGAAGTTACTCAAACTTTGAACATTGAAATTTTTTAATCAATAATACCTGAGATATCAAGTAATTTTTTAACAACTTAATCTAATCTAATAAGATGTTAAAAAAACAAATACTTAAAGATCTTAATTTAAAAGTTTAAAATGTTTAAGATAATTGTAGCCATAAGTTTTTCCATGTTCTGAAGTTTCGTCAAGATAATGAGTTTGTTAGTTGCAAAAAAAACTATAATCTAGAAAACAATTAAGTTTTAAAGAACATGATGATATATATGATGGGTTTTATACAAACAATCCTATGTGTGCATGCAACCCTAGATACGGATCTATGTTTTCACTATTAGTTATACAACATTATGAACACAAAAGAAACCTAAGATGCTCCTAGGTAATTTCGAAAATCATAAAGGAGAAAGGAATACATACCTCTTGTTGTTATGTTGCAATAACAACTTGTATCTTGAATCTTCTTGTCTTAGAAAGCAAGTACCACAAGTGTAGTACCTCTAATGGCTCACATGTTGGATTAGTGTCTAAGTCCATAACTATAATTGGTATGTACTTGACCCGACTCGACATGGTCCATTTGGGTTGCATGGCATCGGAACATTTGGATAGACCGTTTGTGAGGAGAAGACATTTTGTGACATATTAATATATTATAAGTTCTAATATATTAATATGAAATCATGTTATTTAATTAGTATCGATCAAGAATTAATTTGGACTTAATTTAGTGATCAAAAGGAAACTAATTAAATATATGGGGATTGATTGTGTAAATCATTCAATATATGTGGGCTTATGATCCATGATTCCTTATGTTGGGTTTAACCCATGTGGTGACCCATGGATACTCCATGGAGGTTAAAACCCATGGATCATAAGGAATGGGTAAAGTCATGGGTTACATGGAGTAACCCTAATGTGCACACTATATAAGAACCCCTTTAGCTCAAGAAATTGACACAAGTGATACATATGTGAGGGCTAGTCAATTTGAGCTTGGAGTGTCTTCTTCTCATGGTTATTCCAAGAGTTCATGATGTTGTGTGAACCATTTGAGGTGTCACACTTGGGGCACTAAGCTCTCAAGCTTCATGGAGTCAAGCAACAACAACAAGGTATGTATTCTATCTATTTTTACTACCCTAGTATCAATGTTTTGGTATGCTAGTTAGGATAATACCTTGGATATTCATATTTGCATGTATAATAGAGAAAACATAGATCCAAGCTATTTAGGGTTGCATGTACACTTAGGAGTGTTAGAATGCTCAAAACCCAATAGTGGTATCAGAGCCTAGGCTTGTTTTCAATTATACTTGATGCAAAGTGCTGAAAAATGCTGAAAAAATTGATTTTCTGGCTTTCTGGGCAATGGACTTGCCGAGTCCACTGATGAACTCGCCGAGTCCATGAGGAAAATCATCCTACTCGTCGAGTAGGTTCATACACTCGACGAGTAGTAGCCCCTGACAACATATTTTCGACTTTTAAGGCTGTAATTGGACTAGAATCATTACCCTAAGCTGTTTTTGAACCTATAAACCTGTTTTTGATGTGGTAATGTTCATTCTAATCCAATTTCAAAGATAATTGTCAATAGATTCATGTTTTGTATTAGTTTAAGGATTAGGCTAATTACATGAAAAAATTTGATTTGTATTATCTTGTTCTTATGAGTTGCTTAGATTAATAGAAAATGTCATGTGAAAATGTGTTTTCAATCCAAATTAATCTAAGAGTGATTCTAAAATGTGTTTTTGTAACTTGTCCTCAAGTTATATGAAAAGTCACATTTAAGATTCATAAAACTCATAAAGATTTCCATAAGTTATGAATAAGGAAGAGTCACATTCTTTAATGGTTTAAAGTCTTCCATAACTTGTCATCAAGTTATGGAACTTGAAGAGTTTGTTGAATTAAAACTACTTTAAACACATAAGTTATGGAATTGAAAAGTTTTTGAATAGTTCAAAACTTGCCCTCAAGTTTTGGAATTTTAAAAGTTTTCTTTCATGAATACTTTAATTCCAAATTAAGCCCTTAGGATTTTAAAAGTTAAAATTCAACCCTTATACTTTAAAATATTATAAGTTAATAATATATATATGTATAAGAGCAAGTCAGTCTTACCGTTAGTAGGCCTCATTCACGAAGTCGGTCTATAAGGGGGGTATAAGGTTACTGCCTATAAAATGGCAGTTTAATGGGTGTCCACTCTCACCCACCGCTTCCTTGACTGGTGGAGGGTCGTTAGCCGAACGGGTAGGACAAGGACTATAATTCTCCCTTCATTAAAAGTATTAATGATAAATACTAAGTAACTAAACCTTTTATAAATTCCCAATCTTAGTTACTTAGGAAAATGTGAATAAGGTGCTAACCCATGAAATTACACTTTGCACTTTGCTTAAGTCGGTTAGTGGAGCGCGTGTGGTTTACCGGCACACTAGCTTGATTTAACAAGGTAGGCAAAGGGTTTCTTAAAGTTTATCATAGGCCAGTGGAGCGTGTGTGGTTTACCGGCACATCGGTTGGGTGATAAACATTTAAGAGTACCAGGTAATTTGCATGGTTACTTCACATCTTGTTTTGTGATCCTCGGCATCCCAGTCACAAAACCTGAAGGGCACACTCGAGATTGAAACATGCCATTGAAAGTTCAATGAATCTCAAAAGATCTAGGAATTTCAAATCCAATTAAAACCTAATAAATTATTTCGTTTTTCATGGTGGAAATTGGTGAATCGTCATTCACCTACCTTCAAATATTCTATAGCTTGGATTACGGCATCCCTCTTCCAAGTTATAAAATATTGTGTTGGGTCCTAGCCTTAATATTTCATATTGGGTGTTATATTAAGGACTTTAAATCAACTATCTTGAATATCACCCAAAAGATGTCTAGCTCAGACATCTATGATCTTCCCAAATCTCTTGGAACTTCACTTCCTCCACCTCCTCTAATTATTCTCCCTAACCCACAAGTTCAAGGTCGCTCAAGCCCTATTGGCAAGCAAGGTCTATGTGTGCTAACATCTTGGAGATGAAGTCACATATTAACAACCCGGGAGAGTTGGGTGTCAAAGTCTTAAGAAAGTCGGATGTTCAATCACCTTCTAAGTCATATAGTTAGTTCCTTAGGACTACTATGAAACACACTATGACATGACCCTTAATGATCTTATCTATTTGCTTTGTGCTGCTGAATCAGCAATGGTTTGAAGCACTGGTAGAGCAAATTTGATTAGAAGATCACCTTCCCAGATTACCATGGACATTGATAATGGTAACATTGAATATCCAGAAAAGCTTTCTCTTCCCAATGGAAAGGGATCGACCATAGTCAACTCGGTTGATCAAATGGTTAAGAGAATGGCAAGTCTGAGATAGTCCAGTGCACCATTCCCAAAGAGTCCATATGTTTCTCTTGCCAAAGGAAGGGGCATTAATTACGAAGCTGCCTATTTACCTGAAAGATCATAAGGTTGATCAAGTCAAGACTCGACTTCAGGTAAAGTCCACTATCTAACTCTGTTAAGTTTCTATTCTGAGATTCTTATTACATGATGTGACTGGGTCACATGTTGATGTATTAAGAATCAAAGAAAAATGAAGAACCTTAAAGGAAGTATATGCTGATTCTGATCGCGAAGATGGATCTCGATCGCATGGTTCAGTGATCAGATTTTTGAACTGTTGCTTAGGAATTATGATATATTGCTTAGGAATAGATAACAACAAGTTTTTCATATGCTTTTACACTATAAGGATAAGTTTTTCCGCAAAGTTTTAAAATTAAAGGAAATTTTTTGATTTTATCTATTCTAAGTATCCTTACAATGGCATTTGTGGAAAAATTGTTGCTTATATGATTCCATTGATAGAAATATTGGAAATGGATGTGTTTCTTTCATTTGTGGTAATGTCTAATTTACCAAACAAGGAATGATTCTCATCACCCAAGGTTTCAGTTGGATAGAAACTTGGAAATCATGCAAGTTGTATAGTATGATGAATGAGAATTTTCATCTTTGGAAAATTAAGATTAATTCCTTGTTCACATGTATATGTGAGTCAAGTGAAGGACTAAGGGATCGAGTACACATTCTTGTTCACTGGTCAAGTCCACCACAAAAGATCGGTAAGACTATTCGTCATGATTTACTAAAGTTTAGTAAATATGGTTATACTTACAAGTTTAAGTATAATTCTGTAGCATTGGAAAAGTTTCGATGCATGGCAGAACGAATGAGAAGAATCAAAATAGTTAGAAAGATAAAAGTTTCTCAAATCTGAAAAGATGGGAGAGTACTTTAGTATCAGGTTTTGTGATCATCTTAATGATTTAGAAATCATATCACAATTAGTCCTCTAAGGAAATCTTAGTGCATTCCTATGGCTAAGAAGGGGAATCATGAATTGATGAAATGGTTAAATCAAGAAGATGAGTCATACTTCGTTTCAAAACAAGTCTTAGAGTCATACTCCAAGACTATAAGTTGGGTGACATATCTTAAAGAAAGGTTTATAACACTTGTCAAATGTAAGAGTAAAAGTGTCCTACTCTTGTACATTTGAAATTGGTAAGTTGTGATGTTTTGGATAAAACAAAGACCAACTAAGGCCAATTGTGTGAAGTGCTTGTCTTGATAAAGAATCCGCACTATCTCTTGAATATTTAGCAAGATAGTTTTATATGTCAAGAGGACAGTGGGAGTCTAAAAGATTCTAAAAGAGTTTCAAGATCTAATCCATAATAAAACCTGTATTTCATCACTAGCACCCGACTAGAGGTTTATAACCTATTGTGTTGACATTTTTGTGCCCATTCCAGTAAAGTTGGTTATACATTTGAGTTCTACATGTTCTCAATTGTTTGCATAACTACTTGGAAGCAATGGCAGGCCCTGTACTACTAGGTGGCAAGAAGTTAAGATTGCACAAGTTCAATCCATATGAGTTTGGATTTGTCACTAACCTAGTCTTGTGATTATGGTCTTGACAAATTCACTTGGATAGGAACACAAACACCATTAAATCTAAGGGTCATAAGGTTTCTCTCCGATTCATGAAAATGATGGTGAGGAAACACTCCCACCAAGTAGTTTTTAAGTAAGATAGCAATTGTGATCTTTACAATCTCAAAGTCGTTAGTGGAGCTTGCGTGGTTAACCGATACACTAACATGAACTTGTGAGAAATGGAAAAAGGTCTAAACAATTGAGACTATGATTACGGAATCCCTTTTCATAGTTCTAAAATTGATTAGACACACCTGTGAGCTATCTAAGATAAGGTGTATGTTTTTGATAAAGTCTTATCAAAGCATCTTGTATCAGAAATCTGAACTTTGGTAAGAAAGTCATTAAAGTATTGATTTCTAGAAGTCCAGCTGATTTCTGAGTACATGTCAAAGCTAGTGGGAGCATATGTGTTATGCTACTAATCATCATGTTAGTGGGAGCATGATAATTATGATAAAAGTTGCAAGTTAGTAATGTTAATTATAGAAAACAAAAGTTTCAATTCGTGGAGTTGCAGGGGTTGAAAAGTTGTTTTGCTATAATTAAGGGAGAGGAAATTGTACTTCATTTCAATTCTAAAAGCTTAGATTGAGGTTTTAATCATCTTTAGTCAAGGATATATATATATGAATTTTGTGTTGGAATGGCTCACCATAAGGAAATTCTGTATATGGGTCTATTATTTGCGTTCTAAAATTCGATTATGACTACGGCATCCCTTTTCATAGTCTGAATTATGAGAACTTGGCAAATAGACATAGAAATATTATAGCTCAGAGACTAGTCTAGTATCATGTCTTTATGTGAGACATCATGAATCGTGTCCCATATGCTTCAGATATAGGATTGATTGCATGTGCTATAATATTCATCATTTCTAAAATTTTCCAAATGCCTGGGGCATTAAGAAAGGAAAAGGTCTAGAATTGGATATGACTAAAAGGATTAAGAAGTGATAGTCAAAATGGGAATATGGAAATATAGTGTTAATTTTGGAACGACCATATTGATATACTCTGAAAAGAGGCAACTCTTGTTCAGAAGTGATAGTCAAAATGGGAATATGGAAATGTTTCATAGTTGGAAGTTATTTAATTTGTGTAAGATTAGAAAAACTTAATGCAAGAAGGATGTTTCCAAGGAGTTGACCTCCATCTGAATACTCTGTAATGTCTGTTGACAAGTCTTTGTGACTTTGTGCATAATCATTACAAGAGGATCATGCATATAAGTTTAAAAAGCTAACAGATTTCGGTAAATGATAGGAATTTGGAATTCTTACATTTTCGATAAGGATTTGGGAGTGTGAAAAGAGAATCATTGGAATTATGTTCAATCGATCTATTTCACAAAGTAAAGATCATATAAAAACATAGAGTGCATACTTGGTGTATGGCAAAGTTATTGTTTAGAAGAACATAGTGTACATGCGTGGAGCATGGGACAACTAGTGTTTTTAATTCAAGTATAAAGTTGATAAAACCGAAAGAATGAATAATGAGTAATCAGTATGGTGATAAATAAAAAGTGTTCTATTTATATTCATAGGTTTTGATACCATACTATATTAAATTATTCTTGTGTTTCATTTTGCATGTTTTGACTTCCAGAATAAACTAGGTTATTCTTCCCGAATGACTAAGTTATTTAAACCATCCACAGTCGGTCATATGTTGGAAGTAGATATGAATCAAGACTGTCATGGGTTGGCTTGTAGAGGTCTAAGTTGTTGGACAAAGCGGTGCTACAACACTCATGAGTGCTCATAAGTTTTGAGTGTTGGATTCAACCCGTGCTCATTTGAATCACTTCATGGATTTTATCACGAGTGATCATGAGACGATAATATCTTATATTCTTCAAACCTAGAGATATGAGTTGTTACTATAAGTTGGTTGTACATTGATTGCGCGAAAACGCATTGGTAACTCGATGTTATAAAACGTGCTTTTGTGTATGATTCAACAAGTAGTAGAACAAGCCATATGAGTCAAAGTTTATCCATTCCTTTTACCTTCGGGATAAAAGCGATATATGTGGGCCCCTCGATGATTTAGTGATGACAAATGTAAGTGCTCGGCTGGGCCTGGACTGATTTGATTTGTTCAATTAGTCAGTCGTCATAAATCGGAAATCGGGAAACAACAAATGGACAGAGAGAATGATTTATAATCCATGTCTCAGTCCATATGATATCTAGAATGGAGGAATATATGATCCCTTATCTAATGGACAAGTCATTGACAAAGGTCAGAGTTCGACAGCGGCTTTTGAGAGCTACGATTGCCAGTTGGTTCTTGAAGTCATACGCAATAATAGTTTTAGACTTATCCAAGTGGGAGACTGTTGGATTAGTGTCTAAGTCCATAACTATAATTGGTATGTACTTGACCCGACTCGGCATGCTCCATTTGGGTTGCATGGCATCGGAACATTTGGATAGACTGTTTGTTTGGAGAAGACATTTTGTGACATATTAATATATTATAAGTGCTAATATATTAATATGAAATCATATTATTTAATTAGTATTGATCAAGAATTAATTTGGACTTAATTTAGTGATCAAAAGGAAACTAATTAAATATATGGGGATTGATTGTGTAAATCATTCATTCTTATATATGTGGGCTTATGATCCATGATTCCTTATGTTGGGTTTAACCCATGTGGTGACCCATGGATACTCCATGGAGGTTAAAACCCATGGAGCATAAGGAATGGGTAAAGTCATGGGTTACATGGAGTAACCCTAATGTGCACACTATATAAGAACCCCTTTAGCTCAAGAAATTGACACAAGTGATACATATGTGAGGGCTAGTCAATTTGAGCTTGGAGTGTCTTCTTCTCATGGTTATTCTAAGAGTTCATGATGTTGTGTGAACCATTTGAGGTGTCACACTTGGGGCACTAGGCTCTCAAGCTTCATGGAGTCAAGAAACAACAACAAGGTATGTATTCTATCTATTTTTACTACCCTAGTATCAATGTTTTTGTATGCTAGTTAGGATAATACCTTGGATATTCATATTTGCATGTGTAATAGAGAAAACATAGATCCAAGGTATTTAGGGTTGCATGTACACTTAGGAGTGTTAGAATGCTCAAAACCCAACATCACAAACACCAAGAGAAAATGGAGAGGCAAGAGAGAGAGAGAGGGGAGGTACGAAATTCGGCTCTAGGAACCCTAGGTATCAAGTGGCCGAATTTCTTATGCCAAGGGGTCTTTATATAGGTGTAGGAATTAGGGTTTCAGTCCTTATCCTTATCTGGTTGCTTAGCCACCAAGCAGCCCAAAGGATAACCCTAGAAACCTTATCATGGACGAATTCTAAGGTCTTATCCCCTTGAATTCGTCCACCCTATCATATAGGTCATCTTTTGCCCTACTTTGCAGCTATCACATAATTACAGTTCAGTCCCCCTAGTTCGATTAACTTCTTGTGATCACAAAATTAATTCTTAATTAATTCTTGACCAATGTTAATTAAACAAATATGATTTATCTTTTAATATATTATTCTTATAATATATTAATAAACCATAATAACCTCTTTCTCTATTATTTCTCCAGTAAAGTTGCTTTGGTGAAGGCAACCCAAAAGGACCATGCACAATCGGGTCAAGTACTTACCAAATATGGTTACGGGCTTAGACACTAATCCAACATTCTCCCACTTGGATAAGTCTAGTAACCATAAATGCAAGTAGAATCCGATTAGCAATCATATCTCTCAAAGACGCTGTCGAACTCTGATCTTATCAACAACCTGTCCTTTAGATAAGGGATCATATATTCCTCCATTCTAGATATCGTATAGACATGAGACATGGATTATAATCATTCTCTCAGTCTATGTGTTGTTTCCCGATTTCCGATTTATGACGACTGACAACAGACTACAGTTGAACACATCAACTTAGTCCCGGCTTGGCCAAGCGCTTAGGGTGTCACCACTAAATCATCGAGGGGCCCACATGTATCGCTTTTATCCCACTTTGGGTAAAAGGAACGGATAAACTTCGACTTGAATGCTCGCTTGTACCTACTCATCAAATCACACACAACAATATGTTTTATAACACCAAGTTACTGGTGCGTTTACATATTATCAATGTGCAACCGACTTGCAGAATACAACTCACACATCTCGGTTTCAAGAATATAAGATATTATCGTCTCACCAATCACTCCTGATAAAATCCATGAAGCGATCCAAGTGAGCGTGGGTTTAATCCAATACTCTAATCTTATAGCAGCACTCATGAACTCTGCAGCAAACTTGTGCTATGTCTAAACACTTTAGACAATCTACAGACGGATTCATGATAGTCTTCATTCATTCCTACTTCCAAAGAATGAGCGACTGTAGAGGGTTTGAATAATCTTATTATTCCGGAAGTCAAAACATGCAAAGTGAAACACAAGGATATAACTAATCCTATATGGCCCCAAACCTTTGAGTATAAATAAAACACCTTTTATTTAATCACCATATTGATTACTCATTATTTTTTGTTTCGGGTAATCAACTTCTTACTTGAACTATAACGACAATTGTCCCATGCTCTTAGCATGCACACTATGTTTACCTATGGTCCTTACTTTGTGAAATAGTATAATTGAATAACATTTTCAATCACACTCATTTCACAATTCCCAAACCTTACCACAAGTGTGAGAATACCAAAATTTTGCCACTTATAGAATATGTTAGATTCTAACATTTTATGCAACGGTCCTTTCGTAATATTACAGCGCCAAAGTCACCAAGACTTTGCCAATGAAATTACAAAGTGCTCTATTTGAGATTGTTACAAAACAATCCCATAGATGTGAAGTCTCACATTCAAAGTACATTCCTTAGAACATCCTTCTTGCATAGAAGTTTCTAATCTAGACATAGATTCTTAACGTCCAACTCCCAATAAGGAAACATTTCTATATTTGCCATATGACAACTCATTCTAAATAGAATCTTATCTATTCATAATAATGCCAATATGGTCCATCCATGACTATACTTTCAATTGTCCGCAAGCGACTAATCCTTGGCGAACCTTAGATTGTCCTTGACAGTTGTTTAATTATTTTAGTCAAATCCGGTTCTATTCCTTTTTCCCTCTAAATGCCCTGGGCATTTGGAAAATTTTAGAACGGTCGAATATTACAGCATATGCAATCGATCCTATACCCGAAGCGTATGGGATACGATTCATAATGAAAAACGTGATATTTTACCAGTTTCTTGCTATAATATTGCCATAATATTTCTATTTTTCGTGTTCTCAAAATTCGAACTATGAAGAGGGATGCCGTAATCATAATCGAACTTTGAGAATGCAATTAATAAATATATCCTTGACTAAATTCAATTAAAATTTCTCGATCTAAGCTTTTAGATAGGAAACGAAGTATAACATTCTCTCCCTTAATTATAGCAAGAACAACTTTTCAACCCCTGCAACTTTGCAAAGTGAAACTTTTGTTTTTCTATAATTAATATTGCCAACTTGCAACACTTAAAATAATAATCATGCTCCCACTAACATGATGATTATATCCATTCCAACATAACATTTATGCTCCCACTAGCTTTGACACGTATCAGAAAACAGTATTGGATAATACTTATTGACTTCCAAAGTTCATATTTCCAATACGATGTGCTTCGATAAGCCTTTATCTAAGCTTCTCAAACTCATACACCTTTCCTTAGACAGCTCACATGTGTGTCTAAACTAATTAAGAACTTATATTACTAAGTCCCAAATGTTCAGACTCATCGCCAAATCTCACAATTCGAACTATGAATAGGGATGCCGTAATCATAATCGAATTTGAGAATGCAATTTACATAATCGCTATCTCCTTAAAATCTCTCTTAGTGAAAGCGTTTCCTCACAACCATTTTCATGAAGGAGAGAAACCTTATGACACTTAGATTTTATGGTGCATGTGTTCCTATCCATGCGAATTTGTCACAACCATAGTCATAAGATAATGTTTGTGACAAATCCAAACTCTTATGGACAGAACTCGTTCATACTTAATTTCTTGCCATCAAGGGTCCTACCATTTCTTTCAAGTTATTGAGCAGCTCACCCCTACCTTTCAATGTACTTTCCATTGATTAAGGTGCCTTGCCCCTATGCAACCTATTGAGAACTCATAGAACTCACATGCATAGTTGACCAAACTGGAATGGCACAGAAACAAGAATACGTCAACACGATAGGTTAGAAACCTCAAGTCGTGTGCTAGTAATTAGTAGCAGGTTTACTCTCGATTAGTTCTTGAAACTTTTCAAGATCTTTAGACTTCCACTGACCTCTTGACATATTAGATTCTCTTATCAAGAAACATTTCTTAACAAAACAAACATTCAAGAGTTAGTGTGTGTCTATATCAAGACAAACCACTACACACAATTGGTCTTAGTTGGTCTTTGTCTTATCCAAGACATCACAATTTACCAATTTCAAACGCGCAAGAGTAAGAAAACAATTTTCTTCTTCACATTTGATGAGTGTGTTAGATCTTCTTAAGATGTGTCACTCAATTCACAATCTTGAAGTATGACTCTAAGACTTGATTTTGGAACGAAGTATGACACATCCTTTTGATTTAACCATTTCAACAATTTTTGATTCCTCTTCTTAGCCATACTAGTGCACTAAGATGTCCTTAGAGGATCAATTGTGATATGGCTCTTAATCATTAAGACGATCATAAAACACGATACAAAGGTACTCTCCCTTCTTCTTAGATTGGAGAAACTTTTATCTTTCTGCCTTCATTGATTCTACTTATTCGTTCTGCCATTCATTGAAACTTTTCAATGATTCAGAATTACACTTAATCTTGTAAGTATAACCATATTTACTAGACATTTAGTAAATCATGACGAATAATGTTATTATTATTTATGGTGGACTTGACTAGTGCACAACATTGTGTACTAGTTCCTTTAGTCCTTCACTTGACTCAGATACTTATGTGAACAAAGAATTAGTCTTAATTACCTAAGTACCAAGATTTCCATACATCACACAATACAAGTCGTATGATTCCAAGTTTCTGTCCAATTGAAACTTGGGCGATGGGAATCTTTCCTTACTTAGAAAATTATGACATTACCATGAATAACATAACCTAGAATCACATCCATTTCAACATTGCTAATAATAGAAATACACAAACATCAATTTTTCATACATGTCATTGCAAGGATAAATAAATAAGACAAAATCAAAATTTGTTTTGTTGCGGAAAAATTTGTCCTTACAACACAACTCAATTGAAAAACTATGCTATTATATTTCTTTGCAATCTATCCTAACTTTAAAGTAGCAGCTCAAAAAATCCGATGTTCAAATCCATGCAATCGAAATCCATTTCTTCACGATCAGATTCAGCACGCTTCTTTCTTTAAGCTTCCTTTCTTTTCTTCGATTCTACAAAGCATTAAAATTGTAATCTTAGCACATAATGTATCAAGAATCAAAAATAGGAACTTATAGAGTTAGTTAATTGATTTTACCTGAAGTAGAACCATACGTCTTGACTCTCTCATCTCTTAGATCTCTCAGGTAGACAGGGCAGCTTCGTCTCCAATGCCCCTTCTCCTGGCAATAAAAGCAAATTAACTCTTTTGGAACAGCACACAGAACCACCTCAGACTTTGCCTTTCTCTTATGATCAAACTTTTCGACCATGGCATGCCTTTCGTTGCCATTGCCTATGTCCATGGAGGTATGGAAGGCAGGTCCACCAATCAACTTTGTTTCTCCAGTGCACCAAATCAATGCTGATTCAGTAGCAACAAACAAATAGGTGAGATCAATGAGGGTCACGTCGTGGTCCATCATATAGTACTCTCTTACGAACTCATTATATGAGTCAGGAAGCAATTGAAGAACCCAGTCAACAGCTAGCTTCTCACAAACAACGACTCCCAACATTCTTAACCTATCAATGTGTGACTTCATCTCTAAGATGTGTGCACACACTGACTTTCCTTCTTCATGTTTACTTGCCAAAAGGGCTTGAGTGAGCTTGAACTTTTCAAACCTTTGAACTTGTGGGTTAGGGACAATAATAGGAGGAGGTGGAGGAAGTGAAACATGATCTCTTGTTCCTCGATCGAATCGTGGAATATCATCTTCATGTGGAAAGCTTGTTCCAAGGGATTTGGGAAGACCATAGTTAGAATCAGACATCTACAAAACGAGAGAAAAATCAAGTCAGTTGATTGAGTCCTTAATAAAACACTCAAATGAGATATTAAGGCTAGGACCCAACACAATTCTCTACAACTTGGGAGAGGGATGCCGTAACCCAAATTGCAGAACATTTGAAGGTAAGTGAATGACGATTCACTAATTTTCCACCATGAAAAACGAAAAAGAGATTAAGTTTTAAATGTATTGAAAACTCCTAGATCCTTTGAGATTCATTGAACGTTTCAATGACATGTATAAATCTCGATATGCCCCTCGATTTGTGACTGGGATGCCGAGGATCACAAAACAGGGTGTGAATAACCATGAAAATATACATGGTGCCCCAAATGTTATAGTCACCTATTCGATGTGCCGGTTAACCACACACGCTCCACCGAACTATGACAAACATCAAGTCACCCTTCGCTACCTTTGCTTAGAACCCATTTAGTGTGCCGGTTAACCACACACGCTCCACTAACGTCTTAGCAAGGGTACAAAGTGTAATTTCATGGAATTGCATCAAATTCACTTTTGCCTAAAGTAACTAAGATTTGGAAATTTTATAAAACATTTAGTTACTTTATAATTCATTATACTTTTAATGGAAAGGGTTTGCCCTATCCTACCCGTTCGGCTAACGACCCTCCACTACTCAAGAGTGCGGTGGGTAAGAGTGGATACCCAATGACGGTCATTTTACATGCCGCTTCCTTAAACACCCCTTATAGACCAGCTTTGTGAATGAGGCCTACTAACGGTAAGACTGACATTTAAGTTATAGATATATAATATTAGACTTTTACTTTTATATATAGTATAAGGGTGTATTTTACACTTTTAAAATACTATGTGGTCTAATTTTACACTTTTAATTTAATTAAATGTAAACCATATCATTATGGATTTATTAACTCTCTTTTAATTATACACTTAATTAATTTAATAAAACCATAAGGGTACAATTTGAACTTTTTCAAAAATTAGGTTTTTAGAATTTAACATTTTAAAATTAAACTTTTAATTAAAATTTAAATTCCAAAACTTGAGGACAAGTTTTGAAACATTTCAAATCATTAGGGTTTTAATCAAATTTAAAATTTCTGAAAAATCTTTTAATTTGAAATTTTAAATATTAAAACTTTGATTTAATTATTATCCCAAAATTAAACAATTAATTTGAATTATCAAATCTTGAAGGATTATCTATTAAATTAACAATTTATTTAACCTAATCCCTTAAATCCCCTAAAATTCGAAAATTAGGATGGGATAATTCAAAATCTTTAATTACCATATTAAACAATTAAAGGGATAATTACAAGATATGACATTATCCAAATCCCTAAAATTTAGGAATCTTATCTTGGGGAGGAGGCAATTTCGAAAACCCTAGGGTTGGATAACCCTAAATTCGAAATCTTGGAGGCTAAGGAAAGGGTTTGCGAAACCCTATCAAAACTTCAAAATCTAGGGTTTAGGAACCCTAATTTCGAAAATCAAGCCCTTAGGGTTTATTTGCTATAAACCCTAATATGTCAAAATCATACTTTTGTATAAAATCTAATTGAAAACAAAACCAAAAAGCTCTTATACAACTGCTAGGTTTTATACAAACAATCCTATGTGTGCATGCAACCCTAGATACGGATCTATGTTTTCACTATTAGTTATAAAACATTATGAACACAAAAGAAACCTAACATGCTCCTAGGTAATTTCGAAAAATCATAGAGGAGAATGGAATACATACCTCTTGTTGTTATGTTGCAATAACAACTTGTATCTTGAATCTTCTTGTCTTTGAAAGCAAGTACCACAAGTGTGGTACCTCTAATGGCTCACAAACACCAAGAGCAAATGGAGAGGCAAGAGAGAGAGAGGGGAGGTATGAAATTCGGCTCTAGGAACCCTAGGTATCAAGTGGCCGAATTTCTTATGCCAAGGGGTCTTAATATAGGTGTAGGAATTAGGGTTTCAGTCCTTATCCTTATCTGGTTGCTTAGCCACCAAGCAGCCCAAAGGATAACCCTAGAAACCTTATCATGGACGAATTCTAAGGTCTTATCCCCTTGAATTCGTCCACCCTATCATATAGGGCATCCTTTGCCCTACTTTGCAACTATCACATAATTACAGTTCAGTCCCCCTAGTTCGATTAACTTCTTTTGATCACAAAATTAATTCTTAATTAATTCTTGACAAATCTTAATTAAACAAATATGATTTATCTTTTAATATATTATTCTTATAATATATTAATAAACCATAATAATCTCTTTCTCTATTATTTCTCCAGTCAAGTTGCTTTGGTGAAGGCAACCCAAAAGGACCATGCACAACCGGGTCAAGTACTTACCAAATATGGTTACGGGTTTAGACACTAATCCAACAATATAAACAATTACTTTTAATATTGCTAGTATCATATTGTCATAATAAAAGAGATTCATGTTTTACAATAATGATAGTTAGTTTAAGCGTGATCAAATATCTACTACAGAGTACAAGCTCTACGAAAAAAAAGAACTTTTAAAATAATTCGGGTAATTCGGGTATACTCGAAACCCAACAAACGTACCCTTTACCCGACCCGAAAAAAAATCGGGATACCCGATTACCCGAAAAAATTTACCAGATACCCGATTTACCCGACCCAATTTACCCGATACCCGAAAAAATCGGGCAGGTAATTCGGGTATCGGGTATTTTCGACAGGGCTAGTCTCCGGCAACAAGGGTTGTCGTGGCGCTCATCGGCGAGGCAGCAGGCGGCGACCTTGGAGCTTCTCCTGGTGGGGCTGAAGATGCTACACATGGTGGTGGCGGCTGGAGGTATAGCAAATTAGGGTTAGGTTTGAAGATACCCGATGAAGTATCTTGAAGCGGGAAAGGAAGGGGGTCCGGGTCTAAACCCGTGATCCTTTCAAACATTTTTCATTTTTTCTGAGTTCAGCCCCTCCTCCACCAAAACTTTTCAAATTAAATCCAAAATTTACCCTTTAGCCCCCATCACTCCATGTCCTTTCAATTTAAGTCCTAATAATTACCATGCAGCCCCTGTCTTCAAAAATCCTTTCAAATTAAACCCATAATTTACTAAACAACCCTCAACCTTCAAAATTCTTTACAAATAAATCCGGAAATTACATTTTAACCCCCAAAGTCTCAATTATGACTTTTTAACCTCCAAAACCAACGCCTTACTAAATTATGGATTTTAGGACTACTATTCATTTATTAATTTTTATCTATTTAATTATTTAATAAACGGGACGTTACACATTTAGACAACTTTCTTTTTTCGTACACATTTAACCATTTAACTTGTTAATTTGTTCACATATTACCATTGTCACCTGCTATAGCCGGTGACATTGGCAATATGTGAACACATATAACAAGTTAAATCGTCAAATGTGTAGAAAAATAAAGAAGTTACCTCAATGTGAACAACACGATAAAGATGATTACACTGGTAAGTCATTTTCCCAATAAAAAATAAACATTTTTTTCATTTGTAATTCATTAGTTTTTAAATATATTTATAGATTGGACTCTGAATTGCTTATTATTTAACCTATAATTAAGACATTTTTTGTTTATGGATTTTGAAGGATTTTTTAATTGAAATGTAATTTCTATTAATAACCAAGTTTGCTGAAAAAGTCAGAAATAATTTGAATTCTTTAAATTCTATTAAATTCCTTCTTTAAAAAAAATTTTCATTTTTCTTTGGTAGATTGCAAAGATTTTAGAATTATTTTCTAATATTTTATTATAAAGATATAAATGCCATCGCACATCTCTTTTATTTTAGCCAAAATTCAACAAATTAAAACATATTATCATCATTTCTATAATACCTCACTCACTCACCTACATATCAACACCCCCACCTCCACCCACATACCCATACGTCACCCTCACAACCACAACCACAACGACACCCACCCACACCCCAAACCACCCTTACACCCACAACCCACACATACCATGCCCCATTGTTACCTTACCTCAGCCTGACAACCATCCTTACCCGATCCAACTTGGGACACCCTACACCTATATCTAGACCCATACCCACATCTACATGCATACATTATCGTCAACGCCCACAATCCTATGCCTATAATGACCCTGATATTGACCCCCACCCCACCTCATCCTATATCTACACCCACAACTACACACCTACCCATCCACTTCACCTCCACACACACATCCCTACCCAATCTGTACACCTTGCTCCACCTCACACCCACACCCACACCCACACCTATATCAACACCAAGAATCCTATGTTGATGCTTACTCCATTATACGACTACACCTACACCAACACCCACCTATCTACTTACCTAACTGTAAATCCACTCACGCCACCTTCTACAACCACACCACCTCTCTTCCACCCCTCCACCTACATGACATGACCATGCACACCTAACCCTACACCTACACTCATCTACGCACCTAGCCACATACACTTGACCCCCACCCTGCCCACATACCTATATGTCCATGCACACTGCCACCTCACCATACCACCGTTTTTAGCCCCACCCTATGTCCCACTCCAACACACACACCTCCACCTCACCCTTACACCCACGGCATACACCAAATCTACCTTAACCCCACACTCATATCCACTCTTATATACATACATACACATACATACCCACACCAATTCTAACAAGCCGATGTCACCGCCCACCCTACAACTTTACATCCACACCCACACACACTCATCCATGTCTATGCCAACAAACTAACATAGGTTTTAGAAGGTAAGAGTTTAATAAATGAAAGTTTTATCATTTTTATTAAGAATAATAATTAGAAACAAAAAAAGAAATAAAATGGTATTTTGGTCATATCATATAATTTACTTTCCAATTCTTTTGACAAATCTGTAAACCCAAAAAATAGATTCCATTCCATGTTAATCAAACCCATAATAGAGTCCAATTACTTCGGATTCCAATTCTTTTAACATATTTCATTCCTCTTAAAAACAATATGTAAACTAAACGGTCTCAGTATGTATTTGCAAGCTATTAAATTCATAATAACAAATAAACATAAAATTATTATGTGAAAGTCTACATGTAATTTTATCTGCTTTAATAATATGGTCAAAAAATATAATGCCATAGCTAAGAAGTGAAAATAATTTATTTTAATTGGTTAAAAGTTAGGGTGCTACTATATGTACCCCCACTCACATAAATAGTCAAATCATGGGGGTATACACACACACACACTACTACCCACTCACACAGAGGGGGGCACACGAAACAATTGATGGGGGTATGTATAGAATAGATTAAAAGTTAGATTAAGAATAGGTACAAGTCTTAACTGGAATGGCCAATGCGGCATACTTGTTAAACAATGTCAAAAACTTATTAATTCTAACTACTTTTTAACGTCCCAAAAGGACCAACAAAAATTTTCATTTTTAAACCATCAAATCCATATAGCCATTTGTTCCAAAACCAATGGAGTAAAATGTATCTTTTAAACACCAGAGTAAAACAATAACAATTAGTGTAGAAAAAACATTAGGGGATGATATGCAGTCAAGTCGGGCTCTTCCATTTGGAACTGGTAGTACCTAAATGTAACACCTTGTTTCGAGTCATTTCATAATTCGGGGCCGTGACCCGAAGATCAAGTATCATAAGGCTTCGAGCTTTGGGAAATAGATGTTTAGATCCATTTAGATCTGGGTAATGTAGACTATGTGATTCAAGAGTTCTTTTTGTGCTTTGGAGTCAAAGGGTAAAATGGGAAAAGTAGTGTTTTAGACTTCTTTTATGAATTAAAGATTTTAGTTTGATGTGTTTTAAGTCAAAAGTAGTTAGATAGGGTCGTAGAGCTCCTCAATACATTTCTGTGGATATAAAGATCTTCGAAAACGGAGTTGGAACGAAGAAGTTATGACCGTTAGAAGTTAGGAAGGTTTTGGACTTAGTCTAGTACGCTGGGCATACAAGAAGTACGGTGGGCGTACTAGGGCATCCCTGGTACGTTGGACGTACTAGGAGTACGGTGGGCATACACGATCAATGCCTAAATCCTATTTTCGTGGTTTGAGCCCTTTTTAAGCTCCGTAACTTCCCCAAATCCATTCCATTCTCAACCTCCAACTCTCCAACACCTTCCCTTGAAACCCTAGCCCCAGTTTGAGCATTGTGAGCAAAAAGAAGGTGTTTTTAGTGCTTTGGAGTGTGCTTGGTGCATCATGGAGAAGAAGGAGCTCACTGGAGAAGTGTTGGTTGCATTGGAGCTTGTATATCTAGACTTTGTTCACCTTGATCTTTCTTCTAGAGGTATAAATCGTGAATCTTGATAATGAATTTGTTAGATCTAGCTAGTTTTGGGTGTTATGAGCTTTTTATCACTTTAATGCATAAAGTTTAGATCTTGAAATTTTGTGAAGTTGTTATGGATAAAGTTGGAAACTTTATCCATCTAAACATCATATTGAGTTAGATCTAAAGGTTGGAGACTTGGACTTAATGGATTAAGTTGAAATATATGCTCTTTTGGTCCCTTTGAGACTTAAAAACTAGATCTTGATGGTTTGGACCATTATAATGGATAAAGTTGGAAACTTTATCCATTATGGAGCTTTTAGGATCCATAAAAATCTGATCTTGGTCATTCTATTCCTTCGATGTGTTGGAACCTGAAAGTCAACCTCTAGCAGTCCTAAGTACATATTCCGAAGTGTGTTGGTTCCGAAGGGAAAGTGCTCCGAAACCTGTCCGGAGCTGAAGAGAAAAAGAGGAGGGGTATTAAGAAGAGGAACACATTCCGGAGTAACCTTCACGTTTGGAATGTATGCTAATCCGGAAGAAGGCTATTTTGTCTTTTGTCATTAATTATCCTTGTATTGATGTAACGTTTCATAGGACTCAGCCTTTTGTTATATTAGACAATCAGAATGTCAGAAATAGTTATGTTGTCCAGTCCTATGTAAGTTACTTAGTTAATTCGATGTAACATTCTTTCCTATATAAATGAAGCATTCAATACAAGTAAAGGACGGATCTTTCACTCACTTTTGGCATTTACTCCTATCATATTTAAAACATTCTTCTTGTTCTTCATTTATTAACTTTACCTTGATCATTGACTACTTCTCCTCAATTAATGTCTTGATCATTTGTTGAACTGATTATCTAAGACTTGACTGGTCTCTCCAGTCTCGACTTGAACATTCATTAGCAAGCAGACATTGATCTCAAGCATTCATTCAAGGTTTGAGTTTTCAAACCTTGTCCCTGCGCATCGATCTTGTTCTCACAATTGGTATCAGAGCTTGAGTGGTTGTCCTTTGAATCCATAAGATCAGATTATAGTTGGATTGCATTTACCTTGGTATTTCAACCATTTCTGTGATAAGGATAAAAGTTCTTCTATATACCACTTTAGCTTGAAGATATCTTGACTTCAATGGCTGCTTCTAATCCTCAGCAAATGATTTCAATGCAAATCGCAAATAGCGTGGGTGGCCCTACACGTGCCCCATTGCTAGTTGTGGAAGAATATGATCATTGAAAAGTTAGAATGGAAAGGTTTTTACTAGCCAAAGATAAAGGTGAACAAATTTGGAGATCCGTCAAAGAAGGCCCTCATGTTCCTGTAAGAACAGTTGTAAGAGATGCAGCTGCCCAGCTCATGCGAGAAGATGAAGTTCGTCCAGCTCCTCTAACTGCAGATGATATCGAAAAACTGCATGCTGATAAAGTTGCCTTCTCAGAAATGGTGTTTGGTGTTCCTCCATCACTCTTTGAGCATATCAAGCTATGCAAATCAGCCAAAGAGATTTAGGACACTCTTCAGGATCTGATTGAAGGTTCCGAAAATATGACGGACAAGCACCTCACCTCGGTTTTCAATGACTTCGATACCTTCACCACTACTCCAGGTGAATCTGTAGCCTCAGCCTCCAACCGTTACCGAATCGTTGTCAACAACATGACTGCTCGTGGGATTGTTCGAACTCCTCTCGAGTACAATCTTAAGTTCATAAACAGTCTTGGTAAAGCATGGGGAAATGTAAAGTCTTGTCTTCAAAGCAATGGTTCCTTGAAAAAGTCAAAACTCTATCAACTTTTTGATGAGCTTCAAGGACATGAATCAAACGTTGCTCAAACCATAAGGGAACTTTCCGGAGGTCCTCTTGCTCTCGTCAGTTCCTTTGAATCAACCATTCCGAACTCATCTGCTCCGGAACCTTACAAACCCACTGTTCTATTAACTCAGTCATCCTTACCTACCTTACCCATACAAATATATCCTGCTGATGATTACGAAACCGTGTATTCCGAACTCCGTTTCCAACAAGAGTTCGCCTTACTCTCAATGAAATACAAACGTCCTTTCAATCCCTCTTACAAACCATACCAAAACAGATTCAGTGTTCCTCACCAAACCCATCCTCAACCATATTCCTCTTCGGAACCGAAACCAACTTCTGAAAATCCTCCTGCATACAAGCCTAACCTCACTAAACCAAACTCCGCTCCGGAATCTGCTCAAAATTCCAAATCGGACAAACCAAAGATCTTGTGTCATAAATGTGGTCATGCAAACCACTTTGCCCAAGATTGTCTAGCTGATGCTCCACAAAAACCAAAAGTCAAAGACTCAGCTTACTATGTCCGAAGAGCACAAGAAATGGCTGAAAGTGAGAAAGCCTTTGTTACTACGGTTTCAAGAGATGTCGAAGGATATTGGTCATCCGGAGATGATGATGACTTGGCGACTGGAAGAAATATGTTTCTGATGGCAAGACAAAAGGTTGAATGTGATGAAGGTTATTAGTCTTCTGGGTCCGAAGATGAAGATGATGTTGCTGAACCTCACTACTGCTACATGGCCACTAACGATCCACCAGGTCGAAGCATCGTTCAGTAGGTAAAATCTATGATCTCTGATAATAATTTTGATTTGACTTTATGTGAAACTTATCTGACCCAGATCCAAACAGATATGAACACCATCTATAAAGCCTATGAGTCTGCCATAGAAGCCAGTGAGAAGAAGGACTGTGAACTAAGTCGTCTTAGGTTGCGTTTTGAGGATAAGAAATTAAAAATCGAGTCTTTAGAGCATGAACTTGTAATGTCAAAAGATGAATGTATCATTTTGAAAGATAAATGTGAAATCACTTATTCTGAACGAAATATTTTGATTTCTGATAACAAACGTCTCAATGCTAAAATAGATGCTTTGCATAACTCTGTAGACATACTTGAAGCTGACATTCGGATGACTCATAATTTTCGTCATCCATGGTCCAAAGCTCCTGGTCTCGGAAGCGAGTTTCCGAAACCAATTGTTAGTTCCCTGAAGGAATTGAAAATTTTGACATTCATGGGAGAAGTTCCGAACATCAAACATTCGGACACCCCTGTTTCTCCCTTGTCACCACTTCCAGAGACTAAAGACCTTTTTGAGTCCCTAATTCCTGAGTTCAAACCGATAGTTGTCAAGTGTCCTGATTCCACGCCTCTTCCGCCTCTAATAAACCTGGACCTGAATCGGACCACAGAATTCCATTATAGTCTTCCAAATTGTGTAGACTATGTTCCTAAAAGTAATCACGTGAACAGCTGTGTGATTGAGGAAATTATTCCGGAAACAACTGAAACCAATGCCTCTAAGTTTGTATGGGCATCTTTAGATGATAAAGTTGAAGTCTCAAGCCAGGTGTCCTCTGATTCACGTGAATCAGATTCCTTAGTGCTTTCAAAGACCAAATTGGTTCCCATTACTCCTGAGTTTACGAATCCATTCAAAGGACAAACTTCTAAATCCTCACCTTATCCTAAGAGAAAACCAATGTTGAATAGGAAGGATGTTGTAGATCCCAAGGTAGAAGCTAGAAATGCTTACAAAAAGGAGGTTATGATTAGACAAAATTCCAGGTTTCTTAACAACTCTAAATCAAATTCATCCCGGAATTCCAACGCATCAACTCATTGTAAGAACTCCTTCATTCCTACTAGGATCCTAAAAATACCATCCGAACCTCTTGCTCGTCTGGAACCTAAGGAATTCCTTAGCTCCAATTCATCTCAAGCTCGTGTCAATGTCAAAACAATCCGGAATACTTCACCGACACCTCGAAATGTTTCATATGTCTTTATTGAAAAATCTGATGGCACAATTTTTAAACCTAGAATTTCAAGAAACAATGTGTCATCAAACAAATTCACAAGTACAAAAACAACTACTGTTTCAAAATCTTCAAAGAAAAATCTTGTGTGGAAAGTCAAAACATCTGTCAATAAAACACCAATTCCTGAGGAAAGAAAAATTGCCAATCCTCCGGATGTCAAAGGTCCGAAGAAGTCAGCTCCGAACCCACAAGTAGTTGAATGTGATTACTAGATAGATGAAAAAACGTTGGCCTTCTGTCTGTTCCCAAAAATCACAAATAATGTCACCCAGCAACACAAAGTTGTTCCCAAGCACAATCTAAGTCCAAAGCCCGTGCCTATGTCCCAAAATCTAACTCGGAGCCTAAAAACTCCATCACTCACTGATCTTTGCAGGCACTTTGTACTTCGGAGCAAGAAACAATATGGTATATTGATAGTGCTTGCTCCATGCACATGACGGGGCAGAAGGATTTTCTGCGAGATTTAAAGCTTTCTCCAAATGTTGGTTACGTGACATATAGCAACAACTCCAATTCTCAAATTCGTGGTTATGGAACTCTCACCAATGGAAACTTTTCTATTTCACATGTTGCTTATGTAGCTGATTTGAAACATAACTTGATAAGTGTTGCTCAGCTCACTGATTCAAGTCGTCGTGTGGAATTTTGCAAGAAGTATAGCTATGTGATGACTGAAGACCGAAAAGAATGTTTGATAAAGTCACTTCGCAACAAGAACATGTACCCGCTTGACATCAACATGATTATTGGCAAACCGCAACTCTGCCTTCTCTCCAAAGTTGTTCCTGACGTCAGTTGGTTATGGCACCGAAGGCTTGCCCATCTGAACTTTCGGTACATGAATGATCTTGTATCAGGCGAAATGGTAAGAGGTTTACCTCTTCTCAAGTTCGAAAATGATCATTTATGTGCTGCGTGTGAGTGTGGTAAGCAATCAAAGAAGGGTCATCCTGTTATCATAGAAAAGTCCATCTCGGAACCATTAGAACTTCTACACATTGATCTTTGTGGACCATCCACTGTAGAAAGTCTTCATCATAAGAAATACATTCTTGTGATTGTTGATGACTTTACAAGGTTCACCTGGGTCTTCTTCCTAAGGCTGAAATCCGAAACAGCCTCTGAGCTCATCAATTTTATCAAAGGAATAGAAGTTGTTATCAAACTCCCGGTCAGGAGAATCCGAAGTGATAATGGTTCGGAATTTGTTAATTCCACCATTGAGAAATTGTTCACAGAAAAAGGAATCGATCACAACTTCTCAGCTCCCTACACTCCACAACAAAACGGTGTAGTTGAAAGACGCAGTAGAACCCTTGTTGAAGCCGCTCGATCCATGCTGAACTATGCAAATTTACCACTCTATCTTTGGGCTGAAGCTGTATCCACTGCTTGCTTCACTTAAAATCGACGTATCATCAATCGATGTGTCAACATGACACCATACGAAGCAATGAATGGTCGGAAGCCAACAATCTTATTTTTGCATGTCTTCGGATGTAGATGCTTCATCAAAAACAACCGTGATCAGCTTACAAAGTTCCAACCTAAAGCTGATGAAGCCATCTTCCTTGGGTACTCTTCCAAATCAAAGGCTTACATAGTTCTCAACCGGAGAACTCGTGTTCTGGAAGAAAGTTTTGATATTACCTTTGATGACAACTTCGTTCAGAATTCTGGCCCCACTCACATCACAACTCACGTCATGGAGTCTGATGCTCCTCCGCCAGGATGTCCGAACCCTCAAACCATTCTTGAGGTTGACTTTGAAACTCTCTTTGGTCCTTCCGAAACCGCTCTTGATTCGGAATCTCGATCAAGACCATCTCTAATTCCAATTCCTCCTTCGGAAGCTCCAATTTCTCACAACCTCTCCGGTCCACTTCCAAGCCTCCCTCCATTTGATTCCGAACCATTTCAAGCTTATCAGGTTGAGGGGGAGAATAATGCAAATCCCTCTCTTGAATAAAATGTGGATGGCTTCCAAGATGCAGCTGCTGATTTCGATGACTCTAATCCTCTCAACATTGATGAAAATGAAAATTTCTTTGAGTTCCCTTCTGATGATGATGTTAACCTCTCTGGTTCAGAAGTTCAGGGGGAGCATCATCCCAATATTCAAATCATTCAGGGGGAGCAAATTAATTCCACTGTTGATGTAGGATCTACGGCTGCACAAGAACTCCCTCGATTACATGTTTGGACGAAGGATCATCCTCCGAACCAAGTGATCGGTAATCCTAATGTTGGTGTACAAACTCGCTCAGCTACCAACATCCAAAATGAATGTCATTTTTCAGCATTCATATCTGTCACACCCCCAAACCAAGGATGGCGGAAACGTCCGGGGGTGGAGGACTTCATGTATAGTATCACAACAACTAGTATAATATAGTGCTCAAAGTAAATACAACCATCATAAATATAATTGAAAAGGTTACACCATAGTATATGCTTACATGTTTCAAAATCAGTTACATTATGATGATAAAATGAACTGTTTGGCAATTTAACGTCCCATCCTCAAAATGCTGTTGGTTTCCTGTTTCACTGATTTCCTGAGAATACAAGTAGTTTTGAAACGTGTCAACAATTAAGTTGGTGAGTTCATAAGAGTTTTGTTTGAGGAAGAAACCGTTTTCCTTGTAAATGCGACAGAGTATGTTTCCAGAAAATCCAATATTTTCTTTATAAAAGTTATGAAATGAATGCTCCTATGTTATGCGATAATGTACCCTAGAAAGACCCATAGATTCCTTCTATAATCACCCAGCGTATATAAGTTATATAAAATTTAAGTTAAATAAACCGTTGAATATAGTGGGTCTGCCCTAGGTCCACAACCAAACAAGGAACAGGAGATAAGGCGGACCCACCAATTCTAAGTTGATTTCAATTCAATTTTATATGACTCTAACATGTACACTTAGCAATTATAGCTGAAAACTAACAATTCTAAATGATATGTAGTTTTAATACCATAAAACCATTTTTGTGTAAACCCGGTACTTTGTATTCGTACCCCGTTTATATGAAAACCCGGTACTTTGTAATATACCCATTTTTGTATAAACCCGGTACTTTGTAATGTACCCCTTTTATATGAAACCCGGTACTTTGTAATGTACCCCTTTTTGTATAAACCCGGTACTTTGTAATGTACCCCTTTTATATGAAACCCGGTACTTTGTAATGTACCCCTTTTTGTATAAACCCGATACTTTGTAATGTACCCCCTTTTATATGAAAACCTTTGGTAATGAGTTCGTAATGTAAATGAACCATAAACTATACCTATTATAGTTTATCATAATGTTTTTAATGTATGTGCAACCTAACTATACCTATTATAGTTTAGCATATTTGTTTGTGGGGATAAGAACCCTTTTCTATGTAAGTCGAATGTATAGCAAAAATATAACTATGTTTATCCTGCCTTGTTTTGTACTATTGGTAATGATGGAGGATTCTTACAATTCAGTGAGTATTTTCTGTTATATAATTATACCACAACAAGAAACACATGTAAAATATGAAATCCTCAAAGATTAACACTTTGCTCAACATGTTACAAAGTGTGATGAAAGTTATAAGCTGTTATCTAGTTTTTGACCTTTCTACACTGTTTTAGATAGAAAAATCATACGAAGTCAAAAACTGAATCCTTAAATTCTGAGAGTTCACAAAATGTGTCTAGTTTATTCATAATTTTTATTACGATTTTTAGAAGTCTTTAACTTGTGTTAAAATGTTAATATTCTCAGACTGGTCCGAATTTATTTCTGAAATGATAGGCAGTTTGTAAAAATCACCATAAATTGTATAAAAATCGTATGTAGATGTGCAAGTAGTCATTTTAAAGGTATGAACCTAAACTATTTGCATAGTAAACAGTTTTGAAAGATATTAAGTTTAAGATAGTCAAAACAGTCCGTGAATAAGACTCAACGTTTCTGATGAAAGCTGTTGTTTGAGTTTAGTTAAGTTTTTGGTGTTTTAACTTGTATTCCCCCCCTAAAACTTGAAGAAAACATGAAAATGTAGGGGTATGAACTCACCTTGAGTGATTTCAGTAGATGGATGATGAAGAAAAGAAGTGTTCAACTCAAAAACACTTGGGAGATGTTTGAAGATTTGAAGATCTAACAACAAATATGACGATATTTGTGTATGGAACTCATGATTTGAGTGAAGAAGTGTAAGGAAATCAAGTGAGGGATGAAACATCTTACCAAAGGTGGATGAAAAGCCTTAGAGCTCCTGGAAAATTCAAGAATTTGGAGAGGAGAGTGAGAGAGAAAAGTGTTTGCTCTTTGGTGAAGTGTGAGTGAAATGGGCGGAGAGATGAGGGTCTTTCTATCCTTGTGTCAAGGCACTTGGCTGAAAAGAGTGGGAAAAAGGACAATGAAATGACCAGGTATTGTGGAATAGTAACTGGGGATGGTCTTGGAGTGGGTATGGGAGGTAGCTTGTGTCCTTGCCCAAATGATAAGTCAACACTCCACTACATATCTTACCCACTATATTTTTAGTCTTAGATAATGATTACCCCCAAAATGTGATTAGATTACGGAAATATGGGGTCTTATATGTCAAAATATAAGTTTGGGTGAAAATCCCGCGTTAAAATCATGAAAAACGAGCTTAAAACGAAGTCGTGGTCGAAAACCGGGGAAAAGTTGCGAATATCCGAAGTTCAGGGTCGGAGGTTCGGTCCTAGCCATTAGAACTGAAAGTAGATGGGAACCGAGAGGAGGGTTCGGTCTTGAGCAGCTTCGCATGTGAACCTCGGAAGGAAGCGAGATGGAGCGAAGGTAGTATCTCGGACCGAAGGTAGTATCTCGGACCGAAGGGTGAGTTCGGTCCCTTAGCAGGTTCGGTTCAGGAAGGTGGTTTCGGTTCTCAAGAGGTTTCAGTTCCTTAAGGGAGGTTCGGTTCCTAAGAGGGTTCGGCTCCTTAAGAGGGTTCGGCTCCCTAAAGCTGTTTTTCGCGTAAACTTCCGTTTTCGAGCGGTTTTCGACTAAATTAAGGGTCGGGATGCCCCGAGTGATCATAAAAAAAGTTGAGAGAGATTTCACATACTTAGAGAGATTTGGGAGAGATTTCACACACTTGGAGAGATTTCTCATACAGAGAGAGATTTGGGAGAGATTTCACACATTTGGAGAGATTTCTCATACAGAGAGAGATTTGGGAGAGATTTCACACATTTGGCGAGATTTCTCATACAGAGAGAGATCTGGGAGAGATTTCACTCACTTGGAGAGATTTCTCATACAGAGAGAGATTTGGGAGAGATTTCACATACTTGGAGAGATTTGGGAGAGATTTGAGATAGAGAGAGATAGAGCGAGAGAGGTTTGAGAGAGACTTCGTTTGTGACCTTTTTGGATGTTTAGCTTCGCCACTCAAGGTTTGTAAACCTCGTTAGGCCTCGTTATGAATGCTATACGCCCTCGAGGGGTATGGAATAATGTTTTATTGAGTAGTTTCATCACTTGCCCTGATTAGGGTTTAGAATTTCCGAACACGTGAAAACTCTAAGTGATACTTTGTATTAAGATTGCGAGTTGTACAATAAGAACATAATGGAAACCCTAATATACAAGGGTTAGATGAGTTGACCGGTTTGACTCGTTGACTTTATTTGAGTTTAACTTGACCGGAAATTGACGGTTGTCACATCATCCCCCCGTTAGAAAGAATTTCGTCTCGAAATTAGTGTTTTGACTGGGACTTCAAGAATTTGGAGAAAGGATGGGGGAACCTTTCGTAGTACAAGAAATTGATATGGTGGGGACCAATCCGCCTGATGTTAAATGACAACCTTGGAATTTCTTATTGTAACTTGAGCTGAGTCGATTTAAAAGGAGTTATTGTTTTGGAAGGATAGTGTATTCTATGTGTGCCTTTATGCTCCCCGCTTTATTCTTGATATTACTACTCCGAATATTTTATAATGTAGTTAGCGAGTTCCAGCATTACGAATGCTTCAACAATTTGTGACGAAATTTGCATTATAAGTCCTACCAGATCTTTTATAATCGCTTGGTGTGAACTAGTCGTATATCATTAAGATTGCAAAGGCATTCGGATGGGTGACCCCGCCTTAAGCCCACAACCAAACAAGGAACAGAAAATGAGGTGGAATCACACATTCTAAGTCCATAGAATCTTAATGATATATGACCATAATGTTTACACTAGCCATCATAGATTGACTAAGGGGGAGATTGTTGGAACCTGAAAGTGAACCTCTAGCAATCCTAAGTACATATTCCGAAGTGTGTTGGTTCCGAAGGGAAAAGTGCTCTGGAACCTGTCCGGAGCTGAAGAGAAGAAGAGGAGGAGTATTAAGAAGAGGAACACATTCCGGAGTAACCTTCACGTTCGGAATGTATGCTGATCCGGAAGAACGTTATTTTGTCTTTTGTCATTAATTATCCTTGTATTGATGTAACATTTCATAGGACTCAACTTTTTGTTATATTAGACAATCAGAATGTCATAAATAGTTCTATTGTCCAGTCCTATGTAAGTTACTTAGTTAATTCGATGTAACATTCTTTCCTATATAAAGGAAGCATTCAATACAAGTAAAGGACAGATCTTTCACTTACTTTTGGCATTTACTCCTATCATATTTAAAACATTCTTCTTGTTCTTCATTTATTAACTTTACCTTGATCATTGACTACTTATCCTCAATTAATGTCTTGATCATTTGTTGAACTGATTATCTATGACTTGACTGGTCTCTCCAGTCTCGACATGAACATCCATTAGCAAGCAGACATTGATCTCAAGCATTTAGTCAAGGTTTGAGTTTTCAAACCTTGTCCCTGCGCATCGATCTTGTTCTCACACCATGCAAGTGTCATGATGTCTTAATGGATTAATAAGTTAGGGTTTTGGATTTTGGACCTTTTCTAGAGATGGAAAGTCATAAAGGTGAGAATTTTATGACTTAGAATGATGTTATAGGACTAAATCTGAGTGTTGGATGAAAGGAATTTAAGAGAATAATCACTTAATGGAAAAGTTCCATTTAACTGAGTACGTTGGGCGTACCTTTGAGTACATTGCACATACTCATGTGGAGTCTCGTCCCTGGATGGTGAGTACGTCATGCGTACGAGCTGAGTACGCTGGGCGTACTCAACCTGAAGTTGGACTTGTTGACTTTGACTTCCGCTGACTGTTGAATTTTTGACCATGTTTGACCTTGGGTCAAACTTGATGATTTTGGGGTATTAATTAAGATTTATCTGGTTCTGGTGTTTGTGGGTTTGCGGGTGCAAGCAATGCAGAAAAGGGATCGTATCGTTGTGTTTCAGAGTTCTTTGATTCAGGTGAGTCTTCTCCCTGTAGTAATGAGTCGAAGACACCAATGTCGGCTCACTAAATTGTGTATGTAGGATGCTAGTTGTCTTTGTGACTCTTGCATGTTTGTATAAGCCTGTGTGGTAGTGTATATGTGCATACCAGTTGGGTCTGATTTGTTGTTACTATGATATGTGTTACTGTGTACTGACACTTCGGGTAGTCTCCAGGGTTGTTGATAACCAACCGGGCGTGCTGGTTGCCCACTGAGACTTTGGGTAGTCTCTAGAGTTACTGATAACCCACAACACATGCTGTTTGCTCACTGAGACTTCGAGTAGTCTCCAAGGTTGCTGATAACCCATAACTGTTTATTTGTGTTGTGTTGTATGTGGTATTTTGGGGAACTGACTAAGCTTTGTGCTTATGATTTGTGGTTTAAATGTTTTCAGGTTTTCTTATAATAAAGGAGGGGCACAGATCGATTGCATCACATCAATGGGAGACTTGTGCACGTGATAACTTTTGATGATACGCTGATAAATGTTTTATGATTAAATGGTCCTATTTATGATTTTGTATTTTTGATTTGAATAAACACTTAAATTTTTAATTGAAAAATGTAGGTTGAAATTTGGGGCGTTACAAGTTGGTATCAGATTTGGGGCGTTACAAGAGCCTTGTTGTGTCTTAGTGCCAGTCGACTCCACTACTCGAATGATGCTTGCTTTGTGCTTTGTGGGACCCATATTGATGTGAGTTAACTACCAAATTAATATGTTAAGTTACATATAGTAAGGGTTAAATAATATTAGAGTGATTGACCTGGCCTTATTGCACAACTCTCGTTTGAGTCTAACCATTTTAGGGTTGAGTCTCTTAGTCAAAGGATTATCTAAGCCTTGTTAAATGTAATTGTATTCATAAAGTCGTTAATTGAAATTAGTAGAGGTACTTCAACAGATGATGGCAGGGTGAGGTGGGAATCTTAGGAGAGCCTAGGAAGCGCTTTAGTGCGAGTGGTGCGCTGTTTAGCATATTTTGGAGGGTATCATTATGAGGAAGTGATTTAAAGGATTCAGGATGATTATGAGGAAAGTACAAATATGTGTGGAATGTAGTATTGGGCCCGTACTACTGGAAGCACATGATCCGTACTCGAATCAAGGAAAGTCCCAAAAAGTCTTAGCGGCTGGGTGAAGGTAGGAACATGGTTTGGTACCATGAATCCGTTGTAGTATTTTGGGTATTATCAACTTTTTGGCTATGACTGTCCGGGAAGAAGACATGTCAGGTGATTGTTTGGTCCTTAATGGCCATGTCATTTGGGGTTGAAGGGGGGTAGACCTAGATGAGTAGTTGATTTCAAGGTCTTCGGGGCCTTACTTGAGGAAGTTCCAGTCAGAGTCGCAGGACTCAAGAAATGAACGATTGGGATGAGAGACTTGAGGATTGCAGCCTTGAGGTTGGGTGATTGGCTGATGGCTTATGATGTCATTTTCTATGATGAAGGTTTTGTTCTTCTAGTTTTCTGTGTCGGGGAAAAGAGAGAACGAGCATATGATTTCGGAGATTAGAGGATGACCCAGTGGGGGAAATCGAGAAAATTTCATATGTGGAAAGAGAGTCATTTTCGTGGAGACTGTACAAAATGGGAACAAGGGTATGCCTTCTTTGAATTCAGTTAGAGCGTGTTTTAACAGGTGGTTCCAGACGATCAGGAGAAGTGAATCGGGAATGACAACTTTCATTGTCTATGTTGTGAAGATGATGTCTCTTGTTCAGAAATTCTTGCGATGAGGGATGGTTAGGGATTCAGAGGAAAAATGTATGGTAACCCATTTGGTCTTGGATAGAGAATCGTGTTGGGTTTTAAGCATTCTAACACTACTATGGTGTACATGCAACCCTATAAACCTTGGATCTATGTTTTATCTATTATACATGCAAATATTAACTATTCCAAGGTTTCATCCTAACTAGCATATTATGAAGCACCTATATTACAAAGTTCTAGTTAGATGACATACCTTTTGATGTAGCTTGATGTCTTCAAGCTTTAAGATCTTAGCCCCAATAGTGTGGAAGCCTCAAATGGAATCACAAATCACCAAAACACCTTGGAAGAACTTGAGAGAATATGTATGCACACTAAAATCGGCCCACTCTTATTTTCACACACTTGTGCCAATTTTGTGAGCCAAGGACCCCTTTATATATTATGGAGGATTAGGGTTACATCCATGTAAACCCTAATACCCATGACCTTTCATTTACATAGGATCCATGGGTTAAAAGCTCTATGAACCATCCATGAAAGCTTAGCCCAACCTAAATGAACTTGGCCCATTCCATATATATAAGAGTCCATATTTAATAAGTTCTTTTTCATCACTTAATTAATTCTTGATCAATACTAATTAAATAATATGATTCCATATTAATATATTAGAACTTATAATATATTAATATAAATCATAAATATACTATTCTCAAAAGACTATCCATATAAATTGTGCCGGTGAAGTGCAACCCAAATGGACCATGCCGGGTCGGCTCAAGTACATACCAAATATAGTTATGGACTTAGACATTAATCCAACAGTCTCCCACTTGGATAAGTCTACAACTATTATTGAGTATGACTTCAAAACCTAACTGGCAATCGTAGCTCTTAAAGCCGCTGTCGAACTCTGACCTTGTCAATGACTTGTCCATTAGATAATGGATTATATATTCCTCCATTCTAGATATCATATGGACTGAGACATGGATTATAATCATTCTCTCTGTCCATTTGTTGTTTCCCGATTTTCGATTTATGATGACTAACTGATTGAACAAATCAAATCAGTCCTGGCTTGGCCAAGCACTCACATGTGTCATCGCTAAATCATCGAGGGGCCCACAGATATCGCTTTTATCCCGAAGGTAAAAGGAATGGATAAACTTCGACTCATATGGCTTGTTCTACTACTTGTTGAATCATACACAAAGGCACGTTTTATAACATCGAGTTACCAAATGCGTTTTCATGCAATCAATGTATAACCAACTCATAGTAACAACTGATATCTCTAGGTTTGAAGAATATAAGATATTATCGTCTCATGATCACTCGTGATAAAATCCATGAAGTGATTCAAATGAGCGCGGGTTGAATCCAATACTCAGAACTTATGAGCACTCATGAGTGTTGTAGCACCACTTTGTCCACCAACTTGGACCTCTACAAACCAACCCATGACAGTCTTGATTCATATCTACTTCCAACATATGACCGACTGTGGATGGTTTGAATAACTTAATCATTCAGGAAGAGCGACTTAGTTATTCTGGAAGTCAAAACATGCAAAGTGAAACACAAGAATAAATGAATCAAATATGGTATCAAACCCTATGAATATAAATAAACACTTTTATTTATCACCATACTGATTACTCATTATTCATTGTTTCGGTTTTATCAACTTTATACTTGAATTAAAAACACTAGTTGTCCCATGCTCCAAGCATGTACACTATGTTTTTCTTAAACAATAGCTTTGCGATACACCAAGTATGCACTCTATGTTTGTCTATGATCCTTACTTTGTGAAATAAACCAATTGAACATAATTTCAATGATTCTAATTTCACACTCCCAAATCCTTATCGAAAAATGTGAGAATTTCAAATTCCTATCATTTATCGAAATCTGTTTAGATTTTAAACTTATATGCACTGACCCTCCTGTAATGAATATGTACAAAGTCACAAAGACTTGTCAACAGTCATTATAAGGTATTCCAACGAAGATCAACTCCATGGAAACTAAGTCTCATATTCAAAGTACATTGCTTTGGACATGCTTCTTGCATTAAGTTTTCTAATCTTACACATATAACTTCCACCTATGGAGACAACTCCATATTCTCATTTTGACTATCACTTCTGAATAAGAGATGCCTCTTTTCAGAATATGTCAATATGGTCCTTCCAAAATTAGCACTATACTTCCAACTGTCCCTGAGCAACCAATCTTTGGTAAACCTCAGATTGTCCTCGACAATTGCTTAATCATTTTAGTCATATCCAATTCTAGACCTTTTCCCTTCTTAATGCCTCTGGGCATTTGGAAAAATTTAGAAATGACAAATATTATAGCACATGCAATCAATCATGTACCCAAAGCAAATGGTACACGATTCATGATGTCTCACATAAAGACATGATTCCAGACCAGTCTTTTGCTACAATATTTTTATTTGCCATGTTTTCAAAATTTGACTATGAAGAGGGATGCCGTAATCATAATCGAATTTTGAGAACGCAATATATAGAATTTCCTTAAGTTGAACCAATCCAACATGAAATTCATATATATATTCTTGACTAAAGATGATTAAGGTCTCAATCTAAGCCTTTAGAACTGAAATGAAGTATATCCTCTCCCTTAATTATAGCAAAACAACTTTTTCAATCCTTGCAGCCTCACGAATTGAAACTTTTGTTTTCTATAATTAACATTGCTAACTTGCAACACTAACAGTAATTATCATGCTCCCACTAACATGATGATTATTAGCATAACACTTATGCTCCCACTAGCTTTGACATGTACTCAGAAATCATCTGGACTTCTAGAAATCAATACTTTATTGACTTTCTTACCAAAGTTCAGATTTCTGATACGAGATGCTTTGATAAAACTTTATCAAAATTATACACCTTTCCTTAGATAGCATGCATGTGTGTCTAAACAATTTCAGAACTATGAAAAGGGATGCCGTAATCATAGTCTCAATTGTTTAGACCTTTTGCCATCTGCTTCAAATCTACTTGGTGGAAGTGTTTCCTCACCATCATTTTCATGAATCGGAGAGAAACCTTATGACCCTTAGATTTTATGGTGTATGTGTTCTTATCCATGTGAATCATCAAAACCATAGTCACAAGACAAGGATAATGACAAATACAAACTCATATGGACTGAACTTATGCAATCTTAACTTCTTGCCACCTGGCAGTACAGGGCCTGCCATTGATTCCAAGTTGTTACGCAACCAATTGAGAACTTTCAGAACTCCTATGCAAAGTCAACTTGAATAGGAAAAGAAATGTCAACACGATAGGTTATACACCTCAAGTCGTGTGCTAGTGAAGAATTCCAGGTTTTATTCTTGATTAGGTCTTGAAACTTTCAAGAGCTTTAGGGCTCCCACTGTCCTCTTGACATATAAGACTCACTTGCCAAATATACAAGAGATAGTGCGGATTCTTTATCAAGACAAACACTTCACACACTTGGCCTAAGTTGGTCTTTGTTTAACCCAAAACATCACAACTTACCAATTTCAAATGTACAAGAGTAGGACACTTTTACTCTTACATTTGACAAGTGTTATAAACCTTTCTTTAAGATATGTCACTCAACTTATAGTCTTGGAGTATGACTCTAAGACTTGTTTTGGAACGAGGTATGAGTCATCTTCTTGATTTAACCATTTCAACAATTCATGACTCCTCTTCTTAGCCATAGAATGCACTAAGATGTCCTTAGAAGACCAATTGTGATGTGGTTCTTTAATCATTAAGATGATCACAAAACATTATACTAAAGTACTATCCCATCTTTTTAGATTTGAGAAACTTTAATCTTTCTGCCTAATTTGATTCTTCTCATTCGTTCTGCCATACATCGAGACTTTTCCAATGCTTCAGAATTATACTTAAACTTATAAGTATAACCATATTTACTAAACTTTAGTAAATCATGACGAATAGTCTTAACGAGCTTTGTGGTGGACATGACCAGTGCACAAGAATGTGTACTCGATCCCTTTAGTCCTTCACTTGATTCACACATCCATGTGAACAAGTCTTAATTTTCCAATGCTTGAAAGTTCTCATTCATCATACTATTCAACTTGCATGATTCCAAGTTTCTATCCAACTGAAGCCTTGGGAATGAGAATCTTTCCTTATTTGGTAATTTATGACACTACCACAAACGGAAGAATTAAGTCCATTTTCCAATATTGCTATCAATGGAATCATATAAACAACCATTTTTCACAAATGCCACTGTAAGGATATTTAAAATAAATATAAAATTAAAACCTTTTATTTTATTTCAAAACTTTGCCGAAAAAACTTATCCTTACAACGCAAATGCATATGAAAAACGTGTTGTTATCTATTCCTAAGCAATATATCATAACTCCTAAGTAACAGCTCAAAAATTCTGATGCGATCGAAATCCATCTTCGTGATCAGAATCAGCATGTACTTCCTTTAAGTTTCTTCACGTTTCTTTGATTCTTAAAGCATCAACATGTGACCCAGTCACATCATGTAATGAGAATCTCATAACAGAAACTTAACAGAGTTAGATAGTGGACTTTTACCTGAAGAAGAGTCAAACTTCTTGACTTGATCAACCTTTTGATCTTTCAGGTAAATAGGCAGCTTCGCAATCAATGCCCCTTCCTTTGGTAAGGTAAACATATAGACTCTTTGGTAATGGGACTATCTCAGACTTAGCCTTTCTCTTTACCATTTGGTCAACCGGGTTGACTATGGCCAATCCCTTTCCATTGGGAAGAGAATGCTTTTTCCGGATTTCCAGTGTCACCATTGTCACTGTCCATAAAGTTTTTGGGAAGTTGATCTTCTAATCAAATTTGCTTACTATCGTTCCAAATCATTGTTGATTCAGCAGCACCAAGCAAATAGATATGATCATTAAGGTTCATGTCATAGTCTGTTTCATAGTAGTCCCAAAGGAACTCACTATGTGACTTAGAAAGTGATTGAACATCCAACTTTCTCAAGACTTTGACACCCGACTCTCCCGGCTTGTCAATATGTGACTTCATCTCCAAGATGCGATCACACATAGACCTTGCTTGCTAATAGGGATTGAGTGACCTTTGAACTTGTGGGTTAGGGAGAATAATTGGAGGAGGTGGAGGAAGTAAAGTTCCAAGAGATTTGGGAAGATCATATATGTCTGAGCTAGACATATTTTGGGAGATATTCAAGATAGTTGAAGGTAGGTAAAGTCCTTAATATAACACCCAACATGAAATATTAAGGCTAGGATCCAACAACCTATTTATAACTGGAAGAGGGATGCCGTAATCCAAGTTATAAAATAGTTGAAGGTAGGTAAATGACGATTTACCAATTTCCACCATAAAAAAACAAAATATAATTAAGTTTTAATTGGATTTGAAACTCCTAGATCTTTTGAGATTCATTGAACTTTTCAATGGCATGTGTCAATCTCGAGTGTGCCCTTCAGGTTTTGTGACTGGGATGCCGAGGATCACAAAACAAGGTGTGAAGTAACCATGCAAATATACTTGGTACCCTTAATATTTACCCCTCAATCGATGTGCCGGTTAACCACACATACTCCAACGATACTATGATAAACATTAAGTTACCCTTTGCCTACCTTGTTAAGTCCAGGTTAATGTGCCGGTTAACCACACACGCTCCACTAACAGCTTAAACAAAGTGCAAAGTGTAATTTCATGGATTAGCACCTTATTCACATTTTCCTAAGTAACTAAGATTGGGAATTTATAAGTGTTTAGTTACTTAGTATTTATCATTATACTTATAATGAAGGGAGAATTATAGTCCTTGTCCTACCTGTTCGGCTAACGACCCTCCATCGGTCAAGGAAGCGGTGAGTGAGAGTGGACACCCATTAAACTGCCATTTTATAGGCAGTAACCTTATACCCCCTTATAGACCGACTTCGTGAATGAGGCCTACTAATGGTAAGACGACTTGCTCTTATACATATAATATATTAAACTTTTGATATTATAATAGTATAAGGGTGTATTTTAGACATTTAATATACTTGGTGGTTTAATCTATTAATTAAACTAGACTTTTAATTTAATTAAACTCAAACCATATATTTATGGATTAATAATACTCTTTTAATTAAACGCTTTAATTAACTATTAATAAAGTCCATAAGAGTTAATTTGAACTATTCAACAAAACATCATAATTCCAATTATTAAACTCAAAATTAAAACCATTTAATTAATTGTTTAAGTTATGAACCCAAGAGTTTTAGAATTCAATTCTTTTTTTCATAAAAAACTTTTCTCAAATTCCAAAACTTGAGGGCAAGTTTTGTAATTCTTGAAAACCTTTGGATTCCATAACTTATGGAATTAATGGTGTTTTATGATGAAACTTTCCATGTTCCATAACTTAAGAACAAGTTATGGAATTCTTTAAAACATTAACACCAAATTTTGTAACTCCATAAAAACTTTGAATCAAATTTTTTTTTTAAAAAAAACTTTCATATCCATAACTTATGGAAGTTTCAAAAACCCTTAAGATCACAACTTTAAAAAAAACTTTTGAGCTCCAAAATTTTATGACAAAATATGTAACTCCTTAAAACATTTAGATCAAACTTTTAAAACTAATAAAATAATCATATCATTTTATCTTTTACTAAATTTGACCTAATTCAACTCATATAACAAGTGATTCAAATTTTACAAATAATTCGTTTTTCCACAAAACAAGTAATTATCTTAAAATTTGACAAACGTCATGTTTTTTTTTTCCTTTTTTTTCAACTTGAAAATAAAACATTTGCATCAATATAACAGAAAACAACCTGGCTCTGATACCACTGTTGGGTTTTAAGCATTCTAACACTCCTATGGTGTACATGCAACCCTATAAACCTTGGATCTATGTTTTCTCTATTATACATGCAAATATTAACTATTCCAAGGTTTCATCCTAACTAGCATATTATGAAGCACCTATACTACAAAGTTCTAGTTAGATGACATACCTTTTGATGTAGCTTGATGTCTTCAAGCTTTAAGAGCTTAGCCCCAATAGTGTGGAAGCCTCAAATGGAATCACAAATCACCAAAACACCTTGGAAGAACTTGAGAGAATATGTATGCACACTAAAATCGGCCCACTCTTATTTTCACACACTTGTGCCAATTTTGTGAGCCAATGACCCCTTTATATATTATGGAGGATTAGGGTTACATCCATGTAAACCCTAATACCCATGACCTTTCATTTACATAGGATCCATGGGTTAAAAGCTCCATGGACCATCCATGAAAGCTTAGCCCAACCTAAATGAACATGGCCCATTCCATATATATAAGAGTCCATATTTAATTAGTTCTTTTTGATCACTTAATTAATTCTAAATTAATTCTTGATCAATACTAATTAAATAATATGATTCCATATTAATATATTAGAACTTATAATATATTAATATAAATCATAAATATACTATTCTCAAAAGACTATCCATATAAATTGTGCCGGTGAAGTGCAACCCAAATGGACCATGCCGGGTCGGGTCAAGTACATACCAAATATAGTTATGGACTTAGACATTAATCCAACAAATCGGTGCTATGAATGGACTATCAGAGTTATTGTTTGTTCATCTACATGGGATTCTTGATGATAGAGGTGGTTATGACTGGGAAGTTTCTGGGGTCTTCATATGAGATTCAAAATGTCTTTGAGTTCGCTGGGGTTTTATTTGGAACATCACCTTGCATTGTGTTATACATTCCAAGAGTCAGGGATGGTACGTACATGGCTGAGCCGGTTTGAAGTGTAGTTTTATGCAACGTCAGTTGGTGATAGCTCGAACCCAAGTGGGGGAGAACTGGATATGTCACTTGGAAGATCATCGACCTGTTCGAGTTCATGGTTCCAAAAGAATGGGTTTCAGGGATCGGCGGGTCGGATAGGCGAGACTTTGGTTTGAACGAGGGTGAAGAGCAAGTTTCCATAAGATGTATGTGCTCTTAAATACATGAGTTGTCTTCACGACAGGAGGTTGTTGGTCAAGGAGACCATTGTAGCCGGTGGTCCCTTTCGGTAAGGCTGATGTTAGGTCGCTCGGTTCAAGCATTGGTTTTTGAAAGATTTGTCAGATCGATGTATAAATTACTACATATAGTCCAAGATAAGTAGTGGTTGATCTGTCAATCAACTTCAGAGTTGGGTATATGTAGTTCTACATGGGTTTAGTTCAGTGGAAAACATTGGATTATTTTTTTGTTGTCAGTGTATTCTTGATCGTTGGTTGTTCTCATTCATTTTCTATAGTTGGGATACTTCGAAGGTGTCGAGCCACATTAGTTGGAGGTCAGTGGATGTGACAACCAATCGTCATGTTCTGTTTATGGAATATCATGGCTTCTGGGTACGTTTGCCCTGAATTGCTGGATTGTAGAATTATTGTCTATAGTAGACTCGGGTTTGATGCGGTAGTAAGCACAACATTGAAGTGATTATCTATTTGCTCCAATTGTGGGTCTACGGGTTCTTTGTCATCAGTTGGGATTGCACAAGGATGTGGAATTGTATCCATGGAAGGTACTTTTGGATACGGAAATCTTTTATCAAGAATAGTAAAGTGTTTCATCTGGATTGGGGTGTGGGCATCCGATATTGTTTGGTCTTGCGATCTTAGTTCAGCAAGCTCAATATGGTAGTGGTTGGATAGGGAGAGTATGAGATGGCTTGGTAATCCAATGATTATGAGATTATCAGAATGTAGATGAATCCAAGTGAAGGATGGGCACTTGGGACTGTCGAGGATAGTTCCAAGTGTGTGCTATTTTAGAATTTGTACCCATGTCAAGGATTTGGATCGGTATATCTGAAGGGAGCGCCAGGGTTCCTTGAGGTCAAGAAGAATCCAAGATAGGTCAGGTTGTGAGTATGGGGAAAGCTACCGTTGGGTTATCGAGGCTTTGACCGGATAATCAGGTGGTGCTGATAAGATATTGTTTGATTAATAATTAACTGGGAAAGCAAGTCATCATGGTATCGTCCTAAGTCAACTAGAGAGCCAATTCTGGTTGCGGGGTTCAGGGTTAAGCAAGGCAAAGCGTTCACTGGTCAGTGGTGAGCATCGGAACAAATGATGAAGGATTTGGGGTCTAAAGCACGACCCGAACACCTGATAGAGTCTGGTAGGACAAGGCTTTGACTTATAGTGTTTTTGGTTAATATGCAGTTGTGGGAGTGATGTAAGACTACAGAGCAGCCATAACATTCACCAAGTTAGTGTGCGGTTGTGGGAGTGATGTAAGACTGCGGAGCAGCCGTAGCATTCACTAGGATAGGATGCGGTTGTGGAAGTGTTGTAAGACTGCGCGGTGGCCGTAGCATTCACTTGGTTAACAAGTAGTGATAGAAGTGTTGTAAGACTGCAGGGTGACCTGTAACATTCACCTGGTCCATGAGCAGCTGTGAGAGTGTGATGAATCTACGATTTGGCTCATAGTTTCCTCCAGGTAGGATTAGACCATGGCAGGATGGATAGTGAGACTGTGGGAAGGCCACAAAATTTATGTAAACAAGGAAGGTTGTGGACCATATGGGGTCGGTTGTGATGTAGGACTACAAATAGGCGTGTAACATTCATTTAGAGAAAAATAATTTACGTTGAATCGGTGTGATGGTGGTTATGTCATCCCTGGTTAGAACAGGAGGGTTGTTGAAGCCTTATATATAAGTAGGTTAGGGTAGCTTTTCCAGACAGACTATTAGACAGAGTCTCATGGTGTAGTCGTTTGAAAGGATGTCGTTTTAACGACTGGTCGGAAATCCGGTGCTTCAGATAACTGGTAGATCATCTCGGAGCTCAAAAGATCTTGGATAGATCGGAAATATGAATGTTGGAAAAGCAAGATAATTTAAGGTCGTAAGGATTAGATTGCGAAGTGGATCCATATTGGCTGTGATTCAGAATGGTTTTGCATGTCGAGAACTCAGATAAGATATTGGATTCCTGGTTTTGAGCTGAGTAGTGATGTTGTCCTTTATTGGTTAAGGTCAACGAGAGCAAGGATTCGTTTGTCGTTAGTATGTGGGTTCTGCTAAGGATGGGTTCGATTATTGGAAGGCTATCGTATGTTAGGGTCAAATTTTATCAAGGATTTGTAGGTTGTGGTCGGATCATCTGATTTCCTGAAAGGTAGCATGGAGTGATTTCAAGGACGAAATCTAATTTAAGTGGGGGGGGAGTTGTAACACCCTATTTCGAGTCGTTTCATAATTCGAGGCCATGAACCGAAGATCAAGTATCATAAGGCTTTGGGATTTGGGAAGGAGAGGTTTAGACCCATTTGGATGTGGGTAGTGTAGATTATGTGACCAAAGAGTTTGGTTTGTGCTTTGGAGTCAAAGGGTAAAATGGGAAAAATGGAGTTTCAGACTTCTTTTATGAATTAAATATTTTAGTTTGATGTGTTTTATGTCAAAAGTAATTAGATAGGGTTGTATAGCTGCTCAATACCTTTTTGTGGATATAAAGATCGTCGAAAATGGAGTTGAAACGAAGAGGTTATGATCGTTAGAAGTTAGGAAGGTTTTGGACTTAGTCTAGTACGTTGGGCGTACAGAAAGTACACTGGGTGTACTAGGGCATCCCTTGTGTGCTGGGCGTACCAGGAGTACGTTGGACGTACCCGATCAGTTCCTAAACCCTATTTTCATGGTTTGAGCCCAATTTAAGCGCCTTAACTTCCCCAAACCCATTCCATTCTCTGCCTTTACCTCTCCAACACCCTCCCTTGAAACCCTAACCCTAGTTTGAGCCTTGTGAGCAAAAAGAAGGTTTTGTTGAGTGCTTTAGAGTGTGCTTGGTGCATCATGGAGAAGAAGGAACTCATTGTAGAAGTATTGGTTGCAATGGAGCTTGTAGATCCATAGTTTGTTCACCTTTATCTTTCTTCTAGAGGTATAAATCTTGAATCTTGATGATGCATTTGTTAGATCTAACTAGTTTTGGGTGTTATGAGCTTTTGGTCACTTTAGTGCATAAAGTTTATATCTTGAAAGGTTGTGAACTTATTATGGATAAAGTTGGAAACTCTATCCATCTAAACATCATATTGATTCAGACCTAAAGGCTGGAGACTTGGACTTAATGGATTAAGTTGAAAGAGATGCTCTTTTGGTCCCTTTGAGACTTAAAAACTAGATCTTGGTGGTTTGGACCATTCTAATGGATAAAGTTGGAAACTTTATCCATTATGGAGCTTTTAGGATCCATAAAAATGTGATCTTGGTCCTTCTATTCCTTCCATGCAAGTGTCATGATGTCTTAATGGATTAATAAGTTAGGGTTTTGGCTTTTGGACCTTTTCTAGAGATGGAAAGTCATAAAGGTGGGAACTTTATGGCTTAGAATGATGTTATGGGACTAGATCTGAGTGTTGGATGAAAGGACTTAAGAGAATAAGCACTTAATGGAAAAGTGCCATTTGACTGAGTACGCTGGGTGTACCTTTGAGTACGCTGCACGTACTCGTGTGGAGTCCCGTCCCTAGATGGTGAATACGTCAAGCGTACGAGATGAGTACGCTGGGCGTACTCAGCCTGAAGTTGGACTTGTTGACTTTGACATCCTTCGAACGTTGACGTTTTAACCAAGTTTGAACTTGGGTCAAACTTGAGTATTTTGGGGTATTAATTATGATTGTATCTGGTTCTGGTGTTAGTGGGTACGCGAGTGCAAGCAGTGCAGAAAATGGATCGGATCATTGTATTTCATAGTTCTTCGATTCAGGTGAGCCTTCTCCATGTGCTTGTGAGTCGAAGGTACTAATGTCGGCTCACTAAATTATGTATGTAGGATGCTAGCTGTCTTTGTGACTCTTGCATGTTTTTATGAGAATGTGTTGTAGTATATATGTACATACTAGTTGGGTCTTATTTTTTGTTACTATAATATGTGTTACTATGTACTGTGACTTCAGGTAGTCTCTAGAGTTGCTGATAACCCACCGGGCATGCTGGTTTCCCACTGAGACTTCAGGTACTCTCCATGGTCGCTGATAACCCACAGGGCGTGCCGTTTGCTCAGTGAGACTTCGAGTAGTCTCCATGGTTGCATATAACCCATAGCTGTTTATTTGTGCTGTGTTGTATGTGGTATATTGGGGAACTCACTAAGCTTTGTGCTTACCATTTGTGGTTTAAATGTTTTCCTGTAAAATGTCCATCGGCAACCTTACGAAGGCATTGTATGACATTGGTGCTGCCCAATGTTCTTTCCTCATGAATAGTCATTAGTCAACACTTAACTAAGGGTAACAATAGCCATTAGTGAACAGTCTGAAATGAGAATACAAGACATAACCACTTGAAGGTTTGGTGGGTCAAAATATATTAGAAGACTACTCCTTTTGAAGACTCATGAATAAAAGATATGGGTTTTAGTAACAATACCAAAGATGTGAGAATACACAACAAAAGGATAATAAGTACAAAAGGTAAAAGAAAAAAGGACAAGTTATTTTTGTGACAACTGGCAAACTAGGAGCCAAGCCAAGTCAAAAGATGTATTATACATAAGCACAACCACATTGTAACCTTGTTGCATTAAATCACCATTAGTCATGAGGGCATGCTTTTACATGTTTATATATGCTTATATATATATATATATATATATATATATATATATATATATATATATGTTTATATACGTTGATATATTTATATATACTAAATACCATGTTGAAATAGGATAATATGAGTCAACATAAGTCAAAAGGTTAAGTTAAAATCCAAATTAAATACCTTACATATGAGATTTTCGGTTTAGGGAATCTAAAAACTTTGAGTTTTCGGTTTAGGGTATCTTGGATCAAGTTGAGTTTTCGGTTTTGGTTATGGCCGAAATCACCTTGTGCCTTCCACTATGACCGGAATCACCCATTTATGGGTGATGCCAAACTGAAATCAAGGAGATTTTGGTCTTGGTTAGGCCGAAATCAACATGAAAGTGGCCAAGTGGTGCCACTTGATTGGATATTTAACTTCCCAATGAGATAATTTCACATTTCAATGCAAACATCACCTCATAATATTATCTTATTACCTTCCTATTTAAATCACCAAATGGAGTTCATTTCACACTTCCAGTAAACGAAAATTCTCCACATTGCTCTCAACCTCAAACTCTTTTCCTTTCAATACTCATATTCAAACACTTCCAGGAGCACATTTCTTCAAGTTTGATCCTTAACTCATTATTGTAAGTCGTATATAACTCTAGTGTTTTTTCAAACATTTCATGGTTAGTATCATCTAAATCACACATTATCATGTGTTTAAAACTATTAGGGTTACGACATCCTTCCCGTATTCTAACTCAAAGTTCACCATTGTTGTCTCGTTATCAAACCGCAACTACATATAAGGTGAGTTCATACCCCTACATTTTCAAGACTTTTTCTATGTTTTTGGGTGGGGAATACAAGTAACACACAATAATATTTTCTTTATAACGCGGACATTTTGAATACGTTACTATACTATTTTACGAAAAGCGTTAAATACATGAAATGGTTTTACTATCAATCGCGTATGATTTCACGAACAACATTTTGAAAATCATTACATTATCCGTACAAATATATATATATATATATATATATATATATATATATATATATATATATATATATATATATATATATATATATAGGGTTAGGTTATAAAGTGGATTGTAACTATTGTGTGGATGTAAGGCTCCTTTGTGGTCCAAGCATTTTTGCTAAATTAAATTATTTTTAAAAATGTAAATTATCGGATTTTAACGGATACTAGATTTTTTTAAATTTTAAAATATTATTTTTTTTAGTTAATTCAGTTCTAACATAATTTTTAAATCATAAACGATTTGATTCTGTTAGAATGATATTCTATGAGATTGAAAAATCTTAGAAAGAACAATTTTTATTTTGCATTCTTGAAGAATGAGATACAAAAAAAAACATTATCGAAGTAAAATACATAAACAAAAATAAGAATATGTTGATGATGCGTTCTAAAATATTAATTTTGGTCCAATTTAAAAGAATATATGTTGATTGATACATTTTGATAACAATATGACAATGAACATTGTTTTCTTTTAGAAAGATCAATGACCATTGTTTATCTTCATCCCATGCACCATCATCAAACCTTTAGGCCATTAATCATCATATTCCCCTTCATGCACCAATTTTCTTTATTAGCTTCATGCCCGCGATCAAAAATTCTTCTAGAATAACTTCCATGATATCGAATTCTGTCAGAATGACTGGCGTGATAATAACAAATTGTTATCCCCTTTTCTGCTATTCATCATCCAACCTTTAGGCCATTGATCATCATATTCCCCTTCATGCACCATTTTTCTTTATTACCTTCAAGCCCGCGATCATAAATTCTTTTAGAATAACTTCCATGATATCGAAATCTGTCAGAATGATTAGCATGAGAATAACAAACTTTTATCCCCTTTTCTCCTATTCATGATTGATCAGTAAAAATGCTTGCAAACACCTTCGTAAGCCAACGAAAATTTATTAATTAATAGTTAGTTTCTTTTTAAGTTCGAATAAAAAATTGTAATCTTTAAATGAAACAAAAATTCCCCGGAGAATAGACCACCATTGTTTCCGGTGACATAAATTAAAAAGCTTTAAGACATAAATTCAGTGCGGGAAGAAGATCGACGTACCTCTATGAGTTTTCGGAATGACCTTAACATGGTCAACCTTTTTTGCAGTCTTCGTCTTCTTCAAATCTGATTCCGTCGTCGACGGGAATAAAACCCCATCTATCCCCTGAATCGATATTCTTCCGTCGGTATAAATGTCGGGATCGAATAAATAAACAGTTTCCTCGCCGTCGCCGAAGTTTACCGACCCATCGGCCTCCTGGGCCATCACCTTATGTGGCAGGTGAAGAGTGTCATACTGAACTTTCCCGAATCTTCTTATGGCATTATACATACTCTCTTCTGTTTGATACTGCGGTACGATATGGTAGTACATGATCCTCTACGGTGCACCTGACTCCACAAATTATCAGGGGCTGGGTCGACTTGATTTCTCACTTTGTTTGCCCTAGGTCGTTGGAGTTGAGAAAACTCACGAGAATTGTAGAATCCCTAGAATTAGAGGTGAATGAGGGAGATAAGGCGGAGAGTAGTGGCAAAATTGATGAGGCATGGGTGGATGATATTCATCAGATAGGTGAGAGCAGATATCGCCGGTGATTTTAGAGAAGGAAATGGAGAAGACGTAAAAAACATTTTAGAGGGTTGAGGGTTTACAAAAGAATAAATAGTTATAGATGTAAACTGATTTCCGTTAATTTTGCTAAATTAAAGGTAAGATTATAATTCACCCTTATTTAGGTTTTTAAAATGTTTGGACCACAAAGGAGCCTTACATCCACACAATAATTATTAATCCACATTTGAACCTAGCTCTCTCTCTCTCTCTCTCTCTCTCTATATATATATATATATATATATATATATATATATATATATATATATATATATATATATATATATATATATATATATATATATATATATATATATATATATATAGGGGACAGTTCAAATAAAAACAGTAAATAGTGTGAGAACGTAAAAACACTTTTTTATGTTATTATTCTGCAATGAATTTTGTATCGACAACTTTATGTCATTATTCAGCAAAGAATTAATGAATAGTCAAAGGTTAAAATTAAAATTAGAATTTACTACAAAAATGCACATACATAAGTTTATAATAGAATAATAACATTGTAATGAATATATGACTAATCGAAAGTTAATATTTATATTAGAATTATTTCAACAATACACATATACAAAATTCATTACAGAATAATAACATAAACATAGTGTTTTTACGTTCTCACACTATTTACTGTTTTTATTTGAACTTACTTCTATATATATATATATATATATATATATATATATATATATATATATATATATATTCAAATACAAAACGTTCATTGCATTAAAACTTTATAATATAGTTTACGAAACTTTACCCCTTTGTAACCCGTTGAGAAAATGGTAAAAGCTATATAAAGTACATATATCATTGGTTTTACGACATTTTCGATATTATCCTGGAAAGAGGGATAATTTCATGTTCAAACATTTTCATTTCAAAAACATGTACACTCGTTGATTAAATTTGTGAGACACTGTCTTCATCGTACCTAACTGAGGTATACAGAAAGTCCTATATTTATAACCGGAATCTCCGATACGAGAGCGTGATACTTGTGTATAGATCTACACGGGACTGATGATCCCACACCCTAACTACTAGCCACAGTCAGACCGGCAGGTTATGGGTGACAAATGTCATAAATAACTCGGCGCCTGAAGAACGACGAGGCAGGCACTTCATCTTAAAAGCACGGTTATGAAAACTCACATGGGGAAACGACTATACGTACATTTTACACGAAAATACTTTTCTTCAAATGGTTTTATACACGAATAAAACTACATATTACTACTTTAAGTATGGAAAACACGGGTACATTTTGGTCTTGGAACATTTAAGACTACAACTCATTTCTACAGAAAATATTGGATTTTATGGAATAAACACTGTCATTTTACAAGTGAACGGCTTACATCTCATTTATTAGAAAATTTGGATTTTCTGGAAACAACACGATATCTTTTCACGAAAAGGCTTCCTATTGTTTATAACAAACTCTTATGAACTCACCAACTTAAATGTTGACACTTTTTCAAACAACTTGTATTCTCAAGGAATCAGTAAAACAGGTAACCACCAGCTTTTGAGGATGGGACGCTAAGGCGTCAAACAAATCATTTTGACATCATAATGTAATTGACTTCTGAAACATTTAATAGTTACAATGATGTAAAATTTTCAATTATGTATATGATGGTTGTGTTTGCTTTCTTTACTATTATTCAATTGTTATGATACAATACATGAAACTCATCCACCTCCGGACGTTTCCGCCATCCTGGTTTGGGGGTGTGACATATTTCAATTGTCAAATTGATATCACTATCATTATATATATACTTTACGCAATATTTTGGTATTTTGAGATTTATTTACGATAAATTAAGATAAATGATACTCATTAAGCTTAGATTTGTATTTTGTATATGGAAAGAAATATCTAGGGAAAAGGAGCTAGAAGTTGAAATGGAACTGAAGAACCAGAAATAAAGTGCCAACAAAAGAAAATGTGACGTATACAAATCGAATCACATGACGTATCAGGGCTGAAGAGTTCAAATCATGCATAAAGAGTTAAAGAATGTGATGCATCTATTTTCCATATGAGACACGTAATACATCGGGTAATAAAAATATAACTAGAGCTTATTGTTTGACCTAAGGCAGAATCAGCCGCAAACAAGCAGAAATTAATGATTTTTGAGCAACTAGATGCTCCTTTTAGGGGATTTCAAGGCAGTATATACAATTTGGAGCAAGGATTTGGAGCACCAAGAGCTGAATCATTAGGAATTCATTTGGTTTCTGTATCCAATTACGTTTAGCATACGTTTTATGATTTCCTTTTGTTCTTTATTTATGATTATCGGCTAAAAACTATTTGCTTTCACTAAGAATAGATGAACCCTAAGGTTATGGTTTGATATTTATGATTTAGATATTTAGTACTTGTTTATTTTATCATGTTTGTTTGATCAAAGATTTATATGTGTTAAAGTCTCTATCTTTATAACCTATTGCCGAGTTAATATATTATAGATAACCATTCTGACTGTGTTGGCTTGAATCGGTTGGAAAATTGGTTTTAACCAATTTATAAAAATGGGGTTTCCTCATTTTTGAACACGAAATTTGAACCCTAAACCATTATTAAATGAATAAATGGTTATATGTTTGTCTTCTCCTTCATGATATCTCCAGTTTGATATATCAAATGTCCAAAACGGATTTATGATAAATGAAAAATTAATCCTTAAAATGAGGGTGTTGGAAGAAGTAAAAAAGAAGTTTAATATGTTTTAGTTTATCCCACGGGGGTGAGAGAATGAAAAGAAAGTGGTTATATATGTATAAAAGCTTATAAACTTTGTAAGACTTGAACTTGTGTGCTAAAGTTCATCATGTGGGTAAGTTGAGGGACTTTTTTTTTGCAATATCTCTTTCTTTTTTGTACCTGAAAACTAAGACTTAATTATCGAATTATCACTTATTTTCAGTTACAAAACTTGTGATTAATTTTAGTAATTAATTGTTATCAATTACACATTAATCCTATAGACTTCTTCTTCTCCAAATTTTTCTTCGTTTTATTGCTCTTTCAAGATAAAAATCTAAGTTTAATTTAGGTTTGGGTGATTTAAAATAATCACTTCAAACTGTTATATCCTGGGAAACAACCCGATAATGGGAAAATTTGTTTTTAGGACACTGTGTTAAATAAAGGCTTTAACATTTTCTATTTTATGTTTGATTTCGTATAATTCCGTAATATTATTTCTCCAGAATCGTAGTTGTGCGACAACAATTAGAAAATGATAACTAAAAATTGATCAAATCCTATGGTTAGATTAATAAAGTAATTAAATTTAATGTGTGAGAATTGCCTATGATGAGCATTTGGTTCACTAATTGTTTTTCTTGACCATTGAAATTAATAAGATGAAATCTAGCATGATACGAGCTAAAGACAAATAATAGGGAAAAGTAATATCATGGCCATTGAGTTTATGTACTTATTATAATTAGGGTTAGAATTGGACCATGAGGCTTAAGCAATATAAGAATCGGTAGATGACAACTAATATTCATTGCAATTCATAGGAACTAGTCATAATAAAAGGGGATAATCAAATCTAAGTGAAAACACCTTTAGTATTTTTGTTTCCAATTCCAATTTTTTAGCTTTGTTTTGTTTTATTTTGTTGAATGAACATTCCCTAATTTAATGATTGTTTTTAGTTTAATTAGAATCTAAATTTTTTGTACTGAATCATACTCGTTCCCTTTGACTTCAACATCCTAGTCTTATCAAACTATAGTGTCATACGATTAGGTACACTTGCCTAGTTGTGTAATAGTCTGTAACATCGGTGAACTCATTTATAAAAGTAAGACTAGATCTAACACCATCAAGTTTTTGGCGTCGTTGTCGAGGAACAGTTTTATGTATTTTAGATTATTTGGTTGGTAGTTAATCAATCATTTTGTGATATTTGTCGAAGAAAGTAAGTTTTGTTGTTTAATTTATAATGAGACCAGCTAACAATTCATTAATAAAGAAGCGCTCGCGGGAGGCAACCATTGTTTGATTATTGTCATTTTTAATTATTTTCTTAACAAAGCTATAATGCTATATGATTAGTTACACTTGCCTAGTTTTATAATGCTCCCCAACGTCGGTGAACTCATTTATAAAAGTAAGACTAGATCTAACACCATCAAGTTTTAGTCTGTTAAATGCAAATTCCCTAATTTAAATGATTGTTTTTAGTTTAATTATCATCTCAATTTTCTATACTAAATCATACTCGTTCCCTTTGAGTTCAACATCCCAGTTTTACCAAAGCTATAATTTCATACGATTAGGTACACTTCCCTAGTTGTGTAATAGTCCTTAACATCGGTGAACTCATTTATAAATGTAAGACTAGATCTAACACCATCAAGTTTTTTTGGCGTCGTTGCCGAAAAACAGTTTTATGTAGTTTAGATTATTTGGTTGCTATTTAATCAATACTTAGGGTGATATTTGTTGAAGAAAGTTAAGTTTTGTAGTTTAATTTGAATGAGTCCAACTAACGACTCATTGATAAAGAAGCGCTTGTGGGAGCCAAGTGTCGTTTGATTTTCGTCGTGTTTAATTAATTTCTTACCAAAGCTATAATGTCATATGATTAGGTACACTTTCCTAGTTGTGTAATAGTCCCTAATGTCGGTGAACTCATTTATGAAAGTAAGATTATAACTAACACCATCAAGCTTTTGGCGTCATTGTCGGGGAATAGTTTTATTTAGTTTTAGATTATTTGGTTGGTAGTTAACCAACCATTTTTTGTGATATTTGTCGAAGAAAGTTAAGTTTTGTAGTTTAGTTTAGAATGGGTCCAACTAACGATTCATTAATAGAGAAGAGTTTGCGGGAGGCAACCATCATTTGATTTTTTTCATTTTAATTATTTTCTTCTTTTTTTCATACTTTAATGATTTATTTTTGTTTGTGTTGACATATCTGTCTTCAGATGAGTATGTGCTAACCTGGAACGCAATGTGTATATGCTAATTCCAAATGTTTATATTTGAAGTTTGATCAATGATTCTTCCCACCCCAATCAGAATTCGATCGTGAAATCATTACCCAGGGGGTTTGTTTCTTTTTATCTCATTTATTTTTCTTAATTTTCCATACAATGAGTCCATTGTTTTCATGTTTAGTATTGTGGTTTTTAACCGTTTCAGAGAAAGGTTGATCTGTAAGTAACTATTTGTTGATTTGAGGGTTACACAAAGTTTTGCATAGTTGAGGAAAATAAAAATCTTGAAAGCTTATCAGTTAGAAGGTATTCTAAAAAAATATCATTTTAGCTTTTTATAAGTAGTTAAGTCTTAATTAAAATAGGGTGAAGTTAGGTTTCCAAGTTGCAAGTCAGGAGTTGTGCTTAAAAAATAAATGTATTTGATTAGTAATAGTATAATATAAATAAGCTCAGTTTAGCAGTGGAGTCAATATGTGACCTTTAAAGCTCGGTCAGTAAACTTTGAGACGTATTCTACATCTAGCGATCACAAGACAACACATCTTGTTGCTGAACATTCATCTTCGTCTTAACCACATTATTATGGCGAACATGGAAGAGGCAACAAACACGGTAGATATGGGGGTTTTATAACCGATGGGTTTTATAGGTTATAACACATGTACAATGCGGAAAAAACACTTAACAATTAAAAGGAACCTGCAACCTATAAGGATCTATGTGTTACAATTTGAAGGAAACATACATGAATAGCAATAACTAGATGAACCCTAATATAATCGAAATCATCAAGTTAGGGTTACATACCTTTGATTTATTGTAGTAAATAAATCACTTCAATCTGTTGTAGTTGTTGGTCTTGGAAAGCTTAGCACTAAAAGGATGATGCCTCTAATGGCTCACACCCAAACCCTAGAAGTAGAAGACAAGAGAAGAGATATGAGTAAGGCATAATTTTCGTTCATATGCTCCTTGGAAAGAGTAACCACGAAATTTGATGCCCAAGGGGGTCATATTTATAGTTTAGGTAACTTGCATGCAAAACCAAATTTGAATTAATTAAATAATGGGTTTAATCCCAATTCAAATAATTTCCTTATTAGCATCCAAGAGGTTTCTGGAAACCCTAGAAGAGCTCCCAAAACCCTCCACCTTTGGATGGTTCTAGAATTGCCTCAACTATTCAATTGTTGAACAATTAAAGTTCACCCCTTCCACCTTTAATTAAATTCAATTCATCTCAAATTAATTTTGATTATTCATTAATCAATTTTAATTGATTTCATATTAATTTATTAATCATATAAATTAACAAATCCATTATTTAATAATTGATCTCACATTAATTTATTAATTACATAATAAATCAACAAATCAACTGTCTATTTCCAATTAAGATATTAATCATATAATATATTAACAAATCATTTATTACAAATAATTAATCATATAATAAACTAATAAATATATCCCCTCTCTCTATAAATGTCATTCTAATCAAGTTCTAGTTATGAGGGCAACCCAAAAAAGGACTTTGCTTTTAATTATAAGAATATACCAATTTAGTTATGAGCTTAGACACCTTAATCCAACAATCTCCCACTTCGATAGGTCTATAAATACAATTGCAAGTATAACCTTCAACTAAACAGTAATGCATGTTTTCCAAAGCCACTGCCGAACTCTGATTCAAATCAAACGTTGGGCCTATGATAAATGATCAGTTATTCCTTCGTTTTACAAGATATCGTATGAAAAGAGTCATGGGCTAGGCCTAGTTCTTATAGGTCAAACGACAGTCCTAAGATAAGTGATCAATTAATCCTTCATTTGTTCCATTTCCCGATTCCCAGTTTGTGATAAAATTCAGACTACAAAATCAAACACATCAATTTGGTCCGGACTAGGCCTAGTGCTTATAGATTAACTGAAATCACCGAGGGCCCACATATATCTTTTTTCGTTAAGAAAAAAGGAATGAATTAACTTTGACCATATAATCATTCATTTTAGTCACCAAATCATGCATGGAATTGCACTTTATAACACCCAGTTACGAGATGTGTTAGAGTAAACCAATGAACAACTGATTTGAAAAATATAACTTATATATCTTTGTTTGAAGAATAAAAGATATTATCGTCTTAGAATTACTTATGATTAAATCCATGAAGTAATCTATAAGAGTGAGTTTATCCAATACTTAAATTCCTATTTCCAAGTACTCATGAACATTGTAGAAATCTGTATGAAATGTATAATCCCTATGTACAATCTACAAATCGATTCATGACAGCCTTAATTCACTACTTACTTCCAAAAATATGAATGACTGTGAAATTTTGAATAATATTAAAATTACTCAGGGAATTAAAACATGCAAAGTGAAAACACAATAATAATTTACCTAAGGAAGTAAAACATGCAAAGTGAAACACAATAATAAATTATCTTTGACCATGTCTAGTGATGTGTCTGAACGGATCACCTACTTCCGAATGGATGATTTTCTAACAGATCTGTCCCTCTTTCAAAGTTGCATGTGAAAGGAGAATTAGTCATTTTCCCAAGTAAACAAGATTCACAATCTCCATTAAACTCTAGGTTAAATGGTTCCAAGATTCCATCTGACTGGAGCTTGGTGATTCTCTTCTTGTTTATATGGCTAAGACAACAATCCCATAGACATAATTTATCCTAAGTAGATGAACCAACATTTAAGATTAATTTACAATTTCTACTTACACTAATCACATATTCATATATTCCATTACAACGATTTGATTTAAAATAAAGAGTATTATCTTTGTATACCAAAATACTATGATAATTATTATCAAATCCAAAAGTAAAAATGTTACGCCATAATGCATAAAATGAAATGATGTTTCTTTCAATGTAAGGCGAATAATAAGAATCTTTTAAAACAATTGAAAAACTAGTAATGAAAAATCGTAATATCCAATCTTGGTAACGGCTACTCTACTCTTGTTCCCCATGATTAAATCAAGCTCTCCATGCCTTAGCTTCTTACTTCGTCTTAGTCCCTACACATCAGAATAAATATGGGTTCCACATCCTGTTTCAAGTATTTAATTGTTAGAAGTAGAGGCCGAATGTAATTCAAACATACCTGAAGTACCAACATCATTGGCCTTGTTCTTCTTAAGATCCTCTAGATACTTAAGGCAACTACATTTCCAATGGCCCTTTTCTTAGAATTAATAGAAAATGGCTTCTTTATGGTCATTCACTTGTGGTATGTCAGAAACAGCCTTCTTAGGGTTGAAAGTAAGAGCACCCACCTTCTATTTCCCTTTTCCCTTAACATTGGGATGAAAGCGCCTCTTTCTCTTGACACCACTTTCCCCAATAGCCAACATATGAGTGATTGATCTTGTGTTCCTAGGTGGAACAATGATTTCCTCAGGAGTCTTGAGCATCCCATGTACCTCCATGATACTCTTTTCAAAACCATTCATATAGTAGTTCATAGTGAAGTGCTTGTATGCACGAGTCAAAGAGTTAAGAATGAAATCAATAGCCAAATCTTAAGTTAATCGGAAGCTAAGACGTTCAAGTCTGTCTAAGTACCTTTTCATCTTTATAACATGGGTACTCATAGAATCAGCCTCCTGTTGCTTGCAACCTAGAATTGATTACATCACCTTGAATCTCTCAGTTCAAGCTTGCTCTTGGAACATGTCTTTGAGCTACTCGCTCATTTGGTACGCCCCATGATTCTCGCAACTCTTTTGGAGTTCAAAAGACATGGTCTCCAACATTAGACACGAGACCTCGATAGAGTGATAGTGATGTTTTTCATGTTTGGCTTCTTCTTCTTTAGTAACATCATCAGGAAGCACATCTTCAAGATAGTCGTCCAAGACATACTCTTTTTTATACCTCAAAGTGATCCTCAGGCTACAAATCTAATCAAGGTGGCTTGGACCATTCCGCTTATCTCACGAGAAGACTGAGAGTAGTGAGAAGTTTTGCTTAAGTGGTTGGTGTAGGAGGAGGAGTAGCACCCAAACCAGAAGACGTCTATTTAAGGAAAAAGATAAAAAAAAAGAATAGTTTGATCAAGAAATCCTTTTAATATAATTACCCAATACCAAATTATTAAACAAAAGGCTAGGATCTATATTTGGTTTCACAATGTAAAGTGGATTAGCCGAAATTACAAAATGATGTTATTTAGGTGGACAAACTATTGTCGATCTCAATATCTATGAGATTCCTAGAAAATGAGATTTATTGACTTATGTCAACAACTTGTTAATCTCTTATAATGCTCATTTAGAAATCATGATTGTATTAGCCAAGGATCATGAATCCAAATGGTGAATCAACCATGCGAAGTTACAATCAGATTCGGCTCAAGTAACGCTTGAGAATCGCGATCAACATATACCTTTCCTTGACTATATTCTTCTCTTGACGAGCCGATAAACCACACATGCTCATATCAAAAAGAATATACCACATGGCGTAATTTCCATGGGAAGCATAAGATTTACATTATTATAAAATGGGATTTTGTTTTAGTACTTATTAAGTGAATACTTTTAACTTTGTACAATTGTCCCAATAACTCCACTTCAAAAGCAAGAAGGTTGTGAGGATGGCAAGCAATAAATGCCACTTAAAAGCCGACCTCATTAGGAATCAAAGAGCTCTACCTTAAACCTCCTTTATAACAAGGTAAGACTAACAATGCACATTTAAGAAACATGCAAGGATGTAATGTTTGTAGTTGATGTGATATATATAAATACGATTTTACAATATATATTGATCGTATTGGTCCATTCGCATGACCGAATAATATCGACCTGGCTACATGGCGGAGGTAATGGCCAACCATGTTGTTTAGTGCTCGTTTTTCGATCACTAAATGAATTAAAAACTTATTTTTTGTCCCCGGATTTTACAATTTACATCATTTTTTTAACTTAAAAAGATAAATTTACGTTAATAACTGTAATAGACTTAATATTTCCCGGTTGGTATATTTTTTCCCATTCAGTTGGGTTTTTGACATGTCTTGCATGAGTTCCTCATCTCTTATTCTATAGGAAGATGAGAGTTGGGCTTCTTCTTATGAAGTCCAAAGTTCTTAAAGGAATTGACGGCTCAATAACTTGTTTTTACAAGTTCACCTAAGCTTCTTAGGTCCTCTCCGCCTATTCTACAGGTTAGTGGGAGTTGGTTTTCTTTGCGCAAAATCTATAATATAGCACCACGTGCTTCTCATCTGAATTGACGGCTTTCATCACCACTTGTCATCAAAAGTGCAACTCAAGTTTCTTGAGTTCCCCTCTGCCTATTCTACAGGTTGGTGGGAGTTGGTTTTATTTGCACGAAATCCAAAATATAATACATCATGCTTTGCATCGGAATTGTCAATATTCATTTTACTTGTTATTGCAAGTGTAACCTGTGTCTCACAAGTTCCCCACCGCCTAGTCTACGGGTCTTGGTGGGAGTTGGACTTCCTCTTATGATGTTCAAAAATCTATAAGGAATTGACAGATTTTATCTTGTGTACACAAGATTGCCTAGGTTTTTTAGGTCCCCACTACTTATTCCACGAGTCTTGGTGGGAGTTGGACTCATATTATAATGTCCAAATGGTTTTCTCAAGGAATTGACAGTTTCGAAAGTAGAAAAATTCATCACGAGCAAATAAATGCGAATAAAAGATGTTTGGAAGATTGACCATGTCTCGGTGTTTTCATCATATCTGGATCCTCGTGACTCCGATTTAGGCGATTCAAGATGTTCCGGAAACTAGACACAATCATCTACAAGTTTCGTGTTTTCAGTTTTCTCAAGTTCGGTCGTTTTCCAGTTCATAATCGATGTGGAAGTTGAAGTTAGTTTGCTGTTAGAAAAAATAAAAGCTGAAAATAAAATTTGAATTAAAGTTGAAAGATCAAGGGCTAAAGTTGTACCATGCTGAAAGTTAAAAGCTAGGGGCCAAGGCTGCACCGTTCTTGAAAGTTGGAGGCTATTTTGTATAATTATTTTTATATATTATGGTTTACGTGATTAGGAGGAGGATACGGACGCAAGGAAACCCTACGGCAGAAAGTGGCAGCGATTGAAGAGGATATATGAATTCGTTCTTGAGGGCTACGTATGCACTGTGCAATCACATATACAAAGTAAATCAATTTGGTCTTTACTTGACTTTCTAGTTATTTTGTTTATTTATTTATTTTTGTATCTCCTGCTACCACCGTAACTTGCTTTCAATTCATTGTGTGCTATTTTTATGTTTGTTTTAAATATGATGTTTAAACTTTGTTTATTTACGGTTATCATTATCAATGTTAATTTTATGGAGTAGTAAGTTTGTGGGTTTGGTTGACTAGGGTAAGATGGTAATTTTAATGTACTTGAACGAATTTTGTTGAAATCAAATAGCATATTAAAATGTGTGCTCATTTTAAAAATATAAATTTTAACGGGTAAATTTGATTTTGGCTAGCACTTGATCAACGTTAGTTAGGGTTAATTTGCTTGGTTTGAATTTTAATATTTACATGCAATATTGACATTCGAAAGAAACTTTATTTGTGACGTCGTTTGGATATAAATGTTCGGTTTCATTATCTCGATTAAACTGAATATAGACATGTGTTAGGGCATTTTTAACAAAACCATGAGACTTAATGCTTTTTAAAATCACGAACTACCTAAAGATATGAGTGAATGTTTTTAAATCGAATCATGAGACCGAGAGGTAATTGATAACTTTTGTTGGTGTTAAGTTATTCGTTTCTACATAATTAGTTTGAGAAATTAATTGCATTAGAAGAACCATTGAATCCCGTATAGGTCAACCAAATCCCACTTTTCTCATAACTGTTAATTCGTTGAATTTTTGTGTGTGCTTGGTTTTCATTATTACCTTGCTGAATTTAGTTTAATTTTATTTTAATAGTTTCCCTAGTTTATTAAAATCAATCATTGTTGCAATCAATTGCCTAGTCCATTCTTCCTTAGAATAGGATAGTCCCTGTGGGTTCGATATCTGCTCTTACAACTATATTACTTGCACGACCTCGTATACTTGCGAGTACGTGCTTTCGTCAACAAGTTTTTGGCGCCGTTGTCGGGGATTATTTTTACATTTAAGTTAGAACATTAGGTAGTTGTTAGACTCTTAAACATCTTGAGGATATTTTACTCTGGCCGATCGAAGATTCAGACCACCTGAATTTGCGATTGATTGGGAGATTGAAAGAACTTTGAGAGGGTTGAGGAGACTTTGGATTCAAGAAGAAATGCGGAAACGAAAACAATAATGGAAATAGAGGTTTCGAAGGAACAAACCCGCCGATTGTCAGCGCGACAATTAATGCTGACAATTTCGAATTCAAACTCGTGATGTTTTAGATGATCAACAACAATGGTCTTTTTGGAGGCATGCCTAGTGATGAGCCTTTGCCCCATTTGCGTTCCTTTAACCAAATGTGCGATAATTTTAAACAAAGAGGCATGACGGTTGATGCATTTAGGCTAAGATTATTTCCCTACACACTACAAGGGAAAGCTCGAGACTGGTTTGAGTCTTTGCCTTCTGATTTCATCACCACTTGGGAGGAATTAAGAGAAAAATTCCTAAAAAGATTTTTCCCACCCAGGCGAAATGCAAATCTAAGAAACATCATCACATCATTCCGACAAATGGATGGTGAATCGTTATGGGAAGTGTGGGAAAGATGGAATAATTTGTTGAGAAAATGTCAAACACATCGACTCCCTGATGATGTGAAACTGGAGACATTTTACCAAGGTTTGGATGCTCAAACACGCATGCTAGTAGATACACCAGTTGGAGGAGCTTTGCTCACAAAGAGCTATGGGGAGAGCATGGAAATATTGGACAAAATATTGCTCACAAAGGAAGTACATCAGCTGAAGTTCAGCTTGCAGCTCAAAGTGATGCGTTGGCAACTGAGTTGGCCACAATCAAGAGCATGATGAAGAATATGATGTCAAGTGGTGGGTCAAATGAAAAGAAAATTGCTATGAGTTTGTGTGCGTATTGTCAAGCGGGGCATGATTATAGTGAGTACCCATAGAATTCTGAATATGTATTTTTCATGGGTAGTCAAAATTTCCCACGACAAAACAACCCATACTCTGAAACATACAATCCAGGATGGAGAAATCATCCTAATTTCTCATGGGATGGACAAGAACAACAACAAATGTAACCTCATCAAGATCAGTTTCAGCAAAGGCCTCAAAACCCACCAGGGTTTTATCAAATGCCAAATCAACAAGTGAGACCACAAGGATGTGTATTCCACCAGGCACCAGGAAGTAGTTCAAAACCAGAAGCGCCTTCATCAAATCAAGAGATGTCACCTTTCGAGAAATCCATGATGGAGTTTATGATTAAACAAGATCAAAAGACTGAGGCGCATGAGAAGAATCAAGCAATTGCTACGAGAAATTTGGAAAATCAGTTAGGGCGGTTAGCACAAGCATTGAACTCACGAGAACCTGGAAGGTCGCCAAGTACCACCCAAAATCCAGGTAATGGAAATGATAAGAGGCAATGCAATGCCATCACGCTTAGATCGGGAAAGGAGTTCACTCCAAAGAATCATGAATTTCCAGCCACGAAAGATGAGCAGGACTCAGTAAGTGTTGATCGCGATAAGAAGAAGCAAGAATTGAAGGATGATGAAAAAGAGTATGTCGAGATTGAAGACATAACCGATGAAGAGTACGGTAAGAAGAAAGTGAACAAGCAAGGTCCAACAAGTTCAAGTCCAAGTACTAGAAATCAAAAGAAGGCCCAAGAAAAAGATGCTCGAACTGGTGTGACAGTTGCACCAACAACTTTGCCTTTCCCACCTAGGCAAAATAAGTCTAAAGTCGATGATGGGAAATTTAAGAAGTTTCTGGAGATCCTTTCTCAACTTCATATCAACATCCCTTTTGTTGAAGCCTTAAAACAAGTGCCCACATATGCAAAGTTTATGAAGGATGTTCTTACAAAGAAAAGAGTTTTTGGAGAATTTGAGACTGTTGCAATGACAAAAAGTTGCACATCAATAATCCAAAACAAATTGCCTGTGAAAAGGATGATCCAGGTAGTTTCGTTCTACCTTGTAGAATTGGAAAGTTAGACAAGATAAGCTTATGTGATTTGGGAGCAAGCATAAATTTGATGCATTTGTCTATTTTCCAGAGATTGGGAATTGGAGAAGCTAGGCCAACCACTATCTCACTCCAGCTGGCAGATCGATCGGTAGTATATCCAGAAGGTAAAATTGAGGATATTGTTATCAAAATTGACAATTTCTTTGTTCCTGCAGATTTTATCATTTTGGGTTATGAAGTCGACGACAATTGTGGAATAATTTTGGGAAGACCATTTGTAGCTACTGATGGAGCTTTGATTGATGTGAAAAAAAGGAGAAGTCACATTGAGAGTGAATGATGAGCAAAAGACATTCAATATGTTTACGGCTGTGAAGCAACATTATAATATGGAAGAGTGCTCATTTGTACGAGTCATAGATAACTTGGTAAATGCAGTAGTGGATTAATTGAGTAAAGTGACTCATGATATTGAGGAAATTGAAGAATGGAAAATAAAGGAAGATGTGAGATGGGTCAAGGTGGAGTTGGTACTGAAGGATAGGGTAATCGCACCAACATTACCCTCTATTGAAAAAGCACCGGATTTGGAGCTGAAGCAGCTTCCAACACACTTGAAATATGCATATTTGAGAGATGATACATTACCTGTAATTATCTCATCTCAATTGTCTAGTGTGCAGGAAAAAGAATTGATTGATGTTCTCAAAGAAAACGAGAAAGCGATTGGATGGACGTTAGCAGACATAAAAGGAATCAGTCTGACGATGTATATGCATAAGATAAATTTGGAGGAGGGAGCGAAAACATCTGTCGAGCACCAAAGGAGACTGAATCCATTGATGAAGGATGTTGTAAAAAAGGAAATCATCAAATGGTTAGATGCTCGGATTATCTACCCGATTGCCGATAGTGAGTGGATTAGTCCAGTGCATTGTGTTCTCGAGAAGGGTGGAGCAATAGTAGTTCAAAATGAGAATGGGGAAATGATGACAAAGAGGACAATGACAGGCTGGAGGATCTGTATAGATTACAGAAAGTTGAATACCGCCACTAGGAAGGATCATTTCCCATTACCGTTCATTGACCAGATGTTGGATCGTCTTGCTGGTAAGTCATTTTAATGCTTTTTGGATGGTTACTCTGAATATAATCAATTTCTATTACACCAGAAGATCAACACAAAACTACTTTCACCTGTCCATTTGGTACCTTTGCTTTTAGACGCATGCCTTTTGGTTTATGTAATGCCCTAGCTACATTCCAAAGGTGCATGATGTCTATTTTCTCAGACATGGTTGGAAATTTTGTCGAAATCTTTATGGATGATTTTTCAGTCCATGGTGATACATTTGAGAGTTGCATGAAAAATATGAATGCGGTATTGCAAAAGTGTGTCCAACATAATCTTGTGCTAAATTGGGAAAAATGCCATTTTATGGTAAAAGAAGGTATTGTGTTGGGACACAAGGTTTCTGAAAAAGGAATCGAGGTTGACCGGGCAAAGATTGAGATTATTGAAAGACTTGAAGCTCCTGTCAATGTCAAGGGTATTCGCAGCTTTCTAGGGCATGCTGGATTCTATAGGCGTTTTATAAAAGATTTCTCAAAAATAGCAAAGGCACTTGCCCAACTTTTGGTGTAACATCCATAAAACTCGATCCAATTTTAAAACTTTTTAAATCATTTAAAACCATTCAGTAATTACAATTTGTTTTCAAAATAGTTTAAACATCAGAGTTCCCAAAAATCATAATCATCAATCGAGGAAGTGTACGGTCACGCTTTCGCCTTCCCGCGGCCATCCGCTGAACCTAAAACAATAAACTGAAACTGTAAGCTCGAAAGCTTAGTGAGTTACCCCCAAAATACCTATACACCAATAATACACATACAATAACAAACAACATACTATGGGTCCAATCATACATCGGGATGGAATACCCCAGGCCCTCAACCATTAGGTTGGAATGCCAACATACCGATACACTTCACATAACACATATACAACTAACAGCATGTACTGGGTCCACAGTTTTACATAATGAATTACCCCTGGGCCTACAGTGTGAGTCTAGATTGTCTTCCGGGCCCACAACTTACATCTGGATTGCTGTCAAGCCCACAGTACAAGTCTCCCTTAGCTCGTATCTGGAATGCTCCCAGGTTTGTTGGTTACCGCACAGAGCAGTTTCACCTCAAGCCATCCCACATAATAGGTCGACATATAACACAACTAATGCACATACAAATAATCACATAATACTATAGGTAGTCCTACGGATCTACCTAACTGGCATAACAACTAGCATACAGACAGTCAGACCAACTATAGGTCACTAAGCATAACCACATCCGATCTACCAGGATACCGATCTAACATATCACAACAGTAATAACCCCAATAATAAAACAAAGGGTCGGCCTTAGTGCATTAGACCCTTGAGTACAGTAAGGATAACTCACCTCACAACTGACGCACTGAAGTGATAAGCTCCATTCTCGGATCACTGCCACAAACTCCACCACCTATATTCACCATAGAACCATACTCATAAGTTTCCAATTTTCCCAAAATGCCCCAGAAGTCAACTAGTCAACCCTTGGTCAAAGTCAAAGTCAACGCTGAAGGAAAACAGTCCATGTTGACCCGACTCGTCGAGTACAACCAACCACTCGCCGAGTCCCTTGCATAACTCGTCAACTCGCCGAGTCACTTGAGTGACTCGTCGAGTTCCTAATGTTTGCGGCCGTAAACTCCTTGGCCAACTCGTCGAGTTTACCTTCAACTCGCAGAGTTCATGCGTGTCCAAAGGTTGGGAAAACCCTAGCTGACTCGCCGAGCCCACGATAATCTTCATCGGACTCGCTGAGTTGACCATGCAACTCGCCGAGTCCCTTCAGTCCATTACCCATTCAGATGCTTTTTAAGCCATCTTAAGGTTCCATATTGCAGATCCAGCTTCCCAAGGCATGTTTATCACGTAAAGTTGCAAACTTTACGTGCATGCAAGGCTCTAAAGTCTTATAATGACAAAACCAAGCTTGCAATGGAGTTTTACACTTAAGGAGGGGTTCATACTTGCCAAAGATGACAGCTTTATGGACTTAGAGACCAAAGAGAGTTCAGATATGAAGTTACAACTTCAGATCTGATCTCTTACCCAAGAATAGCTTCATAATATGGTAGAAAAACCCAAATCTTAACCAAATGAGATCTAGAATAAATGAGGTCAAGGTAACGACTTGATACCTTCCAAAAGATGCCAACTGGGGTAGATATCAGATCCCCACATGTTCCTTGCTTCTAGCCACTTGCTCTCCAAGTTCTCCTTACAAAGATCCTCTTTCTAAAGCTTAAAACACACAAGAATGATGTACACACACATATTAGGGTTTATGGACTATCAAGAGGCTGTAAGGGGAGGCTGAGGAGGCCAATGTTCCTTTAAATAGGGCGCAAAACCCCGAAAATTAGGGTTTCATCCTCCAGCTCCTACTCGTCGAGTCTCTTCTTGGACTCGGCGAGTAGGTCACTTAAACACGTGGACCGACCCGCTGCTACTCGACAAGTTAGGCAACCAACTCATCGAGTAGACCTTGAAATCATGAGAATTTATAACAATAAATTTATACTCGAGAATCGGGGCGTTACATTTGGAGAAAGATTGAGAATTTATCTTTGATGGTGCATGCAAAAGAGCATTTGAGGAGTTGAAGATAAGACTTACTAGTGCACCTATCATTGTTGCACCTCATTGGGATGAGTCATTTGAGACCATGTGTGATGCAAGTGATACAGCCATTGGTGCAGTACTTGGGAAGTGAATAGGAAAGTTTTTCCACACGATTTACTATGCTAGAACCACCCTGAATGGCGCCCAATTGAACTACACAACCACTGAAAAAGAGTTTTTAGCTGTGGTATTCTCACTTGAAAAGTTCGGATCATATCTTATTGGTGCAAAAGTGATTGTATACACGGATCATGCAGCAATTAGATACTTGATGGCAAAAAAGGATGCCAAGGCAAGGCTGATCAGGTGGATTTTGTTGTTGCAAGAGTTTGATCTAGAGGTGCGAGATAAGAAAGGAGTTGAGAATGTGGTTGTAGATCACCTCTTAAGGTTAGAAAGTGAAAGTATAAAATATGATTAGCCAGTGACTCAAGATAGCTTTCTATATGAGGGGATATTGAGAGTAAGCGGAGAACACCCATGGTATGCTTACATTGTGAATTACTTAGTAGGTGGTGTATTTCCTGATGGGTTTAGTTGGCATCAAAAGAAGAAGCTAATGTCTGATGCTAAATTCTATTTTTGGGATGAGCCGTATATGTTTAGACGAAATGCTGATAAAATGTGGAGGAGATGTATCCCAGAAATGGAACAAAAGCAAATTCTAGAAAAATGTCACAACTCAGAATATGGAGGTCACTTTCAAGGTGAAAAGACTGGAATACGTGTCCTTCATTCAGGATTTTATTGGCCAAGTCTATTTAAAGATACATATGAGTTTATGAAAAGATGTGACAGATGACAGCGAACTGGAAATATTGGAACAAGACAAGCCACTAAGTAATATAGTGGAAGTGGAGTTGTTTGATATTTGGGGGATTGATTTCATGGGACCCTTTTGTGCCTTCTGATGGAAATATGTATATCTTAGTTGCAGTAGATTATGTCTCTAAATGGGTTAAAGTTGTAGCATGTATGAGAAATGATGCGAGAACAGTAATCAATTTTCTGACGAAGCAGATATTCTCTAGATTTGGCACTCCGTGGGTAATCATCAGTGATAAAGGTACTCATTTTTTCAATAGAATGTTGGGGGCCATCTTAGCTAAGTACCAGATAAAGCATCGAGTTGCCACTGCTTACCATCCTCAGACGAATGGTCTTGCTGAAGCCAATAACAAATAATTGAAGACCATTCTTGAAAAAGTTGTAAATGGGTCAAGGAAAGATTGGGCAACAAACTTAGATGACACTTTATGGGCTTATAGGACTGCCTACATAACAAGTTTGGGGATGTCCCCATATAAGTTAGTTTTTGGAAAAGCATGCCACTTGCCACTAGAGTTGGAACACAAAGCTTATTGGGATTTGAAAGAGTTGAGTTTAGACATGAAGGTAGCTGGAAAGAAAAGAATGGAGCAGTTGGTGGAACTTCAAGAGTTTAGGATGCAAGCGTATGAGAATGCCAAAATTTGAAAGGAAAAAGTTAAGAAATGGCATGACAAGAAGATCTTGAAAAGGGAATTTGTTGAAGGACAATTGGTTTTACTTTTCAATTCAAGATTAAAGTTATTCCCAGGAAAGCTGAAGTCAAGATGGTCTGGCCCTTTTAAGATTGCCAAGGTTTGTCCAGGAGGTGCACTGGAGCTAATAAATGAGAATGATGGAGAAAGATTCCTTGTGAATAGGCAACGAGTGAAACATTATTTTGGAGAAGAAAAAGAGGATTTGACTGTGCTTCACCTGAAGCCTGTTGAAGAATGATCTGGTCATTTATTTTCTTGTTTTTGTTTTTGTTTTTGTGTTTATTTTTATTGTTATTTTTGTTTTTATTTTATTTTATTTTATTTTTATTTGTTCTGGTTTTGGTTTTATTTTATTTATGTTTTTGTAAATTTCATTTATTTTTGTTTATGCATGGTTTCGTATTTCATTTTAATGGTTTTGTTTTGTTCTAATAAATCTATCGAGTGTGCATCCCTTGTTTGCTATCCAGGTAGTTGGTGATGAAGTGAGAGTCGTGGAAAAGAAAAAAGCTCGAGTTTGTTTTATTTTATTTATGTTTTTTGTAAATCTCATTTATTTTTGTTTATGCATGGTTTCATATTTCATTTTAATTGTTTTATTTCATTCTATTTGAAGAGTCTTAATACATTTTGATGTATGGCAGGATCAAGCAAAGGAAAGGAAGCTTAAAAGAAGAGTATGCGGAATCTGATCGCGAAGATGGATTTCAATCACATGATTCGAAGATCGGATTCTTGAGCTACTACTTAGGAGTTATGATAGATTGCTAGGAAATATGTAATAGCATAGTTTCCATTTAAAGTTGCATTGTAAGGAAAAAGTTTTTCCGCATTTTATAAATAAATAAATTTTTTGTTTTACTTTATTTTATATCTCCTTGCAAGGGCATTTATGGAAAGTTAATGTTTGAATGTTTCTAGCAATAATGAATTTGATTCTTTCATCTGTGGTAATGTCTAAATTTACCAAATAAGGAAAGATTCTCATCACCCAAGTTTCAATTGGACCGAAACTTGGAATCATGCAGGTTGTATTGCGTGATGAATGAGAATTTTTCATTTTTGGAAAGTTAAGACTAATTCCCTGACCACATGTTTATGTGAGTCAGGCGAAAGACTAAAGGATCGGGTACACTGGGTGTGTGCAGGTTAAAGTCCACCACAAAGATCGATAAGACTATTCGTCATGATTTACTAAAGTTTAGTAAATATGGTTGTACCTACAAGGTTAAGTACAATTCTGAAACATTGGAAAAGTTTCAATGTATGGCAGGGCGAATGGGAAGAATCAAATTAGGCAGAAAGATAAAAGTTTCTCAAATCTGAAAAGATGGGAGAGTACTTTAGTATCATGTTTTATGATCATCTTAATGATTATGGAACCATATCACAATTTGATTCTCTAAGGACATCTTAGTGCGTTTGTATGGCTAAGAAGAGGATTCATGAATTGTTGTAATGGTTAAAATCAAGAAGATGAATCATACTCCATTCCAAAACAATTCTTAGAGTTATATATATATATATATATATATATATATATATATATATATATATATATATATATGTGTGTGTGTGTGTGTGTGTGTTAATTAATAATAGTGGTCTTGCTGGATTTAGATATACATTATTATCACATTGTTTTTGAACTAGGTGTTCATTAAGCATTTTGAACTAAGTGTTCACTAGCTGTTTTTGAACTAGGTGTTCATTAAGTATTTTGAACTAAGTGTTCTCCAGATGTTTTGAACTTATGTGTTCATCAGGTATTTTCGAACTGAGTGTTTAATGGATGTTTTGAACCATGTGTTTATCAGGTGTTTTTGAACTATGTGCTCATTAGAGGATTGTGTTCATTAAGTATTTTTGAACTAGATGTGTTCACCAGATGTTTTGAATTAAGTGTTCACTAGGAGTGTTAGAACTAGGTATTCACTAAGTAGGTTGAACTAAGTGTTTACCGGTTGTAATTTGAGGACCTGGGCAGTGGTGGACTTTGTGTCAATTCCTTAGGTCAATCCTTAGGAATAAATGAAAAAAGGATAGTTGATTTTTAGGGTAAATCCTTAAGAAATAAAAGAGATAATGGGGATGAGTGTTTTGGATTGATTAATGATTGAATATAATAAATATATTATTGTGGGTCGAAAACCCTATATGCTCACCAGGCTCGCAAGCCTGACCCACTCAGTTTTCTTTGTAGTACAGGTAAAGGCACAAGAGTATAAGTTGGTTGACTTGACGAGAGATTCTGGATTATAGACCAGTAGTTGTAAATAACTGCTGTAATGTTAAATTGTACTGTTTATACTTTTTGGTCTGTATCGGAACATAACATCCCGAGGTTTTATTATTTAATGAAAAGTACGTTCTCTTTGAGAAATGTTTTGATAAAGTTTTATCATATTTTGTTTGGGAACAAATTCCGCAACTGTTTTCTTTAAAATATTACTCTGATTTTAAAACAAAGCATAAACAAATCGGTCTTTTCTGGCCGTGAAATTGGGGATGTCACAGTTGGTATCAGAGCATTAGTTTAAGCGAACTAGGAATTTGTAGGATTTCTAGACTTAAACTTAGAATGTTAAGCGATGATTGTGAGATGAGTGTCTACCATATTTTTGACACGAGCACTAGTATATTTTAGGAAAAATGCCTAAAATGCTTTTATGTGCTAAATGTTATATGTTTGTCATATATGAAGTTGTTTATTCGGATCTATGGTCTGTTGCCGATCGGATCTGGAAACCTTATGTGTTTAGGATTCTAAGCGTACGACTACGATATTAAAACTAGCATGTAAATGTTTCGGAGTGATAAGGAGATTTATACGTCTATCGTAAATAAAGCTTTCTTATCTTAAATTCTCGCCCAATACACCGAACGTTTGCTTGGGTGTACAAAACGTTATGGTGGAGACTCGTAGAGAATTGAGTAAAGGGAGGAAATGAAAGGCTTATGATAGTGAATGACACCTATCACGAGATATCGTAAGAGTGGTATCTTGCCTTTAGAATATGTATGATAAAATAGTGGAACATTTAGAGGTGTATGGTACGTCTGAAGTACACCTTCGATTGGCAGGATGATAGAACGATTGGTGTAATTCTTGAAGTTATCCCATCGTCTGGAATTTCCATCACTAACCGAGTCGAAGTACAATTGATGATTGAAGATACGCATGGAAGAAGTCCTAGTAGAGTCTAGGAAAATTTCTATGATTATTTGGACACATTCGTATGTGTTAAATTGTTTTGTGATTTTAGAGCTTGGGGACTACGAGACAATACTTGGGATGAGTATGATTAGGTGTGAATAGTAGTAGAGATCTATGCTACTGGAAGCACAGGACTCACACTTGGATCAGGGAAAGTCACAAGGTTACCAAGAATCTAATAATTGAGTTCCTTTTTATTCAAATATGTTGTTACCATTGTTTCGTTAATGACTAAAAAGATGATTGATATTCTGAACCTAGTGGTCATATCAAATTGAGTCCGACTACGATGAGTTTGTTACGTGGTTCGGAAAACCAAGTTCGATGTAACATCTGACTTAAGTCAGAAGATTGAAATCAATGCGATCAATAGCATCGCGCTCGTTGTTAATGAAGCTTGTAGCTGGAAAAGCTATATGCTAAAATGTGATTATATCAAATTAAGATACGAAGGAAGGTATATTCCATTCTGGAATTTGACTCAAAGAGACTCGAGTCTAGACGTTGCATCATCCGATGAAGGTCATTAGAACATGACCCGTCGATCTGTTACAATAGATAAGGGGAAGTACTTATCCTAAGAAGAAGAAGGAGTCCTCAATAAGGATTTATTTTGTAACTTGTAGGTTACGATTGAAAGTCCAACCTAATATGAAGAGCAGGTGCAAGATTGACATCATGGTTATTACTTAGGATGGAAAGATAACGTATGTAATCATTATACAAGTCCTATTTTCGTTGATGATTCCGGGACGTAATCATCCTAAGGGGGAGATAATTGTAACGCCCGTAGATCCGAGCTAGTCAATTTAGAGACGATAAGCATCAAAAATGACTTTTTGATGGAAGATTATTTAGAAGGATTAATCTTAACCATGTTGTAGTATATGTAACAAGGTTTCCGAAAATATAAAGAACGCCGAAATCCGAGTTATAACGAAGAAGTTATGACCTGTCGAAGTTTCGTGACAGAACCGGCACGACACAGCGCAACGTAAATAGTGAATTTACGATAGAGCGATATTTGGATTTAGCAATCTAAACGAAAGTTGTAGAATACGTTAAACCGAGAGCGTGCATGAAAAGAACGCCCAAATCTGACTTCGTATGAGGAAGTTATGATTTTTCGAAGTTTCGGCTTAGCAGTGTACAACCCGAAGTTCGAATATGAGATCGAGCGATATTTAGCCGAAACAATCTAAACAAGAATTGAAGATCTCGTCGATAGTAGTCTAACGGTGAAAAGACAGACGAAAACAGACGTCAGATGAAGGAGTTGTGAATTTCTAACGGAGTTTTCCTGTCCCGGCCTACTAAAAATAATATATTAAAAATAGATTCAAAATTTGCCGACGAAGTCTAAACGAGAGTTGTAGAGCATAATCTCACCTACGCGTGGATATAAAGAACCTCGAAAACGGAGCTCGTATAAGAAAGTTATGACATTTTGAAGTTCGGGGAGCGAACCCCAAAGTTGTGTCAGGGACCACGACATGAACTGACTTCTGACGCCTTTTGGAGCCTAACAGAGCAAGTGGACCGATGACGCATGCAATGACGTTTATGCCCACAACGTGGGAGCACTGTTCACGACGTGAAAATCGAGAAAACAGCCCTATAAATAGATTTGAAGGGGCAGCCATTTGTGGTTGCCAAATCTCTTCTCTCTCACCCGTATTACATCGATTTACGTGCAAAGAAGTACCCCCGAAGCCCCGGTATCATCCCGATACCCGAAGCGAGTCCCGAAGCTCCGAAGATCCCGAGAAGAAAAGAGTTTCTGAGCCAAAGCTCTGCCCGTAAGAAGCCCGGTGTGTGAAGAGATCACAGTTTCATCGAAGAATTACGGCTTTAAGAGCCGTAGTGCTGTCCGATCATCGTATTATCAGGTGAGTGTGTAGTTACTTTCTTCTAACACATAAATATGAAGTATTTGCTATGAAATACGTGCTATGTGTTTATATATTGTTTGTTTATTTGAGATGGTGTGGAATGAATGTTTTATATAGGTTTTAAATGAGTTAAACTGTATATGTATTTTGTATCTACAAATATGTTGGGTAGAACATAGGTAGATGAGATTGTTGGTGTGTGATAAAAGATGAGTTGGATAATGAGATAAAAGGGTGAAGAGGTTAGTTTTAGATCTGTGAGTATGGATCAGATCAGGAGGTTAGTTTTAGATCCGGGAGTACGGATTATGTATTTTTTTGAACTATACGTTCATCTGATAAGGTATCATGTGCATAGTCCCTTTCATGAACATGATTTTAATACAAGTATTGATTAAAGTATTAAATATATATTTATGTGAAGTATTTGTTATTGCCCGAAATACGTGCTAGATATATTTAATGATATGCAACGTGCGAATCAGTTACAGTTCAATATGTGTTAAGATGTGAATATATGATATTATTACGCAAAACTTTGTGATAAGTATACACTAGTTAGTGTTGCCTAAACGGAGATAGTATCGAAAATTGATTATAAACTTCGTAGGATTGCCTAGTGATGGGTTAAGACTTAAAAAGGGATGTTTAGCTCAAATAAGTTTGGACATTGGGTAGCCTCTTATTAAGAGTACGTGTGTGGTGAGATCGATGATCGGTGGAGTACGTCTTACGTACAAAAGTACATTTTATGTAGGAAATCCTTTTCAAAGCCATGTGTCTTTGCTGCTGCTTGCGCCGAGGTATTATTATGTTCTCGGGTACGAGTCCTACGCATACCAGAGTACTATAATGTGCCAGAAGTACTATCATGTACAAAGTATTTTTGACACTATTATGTGTCGGTTACGGGAGCGTACGAGAGTACTCTATTAGTATTTCCCCATACTTTTATTTTGAAAGAGTCTTGGAGTCATCGTTTCTTTCTTTTATGAAGTGATCGAACGAGCTTCGTATGTCAACGTTTCTTTTCACGAAGTAATTGAGGGAACTTCATAGACTGCCTAATAAAGTGTGTCGGTAATAGACCACTAATAGGTATGTCTGGTGTTATATTGTTGGATAAGGTGAGTCTGGGGGTAAAATACCTCACGATATTCAGACCACTGCTAGGCAAAGTTCGATGCTGGATAGGGTGAATCTGGGGGTAAAATACCTCACGATATTCGGACCACGGCTAGGCATTTTTATCTAGATAACTACCCCTGACTTAATTGTCTTGTGGTTCTTTCTTTTACGAACGAAGGTTCATGGTGAAACTTATTCCATTCCCCTCATTGATGTCTTTATTGATCCTCGTTTGATGCCAGGGAATTTCCGATGCAGCTTCATCAGTTCGGCGTTCTTATCGATTCCTTAGACTAGATCTCGTAAGATCATTGTGTAGGGTCAGTATGTGGGGATCGACGGGATAGGATAGATTGTTTTAGAAAATATGATATATATGTGTTAATTAATAATATTGGTCTTGTTGGATTTAGATATACATTATTATCACATTGTTTTTGAACTAGGTGTTCATTAAGCATTTTGAACTAAGTGTTCACTAGCTGTTTTTGAACTAGGTGTTCATTAAGTATTTTGAACTAAGTGTTCACCAGATGTTTTGAACTTATGTGTTCATCAGGTATTTTCGAACTGAGTGTTTAATGGATGTTTTGAAGCATGTGTTTATCAGGTGTTTTTGAACTATGTGCTCATTAGAGGATTGTGTTCATTAAGTATTTTTGAACTAGATGTGTTCACCAGATGTTTTGAATTATGTGTTCACTAGGAGTGTTAGAACTAGGTATTCACTAAGTAGGTTGAACTAAGTGTTTACCGGTTGTAATTTGAGGACCTGGGCAGTGGTGGACTTTGTGTCAATTCCTTAGGTCAATCCTTAGGAATAAATGAAAAAAGGATAGGTGATTTTTAGGGTAAATCCTTAAGAAATAAAAGAGATAATGGGGATGAGTGTTTTGGATTGATTAATGATTGAATATAATAAATATATTATTGTTGGTCGAAAACCCTATATGCTCCCCAGGCTCCCAAGCCCGACCCACTCAGTTTTCTTTGCATTACAGGTAAAGGCACAAGAGTATAAGTTGGTTGAATTGACGAGAGATTCTGGATTATAGACCAGAATCTCGAAGATCTCACTCAGTTTTCTCGAAGAAAATCTCCAAGGCTTCTGCCTCTGCAAACCCAACTGGGTCTGATTCTGAAACAAGAAATCAAATGCCTTCAATTGCTTCAAGCAATTTTAGGGTTGTGTTCGAAGATCATTCATCCTACAATGCTCCGATCAAGCTAATGATCAAGTTCTTGACTAATCACCCCCTGTTTGGCCCCTTCGATGCATTCACAGACGTTGTTCCTCTTTCAACATTATTCAAGTGTGCCTTCTCTGCTTACAGACCCCTCGAGAATCCTCAAGAAGTGCATCTGAACTTGGTGAACGATTCTTTGGTCATTCTGAACAAAGAAAAGTTTCTCAATGCCATTAATCCACTGATTCATCCTTCAACCAAGATTTTTACTCCAAGTATGGCTGACATCCTCTCAGCTCTCTACCAAATGGGTTACCAGAAAAAGATCAAAAGAATTGGCGAATTCAAGAAGAATCAACTGCCTGCGGTGTGGCAATTCGTTTGTCACTTCGTCATCCGCAGTCTGTCAGGCCGAACCGGAGGCACTGACAATATGGGTCTGAAGCTTTTGGAACTGGTATGGAGCATCTTCACTGGCCACGACGTCAACTACGGTCAGATATTGTGGGATGATTTCCTGCAGTACATTCCCAAGGAGAGCCCAAGAGATAACCCTACCGAACTCACATTTGCAAGATTCTGGTCACTTTGCATCTCAGATCTCCATGCAGATGCAGGAATCAGCATGGGCAACGACACCAACCTCTTCATCACCAAAGATCTCAAAAGGTACAATCCCTCCAAAGATCAATCTAACTTCGGTCCTATCAGACGACTACCTGTTCACATTTTGACATCACTTGGACTTGAAACCCCTGATGTCACAGACCATATAGAGGCTACAGAAGGTATTAACCCATACCTTTCTACCCTGCCTCTACAAGCCACATCTGCACTTATCATCCCTGGAAGTACCACAGTCCCTTCTTCCACTACTCTCTCCAATCTTTCTCAAAGAAGAAAGAAATTAGTCTCAGCCAATCAAGGCCCCCGCAACGTCTCCAAGAAACAAAGAACCCCAAAGAAAGATGCTCCCCAACCAACCGAAACCTCAAAGAAACGCAAAATCACCCAAACCGCACCCTCAAATGATAGTGTTTCTGATGAAGATGCACAACCCATAGCTATCCTTAAGAAGAGGAAAACCAATCCCACTGGCCAAATGCATGACCGGACTGATACCCCAGCCTCACAAAAGGCTCCGGTAGTCCTTGGGGTGGCCGTAGACCCATTCAACACCACACTCGAATACCACTCAGACTCAGAAAGTGAGTCTGTTTCACCGCATCGTGGAGACTCACCCCCAGTTCACTCCCAATAGGATGACACTGGTTCTCGCCCTAAGGTCTCCAGGGCTTCCCGACTTCATTTCTTTTCTCCTGAGGAGTTGAACTCCATCCTCTTAAATGTAACCCAAACACTTCAAATACCTTCCCAACCGCAGGGCACTTCTTCCGCCCTTTCCAGAACTGAGCCGAAGCCAGACTTGACTACGGTCAAGGAGACCGAGGAAGCTCAGGAAATCCTACTCTGCTTACATCTGTAACAGGTGGTTTAGGCACGGTGAGCACCAATGTGCAAGGATCCATGAACCCGAAGGACACTTCGGTGCGATACCAAGGATTTGACGGAGAAGAATCAAATGACTCGTGGTTACACTACACTCCGGTGTCTGAGTCCGATATCAAGAAGAATGTCGCTTTCCGTAGAGCATTTCAAGCAAGGAAGGATCAGCAAATCAAGCAACTGCAACAAAAGGACCAGGAAATTCAATCTGTGGCAAAGTATTGGGCAGACGCAATTAATAATGCCAATACCGTAGCCACCATCCTGAAAGTACAAGATTGGATGTCTGAAATGGCTGAAACGATCCGCAAGGCTCAGTCCACTCATGACGGTGCAGGTGCCTCCAAAGTCCCTCTAACTCCAACTGTTCAAGAATCACAAGAAGAAGGTGTTGGATATAGTTTCTAAGTCCATAACTATATTTGGTATGTACTTGACCCGACCCGGCATGGTCCATTTGGGTTGCACTTCACCCGAACAATTTACGGATAATCTTTTGAGAATAGTATAAGTTATGATTTATTAATATATTATAAGTTCTAATATATTAATATAAAATCATATTATTTAATTAGTGTTGATCTATGATTAATTTAGAATTAATTTAGAGATCAAAAGTATGACTAATTAAATATGGGCTCTTGTATTTATATAGTGTGGGCTAATGCTTATTTGGAATGGGCTAGCCTTGCATGGAAAGTCCATGGATACTCCATGGAGCTTTAACCCATGGATCTTATGGAAATGAAAAGACATGGGTATTAGGGTTTACATGGATGTAACCCTAATCCACCACACTATATAAAGGAGGCTTTGGTTCTTGAAATTGCACTAGTTGATTGTGTAAACCAAGAGGGCCGATTTCAAGAAGTTTGTGACTATTCTCTCAAGTTTCCAAGTTTGTGGTGATTTGTGACTTCCATTTGAGGCATCCACATTATTGGTGCTAGGCTCTCAAACTCCAAGCAATCAACTACTACTACAAGGTAAGTAATTCTACTAGTTTTATTTGATTCAAGTATCCCATGCCATGCTAGTTAGGATAAGAACCTTGGAAAAATAATTATTTGCATGTATCCTAGTCAAACATAGATCCAAGGTTTCTAGGTTTGCATGTACACCATAGGAGTGTTATGTCACACCCCCAAACCAAGGATGGCGGAAATGTTCGGGGGTGGAGGACTTCATGTATAGTATCATAACAACAATTATAATAGTAATTCAAGCAAACACAACCAACATATATATAATTGAAAAAGTTACATCATTGTATGAATTACATGTTTACGAATCAATTACAATATGTTGACAAAATATGAAATAGTAGACGCCTTAGCGTCCCATCCTCAAAAGCACTTGATTACCTGTTTAATGATTTCCTGAGAATACAAGTTGTTTGAAAAAGTGTCAACACAAAGGTTGGTGAGTTCATAAGCTTTTGTTTGGTATTATTAAAAGCCTTTCGTTTGTAAAAGTAGTATTTGTGTTAGAAAATCCAATATTTTCCTTAATGTGTAAATGTAGTCTTAAAACCCAAAGACCGAAATGTACAAGTAATTTGTCATATTTATAGTAAAACAATGCAAGTTTAAATCGACATAAACTCGTTAAATTTTAATGAAGTTCCCGTAAATTCCAATGTTTATTAATACTTTATGTGAGTTTATTATAACCATACTATGACCAAGGTTGCCTAAAACGACGTTCTTCAGGCGTCGGAAATGTTATGACATTTGTCACCCCAGACCTATCGGTCTAACTGTTGCATGCAGTTTAGGTGTGGGTTTGTCAAACCCAATATAGATCTATACACAAGTATCACGTTCTCCCTCAAGGAGACTCTGGTTACAATACAGGACTTAATGGTAATTTGAAGTAAATGTCTCACAAAGTCATTAACGGAATTACGTGTTATGAAAACTTGATACCGTATGGCCGTACCTTGCTTAATGAAAATATCATTTGTATAAATGTACCCTTTTTAAATGTATGTGTTATGTAATGTATCATAAACTATACCTATTATAGTTTATCAACCAAGGGTAGTACGTAGTAATGTATGCAAACTATATTTAAAATAGTTTATTAAATGTTTGAATGTATCGGTTGTACTTTGATTATAATCACTTGTTATTCTTTATATTTTATATGTCCAAATCCATTTGTAAACTGATGTGTGTCTAAATATTAAGATAAAATGTCATATATTGCAATAACATATAATCACATAAAGATATACACCTTGCTCAACATGTTACAAGGTGAAATGAAATTGACAGCAACTTTTCGTTGAATACAGTTTCTGTTACTGTTCTTAGAAAATTTATAGAAAAATCATCAAAGCTCTAAATCCAAATCCGCAAATTTTGAGAGTTTGGAATATGAGTCTAGTTTGTTCGTAAATTTTAACATGATTTTTAGTGATCTCTAACAGAGGTGAAAATGTTCATAATCACAGACTGGTCCGGGTTTGCCTCTGAAATGACAGGCAGTTTTGTAAAAATCACCATAAATTGTAGAAAAATCATATGGAGATGTGCAAGTAGCCATTTTAAAGCTAAGAGTTTGAACTACTTGCACCTGGAACAGTTTTGAAAACTAAAATATTTAAGTTGACCAAAACAGTCCGTGATTAAAGTCCATCTTTTCTGATGTAATCTGTTAGAAAAAGTTTAATTATGTTCTTGATGATTTTACTTGTATTCCCCCCTTAAAACTTAAGAAAAACATGTAAATGTAGGGGTATGAACTCACCCTATGTGGTTTCAGTAGATGAAAGTGAGAGAGAGGAAGTGTTCAACCCAAGAACACTAAGAAGATGTCTTGATGATTCGAGAATCTAACACCGAATAAGATGGAACTTGTGTAAGATATCAATGATTTGAGTAGAATGGAGTTTAATAATTATGTGAATGATGAAGATACTTACTAATTGAAGAAAGAAATCCCTGGAGAAAGCCTTGAAGTTCTTGAAGTTGAGAGAAAAGATGAGAGAATTTTGGAGAGTGTTCTTGGTTGCTAAGTGTAGAATGAAAGAACTTTATGGAGAATGAGGAGAGAGGATCAATCCTCCAGCTCTTAGAACGTGGGAAGAGCTGGAGATTGGGTGTAAAGGTCCACTAAGGAGACAAGGGGTAGTGGGAAAGAGTGGCTAATCATAGAGTGAGGTGGTGGTGGTTTGCTTTTGCCATAAATTAAGGAAAAACAATTATTCCCTCAATAATTAGTTCAACCACTAATTCTTTTAATATATTTTATAAAAACCCTGGATATTTATATATTTTGGGGCCTTAGTTTATAAAATAAAGTTTTGGGTGAAAATCCCACGTTAAAATAATGAAAAACGGAGTTAAAACGAAGTCGTAGTCGAAAACCGGGAAAAAAAGCTGAATCTGCGAAGTTGCTCGGTCCTGGGCCGAGGTTCGGACCTGAGGCTTCGGACCTGAGGCTTCGTTCCTGAGCACTTCGGACCTGAGGCTTCGGTCCTGAGCACTTCGGATGCGAGGCTTCGGTCCTGAAGCTTCGGTTTTGGGTCCTTAAGGCTATTTTACCCGTTTTTACCCCGTTTCAAGTGGTTTTTGACCCGGTTAAGGGTCGTGATGACCCGAATGATTACAAAAAGTTAAAGGAACTTTTGAGAGAGATTTGGGAGAGATTTCTAATAGAGAGAGATTGAGTGAAAGAGATTGAGAGAGAGTTCTTTTGAGACCTTTTTGAGTGTTTGGCTTTGAAACGCAAGGTCCGTAAACCCCGTTAAGCCATGATTTAGTGTCCTACACAATCCCGATGATTGTGCAATAGTGTTTTATCGCTTTGGTTCGTTGTTTAGCACTGTTAAGGCTAAGGAAAATCAAACACATGAATTTTCCAAATGATGTTTTCTCATTAAAATAGCGAATTGTACAGTGATTACATAACGTAAACCCTAACATACAAGGGTTATTGGAGTTGACCGGTTTGACTTGTTGACTTTGTTTGACTTTGACTTGACCGAAATTTGACGGTTGTCACATCATCCCCCCGTTAGAAGGAATTTCGTCCCGAAATTTTCATTTTGACTGGGATTTCAAGAGTTTGGGAAGAGATGTGGATACTTTTGTTTCATCTGATCCTCGCGTTCCCAGGTGAATTCGGGTCCTCGTTTAGCGTTCCAACGGACCTTCACGATGGGAATACGACTTTGTTTCGTTCGTTTGATTTCCCGATCCATGATTTCGACTGGTTCCTCCACGAAGTGGAGATTTTCGTTAACTTCGATTTCGTCGAGTGGTATTACGAGTGTCTCATCAGACAATCACTTCTTTAGGTTCGACACGTGAAATGTGGGATGTACTTTGTCGAGTTCCTGAGGTAATCGAAGTTTGTATGCTACTGGCCCAATCCTAGCAAGGATTTCGAATGGCCCGATGTACCTTGGATTTAGTTTCCCGCGTTTGCCGAATCGTATCATTCCTTTCCAAGGGGAAACTTTTAGTAGTACTCGATCACCCACCTGGAATCCCAAGGGTTTGCGTCGTTTGTCTGCGTAACTCTTTTGCCGATCGCGAGACGCTTTCAGTCTTTCTCGAATTTGAACGATCTTTTCTGTGGTTTCCCTTATGATTTCAGGGCCGGTGAGGGTGCTATTAGAGACTTGCCCTCTAGCTAGCTGTGTATCCCCCACCTCAGCCCAACACATGGGTGATCTGCATTTGCGACCGTAAAGAGCTTCGAATGGAGCGACTTTGATGCTAGTATGATAGCTGTTATTGTAGGAGAATTCGATAAGCGGTAGATGGGTATCCCATGCTTTACCGAAGTCTATCACACAAGCTCTTAACATGTCTTCCAATGTTTGAATGGTTCGTTCGCTCTGTCCGTCGGTTTGTGGGTGGTAGGCCGTACTCATGTCAAGCCTAGTTCCCAATGATTTTTGTAGAGACTGCCAAAACTGTGATGTAAATCTACTATCTCTATCGGAGATAATGGATATCGGCACACCATGGAGTCGTACAATCTCTCTGATGTACGTTCTAGTCAGCTTCTCCATCTTGTCGGTTTCTTTTATCGGTAGGAAGTGTGCTGATTTGGTCAATCTGTCTACGATTACCCATATGGTGTCAAGCCCGCCCGATGTCTTAGGCAGCTTGGTTATGAAGTCCATGGTTATTCGTTCCCACTTCCACTCAGGTATATCCGGCTGTTGTAATAGCCCGGATGGTTTCTGGTATTCGATTTTGACCTTGGCGCAAGTCAGGCACTTGCTCACATAGGTAGCAATCTTAGCTTTCATGTTCGGCCACCAGTATAATTTCTTGAGGTCCAGATACATCTTATCCGACCCGGGATGGATGGAGTATCGAGTCTTGTGTGCTTCATTCATGACGACATCTCGGAGTCCACCGAACTTCGGTGTCCAAATCCGGTTCATGATATAACGTGCTCCATCATCCTTGACTTCTAAGTTTTTATCCATTCCCCTTAATGTCTCTCCTGCCACCTTTTCTGGTTTCAAAGCTTCTAGTTGAGCTTCCTTGATTTGTATGGTCAGGTGGGAATGGATTGTCATTGTTAAGGATTTTACTCGGCGGCCCGAGTACTCCTTCCTGCTTAGAGCATCGGCCACTACATTGGCCTTGCCCGGATGATAACGAATTTCGCACTCGTAGTCATTCAGCAACTCTACCCATCTCCTCTGTCGCATGTTGAGCTCTTTCTGATTGAGGATATGCTGAAGACTTTTGTGATCAGTGAAGATAGTGCATTTCGTGCCGTAGAGGTAGTGTCTCCAGATCTTCAAAGCGAATACCACTGCTCCTAATTCCAGGTCGTGCGTAGTATAATTAACCTCGTGCGTCTTAAGCTGTCTTGATGCATACACGATAACCTTCCCTCTCTGCATGAGCACACATCCGAGGCCTTGATTCGAAGCATCACAGTACACTACGAAGTCCTCGGTTCCCTCTGGGAGAGACAAGATCGGTGCGCTGCATAGGGCTTGTTTTAACGTTTGGAAAGCAATTTCTTGTTTATTTTCCCACTTGAATATCACACCTTTCTGTGTCAAGGTGGTGAGTGGTTTCGCAATCTTGGAGAAGTTTTGTATAAATCTTCGGTAGTAGCCAGCAAGCCCAAGAAATTGTCGAATTTCGGTTGGCGTCTTGGGTGCTGACCAATTCTCGATTGCCTTGATCTTGGAGGGATCCACATGTATGCCTTTCTCACTTACCACATGTCCAAGGAAATCCACTTCTCTAATCCAGAATTCACACTTAGAGAACTTAGCATAAAGCTTCTCCGCTTTTAGTGTCTCTAGCACTTGGCGTAGATGTAGGCGATGCTCTTCTTCGCTTCGCGAGTAGATCAAGATATCGTCGATGAATACGATTACAAACTTGTCTAGGTAGGGTCGACACACTCTATTCATTAGGTCCATGAATACCGCAGGTGCGTTTGTTAAACCGAAGGACATCACCACAAATTCGTAGTGCCCATAGCGAGTTCTGAATGCAGTTTTGGGAATATCTTCTTCTTGAACTCGTAGCTGATGGTAACCTGACCTTAGGTCGATCTTTGAGAAGAAATTTGCTCCTTGGAGTTGGTCGAAAAGGTCGTCGATTCGGGGTAGAGGATATCGGTTCTTGATGGTGAGTTTGTTTAGCTCCCGATAGTCGATGCACATGCGAAAGGATCCGTCCTTCTTCTTTACAAAAAGGACTGGTGCTCCCCAAGGTGAGAAGCTTGGTCTGATGAACCCTTTGCTCAAAAGCTCGTTCAACTGACTGGACAACTCTTGCATTTCTGTTGGTGCGAGGCGGTATGGAGCTCTGGCTACGGGGGTAGCTCTGGGTATTAAGTCAATTCTGAAATCGACTTGTCGTGCGAGTGGTACACCAGGAAGATCTTCTGGGAACACATCCGGGAAGTTACACACTTCGGGGATGTCTTTGATGTCTTTCACGTCTTGTTTCTTGTCTACTACGTGGGCCAAGAAGGCGTGGTACTCCTTCCGGAAATACTTTTGGGCTTTGATGCATGAGATGATTTGTAAATTCGCACTAGGTTTGTCACCATAGATGAGAAGGGTTTCGTCATTTGGTAGATTGAGGCGAACGACCCTTTCGTAACATAGAATGTCGGCACGGTGAGGAACTAACCAATCCATCCCGATGATTACGTCGAAGCTTTTTATGGTGACCGGCATCAGGTCAATTTTAAATGTATGGTTGTCTAGAGTGAGAGTACACTATGAGTATATATCGCTAGTGCGTTCTATTTTCCCATTTGCCATTTCTACTACATAAGTATCCTTTAGTGATTGGGGATTTTGTTCAAGTAATTGTTTATATTGGTGGCTCACGAAACTCCTCTCTGCTCCACTATCGAATAGTACGCATGCATAAGAGTTATTGAGGAGAAACGTACCGGTAACCACCGTGGGATCCTCGACTGCTTCCCCATGTCCTATTGCCAGGACTCTTCCTACTCCACCAGCATTAGGGGCTTGTGCTTTGGGGCAGTTTCTTTTGAAGTGACCTGCGTCTCCACAGTTGTAGCAGGTTCGGGTTGCCCCCGTACTGGCGACTTGGTTGATTGGTCGAGCCGGCGCTCTACAGAAACGAGCAGTGTGCCCCTTCCTGTCGCAGTTGTTACAGTGCATCTCCCTACAAGCACCATTGTGGTGAAAGTTGCACTTGTTGCACTTAGGTAGGGTTCCAACATATGGCTTCGGTGGTGCTGGAGTGGTAGCAGTAGTGGCAGCATTAGTGGCAGCATGGACAGCAACAGTTTGTTGCTTCTTAGCGGGGTCCTGTGCTGGTTGGCTCTTCTTTTCGTTCCAGAACTTCCTTTTGTTGTTTCCCCCTTTTGACTGATCAGTGGTGGTGGTTGTAGTATTATGACCGGCTCGGTGGTCAACAAGTTGTTGTGCCAGCTCCCTGGCACTGTCAAAAGTAGTTGGCCTTGAAGCCAGGACACTACTTTGCACTTGGAGAGACAGTCCCCAAAGGTATCGCTCCACCTTTTTCTCCTCCGGAGTAACCATTGTTGGGCAGAGGAGAGCCAATTCATTGAATCGGGTGGTGTAGGTTTCAAGGTCGGAGCCCGTCATCCTGAGGTTCCAAAGTTCTTGTTCCAGCTTTTGAATTTCACCTCTCGGGCAGTACTCCTTCATCATCAACGTTTTTAGTTCTGCCCAGGTTATGGAGCTAGCCACTTCGAGAGTAAGTGAATTAATCCGGCAGTTCCACCAAGTAAGGGCCCGGCCGGTGAAAGTGAAGGCTGCGAACTTAACTTTGCTCGTTTCGGGGCAAGAGCACACCTGAAAGACTACTTCGGTCTTTTCAAACCATTGCATTAAGGTGATGACTCCCCCGCTCCCATTAAAGTTGTCGGGTTTGCCATTGGTGAAGTCTTTGTAGGAACACTCTCTTGCACGCCACGTACTGTCTCCGTGGTTAGAGTTTGTAGCACCTGATCCAGAACCACCAGCTCCGTTTGTCCCTATCTGCGATATTGCGGCCGCTACGGCTGCTGTTACTGCAGCCTGGAACATCGTAGGATCAAACTGTGGAGGCAGCGGCGGAGGAGGTGTTGCTGTGTTGCTGGAAGGTCTTGGTCTTCTCCTTGGCGGCATGGTTCTGTCATAAGTCGTAAACCAATGTACTTTTAGTAAAAGTATATTTATAGGAAGAGAAATCTTTTATACATAAAGTATATTATTACATTGTTTTCCGGTATGTTTACGATACATACGATTTTATACTTTTAATCGACCCAATACATTGGGTTATGAGGTAAAATGAAAGTATAAAATATTTTATTTGAGTTTCCTTGTTTCCAAGTATATGACTGTTTGTAAAAGTTTCACATATACTAATTTAGTCGGGACATAATTAATATATTATATTTTAAAATGATCTTTATCGGTTACTTAATTAGTTGCAAAGTGCATACCAGTCATATGTGATTAAGATATAATAGTCCTTCGAATAGATGACCCTAACTCCAAGACCACAACCAAACAAGGACAGGAAGTGAAACAAAGATACATAAATTCTAAGTCTATAGCATCTTAGTTACATATGACCTTAGCGCATCCACTTAGCAGCTATTGATCTATAAATAAAGACCTATTTAATTCTCAGATAATTTATTATAGTAACACAAAATACTCCTATAGTATTTGTAAATGTTTAGTTTTGAGTTCTTAAAGTATCCTTTGTAGTCTGTTATTAGGTTTGTTAGATTTGTTGCCCATCCTGACCATCCCCCGGTATATGCAAGTCAATTCCCGGACAGATATAGTTGATCAGGCTATATCCTTCCCAGATTTAATCCACATATACTAAGGCATACTCAAAATGTTCAACTCTTCTTCTTTTGCTTTATGTTTTCGCTAGTTATGATACCATGCGAGTATGTAATGTATGTATGTATACTTTAATCAAGACAATCATTTATTTTCTAAGAGTATATTTATTTGAAAAATGCACAAATCAGAGACTATTAGTCCCAATTGTGTTTATAGTTTGTATATCTTATGTGGTTTGATATACTTAATTCACTATAAACTGTGCTTTGATACCAATCTGTCACACCCCCAAACCAAGGATGGCGGAAATGTCCGGGGGTGGAGGACTTCATGTATAGTATCATAACAACAATTATAATAGTAATTCAAGCAAACACAACCAACATATATATAATTGAAAAAGTTACATCATTGTATGAATTACATGTTTACGAATCAATTACAATATGTTGACAAAATATGAAATAGTAGACGCCTTAGCGTCCCATCCTCAAAAGCACTTGATTACCTGTTTAATGATTTCCTGAGAATACAAGTTGTTTGAAAAAGTGTCAACACAAAGGTTGGTGAGTTCATAAGCTTTTGTTTGGTATTATTAAAAGCCTTTCGTTTGTAAAAGTAGTATTTGTGTTAGAAAATCCAATATTTTCCTTAATGTGTAAATGTAGTCTTAAAACCCAAAGACCGAAATGTACAAGTAATTTGTCATATTTATAGTAAAACAATGCAAGTTTAAATCGACATAAACTCGTTAAATTTTAATTAAGTTCCCGTAAATTCCAATGTTTATTAATACTTTATGTGAGTTTATTATAACCATACTATGACCAAGGTTGCCTAAAACGACGTTCTTCAGGCGTTGGAAATGTTATGACATTTGTCACCCCAGACCTATCGGTCTAACTGTTGCATGCAGTTTAGGTGTGGGTTTGTCAACCCCAATATAGATCTATACACAAGTATCACACTCTCCCTCAAGGAGACTCTGGTTACAATACAGGACTTAATGGTAATTTGAAGTAAATGTCTCACAAAGTCATTAACGGAATTACGTGTTATGAAAACTTGGTACCGTATGGCCGTACCTTGCTTAATGAAAATATCCTTTGTATAAATGTACCCTTTTTAAATGTATGTGTTATGTAATGTATCATAAACTATACCTATTATAGTTTATCAACCAATGGTAGTACGTAGTAATGTATGCAAACTATATTTAAAATAGTTTATTAAATGTTTGAATGTATCGGTTGTACTTTGATTATAATCACTTGTTATTCTTTATATTTTATATGTCCAAATCCATTTTTAAACTGATGTGTGTCTAAATATTAAGATAAAATGTCATATATTGCAATAACATATAATCACATAAAGATATACACCTTGCTCAACATGTTACAAGGTGAAATGAAATTGACAGCAACTTTTCGTTGAATACAGTTTCTGTTACTGTTCTTAGAAAATTTATAGAAAAATCATCAAAGCTCTAAATCCAAATCCGCAAATTTTGAGAGTTTGGAATATGAGTCTAGTTTGTTCGTAAAATTTATCATGATTTTTAATGATCTCTAACAGAGGTGAAAATGTTCATAATCACAGACTGGTCCGGGTTTGCCTCTGAAATGACAGGCAGTTTTGTAAAAATCACCATAAATTGTAGAAACATCATATGGAGATGTGCAAGTAGCCATTTTAAAGCTAAGAGTTTGAACTACTTGCACCTGGAACAGTTTTGAAAACTAAAATATTTAAGTTGACCAAAACAGTCCGTGATTAAAGTCCATCTTTTCTGATGTAATCTGTTAGAAAAAGTTTAATTGTGTTCTTGATGATTTTACTTGTATTCCCCCCTTAAAACTTAAGAAAAACATGTAAATGTAGGGGTATGAACTCACCTTATGTGGTTTCAGTAGATGAAAGTGAGAGAGAGGAAGTGTTCAACCCAAGAACACTAAGAAGATGTCTTGATGATTCGAGAATCTAACACCGAATAAGATGGAACTTGTGTAAGATATCAATGATTTGAGTAGAATGGAGTTTAATAATTATGTGAATGATGAAGATACTTACTAATTGAAGAAAGAAATCCCTGGAGAAAGCCTTGAAGTTCTTGAAGTTGAGAGAAAAGATGAGAGAATTTTGGAGAGTGTTCTTGGTTGCTAAGTGTAGAATGAAAGAACTTTATGGAGAATGAGGAGAGAGGATCAATCCTCCAGCTCTTAGAACGTGGGAAGAGCTGGAGATTGGGTGTAAAGGTCCACTAAGGAGACAAGGGGTAGTGGGAAAGAGTGGCTAATCATAGAGTGAGGTGGTGGTGGTTTGCTTTTGCCATAAATTAAGGAAAAACAATTATTCCCTCAATAATTAGTTCAACCACTAATTCTTTTAATATATTTTATAAAAACCCTGGATATTTATATATTTTGGGGCCTTAGTTTATAAAATAAAGTTTTGGGTGAAAATCCCACGTTAAAATAATGAAAAACGGAGTTAAAACGAAGTCGTAGTCGAAAACCGGGAAAAAAAGCTGAATCTGCGAAGTTGCTCGGTCCTGGGCCGAGGTTCGGACCTGAGGCTTCGGTCCTGAGCACTTCGGATGCGAGGCTTCGGTCCTGAGCACTTCGGATGCGAGGCTTCGGTCCTGAGCACTTTGGATGCGAGGCTTCGATCCTGAAGCTTCGGTTTTGGGTCCTTAAGGCTATTTTACCCGTTTTTACCCCGTTTCAAGTGGTTTTTGACCCGGTTAAGGGTCGTGATGACCCGAATGATTACAAAAAGTTAAAGGAACTTTTGAGAGAGATTTGGGAGAGATTTATAATAGAGAGAGATTGAGTGAAAGAGATTGAGAGAGAGTTCTTTTGAGACCTTTTTGAGTGTTTGGCTTTGAAACGCAAGGTCCGTAAACCCCGTTAAGCCATGATTTAGTGTCCTACACAATCCCGATGATTGTGCAATAGTGTTTTATCGCTTTGGTTCGTTGTTTAGCACTGTTAAGGCTAAGGAAAATCAAACACATGAATTTTCCAAATGATATTTTCTCATTAAAATAGCGAATTGTACAGTGATTACATAACGTAAACCCAAACATACACGGGTTATTGGAGTTGACCGGTTTGACTTGTTGACTTTGTTTGACTTTGACTTGACCGAAATTTGACGGTTGTCACATGTTAGAATGCTCAAAACCCATCAGTGGTATCAGAGCCTTGTTTGTTTATTTGATACTTGATGCAAAAAAAAAAACTTGAAAATCGAAGTTTTGTTCAAGCTCGTATCAAAATTTCAAGTTTTGTAAATGTACTTACGATTCTTGAAATTTTTGATATGAACATTCATAAACATATGAGTTTAGAAGATCATAGAAATTATGTGCTAATAATTGATTAGATTAATTCTTGATCTTTATGTGTTTTAATGGAGTCCATAACTAGTTCTTAAGTTATGGATAACCAAAAGTCACATTTATAAATAACCATTAAAAGAACACATAGGTTACAAAAATGAAGAGTCTTTATTTTTAATAATCATTAAATCATAAGTTATGAGAAATGAAGAGTTTTGAAAGTTTACAAAACTTGCCCTCAAGTTTTGGAACATGTAAAGTCATATTAAAAACTTTAGTTCCAACCCCTAGAATTTTAAAAGTTAAAATTCAACCCTTATACTTTATAATATTATAAGTTTAATAATATTTATATATGTATAAGATCAAGTCGTCTTACCGCTAGTACGCCTCATTCACGAAGCCGGTCTATAAGGGGGGTATAAGGTTGTTGCCTATAAAATGGAAACTTAATGGGTGTCCACTCTTACCCACCGCTTCCTTGATCGGTGGAGGGTCGTTAGCCGAACGGGTAGGACAAGGAATTATAAATTCTCATTAAAAGTATAATGATAATACTAAAGTAACTAAACTTTATTGAATTCCCAATCTTAGTTATTTTAGGAAAATGTGAATAAGGTGCTAATCCATGAAATTACACTTTACACTTTGTTTAAGTCGTTAGTAGAGCGTGTGTGGTTAACCGACACACTAACTTGAACTTAACAAGGTAGGTAAAGGGTGACTTAATGTTTATCATAGTATCGATGGAGCGTGTGTGGTTAATTGGCACATCGATTGAGGGGTAATACATTAAGGGTACCAAGTAATTTGCATGGTTACTTCACACCTTGTTTTGTGATCCTCAGCATCCCAGTCACAAAACTTGAAGGGCACACTCGAGATTGAAACATGCCATTGAAGAAAGTTCAATGAATCTCAAAGAATCTAGGAGTTTCTAAACCATTTAAAAACTAATTAAATATTTCGTTTTTCATGGTGGAAATTGGTGAATCGTCATTCACCTACCTTCAAATATCTTATAGCTTAGATTACGGCATCCCTCTTCTAAGTTATAAAATATTGTGTTGGGTCCTAGCCTTAATATTACATTTGGGTGTTTTGTTAAGGACTATCTCTATATGTAATCGAATCTATTCCCTCTTCTTTTCAGATGTCTTCCAATAACAATGCTTCTGGCTCAAACCCTACTAGCTCCTTCTCTCTCATGAATCTTTGTGGGAGAGTCATCTTTGATGGGTCCAACTTTACAGATTGGATCAGAAACATCAGGATGGTCACTCGGTATGAGAACAAAGAATATGTTCTCGACAAGGAGCTGAAGGTACCCAAGCCAACTGCTACTCCTGAAGAGCTTGCTGAATATGAGGTACATGAAAGAGATGCTACGAAAGTGGCATGCATCATGATGGCCACCATGACAGCCGAGCTCTAAAAGTCGTATGAGGACTATTATCCTTTTGAGATGCACCAGGACTTGATGGACCGCAACCATCAAAGTGCTCGTCAAGAGCGATATGAAATAATCTCCTCCATGATAACAACCCGAATGAAGGATGGTGAACCCATCACGGGCCACATGCAGAAAATGCAAAGGTATATGGACCGTTTACTGAAGCTGAATGTGAACTTCCTTGAGGAGTTAGCAATAGACATCATTTTGCACTCCTTGCCATCGTGTTATGATCAATTCCGCATGACATATCACATGAACAAGGACGAAGTCACCCTCAGCAAACTTCAAGGACTCTTGAAGACCGCCAAAAGTGGTCTAAAGGGTAAGTCAGTTGTTACTACTCCTACTCCTACCCCAACTGCGGCCAATGTCTTGGCAATCGGGCATGGCAAAGGGAAGAAGAGAAAGAACCCTTCTAAGGGTACCAAGGGTAAGACCCTTGAAGGCTCCTCTTCAAGCAAAACCAAGAAAGGTTTTGTCACTCCTTCTGCTAACCCTAATGAGGCTGAATGCTTCTATTGCCATGAAAAGTCGCACTGGAAGCGAAACTGCCCAAAGTACCAGCAAGATTTGAAGGATGGGAAAGTAAAACCCAACCATGCAGGTATATACACTATATTGTCTAATAACTCACCTCATTCTAAGTCTTGGGTCCTTGATACAGGTTGTGGTATTCACATATGTTGTGATTTGCAGGGACTAAAAAGAAGTGAGAATGTGGAGCAGGGAAAGATAAACTTGATCATGGGAAACAGGAAAGCTTCACCTGTCACCAAGATAGGAGTTTATTCCTTAGTGCTAAATAGTGGGTTTACATTAGATTTGAATAAATGTCATTATTTGCCAGAAATGGCAATAAATTTTATTTCCTTTCATGCGTTGTATAAACAAGGTTTTACCTTTTATTTTGATAATAATAATGGTAGTATTGATGCTTTCTTTAATAATATTCTTTATTTTAAAGCATTACCTTGTGATGGCGTGTATGAAACTGTATATGTTGTAGATAATCTAGGAAATAATGTATTGTGTATTAACTCTTCCACTAGCTTAGATAAAGCATCCTTATGGCATTGTCGTCTTGGACATGTAAGCAAGAAACGCATAGGCCAACTCCAAAAGGATGGAGTCTTGGAGTCATTTGACCTAAATTCAGATGATAGTTGTGAATCTTGTTTGCTTGGTAAAATGACAAAGTCACCTTTTACTGGCACTTGTGCTAGGGGTGAAGGTTTGTTGGACCTCATACACACGGATGTGTGTGGACCCTTCAGAACCGCCACAAGAGATGCTAATCGGTTCTATGTGACTTTTACTGATGATTTTAGTAGATATGGATGTGTCTACCTAATCAAGCATAAGTCAGAAACCTTTGAGAAATTCAAAGAGTTTAAGCAAGAAGTGGAGAATCAGTTGGGAAGGAACATTAAGATGCTTCGATCCGATCGTGGTGGTGAGTATCTTAGTACTGAGTTCCTTGACCATCTTAAGGAATGTGGGATTGTCTCACAATTAACACCTCCTAGGACACCACAGTTGAATGGTGTAGCTGAGAGGCGCAATCGGACCTTGTTGGACATGGTTCGTTCCATGATGAGTCGAGCTTCGATACCAATCTCATTTTGGGGGTATGCCTTAGAGACTGCTGCCCATATCCTTAATCTAGTCCCTACAAAGAAGGTTGCCAAAACACCTCACGAGTTGTGGACTGGAAAAGTTCCCAATCTAGACCACATCAAGATTTGGGGTTGCGAGGCTTTCGTGAGACGCGAGACTCACGATAAGCTCGAACCCCGAAGAGAAAGGTGTATTTTCATCGACTACCCACACAAATCCTTTGGTTACATCTTCTACAGACCCAGTGATAATGTGGTCTTTGTAGCAAGAAGAGGATTCTTTCGAGAGAGAGAATTCATGAGCCAAGGAGACAGTGGGAGGCAAATTGACCTTGAGGAAATTCAAGAGTCAAGTGGTGAAGGAACCTCAAACCCTAGCCCTCAACCTGAGGAGGAAACTCCTGTTGAGCCGACTGAAGAATCTATACCTCTAAGGCGTTCCACCAGAGTTAGGAATGCACCTGAGCATTATTATGGTTTTCATATTACTGCAGAAGGTGAGACACTTATCAGTGATAACACACTGGTAAATCTGGATGAGCCTTACAGCTACACAGAAGCCATGGCAGGCCCTGAGGCTGCTAAATGGAAAGAGGCTATGGATAGCGAGAGACAGTCCATGTATGACAATCAAGTTTGGAACTTGGTTGACAATGTACCTGATCGTAAGATAGTTGGGTGCAAATGGATCTTCAAGAAGAAGACCGACATGGATGGTAATGTACACACTTATAAGCCATGACTGGTTGCAAAGGGTTATTCTCAAACTCCGGGAGTTGATTATGATGAGACCTTTTCACCAGTGGCCAAAATTAAGTCTATTAGGGTTCTGTTAGCCATTGCTGCATTTCATGATTATGAAATATGGCAAATGGATGTCAAAACCGCTTTCCTTAATGGAAAGTTGGCTGAAGATGTTTACATGGTTCAGCCAGAGGGTTTTGTCAGTACATAGTACCCCAGTAGAGTGTGTAAGCTCGAGAAATCCATTTATGGATTAAAACAGGCACCTCGCAGATGGAATCTTTGCTTTGATGAGAAAGTCAAAGAATTTGGCTTTTCAAGGAGTGAAGATGAATCTTGTGTCTATATCAAGGCTAGTGGGAGTATAGTCATCTTTTTCGTACTGGATGTGGATGACATACTACTCATAGGAAATAACATCCCAACCCTGCAGGAAGTAAAGTCCTGGCTTGGGAAGTGTTTCGCTATGAAGGACCTTGGAGAAGCTGCCTATATCCTAGGGATAAGGATTTTGAGAAACAGGAGTAAAAGACTAATTGGACTTAGTCAAAGAACCTATGTGGACAAAGTGTTGAAAAGGTTCAACATGCATAACTCCAAGAAAGGAGAGTTACCCATCCAGAGTAACGCCAGATTGAGTAAGACACAAAGCCTTAGTACTGAGGCTGAGATAGCAGAAATGAGTCGAATACCTTATGCTTCAGCTGTAGGATCGATCATGTATGCTATGACGTGTACTCGACCTGATGTAGCCTTTGCTTTGAGCATGGTTAGCAGGTATCAGGGGAACCCTGGCAAGGCACACTGGACTACGGTAAAGAATATCCTCAAGTACCTACGGAGGACTAAGGACTGGGTCCTTCCCCTCGGTGGCAGTGAGGACTTAAGAGTTGTAGGGTACAGTGATGCTAGCTTTCAGACTGACAGGGATAATTTCCGCTCTCAGTCGGGCTGGGTCTTTACTCTAAACGGAGGGGCAATTACTTGGAAAATTTCCAAGCAGGAGACAGTGGCTGATTCCACTTGTGAATCAGAGTATATAGCAGCAAGTGAGGTAGCAAAGGAGGCTATATGGCTAAAGAACTTGATCGGAGACCTTGGAGTTGTACCAGCTATAAAGGAGTCAATGGAGATTTTCTGTGACAGCAATAGTGCGGTTGCCTTAGCCCAGGAACCAAGAGATCATGGGAGATCCAGACACATTGACAGAAAATATCACTTCATCAGACATCGAATAGAAGAAGGAATCCTCGTGGCAAAGAGGGTATCATCGGATGAGAACGCAACAGATCCCCTCACGAAGGGACTGACTCGGGCTAAGCATCTCCAGCATGCTCGGAGCATAGGGCTGAAGGATGATATTAGTTTTAGTAGTTAGATAATCTTGAAATTTGTAAAATGTAATTGACATTTGATGATAAATAAAAGCTGTTATTTATGAGTAAAGTGTTGCTATCTCTTGTCAATCGTTTACTATTATTTCTTTTTGCATGTTTTGACTTCCAGAATAATTATGTTATGGTTTATATCATATTATTCAAACTCTCCACAGTCGGTCATATGTTGGAAGTAAATATGAATCAAGACTGTCATGGGTTGGCTTGTAGAGGTCTAAGATGTTAGACAAAGCGGGGCTACAACACTCATGAGTGCTCATAAGTTCTGAGTATTGGATTCAACCCACGCACACTTGTATCACTTCATGGAATTTATCTCGAGTGATCGTGAGACGGTAATATCATATAAGTCGTCAAACCTAGAGATATGATTTGTTGCCTATGAGTTGGTTATGCATTGATTGCACGAAAACGCATTGGTAACTCGATGTTATAAACCGTGCCTTTGTGTGTAGTTCAACAAGTAGTAGAGCAAACATATGAGTCGAAGGTTATCTGTTCCTTCTAGGATTAGAAGCGATATCTGGGCCCCTCGATGATTTTGTTTTGACCTATGTACCGGGCCCGGTCAGAACTAAATTGATGTGTTCAGTTAAGTTCTATGTCAAACAAATCGGAAATCGGGAAACAAATGCTGGACAATAAGCAAGACCATGTTCCATGTATTTGTCCGGCTGATATCTAGAACAGAGGATTATATGATCACTTATCTAAAATGGCGCTTCATAGTTCAACAGAGTTTTAAGAGCTACGATTGCTGATCGGTTCCTCAAGTCATACTTGCAACTATAGTTATTAGACTTATCCAAGTGGGAGACTGTTGGAGATAGTGTCTAAGTCCATAACTATGTTTGGTATGTACTTGACCCGACCCGGCATGGTCCATTTGGGTTGCACTTCACCCGAACAATTTACGGATAATCTTTTGAGAATAGTATAAGTTATGATTTATTAATATATTATAAGTCTAATATATTAATATAAAATCATATTATTTAATTAGTGTTGATCTATAGTTAATTTAGAATTAATTTAGAGATCAAAAGTATGACTAATTAAATATGGGCTCTTGTATTTATATAGTGTGGGCTAATGCTTATTTGGAATGGGCTAGGCTTGCATGGAAAGTCCATGGATACTCCATGGAGCTTTAACCCATGGATCTCATGGAAATGAAAAGACATGGGTATTAGGGTTTACATGGATGTAACCGTAATCCACCACACTATATAAAGGAGGCTTTGGTTCTTGAAATTGCACTAGTTGATGTGTGTAAACCAAGAGGGCCGATTTCAAGAAGTTTGTGATTATTCTCTCAAGTTTCCAAGTTTGTGGTGATTTGTGACTTCCATTTGAGGCATCCACATTATTGGTGCTAGGCTCTCAAACTCCAAGCAATCAACTACTACTACAAGGTAAGTAATTCTACTAGTTTTATTTGATTCAAGTATCCCATGCCATGCTAGTTAGGATAAGAACCTTGGAAAAATAATTATTTGCATGTATCTTAGTCAAACATAGATCCAAGGTTTCTAGGGTTGCATGTACACCATAGGAGTGTTAGAATGCTCAAAACCCATCAGAAGGAACCGCAATCGAAGTCAGCTCAGCTCCCACATTCGGCTTCGATGACTTCGATATGAATGAGGTAAATCAATCCCATCCCTCTGATGACGATTTGATGATTTTCGATGAAGATGAAGAATCGAATGGTTCTCAACACTCAACTTCCAAGCCAAAAGCAAAGAAGAAGAAGAAGAAGAAGAATGTGGTGACCAGAAAAGAATTTTTAAGCCTGCAAGCTAAGGTCGATCAGATTCTAGCTGCAGTCAAGCCAACTCAACCGCAACCAGAAGACATTCCTGGACCGCAGTCCTTGATCGAAAGGATAGAAAGACTGGAAACCCGTGAAAGATTGGCTGCTGAGCGCATCTCCCTGGAGGTTGAAATGGGAATCCGATCCCTGGACAGAAGTCGCCAAGCTGAGCACAAGCAATTTATGGCTGCTGCTGAGCGCCTCATCTCTGAGGTGACCGCAATCAAGAAAGATTTACAAGCAGCCATTTCGGACCAGTCTAATCAATCTCAAAAGATGATAGCTGAGACTCACACTGCATATGAGTCCACTATCTCAATCCTTCAAGCTACAATCAACAGACTGCAATGATCTTTATCATCAAACTTCCATGGTCCCGAAATTCTTCAACTCACTAAGGAAATTCATAGGCTGCTCTTCAACACCGCCATCCCCAATAATCAACAACTGGCGGATGCTCTTAAAGCCCAGTTCCTGGAAGTATAGGCCAAGGTCGATGGTCTCAGACAATGGCTTTAGGATACTCCGGTGTTGCATTCCTCAAGAGGGGGAAGTGAGGAAGAAGACCATCACTCCAATCATTCCAACAGCATCTCACACCATCAAAGTCCCCCCATCATTACTGGAAGAGTTCCTTCACCGCAACCTTCACCGCAACCATCTTATCAGACTCCACCGCAAAAGGAGATCACTCCTGAGCGACCAGATACCCCTCCCCACTTTAAAAATCTTGCATCCCACATGTCCTCCGAACACTCAGATGACTCCCCCGTAACGCAACAAAAGAAAAAAGATTGGAAAGCAGCCAAGTTCGCGGAGCTCATCTGGAGAGAGAACGGATTCGACATCACTATGGATAAGTCCTTAGTGAATTCCTGGATCAACCCCCACCGCAGACTCTTATATGATGACTACAAACCATATCTTACCTATGCTGAACCTCCATTTGATGGTTATTGGGATGTTCCAATCTCTCCCAATGCCAAGTACTTTACTGTATTTGAGCCTTTTGACCGCAACTTGCCCGACCACAAGAGACTGCCTATGGAATTCGAAAGACTGAATCGGTTCTATGCCAAACATGCGTCTTCCATAAAGAAAATCTGGTCTAACAATAGACCATCCGCAGTCAAAAACTACAAGCCCCGAAAGTTCATGAAGGCTGACTTCATCCAATACACTCTCACAAGAAGGGATCACGACTATGTCCGCTCCCACGCTGACTTCCCATGCATGAACCCTAAAGAAGTCTTTCTTATAGCAAAGGTGTTCCAGAACAAGTCGGAGAAGCATCCGAAGATGAAGATAGCACTTGAGAAGGCAAGTACGTTCTTGAAGGAAACTGTGTGCGAATTTGCCAAAATTGATGCAGACATTCATCCTATCCTGGCCACAAAATTTGATCTTCCACCACTTGACCCCGCACCCATGATTACTGAAGGATTCCAAGAAAGATCTTTAGGTGCAACAAACTTCCCAGACCTCGGAGTCATCTTCAAATGGAAACTCAACGATAAAAAATACTTCATTCCATTGACTGCCATGAACCGCCTTACAAGGAAGCATATTGAAGTTTGTAGAACCGCAGTTGAAAAGTCAAAAAACACAACTGCCGAAGTCAAGTTCGAGATTTTGAGAAGGATCACCTGGTTAGAAAATATCAGGAAATTTTGGTGGATACTGATCAAGTTTCTAAAACTTGACAACTGAAGAGAATTTAAAGAGGTCACTTAGGGGGAAACTGTTGAATCATGTAAAGTGACCCTCTTGAACTTCAGCTACCGCAGTCCACAAGGATCCGCAGTCAAGGTTTCATCAGCATCCTCACCCGAAGTCATCATCAACCACAGTCATTCTTAGCTACTAGATTACTTTACTTTGTCTACTTTTATTGTAATACTCTCTATTGTCCAGTATGCCTTGCATGGCTACTCTTAGAGACGTGATCTAGTGTATTTCTTGAGAATCTATAAATAGAGCTCATTCTCACTTATTCAAAACATCTCTGAAGCTATCTTTTCTATCTCTCTATCTGATTACGCATCTCTCCTTACTCTCAACCCTTACTAGAATATAACTGATTACAATCTCTCTTCGGAGCAAGTCTCTTGTGACTTAATCACTAAGTTTGATCTCACTTATTAACTTGGTTTGAATGCATTCCTCGTTATGAATCAACTTATGTGTATACTTGATATAACAATTGTTGTCATTTCCATTTCTTTACTTTTCCGCAACTAACTCTCTAACTATCTAACTCTAACTTATTAATATTATTGTTGAGCTTTTAGATCCTTCGAGATTAACTATTCCGCAACTATACTTGTTCTAACGTTTGTTCAAGTTTTTCTCTCAACAAAATATAATTATAACTACTATAGCTGTTAACAAAGTTGATTTGTATCTTGCATTAAATATTAGATATTCATTTGAAAGGAAGTCATACATCACATTTTAAGGTTCCTTAATAATAATTTTCTCTACCACTTTGGTAAATTATCTTTAGGAATCTTTTATATATAAATAGGTTTCACATATGTACAATAAACTACATTATTCTCCTTCAAATATCCCTTTCTTGAGGTTGGAATATGTGAATGTCATTTATAAAATAAAGATAACAATGTCAAAGATAAGTTTGATTCAAAACAAGTTTTCGTCAAAAGTATTTTGCATATAGAACTTATTATTTATAAAGCATTGATATTTAGTTTATAATTCTCATTAAGAGATGTACTCTCATAATTTTTTCTTAATCATTTCCGAATATGAAGGTGATTGTTGTGAAAAACGATTTAAGTAAATAGTCAATCATTTATAAATTAAAACATACATTATGTTCCTAGTATAATTAATAAACTAAACTCCGAGAGTGCAGTTCCAACTTGATTGTGCTCAACTGGTTACTCTTTTGTAAATATCTGCAATCCATTTACAAATGTTTGATTTAAATTTAAGTTCCAAGTACTTGATTATTATATGAGAAATAAGAGTTCTATCTAGCAGATACTTGAAGCACTAGTCTCTTCCAGACTTTCTTTCGATATAAGAGGAGCAATTCCTCTTCCAGTGTCCAGTTTCTCCACAAAAGAAACAAGAACCATCTATATAGGCCTTATTGGATTTCTTGGGCTTAAAGGTGTTCAGTGTGTAAAACGTGGGACTCTTAGATCACACAAAGAGACTCTTTTAGCCTTGTATTATTCTAATGTTTGAACTAGTTACCAAAAATATCGTTGTATTTTTTAGAATATTGCTTAACCTGTTATATCATCAGATATATATCTAAATTATCCAATACTTCCTGGAAGTCAGGAAGAAATATTCCTAATTTGATGTTAGAAGAATGTTTAGCATCACAGTGATGCATTTACTACGTATCATGTTCAGGTCTGTTGCTAAAGCAAGTATTTTAGGACTAAGACCTTTAAGTGTATACAATTTCACATCTCTCACGAGATTTTCTCTCAAGACATGAACCCATTCATTGAAGTTGCATCTATTAAATGTCATCGTTTCATCAAGTCATTAAAGAAAATGACACTTCATGGTTATTCTTAGGGCTAGGATCCTTAAAGCATTCAGGATCCTCAAGCCTCATCAGATATTCAGGATCCTCAACTATCTCAGGATCCCGACTATTACCGTTATTATTATTTACTAACATTTATAACGGTTATATTTTGTTCTTAATTAACACATGTGCAAAAATAGTCAAGAGAAGACTTATTCTCAACAGAGAGTCTTCTCAACTATAATAAAAACCCGGAATACCAAGTCAAACAACGTTCGCAAAGCTGGTCATATAGGATCCCGGGAATATCGGACATCTTGTTAGCTAGTTTAGACTATAAATTGACACATGTATCTCGCACACGACACACTCTACCTACTCTTAGCTTACTCTACGAACTTTTTCACTTGTTCTTACTGAAATACTCTCTGTAATCATCATTTTATATTAATAAAATCATAAAGGAAGGTGATCATTATCACCTCCCAAGGTTTTGAGTCGGAGATCCTAGCAACGATCAAGGGCTTTCCTTGTAAACAATTGTGGCATTCTCTTTACCTTTCTCTATTGCACAATTCGAACATCACAGCCTCTCATTCAATTTCGTTGATTTATACTTGTGTAATTTTTGACCAAAACAATTTAGCGCCCACCATGGGGCCATGGTGTTTAAAATCCTAGAAAGATCATGTCTACACAACCGATCCTTTCTTCATCCTCCGCTCCTTCAATTCCAACCAAAAACATGCCACCTCCTCCAAGTGGACCCCCTGGTCAGAGGAAAGCGCCTGATACTTCCAAGAGAAACACCCCTCCGGTCATTAACCAAGGAAGTTTGGGATCTTCAGGACTCCAGGATCCAACTGCTCCAATCACTATTGCTGAACTCTTCACTATGATGAGGAAAATGACGCAACAGATGACTCATCAGCAAGACAAAAATAGAACACTACATAGAGAAGTGGAGAGGATGAAGGCGGAATTTCAGAGATCCCAGGAAACGATGCCCATAGTTGTACAACGAAGGATCCTGAACTTCGACAATGCATGATCCTTAGGAAATCAACAGGGGAACAGAGCTCCTGCTACTGTTGCATCACCCTGGGGGACGACTATGAACAATCGAGCCTCTATGATCAATGATCTCGATGAGCCTTTCAATACTCCTAGAAACCTTGATTCTAGTAAATTCTTAAACAACAATACTATCAATACTAACTCTATGAATGTTCATGCAGGAATAAGTCCGAACATGGCTAGGGAACTTCAACAGTTGAGACAGATGATCTCAAGCATGCCCGGGGTAGTTTAACCCATACCAAAAGCATCTCCAATAAGTCATAGGATCTCGAGTTTTGCTCCTGCGATAGCCGATACCGAAGTTCCTAAGCGCTTCCAGACTCCTAGCATGAATGCTTACGATGGAACTACGGATCCTGAAGAGCACGTAGCATAATATCGAGAATGGATGGAGATCATTCCATCCCGGTGCACTTGAAGGAAGCTTGTCTATGAAAAGGCTTTGGTTCAACCCTCACGGCATCAGCTCTTAAATGGCTGCTAAATGTTCCTCCTTATTCTACTACTTCATTTTCACATTTAGTCAATATTTTCAATAACCAGTTTTCTTGTAGCAAAACCTTCAAGAAGATCACTAGTGATCTCTATCGGGTGGTTCAGGATCCTAAGGAATGACTTAGGGATTTTATTAACAGGTTTGGTAGGGAAGCTCTGAGCATCCCCAACATTGACATGGCGGCTACTGTGGAGGCCTTCAAGATGGGTCTAAGGAAGGATTCACCTTTCTATGAAGATCTCGTGATGAGTCCATGCAAGAGATTGGACGAAGTTAGGTGCCGAGCATTGAGGTTCATAAGGCTTTAATAGGATAAAGAAGTACAGAAGAGGAGCAACCCTTCAAGTCAATACGATAATCCCATAAGGAAGGCCGAATCCTCGGCTCCAAGATCCTACAAATCGAAGCTCTATTCCAGACCAGATCATCACAGGCTTAATGCCCTCGAAGATGAAGGAGAGGAAGAGGAACCTCCTAAGATCACTGACTATTGTTTTTATGTGGATGTTTTAGGTTTAATCTATACTATGCAGGATCTCATAGACAAAGCAAGGTGGCCAAAGAAGGATAACAAGTCCACCAGTTGGAAAGACAAGTCCAAATGGTGTGCTTACCACAAAGATTCTGGTCACATAACGGAGGATTGCATAGCCCTAAGAAAGGAGATCAGCTACCTCCATAGCAAAGGGCATCTTAAAGAGATCCTCGGAAGAAAGAAAGAAAAGTCCAAGGAGAACAACCAGGATGGTCACAAGATCCCGGAGAAACCAGGATCTCCACCCCCAAAAGCCAAGATAATTAACGTTATCTCAGGTGGACCTAACATTTTGTGGTATTTCTTATTGTCAAGCTAAAAGACACGCCAAGGTCTCTAAAACAGAAGAGAAGGATAGACCACGGAAGAATACCTCGGTTAGCAATGACAAGGAAATCATGTTTGACGAGACGGACAGGGAAGAGATCCAGGATCCTCACCATGACGGACTCGTGATAACACTGTACATTGCCAACCACTTTGTCAAAAGGATCCTTATTGACGGAGGATCCTCGGTCAACATCATACACTTGGACACACTGAAGAGGATGAACATCCCAGAATCGGAGATAATCAAAAGATCCTCGGTCCTCATAGGATTTAGCGGAGAAACGAAACAAACCATCGGGGAGATAAAGCTACCAATATACATAGAAGGGGTAAACTCTATACAAAATTAATATGTTATTGACATCTTATCTGTTGGGTTTTGAGCATTCTAACACTCCTATGGTGTACATGCAACCCTATAAACCTTGGATCTATGTTTTCTCTATTATACATGCAAATATTAACTATTCCAAGGTTTCATCCTAACTAGCATATTATGAAGCACCTATACTACAAAGTTCTAGTTAGATGACATACCTTTTGATGTAGTTTGATGTCTTCAAGCTTTAAGAGCTTAGCCCCAATAGTGTGGAAGCCTCAAATGGAATCACAAATCACCAAAACACCTTGGAAGAACTTGAGAGAATATGTATGCACACTAAAATCGGCCCACTCTTATTTTCACACACTTGTGCCAATTTTGTGAGCCAAGGACCCCTTTATATATTATGGAGGATTAGGGTTACATCCATGTAAACCCTAATACCCATGACCTTTCATTTACATAGGATCCATGGGTTAAAAGCTTCATGGACCATCCATGAAAGCTTAGCCCAACCTAAATGAACTTGGCCCATTCCATATATATAAGAGTCCATATTTAATTAGTTCTTTTTGATCACTTAATTAATTCTAAATTAATTCTTGATCAATACTAATTAAATAATATGATTCCATATTAATATATTAGAACTTATAATATATTAATATAAATCATAAATATACTATTCTCAAAAGACTATCCATATAAATTGTGCCGGTGAAGTGCAACCCAAATGGACCATGCCGGGTCGGGTCAAGTACATACCAAATATAGTTATGGACTTAGACATTAATCCAACAGTCTCCCACTTGGATAAGTCTAAAACTATTATTGAGTATGACTTCAAAACCTAACTGGCAATCGTAGCTCTTAAAGCCGCTGACGAACTCTGACCTTGTCAATGACTTGTCCATTAGATAAGGGATCATATATTCCTCCATTCTAGATATCATATGGACTGAGACATGGATTATAATCATTCTCTCTATCCATTTGTTGTTTCCCGATTTTCGATTTATGATGACTGACTGATTGAACAAATCAAATCAGTCCTGGCTTGGCCAAGCACTCACATGTGTCATCGCTAAATCATCGAGGGGCCCACAGATATCGCTTTTATCCCGAAGGTAAAAGGAATGGATAAACTTCGACTCATATGGCTTGTTCTACTACTTGTTGAATCATACACAAATGCACGTTTTATAACATCGAGTTACCAATGCGTTTTCGTGCAATCAATGTATAACCAACTTAGGGATGTCAACGGGACCAAACGGGAGCGGAAATGGTTGCCCCCGCCCCCGCTCCCGAAATCACTTGTTGCCCCCGCTCCCGGTCCCGCCCCCGGATCCCCCGCTTACACAGCCCCCGGTCCCGCCCCCGTTCCCCCGGTACTCCCGGTTTATAGGCTTAAAAATGGATTTTTTTTGCTAAAAAATTGCTTTTTTTTAGGCTAAAAATACTATTTTTAATAACTTTTGTATATAAACAAACATGTAAGCCCTTGATAAATCAAGAATTGATCAAACATAAAACATCACTAAAGTTATATATATATATATATATATATATATATATATATATATATATATATATATATATATATATATATATATATATATATATATATATATATATATATATATATATATATATATATATATATATATATATAAACGGGGCCCCCGCGGGAGTACGGGACGGAAATACTCACTCCCGCCCCCGGTCCCAAAAATAAACGGGAGTTAATATCGCCCCCGCCCCCGCTCCCGCTCCCGAATTTTTTAAAAAATTAGTCCCGTACGGTATCGGGGTCCCACGGGAACGGGGTCCCGCGGGGGTTTTTGACATCCCTAAACCAACTCATAGTAACAACTCATATCTCTAGATTTTAAGAATATAAGATATTATCGTCTCATGATCACTCGTGATAAAATCCATGAAGTGATTCAAATGAGCGTGGGTTGAATCCAATACTCAGAACTTATGAGCACTCATGAGTGTTGTAGCACCACTTTGTCTACCAACTTGGACCTCTACAAACCAACCCATGACAGTCTTGATTCATATCTACTTCCAACATATGACCGACTGTGGATGGTTTGAATAACTTAATCATTCAGGAAGAGCGACTTAGTTATTCTGGAAGTCAAAACATGCAAAGTGAAACACAAGAATAAATGAATTAAATATGGTATCAAACCCTATGAATATAAATAAACACTTTTATTTATCACCATACTGATTACTCATTATTCATTGTTTCGGTTTTATTAACTTTATACTTGAATTAAAAACACTAGTTGTCCCATGCTCCAAGCATGTACACTATGTTTTTCTTAAACAATAGCTTTGCCATACACCAAGTATGCACTCTATGTTTGTCTATGATCCTTACTTTGTGAAATAAATCAATTGAACATAATTTCAATGATTCTAATTTCACACTCCCAAATCCTTATCGAAAAATGTGAGAATTTCAAATTCCTATCATTTATCGAAATCTGTTTAGATTTTAAACTTATATGCACTGACCCTCCTGTAATGAATATGTACAAAGTCACAAAGACTTGTCAACAGTCATTATAAGGTATTCCAATGGAGATCAACTCCATGGAAACTAAGTCTCATATTCAAAGTACATTGCTTTGGACATGCTTCTTGCATTAAGTTTTCTAATCTTACACAGATAACTTCCACCTATGGAGACAAATCCATATTCTCATTTTGACTATCACTTCTGAATAAGAGATGCCTCTTTTCAGAATATGTCAATATGGTCCTTCTAAAATTAGCACTATACTTCCAACTGTCCCTGAGCAACCAATCTTTGGTAAACCTCAGATTGTCCTCGACAATTGCTTAATCATTTTAGTCATATCCAATTCTAGACCTTTTCCCTTCATAATGCCTCTGGGCATTTGGAAAAATTTAGAAATGACAAATATTATAGCACATGCAATCGATCGTGTACCCAAAGCAAATGGTAGACGATTCATGATGTCTCACATAAAGACATGATTCTAGACCAGTCTTTTGCTACAATATTTTTATTTGCCATGTTTTCAAAATTTGACTATGAAGAGGGATGTCGTAATCATAATCGAATTTTGAGAACGCAATATATAGAATTTCCTTAAGTTGAACCAATCCAACATGAAATTCATATATATATTCTTGACTAAAGATGATTAAGGTCTCAATCTAAGCCTTTAGAACTGAAGTGAAGTATATCCTATCCCTTAATTATAGCAAAACAACTTTTTTAATCCCTGCAACCTCACGAATTGAAACTTTTGCTTTCTATAATTAACATTGCTAACTTGCAACACTAACAATAATTATCATGCTCCCACTAACATGATGATTATTAGCATAACACTTATGCTCCCACTAGCTTTGACATGTACTCAGAAATCAGCTGGACTTCTAGAAATCAATACTTTATTGACTTTCTTACCAAAGTTCAGATTTCTGATACGAGATGCTTTGATAACACTTTATCAAAATCATACACCTTTCCTTAGATAGCATGCATGTGTGTCTAAACAATTTCAGAACTATGAAAAGGGATGCCGTAATCATAGTCTCAATTGTTTAGACCTTTTGCCATCTGCTTCAAATCTACTTGGTGGAAGTGTTTCCTCACCATCATTTTCATGAATCGGAGAGAAACCTTATGACCCTTAGATTTTATGGTGTATGTGTTCTTATCCATGTGAATCGTCAAAACCATAGTCACAAGACAAGGATAATGACAAATCCAAACTCATATGGACTGAACTTATGCAATCTTAACTTCTTGCCACCTGGCAGTACAGGGCCTGCCATTGCTCCAAGTTGTTATGCAACCAATTGAGAATTTTCAGAACTCCTATGCAAAGCCAACTTTAACTGGAATGGGCACAGAATATGTCAACACGATAGGTTATAAACCTCAAGTCGTGTGCTAGTAAAGAACCTCAGGTTTTATTCTTGATTAGTTCCTGAAATTCTTTTTAGGATCTTTAAGACTCCCACTGTCCTCTTGACATATAAGACTATCTTGCCAAATATTCAAGAGATAGTGCAGATTGTTTATCAAGACAAACACTTCACACAATTGGCCTTAGTTGGTCTTTGTTTTATCCAAAACATCACAACTTACCAATTTCAAATGTACAAGAGTAGGACACTTTTACTCTTACATTTGACAAGTGTTTTAAACCTTTTTTAAGATATATCACTCAAGTTACAATCTTGGAGTATGACTCTAAGAATTGTTTTGGAATGAAGTATGACTCATCTTCCTGATCTAATCATTTCAACAATTCATGACTCCTCTTCTTAGTCATAAGAATGCACTAAGATGACCTTTAGAGGACTAATTGTGATATGATTTCTAAATCATTAAGATGATCACAAACATGATACTAAAGTACTCTCCCATCTTTTCAGATTTGAGAAACTTTTATCTTTCTGCCTAATTTGATTCTTCCCATTCGTTCTGCCATACATTGAGACTTTTCCAATGTTTCAGAATTATACTTAAACTTGTAAGTATAACCATATTTACTAAACTTTAGTAAATCAAATAGTCTTAACGAGCTTTGTGGTGGACATGACCAGTGCACAAGAATGTGTACTCGATCCCTTTAGTCCTTCACTTGACTCACACATCCATGTGAACAAGTAATTAGTCTTGATTTTCCAATGCTTGAAAGTTCTCATTCATCATACTATTCAACTTGCATGATTCCAAGTTTCGGTCCAATTGAAACTTGGGTGATGAGGAACTTTCCTGATTTGGTAAATTTAGACACTACCACAAATGAAAGAATCAAATCCATTTTCCAATATTGCTGTCAGTGGAATCATATAAGCAACAATTTTCCACAAATGCCATTGTAAGGATACTTCAAATAAATAAAATTAAACAATTTTCTTTTATTTTAAAACTTTGCGGAAAAACTTATCCTTACAATCCACATGGAAAATTGATGTTATCTATTCCTTAGCAATATATCATAACTTCTTAAGCAACTGCTCAAAATTATGATGCGATCGGAATCCACCTTCGCGATCAGAATCAGCATATACTTCCTTTAAGATTTCTCTCTATTCTTTGATTCTTAAAACATCAACATGTGACCCAGTCACATCATGTAATGAGGATCTCAGAATAGAACTTAACAGAGTTAGATAATGGGCTCTACCTGATGTAGAGTCAAACTTATTGACTTTAACATCCTTAGGTAATTTTGGCAGCTTTGCAATCAACGCCCTTTCCTTTGGCAAAATAAACATATGGACCCTTTGGTAATGGGACTATCTCAGACTTAGCCTTTCTCTTTACCATTTGGTCAACCGGGTTGACTATGGCCAATCCATTTCCATTGGGAAGAGAATGCTTTTTCTGGATTTCCAGTGTCACCATTGTCACTGTCCATAAAGTTTTTGGGAAGTTGATCTTCTAATCAAATTTGCTTTACTATCGTTCCAAATCATTGCTGATTCAGCAGCACCAAGCAAATAGATATGATCATTAAGGTTCATGTCATAGTCTGTTTCATAGTAGTCCCAAAGGAACTCACTATGTGACTTAGAGAGTGATTGAACATCCAACTTTCTCAATACTTTGACACCCAACTCTCCCGGCTTGTCAATATGTGACTTCATCTCTAAGATGTGATCACACATAGACCTTGCTTGCCATTAGGGCTTGAGTGAACTTGAACTTGTGGGTTAGGGAGAATAATTGGAGGAGGTGGAGGAAGAGAAGTATGACTTCCATGAGCCAAACTCGGGAAGTCATATTCATTAGGAAAGCTTGGTTTGGGAAGATCATTGTTGTCTAAACAAGACATCAACAATGAGAGAAATTCACATAAAGTTGATTTAAGTCCTTAATATAACACCCAATATGATATATTAAGGCTAGGACCCAACAAACTATTTTATAACTTGGAAGAAGGATGCCGTAATCCAAGCTATAAAATATTTGAAGGTAGGTGAATGACGATTCACCAATTTCCACCAAGATAAACGAAGTGTATTATTAGGTTTTAATTGGTTTTGAAACTCCTAGATTCTTTTGAGATTCATTAAACTTTTCAATGGCATGTTTCAATCTCGAGTGTGCCCTTCAGGTTTTGTGACTGGGATGCCGAGGATCACAAAACAAGGTGTGAAGTAACCATGCAAATATACTTGGTACCCTTAACATTTACCCCTCAATCGATGTGCCGGTTAACCACACACACTCCAACGATACTATGATAAACATTAAGTTACCCTTTGCCTACCTTGTTAAGTCTAGGTTAGTGTGCCGGTTAACCACACACGCTCCACTAACAGCTTAAACAAAGTGCAAAGTGTAATTTCATGGATTAGCACCTTATTCACATTTTCCTAAGTAACTAAGATTGGGAATTTATAAGTGTTTAGTTACTTAGTATTTATCATTATACTTATAATAAAGGGAGAATTATAGTCCTTGTCCTACCTGTTCGGCTAACGACCCTCCACCGGTCAAGGAAGCGGTGAGTGAGAGTGGACACCCATTAAACTGCCATTTTATAGGCAGTAACCTTATACCCCCTTATAGACCGGCTTCGTGAATGAGGCCTACTAATGGTAAGACGACTTGCTCTTATACATATAATATATTAAACTTTTAATATTATAATAGTATAAGGGTGTATTTTAGACATTTAAAATACTTGGTGGTTTAATCTATTAATTAAACTAGACTTTTAATTTAATTAAACTCAAACCATATATTTATGGATTTAATAATACTATTTTATTTAAACGCTTTAATTAACTATTAATAAAGTCCATAAGAGTTAATTTGAATTATTCAACAAAACATCATAATTCCAATTATTAAACTCAAAATTAAAACCATTTAATTAATTGTTTAAGTTATGAACCCAAGAGTTTTAGAATTCAATTCTTTTTTTCATAAAAAACTTTTCTCAAATTCCAAAACTTGATGGCAAGTTTTGTAATTCTTGAAAACCTTTGGATTCCATAACTTATGGAATTAATGGTGTTTTATGATGAAACTTTCCATGTTCCATAACTTAAGAACAAGTTATGGAATTCTTTAAAACATTAACACCAAATTTTGTAACTCCATAAAAACTTTGAATCAAAATTTTTTTTTTAAAAAAAAAACTTTCATATCCATAACTTATGGAAGTTTCAAAAACCCTTAAGATCACAACTTTAAAAAAACTTTTGAGCTCCAAAATTTTATGACAAAATATGTAACTCCTTAAAACATTTAGATCAAACTTTTAAAACTAATAAAACAATCATATCATTTTATCTTTTACTAAATTTGACCTAATTCAACTCATATAACAAATGATTCAAATTTTACAAATAATTCGTTTTTCACAAAACAAGTAATTATCTTAAAATTTGACAAACGTCATGTTTTTTTTTCCTTTTTTTTCAACTTGAAAATAAAACATTTGCATCAATATAACAGAAAACAACCCATGGCTCTGATACCACTGTTGGGTTTTGAGCATTCTAACACTCTTATGGTGTACATGCAACCCTATAAACCTTGGATCTATGTTTTCTCTATTATACATGCAAATATTAACTATTCCAAGGTTTCATCCTAACTAGCATATTATGAAGCACCTATACTACAAAGTTCTAGTTAGATGACATACCTTTTGATGTAGCTTGATGTCTTCAAGCTTTAAGAGCTTAGCCCCAATAGTGTGGAAGCCTCAAATGGAATCACAAATCACCAAAACACCTTGGAAGAACTTGAGAGAATATGTATGCACACTAAAATCGGCCCACTCTTATTTTCACACACTTGTGCCAATTTTGTGAGCCAAGGACCCCTTTATATATTATGGAGGATTAGGGTTACATCCATGTAAACCCTAATACCCATGACCTTTCATTTACATAGGATCCATGGGTTAAAAGCTCCATGGACCATCCATGAAAGCTTAGCCCAACCTAAGTGAACTTGGCCCATTCCATATATATAAGAGTCCATATTTAATTAGTTCTTTTTTATCACTTAATTAATTCTAAATTAATTCTTGATCAATACTAATTAAATAATATGATTCCATATTAATATATTAGAACTTATAATATATTAATATAAATCATAAATATACTATTCTCAAAAGACTATCCATATAAATTGTGCCGGTGAAGTGCAACCCAAATGGACCATGCCGGGTCGGGTCAAGTACATACCAAATATAGTTATGGACTTAGACATTAATCCAACATTATCTTCTTATAATGTGATATTAGGTAGACCGTGGATCCACGAGATGAAATCGGTTCTATCAACATATCATCAGTGTGTAAAGATGCCTACTCCGTGGGGAACAGTGAAGATCATGGGAGATCAACAAGAGTCAAAGGAATCTTATAAAACCTCTATGAAGCCTACGAAGAAACCCCAACAAGCATAGCAATTAAGGCAGGGAGACTACATGTTCTAGAAACAAAGGAGCAAAACATGAAGGAAGTGCCCTAAGCAACGAGGATACTGAAGCCAAAGTCCTTATACGATCCTCAATACCCGAGAAAATGAAGTAAGACTTGTTAAACTTCCTTCGAACCAGAAGCAAGACGTTCGCATGGAAACACGAAGATATGACATGTATTGACAAGAGTATTATCACTCACAAACTTAATATTGATCCTTCTTTCAGACCGATACATCAAAAGAGAAGGAATTTTGTACCCGAAAGGAATCAGATTATCCAAGAAGAAGTGGAAAAGCTCCTCAAGACAGAGATGATCAAGGAAGTGAAGTTTCCGTGATAGCTAGCTAATGTAGTTGTCGTACAGAAGAACGGAAAGTGGCGAGTATGTGTAGACTACACGGATCTTAACAAGGCTTGTCCTAAGGATCCTTTTTCTCTACCACACATTGACTCCATGATAGATGCAACGGCTGGCCACAAACTCTTAACCTTCATGGATGCTTCAGTAGGATTCCAACAAATCCAGACGGAACCATCTGATCAAGAAGATACAACATTTATAACACCAACATGTATATATTGTTACACTGCAATGCCTTTTGGTCTTAAAAATGCAGGTGCAACATATCAAAGAATGGTGAACCGAATGTTTAAAAACAAGTTGGGGGACACCATGGAGGTCTATATTGACGACATGGTGGTGAAGTCCATGAAAGCTGAAGATCATCTCAGGGATCTCAAAGAAGCCTTCGACATTCTAGACGAATACAACATGAAGTTGAATCTGTCTAAATGCCACTTTGGGATGAAGTCGGGCAAGTTCCTTGGGTATATGGTAACCAAGAGAGGAATAGAAGCAAGCCCAGAGCAGATCAAAGCAATCATCGAGTTGAAATCTCCATCTTCAACAAAAGACATCCAAAGGCTAACATACAGAGTAGCAACAGTCAACAGGTTCATTTCAAGATCCTCAGAAAGGTGTAAGCCCTTCTATGATATCTTGAAGATGAACAAGAAGTTTGAATGGACCGAAGAACACGCAGAAGCTTTTTAGGAACTCAAAAGATACTTAAGTTTTGCGCCACTGCTGGTGAAGCCTATAGATGGAGAATCACTCCTCCTCTACCTCTCGGTATCCTCAAGTGCGGTAAGTGTTGTCCTAGCCAAGGATCTTAAGGGAGACCAACATCCTATCTACTATGTAAGTAAAAGTCTTTTGGATCCTGAGACAAGGTATTCTCATCTCGAAAAATTAATTCTTGCATTAGTAACTGCTTCTACTAAGTTAAGACATTATTTCAAGACACATACTCTACATGTGAAAATTAATTATCCTATTAAGATTGTGATGAGAAAACCAGAGATATCAAGAACGATGGCAAAATGGTCAGTGAAGTTAAGCACGTTTGACATCAAATATGAGCCAAGATCTGCCATAAAGTCACAAGCATTAGCAAACTTTGCGGCTGACTTTAGTGATGATCTACAAAACGAGGTAGATATTAAAGATAAACAACTCCTAGAATATGAACACTTGGTAAAATGGACATTATTCACAGATGGAGCTTCAAACCAAAAAGGAACTGGGCTAGGGATCATACTAAAATCGCCACAGGAGGACATCCTACCCCAGGCAGTTAGTTGCGAATTCAACGCAACCAACAACGAAGCGGAATATGAAGCACTCATCATGGGACTACAATTGGTTACGAATCTTCAAATCAAGGATCTTCAGGTATTTGTTGATTCTTTATTATTACCTAATCACTTCAATGGCTCTTATGCGTGAAAGGTGAAAGATTAGCATTATACCTTGAGATCCTAAAAAAATTAGCCTATGGTTTTGAAAACTTTAACCTAACCCAAGTTCCCAGAGAAGAAAACGCAGAAGCAGACGCATTAGCCAATTTAGGATCCTCCCTAAGACCATCTCCAACCCACCCCCATTTTTCCCCCAAAAATGGAGTAAAAAATGGAGTAAATAGTGTTTCATCTCCAACCCTACTCCATTTTTTACCTCAAAAAGTATATTCCTAGTATATTCCATTCTTCCAACTTACATAAATTGTCAAATACACCCTTCTACTAATTTAGTTTTAACAAATATATAATCTATATTTTTTCATTACAATAATATTAAATAAACAAGATTATATTTATAATACACTTATAAATAAATATTATACATGCATTTATAAAAATATTACACATACACAATTTAAATAAATATTATACATACATTTATATAAATATTAGACATACACACTTTTAAATAAATATTATACATGCATAGATAACATATTTATGCTTTGGAATAAATTTCCCAATAATGATCAACTAACGCATTTTGTAGATTGAAGTGTGCTTCTTTATCTTTAACATCTATATCGAGCAAGAAATTGACTGTCTTATCCGTCGTCAATTCAACATCTATTGGTGGCATCTCTCTTGCAACTCCAATTGGTGCCTCAAGATCGCGATCATCCTCGATTATCATATTATGTAAAATAATACATGTAGTCATTATGTCATGTAGTACTTCCTTTTGCCAAAAACGAGATGATCCTTGAACAATAGCAAAACGTGACTAGAGAACTCCAAATGCACGTTCAACATCCTTTCGACATGCCTCTTGTTGTCTAGCAAAACATTTCTTTCTTGGACTTGTTGGTTTATGAATAATTTGTAATAGAGTGGACCACTTTGGATATATACTATCAGCCAAGTAATATCCCATGTTGTATTTTGTCCCCTGAATAACATAATGAGCAGGGGGTGCAATACCTTGAGCCAGATTGGAAAAAAGATGGGAAGACTCCAACAAAATTATATCATTGTTGGTGCCTGGCATACCGAAATAAGGATGCCATATCCAAAGATCATAATCTGCAACAACTTCGAGAAAAATAGTTGGCGACCCACTACGACCACTACATTTTCCAGCCCACCCGGTAGGACAGTTTTTTCACTTCCAAGGCATACAGTCTAAACCTCCTAACATTCCTAGAAACCCTTTTTCTGCATTAACAGACAAAAGCATTGCAATATCATTTGCAGTTGGTGATCTCAAATATTGATATGAAAATATCTCCACTATTTCTCGACAAAATCTTTTCAAATTTTCGATACATGTTGATTCACCTATCTTAGCATATCCGTCTGTGGCATCGACTGGGCTACCATATGCAAGCAATCGAAATATAGCTGTTAATTTCTGGAAAGATGATAACCCAGGAAATCTGCATGAATCCATACGTTGCATAAAATAGTTATCGTGAGCCCTCACTTCATTATCAATGCGAAGGAAGAAAGAGCGAGACATTCGATATCTCCGACGAAGCAAAACATCATTATATAACGGAGTCTCTGAAATGTAATCATGAACGCCAAACAAATGATATCGGAAGATCCAAAGTTCAAAACATGATGAAATTTGATAATGTGTGGAACGTTGTAAAGAATTTTGAAAAGTTCAAAGGTGGAAACCCCCGTACTCCATAAATATCAAAACCACATGGATATGTATCTTCAGGGTCCGAAAATCCCACTCCTGAATCTTCGCAAGCATCTCCTGGGCTATCTTCGTTTTCTTTAAATTTAGATAAGGATGACGATGTAACAGGTGGCTCTCCCTCTGAACGACCTATGGGGGTGAAAAATAAAAAATGAAAAGAAAAATGGATGATCAAATAGCATCAGCTGTCAATGCCATTGATGAAGGGAATTAACAAATTTTAGAATAGTTAAAACAATCATTTGCTCAAAGACAACATTTTTTGGATAATCAAAGCAAAAATTATGCTTTGAAAGAGGTTAAAGAAGAAAACAAAATGTTGTTTCATGATGTGAACTCAATTGTGGATCCAAACGTACGAGCATTTGTTTTAGCTGAACAAGCACGAATTGTAGCAAAAACGGTTGGACAACAATATCAACAACCTCCTCCTACATCTTCATCGTATGGACAATATTTTAATAACCTTGGGGGATCTGGATCTGGTTTACCTGATTACTAGGCTAATAATATTGTTCACTTGTCAGATTTAATTAGATTATTATTGTAATATATAGGTTAATTACATGTTTATTAGCATATGATATCGTGTTTGTAAGGTATATCTTAACTACAAGCTTTTGTAAATACGTTATCGTGTTTCATGATTTTAATATGTATTTAAATTTTTATATGAATTCGATAAATAAAAATAAATTTTATATTTATGATTAATTAATATAATTTATTATATAACAAAATATTATAAGTATTAAATATTATATTTAAATTAAATCTAATAGATAAAATAAACTAGAAATGTTATAAATATATAAAATGGAGGACTAAACCCGACAACTAAAACTTCATCCCCATATTTGGAGATATGAATAGTATTACCCCATATATGGGGTAATACTATTCATATATCCAAATATAGGGGAAGAAATGGTGTAGGGTTGGAGAAGAATGAAGGAATGGAGGAAAAAATGGCATTTGGGGGTGGGTTGGAGATGCCCTAAGGATCCCACCAGAAATAAAGATCCCTATATCCCACATAATAACTCCAGCTTTAGAAGCCCTTTACGACAAACCCGATGATCCTGAACAACCAATAAGTGTATCAGCCATTGGAGATCATGACCCTCAGATCTCTCCTTAAAGGGATGCCGACAAACAGGATCCTCGAAGAAGTCCACGATCATAGATCCAACCAATTATGGAGTATCTCCAAAATGTCACGATCCCAACAGAAGAAAAAAGCGAAAGAGCATTCAGAACAAGAGCCTCAAGATTTGTAGTAATCCAAGGTAAACTCTATAAAAAGTCTATGGCAGGTCCATACCTCAGATGCTTGGAAGATCCTAAAGCTGCAGAAGTCTTGAAGGACATACATGAAGGAGACTGTGACAATCACACTGGGGGTAGATCCTTATGCTCCAAGGTATTGAGAACATGAAACTGCTGGCCAACCATGAAGAGAGATTATTTTCTACATGCTCAAAAGTGTGATGCTTGCCAAATACATAGCAACATCCTACATCAACTGGCGGAACCTCTACATCCTATTATCTCTCCATTGACATTCATGCAATGGGGAATGATATAGTAGGAAAATTACTAATAGCTTCTGGAGGAAAAGTCTTCATGTTGGTGATGACTGATTACTTCTCAAAGTGGATCGAAGCTGAAGCCTTCGTTCAGGTTAGAGATAAAGAGGTAGTCTCATTTATTAAACGTAATATCTTGACCAGGTTTAGGATCCAGGCTGAAATCATATGCGAAAATGGGTCCCAATTCATAAGGAAGAGGACAATAGACTTTTGCATGAGTTGGGGAATGAAAATGATAATGTCCACTCCTGTTCATCCCCAAGCTAATGGTCAAGCAGAATCTAGCAACAAGATCATAGTAAACAACTTGAAGAAAAGGCTTGATGAAAAGAAAGGAAGATGGGCAGAAGAGCTTCCTTTCGTCCTATGGGCAGATAGGACTACTTCCAAAGTAGCCACAGGTCAGACCCCCTACTCCTTGGTGTTTGGGACAGAAGCAATGATTCCTATCGAAGTAGTGATCCCGACAGCAAGATACTTGCTCCAAAATCAAGAAAACAATGACAGGATCCTAGCCCAGGATCTTAACACTGTTGACGAACTCAGAGATCTTACCAAGGTACGCATTGCTGCTCATCAACAAAGGATCACCAAGGCTTACAAAAACATAAAAGTCAGAAGATTCCAAATAGGAGACTTGGTATTAAGGAAAACATTCCAAAACACCAAGGATCCTAGTGCAGGTAAATTAGCTCCTAAGTGGGAAGGACCATATCTCATAGATGCTGAAGCAGGAATAGGAGTATATTGGCTTGCAACAGTCGAACGAGACATTTTTCCAAGATCCTGGAATTCTATACAACTCAAAGCATACTATATGTAAATAAGATCAATTGATCTTCAACAAAACTGAGGTGCACATGTTCTTTACCTTCAACTTTTCATCATTACATATTTTCTCCTCGAATACATTACCAACTTAAGCATAGGAGGGGCGTTAGCTAGACTAACGCCCACCCCTAGCTAACGTTTGCTATGCAGAATAATGTACAACTAAGGATCTCCGTAATCAATGATCCGAAAACATAAGGATCCTCAAGGTTGATGATCATGAAACATAAGGATTTTGACACACGAAGATCTCAACATCTTAACAATTGGACAATTCCATTATATCAACGGTATGATCTTTAAACTATCATATACACAAGCTAGAGACTGATCATCTCTCCTAAGCTTAAGGCTACTTAATCCCCTCTAAGTTTTAAAGAGCTAATTACGTCTTTCACATGAACTAAGGTTTATAGACCTCGCTTGAACACACGATATCTAACTATGGGATACGAATAAGGGGATCTTTTCACGATGCAGTGGCCTGGCAACACTCTTATCTTTGAACATAAGTTAAGATCCTTAAGGTTTATAACATTTTCATGTTATCTAAAATTGGGATCTTACCCTAGAAATTACATAAGGTGTATAACATCTTCATGTTACCACACGTTGGGATCTTTCCCCGAAAAATGCACACGAATTATAACATTTTCATGTTATCATAAGTAGGGATGTTTCCCATGAAATATGTCACAAGTTGGGATCCTCCCCAGTATATAACATTAACATGTTATCAATTGAACTTATGGTGTTACCCAAGAATTTTTTCAAAGTCTATAACCTAAACAGGTTATCCTAAGAAGGGAATTCCCCTGTATGATATTATGATTAAGGATCCTCATCATTAAGGATCCTCATCATTAAGGATTCTCATCGCAAATTCTAAGATTGAAAGACTTATGAAGCTTAAGGAAAAACTCGAAGACAATCAGGTTCCATCTTTCCTTGTTCATAACTTTGAAATTTTTTAAGTAAAATTAAGGATCTTAAACTTTCAGGATCCTAAACCAATTGCTGATTTATAAACTTTCATCACTTCAGAGTCATTTACTATTTTAAATTGATATCTTTAAAGAAGTTTTAAAGCACATAGATTTACCAAAATTAGTTCTTAACAAATTCTTTTATACTTGTTTTATTATAAAAATTATCTGAAACTGTTAAGGATTACAAGTCAGTCATCAAACTTTTAAAGAAACTTTTAACATTTTAAATTGCTTAACAAAGTCAGTTCTTATTATTTTAAGTTATTACTTTTAGTTGTTTAACTAATTCATTCCTTATCAAATCATTTTATCTATTATTTAAAGAACTTTATCTTGAAAATTATTCACTGTTTTTAGGATCCTAACTACGCAAAGATCTTAGTATCATATTATGCAGGTACAGGAAACATAGAAAGATAAAGGAAAGATTAACCATTGTATTCAAAATAAAAGGCTTACAGCCCTACATGAGTCAAATGGTTACATCAAAAAACTACACTACCGTAACCACCTAAAAGACCTAGACCTTACCATAGTCATCATCGGCTTTCTTCTCCTCCTTCTCTACTTCTGGTTGCGGTGCAAGATCCTCAGCAGTGATGATAGGCTTGCCAGTTAGTTTGGCTAGTGCAACGCACCATCCTAGTACATTCTAGGATCCTGAATGCTCAATATCCTCCACCAACTTGATCTTTGCCTCCAGGATAGCCACCGCAGCACTTGCCTTTGCATCGGTAATCACCTCCTCTAGCTCCGCAGAATGCTCCTCCTCCTTCTCAGCCTTCTGTTTGCTCAGCAACTCCACCATCCGGAGAAGATCCTCATTGGTGGTCCTCCAGATTTTCTCCTGCTCTTTTAGAGCAGACTCATCTTTCTCAGCACGGATCCTGAGATCATTGGTGAACTGAGAAACATGAGTGGAGACTTGAAAGAAATGCAAACATCAGCAAAAGAAGAAATAGGTATGATAAACTAACAGAAATAATTCATATACACATGAAACTTACAGCCTGGGAAAATGAGGTCAACTTTCCAAGAGCATCCTTGATGCTGAGGTTCTCTAGGCTGGAATCTGTGGCCTCAGAAGTCTTCCTCTTTCAGGATCCCGGAGATTTCAGAACCAGGTCAAGCTGGGATTTCTTTGAAGGAGGTAGAGCAAAGGGCTTCTCTTGCTTGATCCTGACCAAGTCACTTGTTATGTCATCCTCAAGGTCAGCCAAAGCGAAGCGAGCACTGGAGCGGACATTCCTGGAACCTGCACAAGAAACAAGGATCTTGATGAGATCGAAGATCCTAAGACAACAATTCAAATAATAAAGAAAGAAAGATATACCTGTAGCCATAGAAGCTGTGTTGGAAGATCCTTCTTGGAGACTGGATTGATCAAGTCTGAGAGATTTATCTGCCTCCGGGAGAGAAAGAAAATTAGTAGTCTTATCCTCTGTGTCCTCAGTAGCAACAACGAGCTCCCCGAGCTTGAAACCTGTAACATAAAAAACAAAATAAGAATAAGATTTCAGGATCACAAGGAAAAGTATCGAAATCCTACCATTCTTAACCCAATATTTGGGTAAGGGATGTCCGCCAGGAATAGAGTCACGCCTGACAAAGAAGTATCTCCCCTTCCAAGCCACATCATTGTGTTTTGTTTTTAACACTTGAGGAGGCTTGCCACTCTTGACCTTGAACAGGAATCGAGAATTGCCAAAAGTTGAGAGATCATAGACATATGCCTATTCAGCTAGACCCATGCCAAGATCCTGTGTCTGATTCAGACATTCAACCCAGTATAGGATCCTCAAAATGATAGGCATCACTTGGACGAAAGAAAGTTTCGTAGTCTCGAAAAACTCTGAGCCCACTTCGGAAAAAAGGAAATTAAGGCGTAAAACAGAGAAGGGATACTCCGGAAAGCACACCCAAGAAGAGGAGATGAAGTCTGGTTGGATCAAAGGGTCATAAGCCCTGAAGACTGCTTCAGGAGGGAAGACATTACTAGCCTTCAATGCTTCGATATCACCATCATCGAAGGAGCACGTCTCGTCATAAGACAAGACTCCTTGATCGATGAAATCGTCCTCGGGAAGAACTAGGATCTTCTTGCGAGAAAGGGTCATCTTTTTACCCATGATCGAAAATTTGTTAGAAAGGAGATGGGGCAGATAGGATGTTACCTTTATCGAAATCACCGGTAGCACGAAGAAAGCAAAGAAAATCGAGACGCGTAAAGAGAATTGTGGAACTGATCACCTCTATTTATACTGAAGATTTGAGGTTGATTTGAACATTAACAGCTAGTTATCCACCCGTTGGAATTCAAAATTACCTAGCCGTTAAGGGTTAATTTTGAAAATTACTTTTCTCTCTCTCTCTCTCTCCCTCTCTCTTTCTCTCTCTCTCCTTTTACCTTTTTAACATAATTTATCCCTTTAATATTCTAAAAATTAACTCCTATATTTTCAGGAATAACTTGGGGGCAATTGTTAGGGCTAGGATCCTCAAAGCATTCAGGATCCTCAAACCTCATCAGATATTCAAGATCCTCAACTATATCAGGATCCCGACTATTACCGTTATTATTATTTACTAACATGTATAACGGTTATATTTTGTTCTTAATTAACACATGTGCAGAAATAGTCAAGAGAATACTTATTCTCAACAGATAGTCGTCTCAACTATCCTAAAGACCCGAAATACCAAGTCAAACAACGTTCACAAAGCTGGTCATATAGGATCCTAGAATATCCAACATCTTGTTAGCTAGGTTAGACTATAAATTGACACATATATCTCGCACACAACACACTCTACCTACTCTTAGCTTACTCTATGAACTTTTTCACTTGTTATTACTGCAATACTCTTTGTAATCATCATTTTATATTAATAAAATCATCAAGGCAGGTGATCATTATCATCTCTTAAGGTTTTGTGCCAGAGATCCTAGCAAGGATCAAGGGATTTCCTTGTAAACAATCGTTTCATTCTCTTTACCTTTCTCTATTTCACAATTCAAACATCACAGCCTCTCATTCAATTTGGTTGATTTATACTTGTGTAATTTTTGACCAAAACAGTTATGAAAGTGTATTACATATATCTACAAATATTTAATAAAATTCATTTATTGTTTTCAATATTTAAACCTTTAATAATTAATACCCTTTTAGTTTCCAAAAACATTAATTACCAAAGTCTTCGATCCAAGTTGCAAAAGAAACAAATGGATAAGTGAACTTTATCCCATTAATTTGAATCCAACTCGGTAGATATCGATTATCAATTATATTCTACTATATAATTCCTAGATTTATGGGATCTATAATAACAAATTTAATTAGACATTTTTGAGCCCGTCTATGCCTCAGATCTCTCTTGCTTAGGTGACCTTTATCTCAAAAGATTTTTGATCAAATCATCCAATTTGAAAAACTTGTGTAATCGGCCTATAACTTGGTTATAGAAACCGTGAGTACACCTCAACCATCAAAAGATGAACTTTATCTCACTAGTGTATACAAGAGATGTGCGAGTGTTATTCAAAACGGATTGCATATATTTGAGGTTTGTAAGGGGTATTTTTATTTTTTATAATTCTCGTTTTCAAAATGGATTGTATATATTTGACGCGATACAATTTTAAATTTAATAACCGGTATTAAGTTTGAGTTTGAGCGCTTTTGAACATTTTATATCTTTAATAAAACTGCATTTTATTACTTATATATTTGGAGTTTGTATAAGTTATGAAAATCACAATTTTAAAACTTATAATTGAGTATTACAAAATTTGTTGTTATTAGTGTTTTTATAAAACCAGTTTTTTTTAAACAATAACTTGTTACATCTTATGTCCATATTGTAAATTTTGAAAACCAAACTCCGTGTGATATTTATTTTGTCCAAAATTATTGTAGCATGTGAAAAACTAATTTATCAACCACACATAATAATTGCATAAAAATAAACAACACAAACATGCATAAACATATGTGCATAAAAGTAACCAACTAATGATATTTTTTGTGAGCAACTCAAAAGATGTCAAGTCCGTTCCTAAGGGGACATTTAAAGAGACCAAAAATCATCTTGTAATATTATTTTAGAAGCTCACACTTGAGAAAACACTCATTGCTTGCAAAAGGTTGAAAAACTTTTTGAAGGTAATAATTCAGCAACATGCATCACTTTCAGAAAGTGTTGCAGAAACTATCGCAAAAAGTCCAACAACCCTTAAGAAAACAACCATCAGTGACAGTTTCAGCGACAATTTACAAAAACTGTCACTATTTTCACTACACACTTATTTATTGCGAAAATTGCCCTTTTGTCTTCAAAAAATGGAACCATCTTCATTTCTTGTTATATTTTTGTACAAATAAATTAATTCTAAAACTAATCTATTACTTACAAAAATAAATCAAGAAAACCAATCTATTTAATTTATTACATGTCATATGAATAAATAAATTATTACAACCATTTTTAACAAACCAGCAAACACACCAACATATAGGGTCATTGGCTAGTTTGTGCACATCCTAGATATCAACATACATATAAAACAACCTTTGTTTTTCTAAGACAACTTTAAATGACAAAATATGCATGAAAACTTTATTCACATAAAATAACAATTAAAAAGTTGTTACAGAAAATATGTATGAACTAATCTTCTTACAATAACAAATTATCCATATTTTCCAAAAACTATGATTTCCAAAAATCATAAAATCTAACCAAACTTTCGAGGATGGCTCTGATACCAATGGTTGAGTTTTTATTCAAAAATTAGTTTAAAAAAAAGATTTTAGCAACAGAAGACTTTAATATTTTTGAACAATAATAAACTAGTTATAACCAACCATGGATCTTTTTGCAAAGTTTGGAAAGAAAACAAGCACCGAAGAAGAAGAAGAACACAACAACCTTTGTAGTCTTTAAATCCTCAAGGAGAGGCTTAAAAGTTAATGGAGAATGTGGAAACCTTTGGGACACCAACAAGAATTCAACTTGATTTAAGATGCTAGTCTTGTAAAAAACTTAAAACTCTTAAGCTTGAAGTTCATAACTGATATGAACTTCAAGAGAGCAAAATCAAGTGATTCAATCTTCAAAAGATGAACAAAAGTTGAGAGAGTATGCATGCAACTACATGTTACATTTTTTGGCTAGTCCTGGATCAAAGATGAAAGGCTTTATTTAAAGCACAACCTTTATCCGAGAGTTCTTAATACTTTAAGACGATCCATACCACTTTATAGTATTTTAATCTCATGCTTTTAAGACATGTTCCCAAGATTAAAATAAGTAATAAGCCATGTTTCTTTCTTTTGCATAAAATAATCAAAATCTCATAACTAGTGTAACCATTTAGAGATTTTATAAAAGAAAGTCAAAGTTTTATAAATTTTATAAACTAGTTTATAAAATATAAACTTTGACTTTTTGGTAAAAGACACAAAGATTTCTCTAGTCCATAATGTTTGTGCATGATATATATATATATATATATATATATATATATATATATATATATATATATAAGTCATACCATACGATATATTATGTTATTTGCTAATGAAAATTAATATTTTCATGAAATAAATAATTTTCAATTAATTTATAAGAGTTTATTGAACATTTTTATAAATTAATTGAAAATTATTTATTTCATGAAAATATTAATTTTCATTAGCATGTAACATAATATATCGTATGGTATGATATATATATATATATATATATATATGTCATACCATACGATATATTATGTTATTTGCTAATGAAAATTAATATTTTCATTAAATAAATAATTTTCAATTAATTTATAAGAGTTTATTGAACATTTTTAAAAAAATCAATCTCTAATAAATAATAAGATGTATCATGTTGTTGTTAGTGTTATCCTTCAGATCATATGTTAACTTACAATATCATTTTAATATGATTGTTGAGCAAATTAGATCTTTCATATATATATATATATATATATATATATATATATATATATATATATATATATATATATATATATATATAAAAGTTTAATTGAGCAAAATAACAAAAAGTTTAGAATGAGAGAATCAATCACAGCCACTCATTTATATCTTGTCGTATAACCCTTCGTCGCACCGTCGCGACTGAGGAGATGTAATATTCATATGTGTATAAACTTTACGTATATTCATATATACATCTACCACCTCCCCTCTCCTTCGTCGCCTACCAACTACCATTTCCACCACCTTTAACACCACCGTCACCACTCGCCACCACCTCCGCCACTACTGCCACCACCGCCACCACCACCAATACCTCCGCCACCGCAACCCCTTCATCCACCTCCGCCACCAATGCCTCCACCTCCAACACCAAGTACGTCACCATCTCCGCCACCACCCCTGCCACCACTACCTCCACTGCCACCGCCACCAACCGCCATATTCATATATAAATAATCACTTATGAAAAGACACATACTTATTTATATATTTATATAGGAACACACTTTATATATATATATATATATATATATATATATATATATATATATATATATATATATATATATATATATATATATATAAGAATAAGTGTATACTTATTCATATATAAATATGTATTGATATATGATTAAAAATTTTTCCCTTCTCCCGGTACGCCGGAGCGCTTAAGTGGCAAATTCAAATGAGTTGTCCAGATTCTTTCCCTCGTTCTCAATCATTTATTTATCAATTGAACCCTCATATATATATATATATATATATATATATATATATATATATATATATATATATATATATATATATATATATATATATATATATATATAAAGAACGTCATCTTGTTATCAAACATTTTTTCTTCACAATTTATTATCTAAAACTTTCTGAAACTTAAATAAAATGATATAAACCTTTTGTTTGACAAAGATATTTTGGACTTTACCACTAAAGTTTTGGCTTTTTGTTCTATCTTACATCTATGTCCAAAGCCATGATGTAAAGAAAGATTAGGTTTTTGATTGATTGCTTGATTTTCTTTTTTGGCTTATTATTTTATTGTTGCAGCAATGTTGTCTGTAGCTAAAGTGCAATCTCCATTTATTTGTTGGTTTTAGTATGATCCAACTCATTCTTGATAATGGAATATTGTAGTTGCAAGGATGGAGTGTATGATGCAATGCAACAATGGTGGATGAAAATATTTTCTTCTTTGTTCATGAATAGAAATTGGACACGTGGACAAATTGTTTTGTTTTTTTGTCCAAATGTTCCTCATAATGCATTAATGCGTTTCTATAACGGGCTTGTCATTTTATTTCTTTATCAACCAGCATAACAAAAAAAGAAGTCGATCACAGAAAGATGTTTAATTAAGTTCTCTCTGTTTGTTTTTTTCAATTGCAATCCTTGATAACCTCAAAGCCTCAAATGAACACTTGTGAAAGGAATTTCATGAAGAATAATAGAATTATTATAGGTGTTGTGAAATAAGTTTTCTCAACACCCCCACGAAAATTAGAATGGGAACTCGAGTTGGTACGGATGCCTTTGGTTATTAATTAGGAAAGTTAATTGTGTGTTTGGTTGTGAAAAATTGTTTTCATTGTTTTTATTAGGGGTACAAATGCGTCAAGCTACTCATGAGTTATTAGAGATCGGCTCATTAAAAGCTCGACTCGAAACGATTTTAAACGAGCCCGAGCCGAGCTCAAACTTAATATTAAGCTCGTTTATTAAACGAGTTCGAACTCAAGCCTATGTTGCTAAGCTTGATTAGGATCGCGAGCCTAAACATGTGTTTATATAATATATATTATTATTATTTTTATATATTAAAATAAAGACATATTTGGGAATTAGGGATTTAGGGATTTAGTAAACGAGCTTATGGACAAACTCGAACCGAACTTAAGCTTATTTAGGCACGTTAGACAAAAAACGTACCGAGCTTAAGCCCGAACCGGACTTTTATACTTTTCTACGACCTCAATACAATAAAACACCAATTGAGCCGAGCTCGAGCTCGACACCTGTATAACTTAAACTAGTCCGAGCCGAGCCGAGCCTGACCAGACTTAGGCTCGTCTCGGTGTGTTTGCACCCCTATTTTTTAGAAGATGTTTTCAGAAAATAGAGTTAAATTTATATTTTTAGTTTCAATAAAAAAATTTAAAAACACATTTGGTTGAAACCGGTTTAGTTTTGATTTTCCATATTAGAAATTTGAAAAAAAAATTAGAAAACTGTAAAAATCAGAAATTTTTTACAAAAAATTGGAAAAAATTTCACCACCAAACTTTACTTAAAGTTTAACATTTTTCTTTTAGGATTTCAAATAGAAAGAGAAGTTGTAATCTTAATTGGATAGATTGTAAAACGGGTACCTAGTGGATATATTTGGATATATTAGAATGATTCAAATGTTGTATTGTATAAGATTAGATCCAATTAATTAGGATTTAATGTTTATATATATATATATATATATATATATATATATATATATATATATATATATATATATATATATATATAATCGAATACATCCTCGTGGGATTAGTTACGCCAAATACCCTTCTCAACTTGGTTTCAGAGCCGATCCTAGGTGTTCGCTTCGTTCATCACCACCTCCGACATCCTTGTCTCCTTCCAATTTCGTCTTCACCATGACTTCTTCCATTAATTCCTCTAAGATAGCTGCAAGTATATCATGCAAATTAACCAGAACTAACTTCATACTTTGGAAGGCTCAAGTTGTTCAGATTTTACGAGGCATTCAGCTCTTCGGTTAGCTCCATGGCACTAAACATGCCCCTGCTGCAAAAGTAACCACCGGAACAGGTGCAGAAGTGAGAGAGATCACGAATCCAGAACATGATTTGTGGGTTGTTCAAGATCAATCAATCATTGGTGCTCTCCTGTCCTCCATGACAGAAGATATACTTGCCCAACTTACTTGATGCACCAACACGTCTAACGAGTTATGGACTTCACTCCATACTATGTTTTCTGCACAACAAAGAGGGAAATCCATCCAAATACACACTCAACTTTCAATTGCAAGGAATGGAGACTTAAGTGCTTTAGAATTCTACCACAAGATGACTGGTCTAGTTTATACGATGGCAAATATTGGCCATCCAATGATGGTGAAGAAGTAAATGGCTACAATACTAGCTAGTTTGGGACCAGGTCATGGTGATCTCCTCACAACCATCACCGTTCTGAGCGATCAACGTGAAGTAACTCTACCTGAGTTTTACTCCTATTTAATTGCTCATGAAGCACAAGCTTCTGTGATGAATAACTTGACAAAATTTACGTAATCCGCTAACATGTCAAGAATATAATTTATACCGACAAAACAACAACAACACCAATAATACACCCCACAACAACCGGCGAAACAACTATCATGGGGGAAGTGGCAGCCTGGGTCATGCTCTGTGGTCGTTGCAGGAATAATGGAGGTCCTTGATGTCAAGTATGTGGTATACCTGGCCACACTGCATTAAACTACTGAAACAAATTCAATCATGCATATCAGCCGGAATAATATCATTGGGGAAATAGTGTCACTACAGGAAGCTACAACAATGAGATGAACTGGTACATTGACACTGGCGCAACATATTGTTGGATTAGGTGTCTAAGCCCATAACTATAATTGGTATGTACTCGACCCGAGAGCAGCATGGTCCATTTGGGTTACCTTCACCAGAACAATCTGATAGGATGGATATTTGAGAAAGAGGTTATTTATGATTTATTAATATATTACAAGTATAATATATTACTTGTGAAATCATATTATTTAATTAGTATTGATCAAAAATTAATTTTGAATTAATTTAGTGATCAAAAGAGACTAATTAAATTAACGGGGACTGATTATGTAAATCAGTGATATATATATATATATATATATATATATATATATATATATATATATATATATATAGTGTTTGGGCTATTAATCCATGTTGGGCTAAGTTTTATGTAAGTATCCATGAAGAGTTAGCCGACATGAGATATGGATCATAACCCACGTGTATGGATTAGGGTTTACCCATGACTCTTGGAATCCTACACTATATATGAGTTATCCCTTAGACAGAATCGTTGGACCCTATGTATTCTAAGATAATCATAACCGATTTTAGAGTGTCTATACTCTCTCTCTCTCTCTCTCTCAAAGTCCTCCTTTGTTCATGGTGTTTGTGAACCATTTGATGCATCACACTTGAGGTGCTAAGCTGTTGAAAGGCCAAGAACTATAACTACATCAAGAGGTATTCATCTAACTTGATTATATATTGTATATCCTCTATTGTATGCTAGTTAGGATGTATGCTTTGGAAAATTCAAATTGCATGTATAATTAGAGAAAACATAGATCCAAAGCACCTAGGGTTGCATGTGCACCATAGGAGTGTTATAGTCTTTAAAACCCAATAGTGGTATCAGAGCCTAGGATTGTTTTCTGTTATATTTGATGCTTGTTAATTTTCAAAGTTGAAAAAATCGATTTTCTGGCCTCTGACTGATGAACTCGCCGAGTCCACTGGATGACTTGACGAGTCCACTCAGTAAAAGGGCAACTCGATGAGTCAAGTTCTTGCACTCGTCGAGTAGATGCTTCTGGTTGCAGAATTTCGAGTATTTGGCCAGAATTGGACTAGGAAGTTAAAAAAATTAATTAATTGTTTTAATTTTGAATTTTTAATAACCTAAATGTTTTGAATAGTTCAATTACACCTTATGGACTTTATTAAACTAATTAAAGTGTTTAATTAAAAGAGAAGTTTAATAAATCCATAATAACATGCTTTAAGATTAATTAAATTAAGAGTATAATTTATTAATAGATTAAACCACCTAGTATTTTAAATGTTTAAAATACACCCTTATAATATATAAAATTAAATGTTTAATGTATTATATATGTATAAGTAAAACATCAGTCTTACCGTTAGTAGGCCTCATTCATGAAGCCGGTCTATAAGGGGGTATAAGGTTACTGCCTATAAAATGGTGGTTTAATGGGTGTCCACTCTCACCCACCGCTTAATTGACTGGTGGAGGGTCGTTAGACGAACGGGTAGGATAGAACATTAATTCTCATTAAAAGTATAATGAAATACCAAGTAACTAAGTACTTTTATAAATTCCCAATCTTAGTCACTTAGGAAAAATGTGAATTTGATGCTAACCCCTGAAATTGCACATTGCACCTTATTAGTCGTTAGTGGAGCGTGTGTGGTTAACCGGCACACTAATATGGGACTAACGAAGGATGGAAATGGGTAGCTCGATGTTAATCATTGATCAATGGAGTGTGTGTGGTTAACCGGAACATTGATAAGATGATTTGTAACATTAAGTGTACCAAGCTGATTTGCATGGTTATTCACACGTTGTTTGTGATCCTCGACATCCCAGTCACAAACATGAAGGGCATAATCGAGATTTACACATGCCATTGAAAAGTTCAACGAATCTCAAAGAATCTAGGAATTTCAATTCATTTAAAACCTAAAGTTCATTTTCGTTTTTCATGGTGGAAATTGGTAAATCGTCATTTACCTAACTTCAAATAATTTGCAATTGGATTACGACATCCCTCTTCCGAATTGTAAATTATTGTGTTGGGTCCTAGCCTTAATATTTCATTTGGGTATTATATTAAGGACTTAAATCAACTAACTTGAATTTCTCCCATGTAGATGTCTAGTTCATACAACTATGGTATTCCCGAATCTTTTGGAAGAAGCTTTCCACATGAAGATGATATTCCTCAATATCATACTTTACTTCCTCCACCTCCTCAAATAATTCTCCGTACCCCACAAGTTCAAAGACTTGAAAAGTTCAAAGACTTGAAAAGTTCAAAGTCACTCAAGCCCTATTGGCAAGCAAATACCAAGATGGAAGGTATGTGTGTGCACATGTCTTGGAGATGAAGTCACACATTGACAGGCTGAGAATGTTAGGAGTCGTTGTGTTAAGGAAGTTGGTTGTTGACTTGGTTCTTCAATCACTTCCTGAGTTATATGGTGAGTTCAATAAAGATTACTATATGACAGACCGCGACATGTCCCTTATCGATCTTACATATTTGCTAATTGCTGCTGAATCAGCAATGATTTGGCGCACTGGTAATGCAAATTTGATTGGAATATCTACTTCCCAACCTTCCATGGATATTGACAGTGGAAACATTGGAAGTCCAGAAAAGATTTCTCTTTCCAAGGGAAAGGGAAAGGCTAAGTCTGAGATTGTCCCGTGTACCATTCCAAAAGAATTTGTTTGTTTCTATTGCCAAGAGAAGAGGCATTGGTTGCGAAGCTGCCCTGACTATCTGAGAGATCTAAGAAATGGTAAAGTCAAAATGTATGACTCTACTTCAGGTAAGTCCACTATCAAACTCTATTAAGTTCCTACTTAGAGATTCTTAATACATGATGTGATAAGATTGCCTTTTGATGTTTTGTAGGATCAAAGGAAGCTTAAAGGAAAAGCATGCTGAGTTTGATCGCGAAGAGATGGATTTCAATCACATGGTTTGATGATCGGATTTTTGAGCTGATGCTTAGGAGTTATGATAGATTGCTTAGAAATATGTAGCGACATAGTTTTCATATGTACTTGCATTGTAAGGACAAGGTTTTCCGCGGTTTATAAATAAAGAAAGAATTTTGATTTTTATCTTGTTTTATATTTCCTTGCAATGGCATTTGTGAAAATTGATGTTTGTATATTTCTATTGATAGCAATATTGGAAAATGGATTTGATTCTTTCGTTTGTGGTAGTGTCATAATTTACCAAATAAGGAAAGATTCTCATCACCCAAGTTTCAGTTGAATAGAAACTTGGAATCATGCAACATGTATTGTATGATGGATGTGAACCTTCGTCTTTGGGAAATTAAGATTAATTCCTTGTTCACATGTATATGTGAGTCAAGTGAAGGACTAGGGGATCGGGTGCACTTGCGTTGGTCAGGTCCACCCCAAAGAATGATAAGACTATTTGTTATGATTTACTAAAAGTTTAGTAAATATGGTTATGCTTACAAGATTAAGTATAATTCCGAGTCATTGGAAAAGTTTCAATGTAAAGCAGAATGAATAAGAAGAATCAAATTAGGCAGAAAGATAAAAGTTTCTCCAATCGGAAAGGAAGGGAGAGTACTTTAGTATCGTGTTTTATGATCATCCTTATGATTATGAAAACCATATCACAAATTGATCCTCTAAGGATATCTTAGTGCATTTGTATGGCTAAGAAGAGGAATCGTGAATTGTTCAAATGGTTAAATCAAAAGGTGAATCATACTTCGTTCCAAAATCAAGTCTTCGAGTCATACTCCAAGATTGTGCCTTGAATGACATAATCTTAAGAAAGGTTTATAACACTTATCAAATGTTAGGAGTCGTTGTGTCAAGGAAGTTGGCTGTTGACTTGGTTCTTCAATCACTTCCTGAGTCATATGGTAAGTTCATTAAAGATTACTATATGACAGACCGCGACATGTCCCTTATCGATCTTACATATTTGCTAATTGCTGCTGAATCGGCAATGATTTGGAACACTGGTAACGCAAATTTTATTGGAATATCTATTTCCCAACCATCCATGGACATTGACAGTGGAAACATTGGAAGTCCAGAAAAGATTTCTCTTTCCAAGGGAAAGGGAAAGGCTAAGTCTGAGATTGTCCCGTGTACCATTCCAAAAGAATTTGTTTGTTTCTATTGCCAAGAGAAGAGGCATTGGTTGCGAAGCTGCCCTGACTACCTGAGAGATCTAAGAAATGGTAAAGTCAAAATGTATGACTCTACTTCAGGTAAGTCCACTATCAAACTCTATTAAGTTCCTACTTAGAGATTCTTAATACATGATGTGATAAGATTGCATTTTGATGTTTTGTAGGATCAAAGGAAGCTTAAAGGAAAAGCATGCTGAGTCTGATCGCGAAGAGATGGATTTCAATCACATGGTTCGATGATCGGATTTTTGAGTTGATGCTTAGGAGTTATGATAGATTGCTTAGAAATATGTAGCGACATAGTTTTCATATGTACTTGCATTGTAAGGACAAGGTTTTCTGCGTTTTATAAATAAAGAAAGAATTTTGATTTTTATCTTGTTTTATATTTCCTTGCAATGGAATTTGTGAAAATTGATGTTTGTATATTTCTATTGATAGCAATATAGGAAAATTGATTTGATTCTTTCGTTTGTGGTAGTGTCCTAATTTACCAAATAAGGAAAGATTCTCATCACCTAAGTTTCAGTTGAATAGAAACTTGGAATCATGCAACCTGTATTGTATGATGGATGTGAACCTTCATCTTTGGGAAATTAAGACTAATTCCTTGTTCACATGTATATGTGAGTCAAGTTAAGGACTAGGGGATCGGGTACACTTGCGCTGGTCAGGTCCACCACAAAGAATGATAAGACTATTTGTTATGATTTACTAAAAGTTTAGTAAATATGGTTATGCTTACAAGATTAAGTATAATTCTGAGTCATTGGAAAAGTTTCAATGTGAAGCATTAAGAATAAGAAGAATCAAATTTGGCAGAAAGATACAAGTTTCTCCAATCGGAAAGGAAGGGAGAGTACTTTAGCATCGTGTTTTATGATCATCCTTATGATTATGAAAACCATATCACAAATTGATCCTCTAAGGATATCTTAGTGCATTTGTATGGCAAAGAAGAGGTACCGTGAATTGTTGAAATGGTTAAATCAAAAGGTGAATCATACTTCGTTCCAAAATCAAGTCTTCGAGTCATACTCCAAGATTATGCCTTGAGTGACATAATCTTACGAAAGGTTTTTAACACTTATCAAATGTAGAGTAAAATGTTTTTCTACTCTTATACATTTGAAATTGGTAAGTTGTGATGTTTTGGATAAAACTAAGATCAACTAAGACCGGTTATCAGAAGTGTTTGTCTTGATAAGAAACCGCACTAACTCTTGAATATTTGTTTTTCACGTAATGTTTCTTGACAAATAGAAACTTATATGTCAAGAGGTCATTGGGAGTCTTAAAGATCTTGAAAAGTTTCAAGAACTAATCAAGAATAAACCTATTGTTAATCACTAGCACACGACTTGAATATTTGTTTGTCACGGTTTGTAACCTATCGTGTTGACATATTATTATTTGTATGCTATTCCATTTAAAGTTGACTATGCATGTGAGTTCTATGAGTTCTCATATGTTTGTATAAGGCAAAACATCTTGATCAGTGAAAGTTCATTGATCAGCATTGGTGAGCTGCTGAACAACGTGGAAGACATGGTAGGCCCTTGTGCTGCCAAGTGACAAGAAGTTAGGATTGAACAAGTTCAGTCCATATGAGTTTGGTTTTGTCACTAACCTTGTCTTGTGATTATGGTTATGAAAAATTCACATGGATAGGAACACATACACCATAAAATCTAAGTGTCATAAGGTTTCTCTCCAATTTATGAAAATGATTTTGAGGAAACACTTTCACTAAGTAGATGTTAAGGAGATAGCAATTGTGATATTTGCATTCTCAAATTCGATTATGATTACGGCATCCCTCTTCATAGTTCGAATTGTGAGAAATAGAAAATAGTTTGAACATTCGGAACTTATTGCTGTAAGTTCTGAATAGTTTAGACACACATATGAGCTTTCTAATAAAGGGTGTATGAGCTTAGATAAAGGCTTATCAAATCATCTCGTGTCAGAAATCTGAACTTTGGTAAGAAAGTCAATAAGTATTGATTTCTAGAAGTCCAGTTGATTTCTGGATACATGTCAAAGCTAGTGGGAGCATAAGTGTTTTGCTAATAAAGTAATAATTATTATGCTAGTGGGAGCATAGTTATTATAGTAAGTGTTGCGAGTTAGCAATGTTAATTATAGAAAACAAAAGTTTCAATTTGCAAAGTTGCAGAGTTTGAAAAGTTGTTTTGCTATAATTAAGGGAGAGGAATTCATACTTCATTTTAAATCTAAAAGCTTAGATTGTGAGATTTTAATCAAATTTAGTCAAGGACGTATACGAATGTTATGTTGAAAAGATTCTACATAAGGAAATTCTATATATATGGAAATGTTATAACAAAAGACTGGTAAAGTATCAAGTCTTTATGTAAGACATTATGAATCGTGTCTCATATGCTGCGGATATAGGATCGATTGCATGTGTTATAAGATTCTCCAGTTCTAATTTTCCAAATGCCTAGGGCATTAAGAGGGAAAAAGGACTAGAACCGGATATGACTAAAGTTATTAAAACAACTGTCAAGGACGATCTGAGGTTCATTAACGATTGGTTGCTTAAGGACAGTTGGAAGTATAGTAAAGAATGGACCATATTGATATGATTCTGAATAGATATGATTCTATTAAGAATGGATAGTCATATGGTAATTATGGAAAGATTTCCATAATGGGAGTTGGATATCAAGAACCTGTGAGTAAGTTAGAAACTTTTATGCAAGAAGGATGTTCAAAGGAATGTTCTTTGAAATTGAGACTTCGCTTCCATGGAATTCTTTTGTTGTCAATCTCTAGTGGAATACTTTGTAATTTCATTGTCCAAGTCTCTGTGGCTTTGGTGCATTGACATTACAAAAGGATCACTACATAAAGGTTAGAACCTAACACATTCTAACAGTGGCAAGAATTTGGCATTCTTCCACTTGTGATAAAGATTTGGAGTTGTGAAATAAGTTTCATTGAAGATGTATTAAATTGATCTATTTCAAAAAGAAATGACCATAGGTAAACATAGTGTGCATGCTTGGAGCACGGGATAACTATTTTTTTTAATTCAAGTATAAAGTTGATAAATCGAAAAATTATACAATGAATAATGTGTAATCAATATGGTGATTAAATAAAAGGTGTTTTATTTATATTCAAAAGTTTTGAGACCATATTGGATTCGATTATTCTTGTGTTTCACTTTGCATGTTTTGACTTCCCGAATAACTAAGTTATTCAAACTATCCACATTCGATCATACTTTGGAAGTAGGTATTGAAGCTAGACTGTCATGAATGGGTGTGTAGATTGTCTAAAGGCGTTTAGACATAGCACAAGTTTGATGCAGTGTTCAAGAGTACTACTGTAATAAGATTTGAGTATTGGATTAAACCCACGCTCATCTGAATCACTTCATGGATTTTATCACGAGTGATTGTGAGACGATAATATCTTATATTCTTGAAACCAAGACATGTGAGTTGTAGTTTACAAGTCGGCTGCACATTGACATATGTAAACATACCAGTAACTTGGTGTCATAAAACATATTGTTGTGTGTGATTTGATGAGTAAGTACAAGCAAGCATTTGAGTCGAAGTTTATCCATTCCTTTTACCCAATGTGGGATAAAACTGATATATGTGGGCCCCTCGATGATTTAGTGATGACAACCCTAAGTGATTGGCCAAGCTTGGACTGATTTGATTTGTTCAATTAGTCGGTCGTCATAAATCGAAAATCGGGAAACAACACATGAACAGAGAGAATGATTATAATCCATGTATCAGTTCATAAGATATCTTGTAGAATGGAGGAATATATGATCCCTTATCTAATGGACGCGTCATTGACTAGGTCAGAGTTCGATAGCAGCTTTAAGAGCTACGATTGCTAGTCGGGATTTTGGAGTCATACTTTCAATAATAGTTATTAGACTTATCCAAGTGGGAGACGGTTGGATTAGGTGTCTAAGCCCATAACTATAATTGGTATGTACTCGACCCGAGAGCAGCATGGTCCATTTGGGTTGCCTTCACGAGAACAATCTGATAGTATGGATATTTGAGAAAGAGGTTATTTATGATTTATTAATATATTACAAGTATAATATATTAATTGTGAAATCATATTATTTAATTAGTATTGATCAAAAATTAATTTGGAATTAATTTAGTGATCAAAAGAGACTAATGAAATTAATGGGGACCGATTATGTAAATCAGTGATATATATAGTGTTTGGGCTATTGATCCATGTTAGGCGTTTATGTAAGTATCCATGAAGAGCTAGCCCACATGAGATATGGATCATAAACCAAGTATATGGATTAGGGTTTACCCATGACTCATGGAATCCTACACTATATATGAGTTATCCCTTAGCCAAAATCGTTGGACCCTATGTATTCTAAGAGAGTCATAACCGATTTTAGAGTGTCTATACTTTCTCTCCCTCTCTCAAAGTTGTCCTTTGTTCATAGTGTTTGTGAACCATTTGAGGCATCACACTTGAGGTGATAAGATCTTGAAAGGCCAAGAACTACAACTACATCAAGAGGTATTCATCTAACTTGATTTTATATGGTATATCCTCTATTGTATGCTAGTTAGGATGTATGCTTTGGAAAATTCAAATTGCATGTATAATTAGAGAAAACATAGATCCAAAGCATCTAGGGTTGCATGTGCACCATAGGATTGTTATGTTGGATAAGGTGTCTAAGTCCATAACTATATTTGGTATGTACTTGACCCGACTTGGCATTGTCCATTTGGGTTGCATGGCATCGGAACAATTTGGATAGACTTTTGTGAGAAGAGGATATTTATGATTTATTAATATATTATAAGTTCTAATATATTAATATGAATTATTTAATTAGTGTTGATCAAGAATTAGTTCGGAATTAATTTTGTGATCAAAAGAGATTAATTAAATAAATGGGGATTGATTTGGTAAATCATTCATTCTTATATAGTGGGCTTACGATCCATAGTTCTTCATGTTGGGCTAAACCCATGTGATTACCCATGGATAATCCATGGAGTCTATAACCCATGGATCATGAGGAATATGGAAAGACATGAGTTACATGGTGTAACACTAATATGCATACTATATAAAGAAGCCTCATCCTTGTAAAATCGGCACTTAAGTGATTCTAGTGAGGGCTAGCCGATTTTGGTGCATATCAATCTTCTCTCAAGTTATTCCAAGTTGTTGGTGGTGTTGTGTGAAGCATTTGAAGTATCACATTTGGGGTGCTAGGCTCACAAAGTCTTAAGGAATCCAAGCTACAAGAAAGGTATGTCATTCTACTAGTTTTATATTACATATACCCCAATCATATGCTAGTTAGGATGAAACCTTGGAAAAATGAAATTTTGCATGTATAATAGAGAAAACATAGATCCAAGGTTTCTAGGGTTGCATGTACACCATAGGAGAGTTAGAATGCTCAAAACTCATCAGTGGTATCAGAGCCTAGGCTTGTTTTCAATTATACTTGATGCAAATTGCTAAAAAAATCAAATTTTCTGCTTACTGTTCAGTGAACTCGCTGAGTCCATGGGGGGACTCGACGAGTCCATGTGAAAACTCATCCTACTCGTCGAGTAGGTTCATGCACTCGACGAGTAGGAGGCCCTGAGTGCAGAATTTCGAGTTTTATTGATGGAATTGGACTAGGATCATTACCCTAAACTGTTTTTAGATTGTTAAACCTGTTTTTGATGTGGTAATGATTGTGCTTATCCAATTTCAATGATAATTGTCAAAGTTTCAAGTTTTATATTAAGTTCATATGATTCTTGAAAATTGTAGATATGAATTGTGCATGCTTAAGAGTTTTGTTAGATCATAGAAATTATTTGACATGATTGTTAGTTTAATTGTTGATCTAAATGCTTTTTAATGGACTCCATAACTTGTCCTCAAGTTATGGAGTTCCAAGAGACTTTTCTATTAAAATCATTAAAACTCATAAGTTATAGAAATGAAAGGTTTTGAATAGTTTCAAAACTTGCCCTCAAGTTTTGGAATTTGTAAAGTTACAAATTAATACTTTAATTCCAAACCCTAGAATTTTAAAGTTTAAAATTCAACGCTTATACTTTATAGTATTATAAGTTTATATATATATATATATATATATATATATATATATATATATATATATATATATATATATATATATATATATATAAGAACAAGTCAGTCGTACCGTTAGTAGGCCTCATTCACGAAGCCGGTCTATAAGGGGGTATAAGGTTGTTGCCTTTAAAATGGCAGCTTAATGGGTGTCCACTCTCACCCACCGCTTCCTTGATTGGTGGAGGGTCGTTAGCCGAACGGGTAGGTCAAGGACTATAATTCTCATTAAAAGTATAATGATAAATATAAAGTAACTAAACCTTTATAAATTCTCAATCTTAGTTACTTTAGGAAAATGTGAAATTGATGCTAACCTATGAAATTACATTTTGCACCTTGCTAAGTCGTTAGTGGAGCATATGTGGTTAACTGGCACACTAATTTGGACTAACAAGGGTGGCAAAGGGTGGCTTAAGGTTTATCATAGATCGGTGGAGCATGTGTGGTTAACCGGCACATCGGTTTGGTGATAAAATTAAGAGTACCAAGTTAATTTGCATGGCTATTCACACCTTGTTTGTGATCCTCAGTATCCCAGTCACAAACTTGAAGGGAAAATCGAGATTTAAACATGCCATTGAATTGTTTAATGAATCTCAAAAGATCTAGGAGTTTCAATCCAATTAAAACCTAATAATCTGTTTCGTTTTTCATGGTGGAAATTGGTAAATCGTCGTTTACCTACCTTCAAATATTTTGTAGCTTGGATTACGGCATCCCTCTTTCAAGTTATAAAATATTGTGTTGGGTCCTAGCCTTAATATTTCATTTGGGTGTCTTATTAAGGACTCTTTATCTAATCTAAACTTGTCTTTCTTCCTTTTCAGATGTCTTCCAACAATGCTTATGGCTCAAACCCTACTGGCTCCTTTTCTCTCATGAATCTTTGTGGGAGAGTGATCTTTGATGGGACTAATTTCAATGATTGGATTAGGAACATAAGGATGGTCACTCGTTATGAAGACAAGGAGTATGTCCTTGATAAGGAGCTAAAGGTTATTGATGAGTCTTCTGCTACTCTAGAGGAGATTGTTGAGTACACTACCCATGAGAAGGATGCCACTAAGGTGTCTTGTATCATGTTGGCTATCATAAGAGCAGAACTCCAGAAATCCTATGAAGATTTCTACCCTTATGAGATGCACCAGGACCTGATGGAAAGATACCATCAGAGTGCTCGTCAGGAAAGGTATGAAATAATCACCTCCATGATAACAACAAAAAAGAAGGATGAAGAGTCTATCACGGGCCACCTGCAGAAGATGCAAAGATTCGTGGACCGTTTGTTAAAGTTAAATGTGATCTTTGATGACGAGTTAGCAATAGATATCATTCTACACTCCTTACCCTCCTGTTATGATCAGTTCCGCATGACCTATCATATGAACAAGGAGGAGGTCACACTTAGCAAACTTCAAGGACTTTTGAGGACTGTTGAAAGTAGTCACAAAGGTAAGAATGTTGTTACCACTCCTACCACCGCCCCTGTTCTGGAAATCGGGCAAGGTAGAGGGAAAAAGAGGAAGACCCCTTTGAAGGGTACCAAGGGAAAGTCTCTTGATGGCTCCTCTTCGAGTGGAACCAAAGGTGGTTCTGCCACTCCCTTTTCCAACCCGAAGGATGCATAATGCTTTTACTGTCAGGAAAAAGGGCACTAGCAGCGAAGCTGCCGCAAGTACTTGCAGGATCTTAAGGATGGGAAATGAAACCCACCCATGCAGGTATTTACACTATATTGTCTAATAACTCACCACATACTAATTCTTGGGACCATGATACAGGGTGTGGAATTCACATTTGTTCTGATTTGCAGGGCCTAAAAGGAAGTTAGGATGTGGAGCACGGGAAGTTAAACTTGATCATGAGGAATAGGTGGAGCGTTACTCGTCTGAAATGGCGAGAAATATTATTTCTTTTCCTGGTTTGTACAAACAAGGATTTACTTTTTCATTTAATAATGAATGTGGTGGTATTAATGCTTTTTATAATGGTGTTCTTTATTTTAAAGCATTACCTTGTAATGGTGTATATGAAACTGTGTTGGTTGTAGACAACTTAGGAAATAATGTTTTGCATATTGATTCTTCCACTAGTTTGGATAAGGCATCCTTGTGGCATTGTCGTCTTGGACATGTCAACAAGAAGTGCATAGGCCAACTCCAAAAGGCTGGAGTCTTGGAGTCATTTGACTTGAAGTCAGATGATAGTTGAGAATCTTGTTTACTTGGAAAAATGACTAAGTCACCCTTCACTGGTACTTGTGCTAGGGGTGAAGGTTTGTTGGAACTCATACACACTGATATGTGTCGACCCTTCAGAACCGCCACAAGGGATGATAACCGCTTCTATGTGACTTTTACTGATGATTATAGTATATATGGCTATGTCTACTTAATCAAGCATAAGTCAGAAACCTTTGAGAAATTCAATGAGTTTAAACAGGAAGTGGAGAATCAGTTGTGCAGGAAGATAAAGATGCTCCGATCCGATCGAAGTGGTGAGTATCTTAGTATCGAGTACCTTGACTATCTTAAGGAATGTGGAATTGTTTCACAATTGACACCTCCTAGGACACCACAGCTGAATGGTGTGGCTGAGAGGCACAATCGAACCTTTTTAGACATGGTTCGTTCCATGATGAGTTGAGCTTCGTTACCAATCTCATTCTGGGGGTATGCCTTAGAGACTGCCGCCCATATCCTTAATCTAGTCCCTACCAAGAAGGTTGCCAAAACACCTCACGAGATGTGGACTGGGAAAGTTCCCACTTTAGACCACATCAAGATTTAGGGTTGCGAGGCTTTCGTAAGATGCGAGACTCACGACAAGCTCGAACCTCGATGTCAGCGGTGTATTTTCATCGGCTACCCTCAGAAATATTTTGGTTATCTCTTCTACAGACCAAGTGACAATGTTGTCTTCGTAGCGAGGAGAGGAGTCTTTCATGAGAGAGAATTCATAAGCCAAGGAAACAGTGGGAGGCAAATTGACCTTGAAGAACTTCAAGAGTTAAGCGGTGAAGGAACCTCAAATACTAGCAATCAACCTGAGGAGGAGACTCCTCTTGAGCCGATTGATGAATCCGTACCTCTGAGGCGTTCCACAAGAGTTAGGAGCACACCTGATTTTTATTATGGTTTCCATATTACTACAGAAGGTGATGCGTTTATCAGTGATAGTAAAGTGGTAAATTTGAATGAACCTAACAACTTTAAGGAAGCCATGGCAGGCCCTGAGTCCGCCAAATGGAAAGAGGCTATGGCCAGCGAGATTCAGTCCATGTATGACAATCAAGTTTGGAACTTGGTTGACAATGTACCGGGTCGTAAGACAATCGGGTGCAAATGGATCTTCAAGAAGAAGACCGACATGGTTGGGAATGTACACACTTATAAGGCGCGACTAGTTGCGAAGGGCTTTACTCAAACTCCGAGAGTTGACTATGATGAAACCTTCTCACTTTTAGCAAAGATTAAGTCTATTAGGGTTATGCTAGCCATTGTTGCATTTCATGATTATGAAATATGGCAAATGGATGTAAAAACCGCTTTCCTCAATGGAAAGTTGGCTGAGGATGTTTACATGAGTCAGACAGAGGGTTTTGTCGATGCAAAGTACCCTAATAGAGTGTGTAAGCTTGAGAAATCTATTTATGGATTAAAACAAACATCTCGCAGATGGAATCTTTGTTTCGATGAGAAAGTAAAATAGTTTGGCTTTTCGAGGAGCGAGGATGAGTCATGTGTATATGTTAAGGCTAGTGGGAGTATAGTTAGCTTTTTGGTATTGTATGTGGATGGCATACTACTAATAGGAAATGACATCCCAACCTTGCAGGAGGTTAAGTCCTGGCTTGGGAAGTGTTTTGCTATGAAGGACCTTAGAGAAGCTGCCTATATCCTAGGGATAAGGATATTGAGAGACAAGAGTAAGAGACTAATTGGACTTAGTCAAAGTACCTACTTGGATAAGGTGCTGAAAAGATTCAGCATGCAGGATTCCAAGAAAGGTGACTTATCGATCCAAAGTAACGCCAAACTGAGTAAGACTCAGAGCCCGAGTACAGAGGCTGAGATGAGTCGAATACCATATGCTTCCGCTGTAGGCTCAATCATGTATGCTAAGACTTGTACTCGCCCTGATGTGGCCTTTGCCTTGAGCATGGTTGGCAGATATCAAGGGAATCCTGGCAAGGCTCACTGAACTGCGGTGAAGAACATTCTCAAGTACCTGCGGAGGACTAAGGACTGGGTCCTTACCCTTGGTGGGAGTGATGACTTGAGAGTAGTGGGGTATAGTGACGCTAGCTTTCAGACAGACATGGATAATTTCCGCTCTCAGTCGAGCTGGGTCTTTACTCTAAATGGAGGAGCAATTACTTGGAAAAGTTCCAAGCAGGAGACACTAGTTGATTCAACTTGCGAATCAGATTATATAGCAGCAATCAAGGCGGCGAAGGAGGCAATATGGTTGAAGAACTTCATTGGAGACCTTGGAGTTGTACCAGCTATAAAGGAGCCTATGGAGATTTACTGTGATAACGAGAGTGCAGTTTTCTTAGCCAAGGAACCAAGGGATCACAACAGATCCAGGCACATCGACAGAAAATGCCACTTCATTAGACATCGAATAGAAGAAGGACTCCTCGTGGCAAAGAGGGTATCATCGGATGAGAACCCAACAAATCCTCTCATGAAGGGACTGTGTAGGGTTAAGCATTTACAGCATGCGAGGCGTATTGGGCTGAAGGATGATGTTAGTTTTAGTAATTAGATAACTTTCGAAACTTGTAATAGTTGAAATGTAATTGACATTTGATGATTAAATAAAAGGTGTTTTATTTACTAGTATAGTACTGTCTTGTGTCAATCATTTACTATTGTTTCATTTTTTGCATGTTTTGACTTCCAGAATAATTATGTTATGATATATCATATTATTCAAACTATCCACAGTCGATCATACTTTGGAAGTAGGTATTGAAATAAGACTGTCATGATTTGGGTTTGTAGATTTGTGTGAATTGTATCAGACATAGCAATTGTTGCTGCAACATTCATGAGTGCTCAGAAGTTTTGAGTATTGGAATCAACCCACACTCACTTGTATCACTTCATGGAATTTATCACGAGTGATCGTGAGACAGTAATATCATATAAGTCATCAAACCAAGAGATATGAGTTGTTGACTATGAGTTGGTTATACATTGATAGTACGAAAACGCACCAGTAACATGATGTTATAAAACGTGCTGTTGTGTACAATTTGATGATTAGTCAGTACAAGCATATGAGTCGAAGTTTATTTGTTCCTTTTAGTCCTTGGAGGATTAATAGCGATATCTTCGGCCCCTCAATGAATTTGTTTTGACTTATGTGTCGGGCCCGGTCAGAACTGATTGATGTGTTCAATTAAGCTCTATGTCAAACAAATCGGAAATCGGGAAACAAACTGCTGGAAAATAAGTACGACGTTGTTCCATGTATTTTTCCGGATGATATCTTGAACAGAGGATTATATGATCACTTATCTAAAATGGCACAACTTAGTTTCGCGAGACTTTGAAAGAGCTATGATTGCTGGTCGGATCCTGAAGTCGTACTTGCAGCTATAGTTATTAGACTTATCCAAGTGGGAGACTGTTCGATAAGGTGTCTAAGTCCATAACTATATTTGGTATGTACTTGACCCGACTTGGCATGGTCCATTTGGGTTGCATGGCATCGGAACAATTTGGATAGACTTTTGTGAGAAGGGGATATGTATGATTTATTAATATATTACAAGTTCTAATATATTAATATGAATTATTTAATTAGTATTGATCAAGAATTATTTTGGAATTAATTTTGTGATCAAAAGAGACTAATTAAATAAATGGAGATTGATTTAGTAAATCATTCATTCTTATATAGTGGGCTTATGATCCATAGTTCTTCATGTTGGGATAAACCCATGTGGTTACCCATGGATACTCCATTGTGTCTAAAACCCATGGATCATGAGGAATATGGAAATAAATGAGTTACATGGTGTAACCCTAATATGCATACTATATAAAGAAGCCTCATCCTTGTAAGATCGGCACTTAAGTGATTCTAGTGAGGGCTAGCCAATATTGGTGCATATCAATCTTCTCTCAAGTTATTCCAAGTTGTTGGTGGTGTTGTGTGAAGCATTTGAGGTATCACATTTGGGGTGCTAGGCTCACAAAGTATTAAGGAATCCAAGCTACAAGAAAGGTATGTCATTCTACTAGTTTTATATTACATATACCCCAATCATATGCTAGTTAGGATGAAACCTTGGAAAAATGAAAGTTTGCATGTATAATAGAGAAAACATAGATCCAAGGTTTCTAGGGTTGCATGTACACAATAGGAGTGTTAGAATGCTCAAAACCCATCATGTTATAGTGCTTAAAACCCAACACATGTCACATCACCCACGATCTTGATCGGCTGTCTGTTAAAGAGCGTTATCATGGCAAGGATTAGGTCCAAGTGGGAAATGGAGCAGGCTTGCATATCTCTCATATTGGTAAATATAAAATTTCTAGTTTAGGAAAATATTTAGCTCTTAAAAATATCTTACATGCACCAAAATTTAATAAGCATCTTCTTTCTGCTCATAAACTTGTTCGTGATAATGATGTGTTTACTAAAAACCACAATGAAGCTTTCTTTGTTACAGACAAGGCCACGAACAAAACTCTTCTATTCGATAAAAGCAAAAGAGGCCTTTTTCCAGTGCCAATCCTCTGTGTGTCAAGAATTCCACATCATGCTTCATCTAGTGATAAAGTGTCGTAATCTCAATGGCATCAACGTCTTGGTCATCCCACTTATGCAGTCGTTAAGTTTATTTTAGATTCAAATAAATTAGAATTTTCTTTTGATAATAAGTTGTCTATATGTGATGCTTGTCAGCGTGCTAAGAGTCATTAACTTTCTTATAATAGTTATGTTCATGTCACATCTTTTCCTACTAAGCTTTTTCATACTGATGTTTGGGGGTTTGCTCAAGTATCTAGTGGTGGTTTTAAATATTATGTTAGTTTTTTGGTTGATTATAGTTGATATACATGGATCTGTATTGTAACACCCTAAAATTTTCAAACTTTAAAATGCTACGGTTTTAAAATCTTTCCGGGTAATAACCCATTTAACATAAACTAGTCCCACAAAAACATTTACAAACATTGGGTGTTACCATTAAGCACATTACAAACCATACCAAGGAAATGAGAATTTCATCAATACAATTAACAAGGAACTTAACAAGTTCCAATCCATTCTTTATCACTTGACTTCTAACTTCCATCTGTCATCATCTCTCCTTAAGTGTAACCTGAGATACACGACATTAAAAAGAGATACATAAGACAATAATGTCTCGTGAGGTACGCGGGTTTGTGAACCAAAACGTTTATCACATTTTCATCAAAAACATTTCATTTTTGCAAAACATATCTTTTCATATATTACCATTTCATTTCAAAAGATATCTTTCCAAATTTCATTCCTTATCAAAACATTTCATTAGTCATAGCATAATTCAAGACATTTCTTTTCACATTCAATTCCTTATTTCATTAAGAGCTAATTCCAATGCTGAATCTTTTCCATTTTTATACTTAAGGCCTAGCAATATCCCCAAGTCTATACCAAGGTGGAAAGAACAAAATCAGTCCACCAAGGCATCATTTCCATTAGGATATCTATCTTGCGAAGGGGGGTGGCGCCACCCTGATAGATTCCTCTATATCTCGTTATAAGGACATCATGGCTCAAGCAATATATTCATTTCATTACATTCCGATTCTTTCCAATTATTTTCATTATTTTCCATTTAGTTTCATTAGTTTCCATTTCTTGTCATTATTTTCCATGCTTTAAACATTTCATACATTAGTATCAAAAACTCATTTCAAAAGTAAAGCATTTGTATTTCAAAACATTTCAAACACATTTTCAAAACATTCGATCTTCCAAAACATTCTTTGCTTTCAAAAGCATTCTTGCTTTCAAGGCATTCTTTCAAAATATCATTTCCAAAAATATTTGACTCTTTCATTTCAAAACATTTCATATATCAAAACATTAGTGTTTCATTATTATAAAATCATTTTGCCATGTACCCCAAAGTGGGAAAATGCCAACACGTACTCACCTCAATCACATGTGGGTTATCTAGTCATCTTCTAGTTCCTTTTCCTAGAGCAATCCTATACAAATACTACCTACACCATATATGGACATAAGTCATTAAAATGACCAAAATACCCCTACAAGGGTTCTTAACTTTTCCTAAGCTTTAATATGATAAAGGTATGTGTTTAAAAGGTTTTGGGAATGTTTCAGAACATAAAGGTGAAAAACAAGAGTTTTTGAGACAATGTTCACCATACTGACAGCAGGGTTTACCATAATGGTGGGAGGTTTTACTGTAACCCTACGGTGAGTCGTACTACACACTCAAATGTGCCGTTTTTTCTCAATAAGGCCATGTACTTTGTATAGTTCTTGAAGGCCCTTTCCATTTCACTTGGTACCACTTATATAGGTTATTACACATGATTAAGAGGTGTTTTATCATCCAAATACACCCTACTTAATCCATTAAGTGCTCACTGAAACCCTTAAGGATATGATGATCCTTAAGCTTAAATGAAGGTTAAACTAGGCTAATTTCCAATTGCACATTCTAACACTCATATATTTTTCTCTTAACTCATTTAATACCCATATGAATGTTTTCAAGTACATAAAACCACAATCAGTCTCATTGTAAGTACCTAATGTAACTATGGAATCCTCAATTCCATTCCATGTTCCTAAATTACCCTTGGGCCAAAACAATCACTAGAGCTAGAATTCCACTAGCATTACTTCATGTTAATGTTCTAATAATATATCTAGAGTGTCAATCCATGTTCATGAATGTCATTCATTTCTTTGATGTCCATCATTATGTAATTATCCATAGATTTCCTAAAATGCCCTTATGGTCAATTATTCCATAAATATAACTATAGATCACTTAAGTATTCCTATTTTTGCATTCAAATCATGTTATTAGTATCAACTCATGTTTATGAGTATGATATATTTATCAAATGTTCACATACCAAGAATTCCATTGTTTTCATCATAATTTCCCTCAAACCCATCTAAAATCCATGTTTATGCTTGGTTCTACCATCATGGATGAATTTAAGCATTCAAATTGGATTTATTTTCATCAAACATCATCTAGGTCATTGAATCCATTCCAATTTAACTTATAAACAAGAAATTCACACTTTGTATTTCTAGGGTTCGTGAGGGTTTTCACCCAAATCCTCAAATCCATCCATGGGGGTGATTGGATTGAGATTGGGACCATCAAAACAACTCCAGGGAGGTTAGAAAACCAAACCTGATACTCAAATGAGATTAAGATAGTATATAAATCCCAATCCATAGATGAAACTCGAATTCTACACTAAGGAAGGAATAAAATATACCTTAAAGCATTTGATTTCTTCACAACTTGCACCAAATGAACCAAGAAAGCTTGAGATTGAATCCTAGGATTTTTATTATGCTTAAATCACCATTTCATAGCCTCATTTATTCTCTCTACGTTCTCCCTTGGCAGAAATGAAGAGAATGCACACTTATTTTCATATTTTTCAAATTTGGACCCTCTAGTTTGCTCATTTTGTCCAAAACTCACTAAACCTCAATATTTGTGACTTTAACTCAAGTTTTGACAAAAAAAAGTCCTTCCTTATTCATTTTATAACCGTGGTAGTGCTTTCCATTGATTCAAACCTTTTGGTCAACATATTTTACTAATTGGGCACTTTTAGCCCTTAACTTTTAAAATGTTATTATTTTCACTTCTAGCTTTCCAAACTTCATACCACTAATGATATGATTAATCCTTGATAATTTATTTATCTAAAACATTATTTATTTATTTATTTTATTAATTTAAGAACCTGGTCTTAAATTTAGGATGTTACAATTATTTACCCCTTAAAATGATTCCGTCCTCAGAATTACTTTGAGGATCATCCCATTAGAATTTCATCATGTCACTTTTCAAATTATTCTATGGTCATATCACTTTGGTCATTTTTCACAATTTCAATTTGCCTAATAATCAATAATACATAATTAGGGTTTATTAACCCTCGCGGATGGTTTTACCCCTTTGTTTGTTTTTGAACTTTTAACAACATCATGCAATAAGGTTATCCAACCTTAAGTCGGCATTTGTCTCTTTCCTTAGTATTCTATATTTGCTAATCATTTTCCTTCGTGCTCAAGCACATCACCAATTTTCCATTGCTTTCTAATTTCATTAGTAAGTCATTATCCTGATTTAGCTTCAGATATATCATTTCATCATGTCCTTTTTAACCTCCTATGGGATTAAAGTCTCAAACATAAAGTAGTATACCTAAATTTTCTTGAATACTTGCCAAATATGATTTGCATGCTCTACATAGTGACATCTCATATGGCATAGGTGACGGAACATGCTATGGTACACGTACCATTTCATTTCTATCACTATAATCGTAGTTGAACCGTTGTTGGGTTTTATACTTAGAGTTTAATAACTCTTAATGACCTACCATTTCTATACTTTCTTTTCTATAGGTTCTGATTTCCCATTCATAATAGTGACACTTTACCTTGAAGATATCTTTCCAGTTCATTAATAGTAATGATTTTTTTCCTTCTACATTTACGTCTAAGACAAATCAGCCATATATATATATATATATATATATATATATATATATATATATATATATATATATATATATATATATAATCTTATACTTTTGTACCATCATGTACCATACCCTCAAGATCCATGCCTGTTTCGCGCCTTGTCTATGTCCTATTTCATTCACCTTAACTGTCATATCAAACCAAAATCTCATTTCGTGAGTAACACATTTCTTAGGCCCACATGTAACACCATGTTTATTAAATAAATAAATAAACAAATTAATGGATGAATAGTAGCCCTAAAATCAATAGTTATATAGCAATGTGTTGGTCTTGAGGAGTTAATTGTTACAATTATAGAAGTTGGGGATTAAAAGTGTAAGTTTCTGAGTGGTTTGTAAATATTTATGAAGGCAGGGACTGCTTGGTAAATTATTGGGGCTTAATTTGAATAGATTTTTGGGAAACAAGGGCTAAATGGTAAATTATAGATTCAATTTGTAAAGATTTATGAGGTCAGGGGCTATTTGGTAAGTTTTAGACCTAAAATGAAATGAATTTATGGAATCAGGGGCAAAAGGGTAAATGTTGGATGAAAGTTGAAGAAGATCTGGTGAGGAGGGACCGAACTTGTAAAAAGGCTTGAATGTTTGAAAGAGAAGCGTGGGTTATACCCGGCATTCCTTCCCCGTCATTTAACCCTAAACCTAGAAGCACCATACTACAATCGCCACCCTCATGAGAGCATCACAGCCGCCACCTCCTTCTCGTTTGTTTTTCCGATCAGATGAGGCCGCCAAGCGGTTACCTCGCCATTGGAACGCCGCCACAACACCGCTGCCGGCCGGAGACATCATGGGCGGCTGGAAGGGCCACCGAGATCGAAGTTGAAGCTGGTTCGTCATGCGTGGGTTGAGAGCGACTGGGAATCCATCGGTAAGGTAAACCGCAACCCACCTTTCCTCTCTCTCTCTCTCTCTCTCTCTCTCTCTCTTTCTTTCTCTCTATCGTGATTTTCTGTGATACGAAGTGGGAGACATCGTTACTGTTGTCGGTGGCCATGGGGCCGCCGTTTGTGTCTTTTCCGGCGACGCCTGCCACCTAGGCGATGACTATATGGGTGTGTATTCGAGTGTTCATGTGGTTGCTATATTGTGAGGATTATTTGTGCGATTTTGGACGGAAAACCCACCACCACCACCTCAAGGTGGTGGTTGCCGCCTCCTGCCACAATTTGCTGTCGTGTTCCGTCGCATAGGTGGTTGTGAGTGTGTCAATAGATGCATGTGAGAATGTTTTCCCCTTGTTGAGATGTTTAATGGGTGTTTTGGGCCGGAGAAAAACCATGGAAAAACCCCCACCACCACCGCAAGGTGGTGGCTGCCGCCGCCGACCACCACTTCCCGAGGTGGCAGTGGGTGGTGCCCAGCCTAGTGGAACCCAAATGGGCCTAAAATCTTAATCTTGGACTTACTTGGATGGTGATTGGGTTTGAAATCCTAATTAGGGTTTAGAAAACCCTAATTTTAGAAAATCTTGGTTTGGACCTATTGGGACCCGCATTTGGACCAGTGGACTAAAGTTATGACTTACTCTGATTTCATTTTACGATGGCTTAGTGGAATAATTGACTTAATGGGTTAAGTGAGAACACTTAACCCTAATCGTCATTTCATGTGAAAACCCTAATTGCATTGGGTTTTGAGTTGGGCCTTTTCTGTTTGGCCTAGATGTTTGGACTATTGATGGGCCATCCAAGAACAAGTATGGACTAGAATATTTGGATTAGGCCTTAGGATAAGGCCCATTAGACAGGCTTGGGCCTAATTGGGAAACAATTGGGCCATAGAGGGGTCATAACTGGGCCTTAATGATTATGAGATATTGGACCATTGGATTGCCAAGTGGTTGGACCAGAATAAATGGTTGGGCCTTAAGGTAAGACCATGTAGGGGTTTGGGCCTAATTTGGAAAATTGGGTCATATGTTGGGCTTTGGTTCCTTATTATACTTTTGGGCCTTGGGCTTGAATCAAGCTAAGTTAGGGGTAAAGAAGTCTTTTACCCCAAGCATGGACTTATGGATATGGGTTGGGACCCAATTATTATTTAGGAGTTATTTTGATGTTGACAGATTCGGGAATCTATCATCCAGCAGCTAGGGTTTTTTCTGCGGGACTTCAGCAGTGTGAGGTAAGTTCTCTTCCAGTAGGAACGAGTCTAAGGCACCAAGGCTAGCCCGTTTAGTTAGTAGTAGTTTCGGACTATGGTTCGATGCCGGGCGGGGCCCGATGTAGGTTTATATGCTTTTCTGGATTTCGATCTGATGTCGGGGCAAGCCCGAGGAATGTTTGTATGCTTGATGTCTTCGTGATTCTTGCATGTGTCTGTTTGTATGTTTTCGGACTTCGGTCCTATGTCGGGCGGGGCCCGAGGAATGTTTATATGTTTATGTTATGTGTTTATGTTTATATGTATATGTTGATATGCTTATGTATACCGAGCTTTGCTCGATGCCGGGGGGTGGGAGGGCTGATGCCCGATGCCGGACTTCGGTTCGATGTTGGGCGGGGCCCGATGTAGTGGGCTAGGCCCAAGTTATATTTATGTTACGTGTATGTTATATGCTTGTTGATATGTTATATGTATACCGGACTTTGGTCCGATGCCGGGCGGGGCCCAATGCCCGATGCGGCCGAATGCCTGGCAAGTCGATGTTGGGCGGGGCTCGATGTAGCGGGCAAGGCCCAGTGTTATGTTTATATGTTTATGATTATGTGATTATGTTTATGTAATTGTTGATATGATCATGTGTGTACTGAGCCTTGCTCGATGTCGGGCGGGGCCCGATGTAGCAGGGCGGGGCCCACGATGTGTTTGTGTGACATCTGTATGGTATGTGGTAGTTTGGGGAGACTCACTAAGCTTCGTGCTTATAGTTTTCAGTTTTGGTTTCAGGTACTTTGGTTTTCAAAAGAGGAGCTCGGGATGATTGTAGTGCACACACCATTTGTTTAGCCTGGGATGTTTATACCCTGATATATTTTGATAGATGTTATGATATTTTGAGATACATGGTTTATGACTTTTATATGATAGATGATATTTAGGATTCTTATTAATGAAATTAAACTAAATTTTTGGACTGTACTTTTGGGATGTTTCACTACAAGCCTAACATACCATGACAAGAAGTTCCAAAGCACATGGTGCTGATTCAACTCAACATGCAAAATCTTGTTGGCCCCGCATTATCTCGACACGTGTAACTTGATTCTTTCCACATATCCACCCCTTAAAAGAAATGAAGGCACTTCTATAAAGGCTAAATCACAAGATGATCCTCATATGCAGCAAGATGTTTCGTTTATTTCTTCATGGTAATTTGTTGCCTCACATGTACTCCTTATGGACCTCGAATTCCACCCTTGCCTATCCCATTGATTGCATAAAGCTTCCATCATATTTTCATCATTCTTGTGTGCCTCAACATTGTTGTTCAAGTACTCAGCTCTTCCATTCAACACTTTATCAGTTTAAATTCTCATTCATCATAATTTACAACTTTCTATTTCTTGCTCCTTCCTTCTGGATACATAACTAAATTTTATATCAATTGATGCATATATCTTTTAGTCACATTAAAGTGATCCATAATGCTCTAAGTCAAAGTTTTATCTCATATATGAATTCATAACAGAAGATCTTATTATCACAAGTCTACCCGCTCTTTGTCTGGTTTTCGAATCCAGATTAGCATCAATACTTAAACTCAATACCCAATTATACTTGAGTGTGCTTGGTTTGTTCGTGTCACACCTAATTTCAAGCACTGCGTTTTATTCTTACTCAGCCTAAAGAATGTTGTGAGCTCTTGTACATTGCATCATCACACTTTTTGTCCTTCTTACCATCTACCCCTTAAAAGCAATGAGGTCATTTCTTTTAAGGTCCAAGTAACCCTATGATTCTTACGCCATAGTACTCCGTCTCTCTAACTTTTCCATGTAAATTTCAAAATTTTCCTTTGCTCGACATCATCTACTTGATAGTCTGTTTTAACAAATATCAGGTGTTCATTCCTGTCCAAACCTTTTCAGTACCATAAAATCTTTTGATTTTCAATTTTCATTCTTTGATATTCCATCATGTGAAATCTTCTTCCAGTTACTTATCATCTAGTTATCACATCTTGAAGCTTTACTCCTTCTGACGCCCTTATTACGTTCTCCACGAAAACTTAACTTTTTACCACAAATCTCAGAACATTTAAGTAGATATTACAAAGTTCTTCCCATTAAATTGTCCATCATGGTAGTCTAGTACCCTAGGGTAAGCTACTCTCATGGACTTATCATTGTCACTTTTAGTTTCTATTATGTGAATGCTTCGAGATGGTCTTCATATTTGTTGTCTTCCTTTTAGGCTCGAGAAATACCTTTAGGTATCTGTCACTAATCTTATTTCCTTGTGATGACTTAACTTTCTAGTCTAACGCATTAGGTTAATGCACCACCTCTCATCTTTTACTAGGGTCCTAGTTTCACAAGGACACCATTCTTCCACAACTACCACCACACTTGACACTTGATAAAGGTTGTTATCTAGTCGCCAACTCCTTAGGATCCCAAAAGATCTTATTGAATCAACAGTACCGAGCTCTTTCCCAAGATGTCTCGATCACACTTGCATGTCCCAATTTATCAACTTCTACTAGTTTCTTAATCATAAATTTGGAATTCCAATTCTTGTCCTATTTTTGACTTTTACTAAAAGTCACATATGTCCCTTTTTTTGGCTACTTGATTGTTAACAAATTCAATAGCTCAATTCACTTCATTCCTTGGCATTTCTAACTCATTACTAATGATACTAAATGGGTACAACTCAATTTCAACATATATCAAATGCATACCAAGTAATTTTCATTCTAATGCTAGTTGTTTGACTTTGACAGAAAAGTGAAAGCTTTCAAAATTTACCATTCTTCATTAACATACTTTAAACTCCTTCATTACTCTTATTCGACACATGTTATGTGTTTAGTATGTCCCTACCTCACTCAAATCCTTACCACAAATCACAAAACCCCTTCATGATTCCACCGAGTTCGTGTATGTATCATGTGTTTATAATAGTACGGGCCCTATACTATTATACTCACATCATACATAACCGACCTTGACTTCACCACTTGGGAGATTTTGATCTATTGGTTAGATCATCCATACACTAGTTTTACTTCCTTTACTCACTGTAAAAGCATTCAATGTAGTTCTCTACAAGTCCATCTAGCTTATCTAGAGCTTCATAAACATCTAGCATGGCAATTCATTTCTATCACTTGTTGCAAAAGATTCTACATAAATTAAGACATATCAAACATATGCCTCTTTTACACTTTCCATAACCAAGGTCTAAGCCTAGGAGTGGAATGATTCAATCCTGATTCTCTTTAACTATGGCTCTGATACCAAACTGTAACATCCCAAAATTTTCAAAACTTTAAAATGATATGGTTTTAAAATATTTTCGGGTAATAACCACATTTAACAAAAACCGGTCCCACAAAAACATTTACAAACATTGGGTGTTACCATTAAGCATCATACAACCCATAGCAAGAAAATGAGAATTTCATCAATACAATTAACAAGAAACTTAACAAGTTCCACTCTACTCTCTATCACTTGAAATCTAAGTTCCATCTATCATCCTCTCTCTTTAAGTGTAACCTGAGATACATGGCATTAAAAAGAGATACGTAAGTTAATAATGTCTCGTGAGCTACGCGGGTTTGTGACCCAAAACGTTTATCAAATTTTCATCAAAAACATTTCATTTTTGCAAAACATGTCTTTTCATATATTACCATTTAATTTCAAAGATATCTTTCCAAATTTCATTCCATAACAAAATATTTCATTAGTCATAATGTAATTCAAGACATTTCTTTTCGCATTCAATTCCTTATTTCGTTAAGGACTAATTCCGGTGTTGAACCGTTGCTATTTTTATACTTAGGGCCTAGCAATATCCCCAAGTCTATACCAAGGTGGAAAGAACAAAATCAGTCCACAAATGCATCATTTCCGTTAGGATATCTATCTCGCGAAGGGGTGACGCCACCCCAATAGATTTCTCTATTTCTCGTTACGGGGATATCATGGCTCGAGAAATATATTCATTTCATTACTTCCAATACTTTCCAATTCTTTTCATTACTTTCCATTTTGTTTCATTAAGAGGAATCTATTGGGGTGGCGCCACCTCTTCGCGAGATAGATGTCCTAATGGAAATGATGCCTTGGTGGATTAATTTTGTTCTTTCCACCTCGCTATAGACTTGGGGATTTTGCTAGGCCCTATGTATAAAAATGGCAACGATTCAACACCATAACTAGCCCTTAATGAAATAAGGAATTGAATGTGAAAAGAAATCTCATGAGTTACGCTATAACTAATGAAATGTTTTGATATGGAATGAAATTTGGAAAGATATCTTTTGAAATGAAATGGTAATATATGAAAAGATATGTTTTTGCAAAAATGAAATGTCTTTGATGAAAATGTGATAAACGTTTTGGGTCACAAACTCGCGTGGCTCACGAGACATTATTTTTCTTACGTATCTCTTTTTAATTCCATGTATCTGAGGTTACACTTAATGAGAGACGATGATAGATGGGAGTTAGAAGTCAAGTGATAGAGAATGGAGTGGAACTTGTTAAGTTCATTGTTAATTGTACTGATAAAATTCTCATTTGCTTGAAATGGTTTGTATGATGCTTAATGGTAACACCCAATGTTTGTAAATGTTTTTGTGGGACCAGTTTTTGTTAAATGTCGGTTATTACCCGAAAATATTTTAAAACAATAGCATTTTTAAAGTTTGAAAATTTTGGGGTGTTACATATCTTATAAAAAAATCTGATGTTGAACAAATCTTTTACAACTTTCAAAATCATGTTGAATAGCTATTGAATGCTAAAATTTGTACCATTCAATCCGATTGGGGAGGTGAATATCACAAAATTTACCAATATTTTCAGTGTATAGGTATCTCTCATCACGTATCTTGTCCTCACACATCTCAACAAAATGGAATGGCTAAACAAAAAGATCGCCATATTGTTGAAACTGGTCTTGAATTGTTAGCTCACTCTTCTCTTCCCCTTCGATTTTTGGTTGAAGCCGTTTTAACTTCTTGGTATCTTATAAATCACATGTCCAATCGTACCGATAAATAACTCAACACCCATCATATGTCTTCTTAATATAACCCCTAGTTATTCTTTTTTACAAAATTTTGGATGTGCGTGTTGGACAAGTCTTCGCAAAAATAATTCTCATAAACTCGAATTTCGATCTAAAATGTGTGCCTTTTGGGGCTATAGCTCAATGCATAAAGGGTGAAAATGCTTAGATGTTAGTAGTAGGCCTATTTACATATCACGTGATGTTATCTTTGTCTGATCACGATTCCTTTTTGCATCATCATCCATCTTCACCACACCCTCTTCAATGTCAAACGTTGCATCCTTCCCCTAATCTGAACCGACTATTTTAAATGAGCATATGTCGAATTATGATTTATCTATGTTGTTGTTTAACTATTCCATGTAGCTACAACACCTTTGGCACCAGTTCAAAGGTTTTTGTTGGGTCACATATATGTATATATTTGATGCTGCAAAATATATACATTATAGTTACAGTTTATCTGCTCATTATAGATAGTCATTCTTGTTTAAGAAAGTGTAAATAATACACTTAGACAAGTTGATTTGTCAAAGGTTGTTTAGTTAGTTAAACCTGAAGATATGTTGATGGAAGTTCATATGTCGAAGACTGAAGATCATCCCCTGATGAGCAAAACACCCTGAACAATCTATCAGCACCAAAGGCACAAAGACACCATTCACTGAAGACTGATCAGTATGTACAGACGTTGATATTCCTACACTGATGACAAACTAATCAGGTGATACATTGATAACACTCGCTGATGGTTATTCACTCTAGCTGAAGCTGATGCTGATCAACGTGACTCGCTGACGCTGATGGTGATATTCTGATTAGCGTCTGATGTGTTGGTGCTGATATCCGAATCTGGAGCTGATCATATCTACTTGGTGAAGAAATATTCTGAATATCTGATATGATCCATTTCTTATATACCAGATCTACTATTATCTTAGAAGACTCAATCCCATCAAATCAGGGATTTGATATAATAGAAGATTTGGATAATTTGTATACGCTTTCTTATTTAGATTAGAATACAATCTCGTGATTGTAGGGATTGTTTAGTATATATTCTTGTAATGGGGTCAAACCCTAATTACGGCTTTATGCATTTGCTTTGTGCGTGGCTTTGTGTCAACAGCTTTTTGCACCTCATTCTCTTGGTGAGAACTTTTCTTAGTGAAATATATCTTTGTGATAATCCTTTGTATGAAACTCGAAAAATCTTCAAGATAAAGTAACCGATCGGGAGTCGTTCCCTTGAAATAATTGCTTAGATCTTCAAGGTACGACTCTGATACCATTTCTAGGATCCCATTTTGACGATCGGCTTGTGCAGAATAATAAGATCTTGACAATTTAACGATAACAAAAATATGAAAAACAAAAAGAGATGAGTAATCCGATATTTTACTAGAATGAAAGAGTTACAATATGAAAATGAAGAGCACCTGGTGGGAGAGATCACACCATACTCTCTCTAACTAGAGGACTACATGTTTCTTCTGGTGCACTCAAGAAAATGACCACTCCCTCTATATTTATAGAGAGAGGTATCTTACAAACAATAAAAGGGAATATAATAACATAAATAGCACTCATAATTTGTGGAGCATTTTCATACTAAACATATCAAAATGTCTTAGAAGTAAGGTATGCTCTAAAATCTATACTCCAATGGGTTCCTAAGTCTTTCTATTAAAACTGATGAAATGAGAGACTCCGAATTGTCAAAGTTCCTATCTTGTTTTCTGTCTCTGATTAAACTATAAGCATGAAAAGATATGGTTATTATTTTTCTGATTTTAAAAGATTTGTTGAGATTTTTTTAGCTTTGTCTACAGAATGTTGTGACGTGTGATTACCCATTCGTTCATTTATAGTGCCTAATTACTGTCAACAATACATGAATGCATTAGTTATCCCAAGTATAATTTTGTCAAGGACAAATACAAAAAGGAAGAAAAGGAAATTCTCTATAGCTAAAGGAAAGCAACAGTCGGGTGGAGTTTTATCTCATTGTATCTATCTTTCACAAAATGAGCGATGGATCTCTCTCTTCACGCGATATTCTGAAAAGAGAACAGTATGACATGTTTCATATCCTTTTAATGCCTTATGATTTTTCAACATCATACTTGCATACGATTTCCAAGATGCACAACAACCAACAGAACTTACATACTTTCTCAGAACTATTGCTGTCACATTTACATTTTCTAGATGCATCAGCTTTTCGTGTTTCTCTGTTGGTTTAAAGAAAATAGTTGTTGGATGAGTCAATATCATAGTCTAAGGAGCTTTTCAAATATGATGAAAATCAAACGTCTAGTAGCTATCATTTTTCTAGTCCAGGCCTTCTAAAGCAACTGTGAAAAAGTCAAGAGCTACTTCGATTGAGAAAAAGAATAGTCGGTTAACTGATTTGTGACTTAAGGTTTAAAGGTTTCTTAACCAGGTGTTCATCGAAAGCATGCCCAGGGGTATTATTGTCCAAAAACATTTTCGTGTGCAAATATGGGTTAAAAGAAGAGAGTTTGGGCCCTAGCCTCTCATCGAGTCAACAAAAAAATCTATTAAGGGTATTATGGTCCAGAGAAAAATCCAAGGATTGTTTTATCAGATCATTTTAATAAACAGAAAGACAGGGGTAGTTTGGTAAATTCACGATGCACAGTAAAACTTCACATGTTTCAAGTATCACAAAGGATGAAGAACTTTTGGGAATCTTTAGTCTTTACTCTCGTTCATTAATCTCACAGAAAAACATTCATTGAACTCCACCAGCTTCACCCATCAGCTCTATCAGCGCTATTTCATGCAACTTCAATATTCTTAACATCACGTATGTCACACACGCTGCTTCATCCACCTATTACATCCTCCAACAAATGCAATGAATGTCTCTCTTCAACATTCGTCCCCTAGCTTCACCTAATATCTCTGACTTCAAGAAAATCTTATTCAACATTAAGATTCTCTGTATCATCATGTTGACTTCATAGATTTTCATGACTTTCACGCTGACCCAAGAAGGAGGCAGCTGTTTCTACAAGGTTAAAGTAACTTGAGTTGGCTTGAACAAGATCAAAGTTCAAATTGAATTGAGATGTCTTCAAAAAAATAGAAAGGTTTATTATGGAACATTTTTGTGTGTAGAACACAAGGAGCTGCAAACATGAAAAGGCTAGTATGTGAAAAGAAGCCATTGGTCTAAAAGACAACATGAGCTAATAGAATGAGTCTCTCTATCCAAGAAAAGTATTGGCTAATGTCTATTTTCTCTATCTCTCTCACTGACGATGGTTCTAGGGCAGGGCCGTCCCTTAGATTTTGAGGACGATGGTTCAAGCGCAGGGCCGTCCCTTAGATTTTGAGGACGATGGTTCAAGGGCAGGGTCGTCCCTTAGATTTTGAGGGCCCTGTACAAAAAATAAAAATGGGCCCCTAATTATATATATAAGTAAAATTCGTTAATACTATGATAAGTCGATAAACGTTATAAAAATAATCAAAACAAAATAATGATACAATAAATTATCCTACGTTAAGTCAATAGATGCTCTTCTACTATTTTTTAAAGCAAAATTGTTCACAAATTTTTATAATTAATACTATTTTATATATTGTTCTCAATAGTTATCGTTCCCAATCCATTAAGTCTTTTTTGTGACATTGTGGACTGTAAGTATGAATTTAATTAAGAGGATGACAACCATATGGAGTATTAAATTGTGACATCTGTAAATTTGGATTACACTTTTGAACTTTTTAAATATATTATAAGAGTTACTACTTTTGAACTTTTTAAATATATTATAAGAGTTACTTATATCAAGTATATATATAAGAATTTAATTAATATTTAAAAAGCATGTGTTATATTTAAATATATGGGTGTTGAATGTCATATGGAAAAAAAATTGTGAATGAAATTAATTAACATGATACAAAGGTGTATTTTTAGACTCGAGGGGTGAGTTTGTGTAAATTTAGGAAACTATAATGGAAAATAAAATATGAAACGGGATGTAGGAAAATGAGCAACTACTAGAGACCAATAGTGTAACTTCACTAGAGACCAATAGTGTAACTTCACTAGCAAATCTTATAAATGATTAATTTGAGAAAAAAAATTGTAAAATAGCTGTAGGAAAGCTCGAACACAGATCAGCTAGAAGTTACAGAATTCAAGGCGCGCGTCTTAACCATCTAAGCTAGCAAATAATTATGTTATTTTTCAGAAAAAATGATATTATATATTATATATTCTAGATAATTTAAATAAAAATTAGGGCCCTATTTTTTTGGGGGCCCTGTGCGGTTGCACCTTTTGCCCCTCCCCAAGGCCGGCCATGTTCAAGGGGTAGTTTCTTCTAGTTTGTAAAAGCAACAACACATACGAATACTTCTAGAAATAAAGACTGTTAGGTGCTTTTTTTTCTTTCTAAAAAACCACTTTTTACCATTTATTGTTGCGTCGCGCAGCACACGCGCAACACTTGGCTCTTCGCAGTTATTTGTTTTTCAGAAGACTTCTGATTTAAAAACTGTTGCGCGTGTGGTGCGTGGCGCAACACTTGACCCTCTACTTCAAATTTCTTCACACCTTACTTTAACTTATTGCAGCAGTCTGTAGATGTTAAAAAACAAACAAACTTTTTATTACATGTTGCAGCCGTTTGGTCCCCTCTTCTGCTATAGAGGGTTGCAGAGGTGGTTCGCAGACTTCCGACATTTTCATTTCGAAAAAACAAACGGAACCTTACTCTTTCTTTGGATATATTTGTCTCACCGTCAAATGAAGCAACAAGAAAAATCAAAGGTGTTGTTTTCAAGTATCATATGTGTTTGTACAAAAGTTGCAACAGGAAGAAGAAGTATTGTCAGCTCCACCTGATCTTACTGTTTAAACTTTTCTCTCACTGATTAATCCGTTCCAATCCGTGTACTATCATCTAATATCAAGAAAGGAAAAGGTTCCACATCTTTTTATTCAAGGAGTAAAAACAAGCAAAATAATGGTTAGTATGGAATAACAGAACTCGTTTTATGCTCAAAAGAGAAAGTAAAATCTTTCATGATCAGAAAGCATTGCTGATATGGGTCTGAACAAAGGAATGTTGACATGGTCTTCACATGCATAGGGTAGCTTCAGGTCCAATCAAAAGCTCGAAAGTCCCTGTCAAGGGTATTATTGTCCAACAAGCTCACAAAGGGACGATCTTGTGATGATAAATCGGTTTGCATGGATTTAATATGACTTTTTTCAATTTTTTGGGAAGGAGGATATGCGCTATTTTGAGAACTTTGAGGGGGTAGTTCTATCAAGTAATGCAAATTAATACAATTTTTTGGTTCCACCGTGGCTTCAACATTTCTCATATGTTGATCATGTTTTGAAGGGTAAATATCATTTAAGCCAGGAGAAAGAAAGAGCTTGCTAAATCTTACATTAAACCTTTTTTGAAAATTGGATAAGGTTGTTACAAGGGATTTTATTAGGTCAAACTGCAAACCAACCTCATGAGAAACAGAAGGATGCATCTGGTGATGGGCAAACATGTTGTATTCATCAGATGTCAAGAGAAAAGTTGGTCTTAGTTCTCATTCAGAGTTATTGTTGTGTTTCTTCCTGTCATGACAAAAAGAATTATGTATATACTGTCAAATGCCTAGTCTAGTCTATTGCATGTATGTCTTTTGAAATTAAAAAAAAAAATCGTTTTTCTTTATTTGTTCTCCTAGACTAATAAAAAAAAATCATATTTTCAAAGTTTTCTTTTAATTTGTTTTCCTTTTACTTAAATAAAAAAATCATTTTTTTGAAGTTTTTTAGTTTTCTCTTAAGTTAAAATAATAATAATAATAATAATAAGCAATTGTTTTCCCAAATTACTGATTAGTTTTGTTTTTCTAAAGTTTTTAATTAATTTTCTTTTAAGATAAATTTTCTTTTGTATATTTTTGTTCATAGTTGTTAAACCTATTTCATTTTAGTTTCCTTATTTTTTTATATTTATTTTGTTTTGCTTTTCTATTTTTGGTTTAAATATAAAAAATTCAAAAACAAGTGTTCTGCAGGTCTTTTCAGCAAAGAGTTTAAAATACATCCGGGGGTAAGTTTAACATTGTGTCTGGTGTTCAAATTATCTATGAACACTAAAGTTCTAATAGTAGTATCTTTTTGTGTGTTCAAAGTTCTTTGGTTTCAAGAAGTGATTAGTAGTTGAATAAGAGATAACATAGATGCTTGATCATTAGATAGTTTTAAGTGGGTCTTGGTGTCGGTCTACCTAATGTGTTCAATTCACATTTGGTTCAAGATTTGCAAATTCATTGCACCACTTTCATAGAATTGATGAGAAATGTCACTCTTTATGATCTTTCATTGTGCTGAAAAAGTGTTGAAAATAATAAACCATAATCTTAGGGAGAGCAATCAAGTTTGAGAAAGGCAACTGAGTTGAAAATTGAAAAGCAAGTAGCAATGATTTTTAAAGCTGAAACATATGCTTCATTTGGTATGGTCACTCATTCTAAAATCATTGTACTTTTCATGTTTTGACGGTGACATGTATTGAGCCAAGTATAAGAACTTTGACTAGATATTGTGCCTAGAAGCATGTTGTAGTATGTGGTTAAATCTCTCTAAGTATCTCATCAGTGAGACTATCTGTTTGAGATGACATTAAGTCACCCACTCACATTGATTGTCTAGCATTGTCTAAACTTTCAAAGTGAGATTTCCTAGTCCTGATCAGAACATTATTGTAAGGTTTGGGTGTTTATTTTCTTAGTTAATCGTTTCTTACCTAACCTCATCCCTTGAAGCATGCTTGTCGTATGCATCAATTGCCTCATGTTCTGCTGAAACATCAAGCATTACCTAGTGGCTTACCTTAATTTCAAGGTAATCATCGTAAGAGATACTTGTCTTGTCCTTAAATAAAAAGGGGTTATTCATATCGTTGACCTCCTAGTCTGAGATATGACATGGTATGTGACATCCCCAATTTCTCGGCCAGAAAAGACCGATTTATTTATGATTATTTAAAATTAGAGTATCATTTTAAAGAATAATATTACGGAATTTATTCCCAAAAAACATGATAAAAGCATTTCAGAAGAAATGTATTCTATTTATATTAAAAACTCTGGGATGTTATCGTCAATACAGTACATAAGGATAAACAGGAATAACATAGGCCTTACAAACATCTATTATTCTACTAGTGTAACGTCCCAAAAATAATACCCAAAATTTTTCATTTTTAAATTACTAAAATAGTAAATCATATCATTTTCATAAAACCAAGGTAATCAAAGCTTTATTAATAAATCATCGTTATTAGAGTAAATCACAGAATGTGGAAACATGTGGTGTGTGCTCTACAATCATCCCGAGCTCTTCCTTTTGAAAACCAAAGTACTTGAAACATAAACTGAAAACCATAAGCACAAAGCTTACTGAGTTCCCCAAGATACCACATACCATAAATATCATACATATAATGGGACCAACCCAAACTCATATAACGCGCCCAGCCCACTGAGTATAACAGGCCCAGCCCAAACTCATATAACGGGCCCCGCCCACTAAACATATAACCATATAATCATATAAACATTCAAACACATGCTAAAATCATGAAGATAATAGTATATCGTACAAATGATATATGCATAACCAGATACTAGCATACAGAATAACCATCTGGCCCCGCCCAGTAAGCATACAAGGACATACACATGCAAGAGTCACACATACATCTAGCACCCCATGTAGCAAACCATGGGCCGATATTGGTGCCTTTGACCCGCTAAACATAGTGAAGAAACTCACCTCGCACTGTCTAATCTCACAGAAAGAATCCCTAGTTGCTGGCCCGCAAGAATCCCTATGCTATCAATCACAAGTTAATAATCCATCAATAATTGGATCCGAACCACACTAAGTGTCCAAACTAGGGTAGCCTTATTTTCTGTTCTTGTTTGATGAAGGGTTTAGGGTGGAATCAGATATTCGACTGTCTATAGGGTCCAGTGTTATTTATGATTAGCATACACGAGTGTTGGAGGGTTGGTGAAAGTTTCATGGATGAGTTGTGTGGGGTCTGCTAACCAGTTGTGTAAACTCTATCCTTCCTCTAGGATGAGAGGATAGAGCATATGAGTATTTTGCTGGTATGGTAAGGGTTGTTGTGATGATCTTCTGAGACAAATACGGGTAGATGTGGAAGGTAATATGGGATCGTACTACTGGAAGCACAGGACCCGTATGCGTATAAGGGAAGCCATAAACCCTAGGATTTTGTTGGGAATTGGTTCCCCTGGTGTTATATGCGTTTTTTTATATCTCCCTTGTTCATTTTCAATATGGCGATTACGAGACGATTTGAGGCTGGATCCGAATTAGGATCAGGAGTAGATGGACAGGATGGGCCAACGTTAACTGGGGACCATGTCAGGGAGATCATTCGTGAGGAAGTTGTTTCTTTTCTCCGGGGGCAGATACCAGAGCTGGTTAAATCTGTCAAGGCCGTTATGATGGAGTACTTCGATGACCGAATGCTACACTTTCTGAGGTTGCTGTTGCTGCCATTAGAGCACGAGGAGAGAGAGATTTCCAGTATCGGGACTTCGATCGTACGAAGCCCCCAGAGTTTGATGGGGTCTCGGACCCGATCATGGCGATGAGATGGTTGTCTGACGTGGTGGGTTGTTTCATCACGTGTTCTTGTCCAGGTGACCAGAAGGTCAAGTACGCCCTGAACCTTCTCAGGTTAGGGGTAAGGGATTAGTGGAGACTGGTGACTAGTTCTTATACTCCTGGGCAGATTAGGAGTAGTTCTCGGAGATGTTCCGTGCATGGTATGTTCCTTTGGTAGAGAGGGAGAGACTTACCAGGAGTACCTGGATCTGAGACAGACAGCCGAGTCGGTGTCGGAGATCACCAAGATGTTCATTGAGAAGGCCTTGTTCAGTCCTGAGTTTGCTGCTTCATAGAAGGCTTAGATGACTCGGTACTTGAGTATGCTCAAGACAGACATTCGGCAGTGTGTGTCCACCCAACGCTATGGTTCTCTCGTTGAGCTTCAGGATGTCGCGAGGAGGCGAGAGATTGAGATAGAGACCCAGGTGAGGGAGTAGTGTCAGACTTCGGATCAGTCCCAGCCTGCAGTGAAGCGGTTCAAGTCCGTCGGCCAGAGTTCAAGATCAGTTAGAGGGAGGCACAGACCTCTTGTATGTCACAGGTGTGGCGAGGAGGGCCATTTTAGTAGAGATTGCACACGGGGTGCGCGAGTTTGCTATCTTTGTGGCCAGGAAGGCCACATCAGAGCTCGTTGTCCTTTTCTCGTTTTCGGGTGCGCGAGTTTGCTATCGTTGGATCCTACACCCTTAGCTTGGCAGTTACCCAATGGTCGTGAGGGGACAGCCGGGGGTCCCGAGGACTGAGATTTGAGTTGGCAGTTCTTCTAGTTATTTGTTATGGTAGTATTGGTATTTATCTTTAATTTTGTTTGTGTTTCAAGGTTCAGTTGTACTTTTGGAGGATCAATTAAATGGAATTATCTTTGTTTCATTTGATCTCTTGTTATGTATGGATTAATTACCTTTGTCCTCAATTGTATGTGAGTTGGAATGTAGGAAAGTGTCACACCCCCAAACCGGAACGGCGGAAACGTTCGGGGGCGGAGGACATCATGCTCAGTATCATAACCATAGTGAAGAAAGTAAACACAACCATCATAAATATAATTTAAAAGGTTACATCGTTGTAAAAATACATGTTTCCAAATAAATTACATATGATGTCAAAACAGTTCAAAAGAAATCTGCGCCTTAGCGTCTTGCCTTCAAAAATCTTGTGGTTACCTGTATTACTGTATACCTGAGAATACAAGTTGTTTTTGAAAGAGTATCAGCATAAAGCTGGTGAGTTCATAAGCAGTTTTATGAATAAAAGATGAATCTTGTTCCTTAAAGTTTGTTACAAGTTTGTTACAAGTTTGTTTGCAGAAAATCCAATATTTTCTAAAAGGTTTGTAGTAGTCTTAACTGAACCAAGACTTAGTATATGTAAGTAAATCGTCATACTTATGTGTGTGGTTTTATATTTAAATAAAACTCCTTAAATCCCTGTGAACTGTGTGTTTTGTTAATTCCCCATGTGAGATGTTATAACCATGCTAAAACTCGAAGACCTCGTACTCGACGTTCTTCAGGCGTCGGAATTGTTATGACACTTGTCACCCTAGACCTGCCGGTCTAGCTGTTGCAAGCAGCTTAGGTGCGGGTTTGTCAGACCCAATATAGATCTATACACAACTATCACGCTCTCCCTCCAAGAGATTCTGATTATAACTATAGGAATTTTCTGTGGTAATTAAGAGTACCCCGAAGGTGAATGTCTCACAAATTTATTTATTAACAAGTTCACGTTGTTTGTAATGAAATACCCGTTTTGTAAATCGATTATATTACCATTTCTTTGTTAAATGAGGTGTTCAAACTATAGCTATTATAGTTTATCAGTTGTGTGTTATGATTTAATGAAACTTTGATATGCATGACTTTGTATTTCAAAGAAAATGACATTGAAACTACTAAGTGTAAATCTTACACACCTTGCTCAGCATGTTACAAGGTGTAAATAACTCTTAAATTTATGTTTGACAATTTTACCCTTAACTGTCACTGTTTTAGAATATTTATAGAAAAGTCATCGTAAGTCGAAAACTAAATCCGTAAACTCGTAGAGTTTAGAAAAAGAGTCTACTGTATTCATAAATTTTCCTATAATTTTTGGTGGTTTCAAACCAGTGTGAAAATGTTCATCTTCACAACCTGGTCCGACTTTGTTGCTGCAGTGATAGGCAGTTTTGTAAAAATCACCATAAATTGTAGAAACATCGTATGGAGGTGTGCAAGTAGTCATTTTAAGGGTATAAACCTGAACTATTTTCATATTAAACAGTTTTGAAAAATATTAAGTTTAAGTTGGGTAAAACAGTTCGTGAACAGGTCACAACCTTTCTGTTGTAAGCTGTCAAGTTAAGTTTCAAATATGTTTTGGTGTTTTAACTTGTACTCCCCCCTGAAAACTAAAGAAAACTGGAAAATGTAGGGGTATGAACTCACTTTGATTGATTTCTTGAAGAGTGGAAGGTCGAAGACGAGGAGTATCAAGTCAAGAACACTTGATGAACACGCGAAAACTTGGATGATCCTAAGGACGATTCTTTGGTGTTAAAATTGATGGGTTTTGCGCAGTCTAACACTCCTAAGTGTACATGCAACCCTAAATACCTTGGATCTATGTTTTCTCTATTATACATGCAATTATGAATTTTCCAAGGTATTACCCTATCTAGCATATAATACTTGATACTTGGGTAATCAAATGGATAGAATACATACCTTTGTTTGATGTAGCTTGTCTCCATGAAGCTTGAGTGCCTAGTGCCCCAAGTGTGACACCTCAAATGGTTCACACAACACCAAATGCACATGGAATGACTTGAGAGAAATGGAACACTCCTTGAAATCATCTAGCCCTCATATTCACCCATTAGTGCACGATTTCTTGAGCCATGGGATTCTTTTATATGGTGGCTATTAGGGTTACACCATGTAACTCATAACTTTACCCATTCCTTATGCTCCATGGATTTTAACCTCCATGGAGTATCCATGGGTCACCCCATGGACTTAGTCCAACATAAGGAATCTTGGATCACAAGCCCATATATATAAGAATGAATGATTTACACAATCAACCCATATATTTAATTAGTCTCCTTTTGATCACTTAATTAATTCCAAATTAATTCTTGATCAATACTAATTAAATAACCTTATTAATATATTAGAACTTATAATATATTAACCAACCTTAAGTGTTATTTCTCTCATTATAGTCTATCCAAATGCATGATGCCATGCAACCCAAATGGACCATGCCGGGTCTGGTCAAGTCTTACCAATTATAGTTATGGACTTAGACATTAATCCAACAGTCTCCCACTTGGATAAGTCTAAAACTATTATTACGTATGACTTCAGGAACCGATCAGCAATCGTAGCTCTCAAAAGCTTATGTCGAACTCTGACCTTGTCGATGAACTCTGACCTTTGTCAATGACTTGTCCATTAGATAAGGGATCATATATTCCTCCATTCTAGATATCATATGGACTGAGACATGGATTATCAATCATTCTCTCTGTCCATTTGTTGTTTCCCGATTTCCGATTCATGATGACTGACTGATTGAACAAATCAAATCAGTCCTGGCTTGGCCAAGCACTCACATGTATCATCTTTAAATCATCGAGGGGCCCACAGATATCGCTTTTATCCCGAAGGTAAAAGGAATGGATAAAGTTCGACTCATATGGCTTGTTCTACTACTTGTTGAATCATACACAAAGGCACGTTTTATAACATCGAGTTACCGAATGCGTTTTTGTGCAATCAATGTACAACCAACTCATAGTAACAACTCATATCTCTAGGTTTGAAGAATATAAGATATTATCGTCTCATGATCACTCGTGATAAAATCCATGAAGTGATTCAAATGAGCGCGGGTTGAATCCAATACTCAGAACTTATGAGCACTCATGAGTGTTGTAGCACCACTTTGTCCGCCAACTTGGACCTCTACAAACCAACCCATGACAGTCTTGATTCATATCTACTTCCAACATATGACCGACTGTGGATGGTTTGAATAACTTAATCATTCAGGAAGAGCGACTTAGTTATTCTGGAAGTCAAAACATGCAAAGTGAAACACAAGAATAAATGAATCAAATATGGTATCAAACCCTATGAATATAAATAAACACTTTTATTTATCACCATACTGATTACTCATTATTCATTGTTTCGGTTTTATCAACTTTATACTTGAATTAAAAACACTAGTTGTCCCATGCTCCAAGCATGTACACTATGTTTTTCTTAAACAATAGCTTTGCGATACACCAAGTATGCACTCTATGTTTGTCTATGATCCTTACTTTGTGAAATAAACCAATTGAACATAATTTCAATGATTCTAATTTCACACTCCCAAATCCTTATCGAAAAATGTGAGAATTTCAAATTCCTATCATTTATCGAAATCTGTTTAGATTTTAAACTTATATGCACTGACCCTCCTGTAATGAATATGTACAAAGTCACAAAGACTTGTCAACAGTCACTATAAGGTATTCCAATGGAGATCAACTCCATGGAAACTAAGTCTCATATTCAAAGTACATTGCTTTGGACATGCTTCTTGCATTAAGTTTTCTAATCTTACACAGATAACTTCCACCTATGGAGACAACTCCATATTCTCATTTTGACTATCACTTCTGAATAAGAGATGCCTCTTTTCAGAATATGTCAATATGGTCCTTCCAAAATTAGCAATATACTTCCAACTGTCCCTGAGCAACCAATCTTTGGTAAACCTCAGATTGTCCTCGACAATTGCTTAATCATTTTAGTCATATCCAATTCTAGACCTTTTCCCTTCTTAATGCCTCTGGGCATTTGGAAAAAATTTAGAAATGACAAATATTATAGCACATGCAATCGATCCTGTACCCAAAGCAAATGGTACACGATTCATGATGTCTCACATAAAGACATGATTCTAGACCAGTCTTTTGCTACAATATTTTTATTTGCCATGTTTTCAAAATTTGACTATGAAGAGGGATGTCGTAATCATAATCGAATTTTGAGAACGCAATATATAGAATTTTCTTAAGTTGAACCAATCCAACATGAAATTCATATATATATTCTTGACTAAAGATGATTAAGGTCTCAATCTAAGCCTTTATAACTGAAATGAAGTATATCCTCTCCCTTAATTATAGCAAAACAACTTTTTCAATCCCTGCAGCCTCACGAATTGAAACTTTTGTTTTCTATAATTAACATTGCTAACTTGCAACACTAACAATAATTATCATGCTCCCACTAACATGATGATTATTAGCATAACACTTATGCTCCCACTAGCTTTGACATGTACTCAGAAATCAGCTGGACTTCTAGAAATCAATACTTTATTGACTTTCTTACCAAAGTTCAGATTTCTGATACGAGATGCTTTGATAAAACTTTATCAAAATCATACACCTTTCCTTAGATAGCATGCATGTGTGTCTAAACAATTTCAGAACTATGAAAAGGGATGCCGTAATCATAGTCTCAATTGTTTAGACCTTTTGCCATCTGCTTCAAATCTACTTGGTGGAAGTGTTTCCTCACCATCATTTTCATGAATCGGAGAGAAACCTTATGACCCTTAGATTTTATGGTGTATGTGTTCTTATCCATGTGAATCGTCAAAACCATAGTCACAAGACAAGGATAATGACAAATCCAAACTCATATGGACTGAACTTATGCAATCTTAACTTCTTGCCACCTGGTAGTATAGGGACTGCTATTGCTTCCAAGTTGTTATGCAACCAATTGAGAACTTTCAGAACTCCTATGCAAAGCCAACTTTAACTGGAATGGGCATAGAATATGTCAACATGATAGGTTATAAACCTCAAGTCGTGTGCTAGTGAAGAACCTCAGGTTTTATTCTTGATTAGTTCTTGAAATTCTTTTTAGGATCTTTAAGACTCCCACTGTCCTCTTGACATATAAGACTATCTTGCCAAATATTCAAGAGATAGTGCGGATTCTTTATCAAGACAAACACTTCACACAATTGGCCTTAGTTGGTCTTTGTTTAATCCAAAACATCACAACTTACCAACTTCAAATGTACAAGAGTAGGACACTTTTACTCTTACATTTGACAAGTGTTATAAACCTTTCTTTAAGATATGTCACTCAACTTATAGTCTTGGAGTATGACTCTAAGACTTGTTTTGAAACGAGGTATGACTCATCTTCTTGATTTAACCATTTCAACAATTCATGACTCCTCTTCTTAGTCATAAGAATGCACTAAGATGTCCTTAGAAGACCAATTGTGATGTGGTTCTTTAATCATTAAGATGATCACAAAACATGATACTAAAGTACTCTCCCATCTTTTCAGATTTGAGAAACTTTTATCTGTCTGCCTAATTTGATTCTTCCCATTCGTTCTGCCATACATTGAGACTTTTCCAATGTTTCAGAATTATACTTAAACTTGTAAGTATAACCATATTTACTAAACTTTAGTAAATCATGTCGAATACTCTTATCGATCTTTTGTGGTGGACTTGATCAGTGCACAAGAATGTGTACTCGATCCCTTAGTCCTTTACTTGACTCACATATACATGTGAACAAGGAGTTAGTCTTAGTTTTCCAATGCTGAAAGTTCTCATTCATCATACTATACAACTTGCATGATTTCCAGGTTTCTATCCAACTGAAACCTTGGGTGATGAGAATCATTCCTTATTTGGCAAATTATGACACTACCACAAACGTAAGAATCAAGTCCATTTTTCCTATATTGCTATCAATGGAATCATATAAACAACCATTTTTCACAAATGCCACTGTAAGGATATTTAAAATAAATATAAAATTAAAACCTTTTATTTTATTTCAAAACTTTGCGGAAAAAACTTATCCTTACAGTGCAAATGCATATGAAAAACTTGTTGTTATCTATTCCTAAGCAATTTATCATAACTCCTTAGTAACAGCTTCAAAAATTCTGACAACCAAACCATGTGATCGAAATCCATCTTCGTGATCAGAATTAGCATGTACTTCCTTTAAGTTTCTTCACTTTTCTTTGATTCTTAAAACATCAATATGTGACCCAGTCACATCATGTAATGAGAATCTCATAATAGAAACTTAACAGAGTTAGATAGTGGACTTTTACCAAAAGAAGAGTCAAACTTCTTGACTTGATCACCCTTATGAGCTTTCAGGTAAATAGGCAGCTTCGCAATCAATGCCCCTTTCTTTGGCAAGATAAACATATGGACTCTTTGGTAATGGGACTATCTCAGACTTAGCCTTTCTCTTTACCATTTGGTCAACCGGGTTGACTATGGCCACTCCCTTTCCATTGGGAAGAGAATGCTTTTTCTGGATTTCCAGTGTCACCATTGTCACTGTCCATAAAGTTTTTGGGAAGTTGATCTTCTAATCAAATTTGCTTTACTATCGTTCCAAATCATTGCTGATTCAGCAGCACCAAGCAAATAGATATGATCATTAAGGTTCATGTCATAGTCTGTTTCATAGTAGTCCCAAAGGAACTCACTATGTGACTTAGAAAGTGATTGAACATCCAACTTTCTCAAGACTTTGACACCCAACACTCCCAGCTTGTCAATATGTGACTTCATCTCTAAGATGTGATCACACATAGACCTTGCTTGCCATTAGGGCTTGAGTGACCTTGAACTTGTGGGTTAGGGAGAATAATTGGAGGAGGTGGAGGAAGTAAAGTTCCAAGAGATTTGGGAAGATCATAGATGTCTGAACTAGACATCTTTTGGGAGATATTCAAGATAGTTGATCTAAAGTCCTTAATATAACACCCAATATGAAATATTAAGGCTAGGATCCAACAACCTATTTATAACTGGAAGAGGGATGCCGTAATCCGAGTTATAAAATAGTTGAAGGTAGGTAAATGACGATTTACCAATTTCCACCATGAAAAACGAAATAATGTAATTAGGTTTTTAATTGGATTTGAAACTCCTAGATCTTTTGAGATTCATTGAACTTTTTAATGGCATGTTTCAATATCGAGTGTGCCCTTCAGGTTTTGTGACTGGGATGCCGAGGATCACAAAACAAGGTGTGAAGTAACCATGCAAATATACTTGGTACCCTTAATATTTACCCCTCAATCGATGTGCCGGTTAACCACACGAGCTCCACCGATACTATGATAAATATTAAGTTACCCTTTGCCTACTTTGTTAAATCCAGGTTAGTGTGCCGGTTAACCACACACGCTCCACTAACGGTTTAAACAAAGTGCAAAGTGTAATTTCATGGATTAGCACCTTATTCACATTTTCCTAAGTAACTAAGATTGGGAATTTATAAGTGTTTAGTTACTTAGTATTTATCATTAATACTTTTAATGAAGGGAGAATTATAGTCCTTGTCCTACCCGTTCGGCTAACGACCCTCCACCAGTCCAGGAAGCGGTGGGTGAGAGTGGACACCCATTAAACTGCCATTTTATAGGCAGTAACCTTATACCCCCCTTATAGACCGGCTTCGTGAATGAGGCCTACTAACGGTAAGACTGACTTGCTCTTATACATATATTTATTATTAACTTATAATACTATAAAGTATAAGGGTTGAATTTTAACTTTTAAAATTCTAAGGGCTAACTTGGAATTAAAGTATTCATGGGGAAAACTTTACAAATTCCAAAACATGAGGGCAAGTTTTGAAAATATTCAAAACTAATTAATTCCATAACTTATGTGTTTAAAGTAGTTTTAATTAAAAAAAAAAACTTTTCAAGTTCCATAACTTGAGGACAAGTTATGGAAGACTTTAAACTAATAAAAGAATGTAACTTTTCTTTATTTTTGTAACTTATGGAACTAATTAAGGTTACACATTTTATCATTTAATGAAGTGACTCTTGAACCTCCATAACTTGAGGACAAGTTATGGAGTCATAAAACCATTTAATGAGGACAAGACTCTTCATTTTTGTAACCATTGCCAACTTTTTATGAGTTTTATGAAACTTAAATGTGACTTTTCATATAACTTGAGGACAAGTTACAAAAACACATTTTAGAATCAACTCTTAGATTAAAATGGATTGAAAACACATAATCAATTAACTTTTCTATTAATCTAATAAACTCATATGAACAAAGATAATTAACATCAAATTTTTTTCAAGTAATTAGCATAACTTTTAAACTAATACAATTCGATTTTTCAGCTAATTTTGCAAGTATAACAAGAAAACAAACCGCTTTGATACCACTGATGGGTTTTGCGCATTCTAACACTCCTAAGTGTACATGCAACCCTAAATACCTTGGATCTATGTTTTCTCTATTATACATGCAATTATGAACTTTCCAAGGTATTACCCTATCTAGCATACAATACTTGATACTTGGGTAATCAAATGGATAGAATACATACCTTTGTTTGATGTAGCTTGCCTCCATGAAGCTTGAGTGCCTAGTGCCCCAAGTGTGACACCTCAAATGGTTCATACAACACCAAATGCACATGGAATAACATGAGAGAAATGAAACACTCCTTGAAATCGTCTAGCCCTCATATTCACCCATTAGTGCACGATTTCTTGAGCCATGGGATTCTTTTATATGGTGGCTATTAGGGTTACACCATGTAACTCATAACTTTACCCATTCCTTATGCTCCATGGATTTTAACCTCCATGGAGTATCCATGGGTCACCCCATGGACTTAGTCCAACATAAGGAATCTTGGATCATAAGCCCACATATATAAGAATGAATGATTTACACAATCAACCCATATATTTAATTAGTCTCCTTTTGATCACTTAATTAATTCCAAATTAATTCTTGATCAATACTAATTAAATAACCTTATTAATATATTAGAACTTATAACATATTAACCAACCTTAAGTGTTATTTCTCTCATTATAGTCTATCCAAATGCATGATGTCATGCAACCCAAATGGACCATGTCGGGTCGGGTCAAGTCTTACCAATTATAGTTATGGACTTAGACATTAATCCAACAAAAATGTGTGTAGATGATCCAAGAGTGTTAGGAAAATATGGAATAACACTTGAGTTTGGATGAAATACTTACCAGAAAGTGAAGTAGTAGCTCAAGAACACTTTCACAAAGTGGTGGGAAGTAGAGAGGAAAAGAGGCTTTCTTGAGGGGTTAAGAAGTGTGTAAGTTTGGAATGATCAAGGTAAACCAAGAAATCCTCTAGGGATTTCTTTATATAGTGAAGGTTGCTGGAGTAATTTGCAAGTTGAAATGATGTTTAAATTGGTTTGTGTGATGTGGATACGGTTGGACAAATGAGAAGATGACACATGGCTACAAGTGGGCACACTTGACCCACTTGTGGTGTAGAGTACTCTTCTTAATGAGTTTTAATTAATAAATCCTTGAGAAATGAATAAAATATGAGTTTAGGGAGTTTAAAATGGTAAAAATATGAATTTGGTGAAAAATCTCCGTCAAAAACGGGCTTAACAGGCGAAAGCTATCGAAAACCGGACAATAGGAGCGAACCTGCGAGGGTTCGGTCCTTAGGAGATGAGAACCAAGAGAATGGGAGAAGGGAACCGAAGGAAGGGCTCGGGACCAAAGGTAATGGGAGCGAAGGCGAGCCTCGGGTCCGAAGGGTGGTCTCGGGTGCAAGAGGCTTCGGTCCTGTTGACTTCGGTCCAGGTGATGTTCGGTCTCGGATGCCATGTTCGGTTCAGAAGGGCTAAATTCGGTTCTCACTAGGGACCTTCGGTTCATGCAGGGTTCGGCTCTAAGAGGTTCTCCTCTAAGAGGGTTCCGTCCCTAAGAAGGGTTTCGGCCCTATTTAGCTGTTTTTCACGTAAACTTCCCGTTTCAAGCGGTTTTTGGCCAAGTTAAGGGTCGGGATGACCTGGATGACTATAAAAAGTTGAGAGAGATTTTGAGAGAGATTTGGGAGAGATTTAATTTTAGCCATTATTATCGTATAATCTTGTAATGCAAGGTTCGTGAACCCCATTATGCTTCGTTTATGATTGTTTTAAGTTCCCAAAAGGGTCCATAGTCGTGTTTTGATGCATTTAACTACCTTTTTAGGGTTTTACATTGCTAAATAAATAAGATATCCGAAACACTTGGATTTTTTTGATGAATTTGGTAAAAATCCCCGTCAAAAACGGACTTAACAGGCGAAACCTGTCGAAAACCGGACAATAGGAGCGAACCTGTGAGGGTTCGGTCCTTAGGAGATGAGAACTGAGAGAAGGGGAGAAGGGAACCGAAGGAAGCGCTCGAGCCCAAAGGTAATGGGAGCGAAGGCGAACCTCGGGTCCGAAGGGTGGTCTCGCGTGCAAGAGGCTTCGGTCCTGCTGACTTTGGTCCAGGTGATGTTTAGTCTCGGATGTCATGTTCGGTTCAGAAAGGCTAAATTCGGTTCTCACTAAGGACCTTCGGTTCATGCAGGGTTCGGCTCTAAGAGGTTCTCCTCTAAGAGGGTTCCGTCCCTAAGAAGGGTTTCGGCCCTATTTAGCTGTTTTTCACGTAAACTTCCCGTTTCAAGCGGTTTTTGGCCAAGTTAAGGGTCGGGATGACCCGGATGACTATAAAAAGTTAAGAGAGATTTTGAGAGAGATTTGGGAGAGATTTAATTTTAGCCATTATTATCATATAATCTTGTAATGCAAGGTTCGTGAACCCCGTTATGCTTTGTGTATGATTGTTTTAAGTCCCCAAAAGGGTCCATAGTCGTGTTTTGATGCATTTAACTCCATTTTTAGGGTTTTACATTGCTAAATAAATAAGATATCCGAAACACTTGGATTTTTTTGGCATACCAATGCACATTTTTATAGAATAACTTTTAACATACAAGTACTAGTTAAGTTTGACCGGTTTGACATGTTGACTATGACTATGACTTTTGACTTTGACTTTGACTTGAATTTGGCGGTTGTCACATTATCCCCGCGTTAGAAGGACTTTCGTCCCGAAATTTTCATTTTGAGTGGGACTTCAAGGGTTGGGGAATAGATATGGGTACTTTTGTTTCATTTGGTCCTCACGTTCCCAAGTAAATTCGGGTCCTCGCTTGGCGTTCCAACGGACCTTTACGATGGGAATGCGGCTTTGTTTCGTCGATTTGACCTCTCGGTCCATGATTTCAACAGGTTCCTCTACGAAGTGGAGGTTCTCATTGATCTCAATTTCTTCCAAAGGAATGACAAGGGTATCATCAGACAAACATTTCTTTAAGTTTGACACATGAAAGGTAGGATGAACGTGATTGAGTTCCTGTGGTAATCGTAGCTTGTATGCCACCGGGACAATCCTGGCAAGGATTTCGAACGGTCCGATATACCTTGGATTTAATTTCCCACGTTTTCCAAAACGTATTAATCCCTTCCAAGGTGATACTTTTAGTAGTACTCGATCCCCAACTTGGAACTCCAAGGGCTTTCGTCTCTTATCCGCGTAGCTCTTTTGTCGGTCTTGCGAAGCCTTCATTCGTTTTCGAATTTGGACGATATTCTCGGTTGTTTCCCTTATGATCTCCAGGCCAGTGAGTGTGCTGTGAGGAACTTGCCCTCTTGCTAGTTGCGTATCGCCCACCTCAGCCCAACACAGGGGTGATCTACACTTACGGCCATAGAGGGCTTCGAACGGAGCAACTTTGATGCTAGTGTGATAACTATTATTGTATGAGAATTCGATAAGGAGTAAATAAGCATCCCAAGCTTTACCAAAGTCTATCACACAAGCTCTTAGCATGTCCTCTAACGTTTGAATGGTCCTTTCACTCTGCCCGTCGGTCTGTGGGTGGTAGGCTGTACTCATGTCCATCCTAGTTCCCATAGCTTTCTGCAGTGACTGCCAAAATCGTGGCGTGAACCGACTATCTCTATCGGAGATAATGGATATTGGTACCCCGTGAAGTCGCACGACTTCTTTAATGTAGAGCCTTGTCAATTTCTCCATTTTGTATGTCTCTTTTATTGGTAGGAAGTGTGCGGATTTGGTTAATCTGTCGACGATTACCCAACTGGTGTCAAGTCCACCCGTTGTCTTTGGTAACTTGGTAATGAAATCCATTGTAACCCGCTCCCACTTCCACTCGGGTATCTCTGGCTGCTGAAGTAGTCCCGAGGGCTTCTGATACTCCACCTTAACCTTGGCGCAAGTCAGGCACTTGCCCACAAAGGTAGCTATTTCGGCTTTCATGTTCGGCCACCAATACAGCTTCTTGAGGTCTAAATACATCTTGTCTGAGCCAGGATGCACCGAGTAACGAGTTTTATGAGCTTCGTTCATGACAACGTCCCTGAATCCACCAAATTTTGGTGTCCAGATCTGGTTCTGAGACAACGAACTCCATCATCCCTGACTTCAAGATTTTTGTCCATTCCTCTCAACGCTTCACTTGCCACGTTCTCTGGTTTTAAGGCTTCTTCATGTGCCTCTTTGATTTGTGCGGACAGGTGTGAGTGGATGGTCATGGTTAACGCTTTTACTCGGCGGCCCGAGTATTCCTTTCTGCTCAAGCCGTCTGCAACCACGTTGGCTTTTGCGGTGTGATAACGAATCTCGCATTCGTAATCATTTAGCAATTCCACCCATCGTCTTTGCCTCATGTTGACTTCTTTTTGATTGAGGATATGCCGAAGACTTTTGTGATCGGTAAAGATAGTGCACTTAGTGTCGTAGAGGTAATGTCTCCAGATTTTTAGGGCGAAAACTACTGCTCCTAGTTCGAGATCGTGCGTCGTGTAGTTTACCTCGTGCGTCTTTGCTGTCTTGAGGCATAGGCAATGACTTTTCCTCGTTGCATTAACACACATCCTAGACCTTGGTTTGACGCATCGCAATAAACCACAAAGTCCTCTGTTCCATCCAGTAAGGACAAGATCGGAGCACTGCACAGAGTTTATTTCAGTGTTTGGAACGCAGCCTCTTGCTTATCCCCCCAGACGAAAATCACTCCTTTTTGAGTCAAGGTGGTGAGTGGTTTTGCAATTTTGGAGAAGTTTTGAATGAATCTTCGATAGTAACTGGCGAGTCCTAAAAATTGTCGAATCTCTGTGGGTGTTCTTGGAGCTGCCCAGCTTTCGATTGCCTTGATCTTTGAAGGGTCCACATGTATTCCTTTCTTACTGACTACATGTCCGAGGAAATTCACTTCTCGAATCCAGAACTCGCATTTTGAGAACTTTGCGTATAATTTCTCTGCCCTCAGTGTCTCCAGGACTTGACGTAAATGTTGGATGTGTTCTTCCTCACTTCGTGAGTAGACTAGTATATCATCGATGAAAACAATCACGAACTTGTCTAAGTAAGGTCGACACACCCGATTCATCAGGTCCATAAACGTCGTGGGTGCATTTGTTAATCCGAAAGGCATCACTACAAACTCGTAGTGACCATAGCGTGTTCTGAAGGCTGTCTTGGGAATATCCTCCTCTTGAATTCGTAGTTGATGGTACCCTGATCTAAGGTCAATCTTTGAGAAGAAACTTGCTACTTGCAGCTGGTCGAAGAGGTCATCGATTCGAGGCAAAGGGTATCGGTTATTAATGGTAAGTTTGTTTAATTCACGGTAGTCAATGCATATACGGAACGATCCGTCCTTTTTCTTGACGAACAAAACCAGTGCTCCCCAAGGCGAGAAGCTTGGCCTAATGAAACCTTTGCTCATCAGTTCGTTCAATTGACTGGATAATTCCTGCATTTCGGCTGGGGCTACACAGTATGGCGACTTGGCTACGGGGGTAGCTCCAGGAATTAGGTCGATTCGGAATTCGACTTGTCGAGCAGAGGGCACTCCTGGAAGGTCTTCCGGGAATATGTCGGGGAAATTACAGACCTTCGGAATGTCTTTGATGTTTTTCACTTCTTGTTTCTTGTCTACGACCTGGGCTAGGAAGGCTTGGTACTCCTTGCGGAGATACTTTTGAGCCTTGACACAAGAAATGATCTGAAAGTTTGAGCTAGGTTTGTCGCCATAGACGATGAGGGTTTCGCCATTTGGCACATTAAGGCGAACGGCCTTTTCGTGACATAGGATTTCAGCATGGTGAAGGCATAACCAATCCATGCCAATGATGACATCAAAACTTTTTATGGTGACCGGCATAAGGTCGATTTGGAAAGACTGATTGTTTAAGGTGAGGGTACACCCGGAGTAAATGTCGTTAGTGTTCTCTGTTTTTCCATTAGGCATTTCTACGTTGAATGTGTCTTTTAGTGTTTGTGGTTTTCTCTGTGCCACTGTCGAAAAGAATGCATGCGTATGTATTGTTGAGGAGAAACGTACTGGTGACCACAGTTGGATCTGCAACTGCTTCCTCATGACCTATCGCCAACACTCTTCCCACTTCACCAGGGTTGGGGTTTCTTGCCTTCGAGCAGTTCCGCTTGAAGTGTCCTGCTTCTCCACAACCATAGCAGGTTCGACTGGCTCCGACGTTGGCAGCTTGTGCGTTCTGTTGGGTTGGAGCTTTACACAATCGGGCGGTGTGCCCCTTTTTGTTACAGTTGGTGCAATGCATTTCACGGCGTGCACCGTTGTGGTGAAAGCTGCACTTGTTGCACTTGGGTAGGTTCCCGGCGTATTGCCTTACTGGAGTTGGGTTGGCAGTCGTTGTGGCAGCGTGCACCGAAACCACTTGTTGCTTTTTGGCAGGGTCTTGAGCAGGTTGACCTTTCTTCTTGTTCCAGAACTTCCTTTTGTTGCTTCCCTCTTTCGCTTGCTCGGGGGTGGTTGTCACAGTGCCATGGCTGACTTTATGGTCGATGAGTTGTTGTGCCAGCTCTTTGGCACTGTCAAAGGTAGTTGGCTTTGAGGCCAATATGTTTCCTTGATGTTGGGGAGATAGTCCCCATATGTATATTTCCACCTTTTTGCTTTCCGACGGAACCATCCCGGGACACAGCATGGCTAGATCGCTAAACCTTGAGGTATAAGACAGGATATCAGAGCCCGTCATTTTGAGACCCCAAAGTTCCTCTTCCAACTTCTGTATCTCGCCCCTTGGGCAGCACTCCTTCATTAACATGGTTTTCAGGTCTTCCCACGTTATCGAGTTAGCCACCGGAAGTGTTAATGCCTTGACGTGGCCATCCCACCAGGTGAGGGCCCTTTTAGAGAATGTGCATGATGCGAATTTGACCTTGCTTGCTTCAAGGCATGCGCATATTTCGAAAATGGATTTGGTTTTCTCGAACGATTGCAACAATGCTATGACACCTCCGCTTCCATTGAAGGTTTTGGGTTTGGCATTTGTAAAGTCTTTGTAGGTACACTCTCTCGAGTGTCCCTGGCTGTCCCCGTGGTTAGAATTTGTGGCACCATTACCCGCACCACCCGCATTATTGGTGTTGATTTGGGACATTGTGGCTGCTACTGCGGCTGTTACGGCCGCGTGGAACATAATTGGGTCGAACTGAGGGGGTGGTGGAGGTGGTGGTGGCGCTGCAGCTCCTGCGGCGCCGCCGCGTCTAGGATTTCTAGAGGTGGCATTTACTGCCATATCAAGAATGAAAATACAATAAGTCTTTGATAGCACTCACAAGTCGAGATTTAAAACTAAACATTATTGGTTCTTTATATGCATCATGATTCCGACTTGTAAAGATATTGTATGAATCCATTCATACTAGAGGTTTATAGATAATGAAATATAGACTTTATGAATGTTGATAGTTTTGATTCACATGAAATGTCTGTGATAGTAACCATACCGGGCCCATCCAACAATCGTTTGATGTACAATATTTATATATAATTAAGATTAAATAAACTTTCGAATCTAATGGGTCTGCCCTGGGCCCACAACCAAATAAGGAACAGGATCCAAGGCGGAACCACCATTTCTAGGTCGACATGGTCTTAATTATATATAACTTTGCTTTATACATCAAACAATCATAAATCGGACACCAGTAAATTTAATCTGAAAACAATCCCTGCCATGAACTAGATGTAATAAAGCAAATAGCGTGTCAATTTCATTGATATAACTTAGTATACAATATTTAGGAAAATTTGACCCTACAAGGGGTCTATGCTACATCAATGCATGGGAAAATTTTGACCACCTAACTGATCCCGGAAGTGTAAACACTTAAATCGCGAGATCGGACATAAAATACTAGAAAATACTAGAAGTATTTATCCGCAAAACTAGATTAGACTGAAGCGAGCAGTGCAAACACTACTTCCGGCGGTTGAAGCTCTGAGGATCACGGAGTGAAGACACGAAGTTCCTCATTTCGGCTCTGGATTCTACCACTTGGCGCTCTGCTTCTGCCAGACGTCCTTCTAGAGTGGTTCAGTGTTCTCGGAGTTCTTGCACTTCAGCTCGGGTTGCGGCTATTTCCCGTCGAAGAAGCTCGGTGCGGTCTCGAGTTCGATCATAGTCATCATCTAACCGGCGAATGCGAACAGAGTTGACTTGGATGGTTGCACCAATTTCCATGAGGTGGCGGGTGTTTACCCTTGTTTGCTCTTCGTGGCGTGTGACACGGTGAACCATGACAGGAAGGGTGCGGTCGGCTGACCCTCCTCTGCTGAGGTCGTAGAAACTTCGTTCCATGCCATAGGGAGGTCGTTGACCTTGCTCTCGGCTCCATCGATGTATAGTTTCAGCCCATTGGGGCATCGGGTCTTGGAAGCGTTGCGGAGAGATAGGAGCAGGGTGTGGATTGTAAACTTCGGGTTCAGAGTCGGTTCCATCTGAGTCTTCTTCCTCTTCACCGTCCACTGATTCTTCCTCCTCCATGGGTTCTTCATCCTCCATGGGTTCCTCATCCTCCATGGGTTCCTCTTCGGAATCTTCCTCTGGGTCTTCCACAATCCAACCGGCATTCCCTTGGTTAGGGAAGTAGGGGTCACCCGGCAAGTGAAATCCTGTCATTGCGCCTGTACGAGAATAGGGATAAGAAGGATATCGCGAGAAATTTTGGGGAGTAAGAAATTAGTTATCACAATTTATAATGTGATTATTACGGTTTTTGTGTTAAAATACTCCTATAGTATTTTTATGTTTGATTCTCGAGGTTTTTGGTAGGTTGAAGACTTGTTGCTCATCACGATTCTTCTTCGGCATACGTTGGTCATACATTGGCTAAATATAGTTGATCAAGCTATATTCATCCAAGATCTGACTACATACCCCGAAGTTGGATCATGGTGTCCAACTTATCTCAATACTTTTATGTTATTGCCATTATGATACTGGATTAATGAGTGCAATTGTACGAATACTTTTATCAAAATACAAATTTTTATTTTTAAAGTATTTTTGAAAAGCTATGTCAGAGAAATTTGTCCCGTTGTATTTATAGTTTGTATATATTACGTAGTTTGATACACTTAGTTCACTATAAACAAAGCTCTGATACCAATCTGTCACACCCCCAAACCGGAACGACGGAAACGTTCGGGGGCGGAGGACGTCATGCTCAGTATCATAACCATAGTGAAGAAAGTAAACACAACCATCATAGATATAATTTAAAAGGTTACATCGTTGTAAAAATACAAGTTTCCAAATAAATTACATATGATGTCAAAATAGTTCAAAAGATATTTGCGCCTTAGCGTCTTGCCTTCAAAAATCTTGTGGTTACCTGTATTACTATATACATGAGAATACAAGTTGTTTTTGAAAGAGTATCAGCATAAAGCTGGTGAGTTCATAAGCAATTTTATGAATAAAAGATGAATGTTGTTCCTTAAAGTTTGTTACAAGTTTGTTTGCAGAAAATCCAATATTTCTAAAAGGTTTGGTGTAGTCTTAACTGAACCAAGACTTAGTATATGTAAGAAAATCGTCATACTTATGTGTGTGGTTTTATATTTAAATAAAACTCCTTAAATCCCCGTGAACTGTGTGTTTTGTTAATCCCCCATGTGAGATGTTATAACCATGCTAAAACTCGAAGACCTCGTACTCGATGTTCTTCAGGCGTCGGAATTGTTATGACACTTGTCACCCCAGACCTGCCGGTCTAGCTGTTGCAAGCAACTTAGGTGCGGGTTTGTCAGACCCAATATAGATCTATACACAACTATCACGCTCTCCCTCCAAGAGATTCTGATTATAACTACAGGACTTTTCTGTGGTACTTAAGAGTACCCCGAAGGTGAATGTCTCACAAATTTATTTATTAACAAGTTCACGTTGTTTGTAATGAAATACCCGTTTTGTAAATCGATTGTATTACCATTTCTTTGTTAAATGAGGTGTTCAAACTATAGTTATTATAGTTTATCAGTTGTGTGTTATGATTTAATGAAACTTTGATATGCATGACTTTGTATTTCAAAGAAAATGACATTGAAACTACTAAGTGTAAATTTTACACACCTTGCTCAGCATGTTACAAGGTGTAAGTAACTCTTAAATTTATGTTTGACAGTTTTACCCTTAACTGTCACTGTTTTAGAATATTTATAGAAAAGTCATCGTAAGTCGAAAACTGAATCCGTAAATTTGTAGAGTTTAGAAAAAGAGTCTACTGTATTCATAAATTTTCCTATAATTTTTGGTAGTCTCAAACCAGTGTGAAAATGTTCATCTTCACAACCTGGTCCGACTTTGTTGCTGCAGTGATAGGCAGTTTTGTAAAAATCACCATAAATTGTAGAAAAACCGTATGGAGGTGTGAAAGTAGTCATTTTAAGGGTATAAACCTGAACTATTTTCATATTAAATAGTTTTGAAAAATATTAAGGTTAAGTTGGGTAAAACAGTTCGTGAACAGGTCACAACCTTTCTGTTGTAAGCTGTCAAGTTAAGTTTCAAATATGTTTTGGTGTTTTAACTTGTATTCCCCCCTGAAAACTAAAGAAAACTAGAAAATGTAGGGGTATGAACTCACTTTGATTGATTTCTTGAAGAGTGGAAGGTCGAAGACGAGGAGTATCAAGTCAAGAACACTTGATGAACACACGAAAGCTTGAATGATCCAAAGGACGATTCTTTGGTGTTAAAATGTGTGTAGATGATCCAAGAGTGTTAAGAAAATATGAAATAACACTTGATTTTGGATGAAATACTTACCAGAAAGTGAAGTACTAGCTCAAAAACACTTTCACAAAGTGGTGGGAAGTAGAGAGGAAAAGAGGCTTTCTTGAGGGGTTAAGAAGTGTGTAAGTTTGGAATGATCAAGGTAAACCAAGAAATCCTCTAGGGATTTCTTTATATAGTGAAGGTTGCTGGAGAAATTTGCAATTTGAAATGATGTTTACCTTGGTTTGTGTGATGTGGATAGGGTTGGACAAATGAGAAGTTGACACATGGCCACAAGTGGGCACACTTGACCCACTTGTGGTGTAGAATACTCTTCTTAATGAGTTTTAATTAATAAATCCTTGAGAAATGAATAAAATATGAGTTAGGGAGTTTAAAATGGTAAAAATATGAATTTGGTGAAAAATCCCCGTCAAAAACGGACTTAACAGGCGAAACTTGTCGAAAAACCGGACAATAGGAGCGAACCTGTGAGGGTTCGGTCCTTAGGAGATGAGAACCGAGAGAAGGGGAGAAGGGAACCGAAGGAAGGGCTCAGGCCCAAAGGTAATGGGAGAGAAGGCGAACCTCGGGTCCGAAGGGTGGTCTCGGGTGCAAGAGGCTTCGGTCATGCTGACTTTGGTCCAGGTGATGTTCGGTCTCGGATGTCATGTTCGGTTCAGAAGGGCTAAATTCGGTTCTCACTAAGGACCTTCGGTTCATGCAGGGTTCGGCTCTTAGAGGTTCTCCTCTAAGAGGGTTCCGTCCCTAAGAAGGGTTTCGGCCCTATTTAGCTGTTTTTCACGTAAACTTCCCGTTTCAAGCGGTTTTTGGCCAAGTTAAGGGTCGGGATGACCAGGATGACTATAAAAAGTTGAGTGAGATTTTGAGAGAGATTGGGAGAGATTTAATTTTAGCCATTATTATCATATAATCTTGTAATGCAAGGTTCGTGAACCCCGTTATGCTTTGGTTATGATTGTTTTAAGTCCCCAAAAGGGTCCATAGTCGTGTTTTGATGCATTTAACTCCATTTTTAGGGTTTTACATTGCTAAATAAATAAGATATCCGAAACACTTGGATTTTTTTGGCATACCAATGCACATTTTTATAGAATAACTTTTAATATACAAGTACTAGTTAAGTTTGACCGGTTTGACTTGTTGACTTTGACTTTGACTTTTGACTTTGACTTTGACTTGAATTTGGCGGTTGTCACAGAATGTTGTGTGAATTCAGATCCTACCGTGTATCAGTATATCAGTGATTGGGATCAAGTAATAGAGTTCGAGTTAGTCAGGGTATCGAAGGACTGTGCAGTTCTCAGTCTCTAGCATGTTTCAAGTGGTGGAGAGTGGAACCTCGTATCAGGAAGACTCTTAGCCAAGATTTGGTTCTCTTTCAGATTTCTCTAGGTTCCAGATTTTTGTGCAGCTGCTAAATCTTCGGGTTTTGTGACAAAATCACTGTCCGCTGTTGGATTTTCCCTTCGACCCTTAGTTGTGATTGCATCTCTTGGGCGTGCTTATGCTTAGGTCCTAAGGTGTTAGGAGCTCAGGTTGAGGGTTTGCTTGTCTGTTATCGTCTGATCGGGAGTGAGCCCCAGTGTTGATAGTGGATAGCTCAGCAGGGTTGTCGGAACAGAGTAAGAGTGTGGTTCAGTTCAATAGGGGATAAGTTAGTTTTCATTGCAGTGATGCCTTTTGGTGCAGGATTAGAGTGTCGGCGTTTGGCTGAGAAGCTCGGAGACCAATTGATTCTGTGGATTTTCGTTCATCTTGGTTGCTGTGGGGGAGTGCATCATGAAGTAGAAGCGAGAGCTGATTTCGAGGGCGAAATCTAATTTAAGTGGGGAGAATTGTAACATTCTGTTTAAAATAAAATAAAATAACTAAATAAATAAGATAAATAGATAAACAAATAATAAACCGTAAAACCCCGAGATGTATTTTATATTTTATTTTATTTTAGCCCTAAATACGTAATAATTTATCAGTGTTAGCCATAAGGAGTTAAATGATATAATTTCAAGAATTTGGGGTCTATCTTGTAACATTAGGACTTAAAATGTAAAGAAATCCGTGTAGCAAGGGCTGTTCGGTAATTATTGGATTTAAATTGAAAAGGATTTGTGGAGTCAGGGACCAATCTTGTACAAATGGAATGCAGTTTAAGATGGAGACATGGTTTAAACCCGTCACTACCCTTCCCTTCCTCTCGTCACATACTCCCGAAACCCTAACCCTAAATCATTTTCAACCGCCACCTTTATCACCCTTGTCTCTCCAGCCACCGCCTCCTCCATAGCCGCCATCGTGAACCACCACAGCTTCTACGACCAATGTCTGTTGGGGAGGTCGGAAGACGAAGTCTGGAGCTGTTGTCGCCGCTGTCTCTCTCTGGTAATTGGAAGTGAGTTAAAGCTGGAAGAGTTCTTCATTGCTACAGTGGTTACCTATGCGTATATTGAGGTGAGTTTCGCCTCACTGTACCCGTGGGTCGAAGGCACCAATGCCGACCCATTAGTTTTGGTTATCTAGTAGTAGAGGGATGCCTTAGTGATCTGTTAGATCTATGTTCTGGTATCTGCTATGCCTTAGTGATCTGTTAGATCTGTGTTCTGGTATCGAGTATGCTGCTATGTTGTGGTGATATGTTAGATCTGTCTACTGGTATTGAGAATGTTGTTTTGCTGTAATAATTTATAGGGTTGTATGTATATGTGCTTGCTGACTATCATCTATGGAGTGCCTTAAGGACTGTCTGTGATCATGTATGATAGCCTAAGAACTCTTGGTCTAGGCTCTCCTACCTGTTCCTTGTTTGGTTGTGGCTCTAGAGTAGGACCATCTGTTCGGGTGACTATCTCACCTCTGGTTACTTATGGTTACGCATTCTATGGAGGTTAGTTGGTATCAGGGTTGTATCATGTGAGAGGACCAGTAGGCGGTAATGAGCTGTATGATTGTTCTATGCCTGTATTATGTGCCTACTTGATCCTGATTGTTTATATGTCGACATATTGTGTTTGGTTTGGGTTGAGGCGGTCCTGCTTTGTACGGTTTGCGAAGATACCCGGTGTGGGTCGGCTGTAAGCCGTAGGCACGGAGGCTCGGGAGGAGCGGTTGGGTTGTGGCGGACAAGTGTAGATTGAAGGCCAAAAGACCCAGGGCGTCCCAGATAGACTGCAGACCTGAGAGGCATACCAGTCAGACCGAAGGCCCAGAGAACGGTCCAGATAAGCTGAAGGCCCGATAGGGGGTTCCAGTCATGCTGAAGGTTCTGTGAGCGTTCCAGATAGTCTGTAGGCTGGTGCGACGTTCTAGTCAGGATGAAGGCTATATATGCATGTTATTTGTTATTATGTTTATGTGGTGGTATTTTGGGGAAAACTCACTAATTTTTATGCTTACCCAGTTGTTTATGGTTTCAGGTATCATCGGTTATTGCTAGAAGGCGAAGACGGGACTGTACACACTCATCAGTAACACTGAAGATTCCGCGTTTCTACAATGCTCTGATTTTAATAAATGTAATTTGGAATAAATGATTTTCTTAATTAATTAATTAATTAATTGGGAAGCTTTACCTTAATAAAAATGAAAATTTTTGGTTGTAAAAATGGGACGTTACAATGTTTTTGTTGCGATCAGATTTTATTAGACATTCTTTCCGGTCTTCTATCATGACGTAGCTATGGTTTTTATGAAAGTCAACTCCTCGGTTTGAATCACTGAGTTGAGCCACACTAATTAGGTTGTGTTTAAGATCAGCCACATACGCCACATTGGAGATAGAGAAATTGCCATTAGTCAGGACGCCATAACCTCAAATTTGTGAATTTGAGTTGTTGACATATGTCACGTAACCACCATTGGGAGCGAGCTTTAGATCATGCAGAAAGTCTTTCAGCCCGGTCATGTGTATGGAATAAACACTATCAGTATACCATATTGTATCTTGTTCCGAAGCACAGAGTGGCTGCAAAATCAGTGAGTTTTGGAGTTTTTAGGCTCTGAGTTAGGTTTAGGGACTTAGGCACGAGCTTTAGACTTGTGTTGTGACTTTTTAGCAACTAGCATCTCGGAGGTATTGTTCCTAGATTCTTTAGGAAAGAAGCATAATGCCATGGTCTTTTCATTTATCTAGAAATCATATTCAACCAAAGGTTGTTTAGATACTGCTTTTCTCGGACCAAGAGGTTTTCTAGGAATCACTGTGTTAACAGATGTTACAGGTGTGTTCTCAACTCTTTTTACTTTGCACTCAAATTTTTGTTTTGAATCTTTTGATGATATCTGAACAACAATGTTCTTAGAAACCTTTTCTTTGCTAACTACTTCCGAATGCACATTTGGTGTTAGAAACTGTTTTGGTTTAAAAATCGTGCCATCGGATTTAGCAACAAACACATAAGAAACTGTCCAAGGAGAGTCAGTTTTCAAAGATTTGTTATGAACAACCGAACTAGGGGAATTGGATGGCCTTTTAAGGATCTTAACAGGCATAAAGGTATTGTGGTTCCTAGTGGTTGGACTAACAGTGCGAGACACTTTCTTTTAGGATATTTTAATGACTATGGAATCTTGCCTAGACTTAATTTCTTTCTTAAGAGCATTCTTGGCTTCGGTCTTAGGATGGACAACATCTTTCTTATTTAACCAATGTTTCTTCAGAGATTCAGATGATGACTTGGAGGTTTGTCCAGATGATGGATTGTTGAACTTAGGTACAACTGGCACTAGAGTTGTTTTCGAAATCACTTCAGAGTTAGAGAAACAAGAGTCAAATAAATTGACACATATAATTTTTTTCATCAACGTCACTATCAAATGACGCCCAAATGAATTCGGATTTGTTAGAGTCATGTCCAGTTGTCTCAGGATTTATTTCCTCAATGACACCATTTTTTAGAGGACCAGAGTTCAAAATTTGAACTCCAATACGGTTGGTGTCAAGGAATGAATCTGAAGACTGATTTAGGTCCAGGGATATCAGAGGCAGAAGAGGCATGGAATCAGGACATTTGACAGTGATAGTTTGGAACTCAGGAATCAGAGAATGGAATTGGTCCGAAGTCTCAGGAAGGGGCGACAGTGGTGAGACCGGGGTATCCGAATGTTTTTGGTTCGGAATGTCTCCCATAAAAGTTAGATTTTCAACTCCTTCAAGGGATGTGCAACAAGTTTTGGAAACTTGCTTTCGAGCCTTGGTGCTTTAGACCATGGGTGACGAAAGTTATGTGGCATCCGTTCATTTGCTTCAAGAATATCAATTGAGTTGTGCAAAGCTTCAATTTTGGCATTAAGACGTTTGTTATCAGAAACTAAGATATTCTTTTCACAAAATGTGATTTCACATTTGTATTTTAAAATGATACATTCATCTTGAGACATTACAAGCTCTTTTTCTAGTGATTCTATCTTAAGTTTTCGATCTTCAAAGCGTAACCTAAGGCGAGTCAGTTCACTCTCCAGCTTCTCACTTACTTCTATGACAGACTCATAGGCCTTTTGAATGACAATCATATCTAATTGGATCTGGGTTAGATATGGTTGACAAATAGATAAATCAAAATTATTTTCAGTGATCATAGATCTTACCTGTTGGACGATACTTCTTCCTGGTGGATCATTAGTTGCCATGTAGCAAAAATTTGGCTCAACATCTTCCTCGTCTTTTTCTGATGTTGAAGACCAGTATCTTTCATCACATTCGATCGACTGTTTTGCCATAAGACACAAATTCCTTCCAGTTCTCACATCATCCTCGTCTCCAGAAGACCAGTACCCTTCAACATCTCTTGACATAGTAGTAACAAAAGCTTTCTCACTTGCTGCCATCTCTTGAGCTCTGCGGGCATAGTATGCAGAATCTTTTATCTTCGGTTTTTTAGATGTTTCAGCCAAACAATCTTTGGAAAAATGGTTACCGAGACCACACTTATGATAAAATATCTTTGGGTTGACCGATTTCAGAATTTCTTGGGATTTCGAGGAGTTACTTGATGAGGGGATGTTGGGTCGGTTAGCATGTGGGTTTTCTGAAGGTTTTGGAAATGGTTGAGGATTACTTTGATGAGAGGCTTGAAATAGGTTTTGTTAAGGTTTATGACTAGGATTCCATGGACGTTTACATTTCATGGACAATAGTGCAAATTCTTGTTGAAAACGAAGTTCGGACTCGGTTGGATCGAGATCAAGATTTTCATCAAATGAACGATTCGGATTAGGTGGAGTGAGTGGAGTAGGAAATGTTGGTTGACTAAGAGAAATAGGTGGGATAGTTCCAAAGGGATCTGACACATATTGGTTTGGAATTAATGGGTTAACACAACTAACCAAGGCAAGAGGACCTCCTGACAGTTCTCTTAACGTCTGAGCAACAATAGATTTGTGGCCTTCTAGTTCGTCAAAAAGTTGATAAAGCTTCAGCTTCTTTAGAGATCTGTTACTCTGAGGCTATTGATAAACTTCATATTATACTTGAGAAGAGTTCTTATTATTCCATGTGCAGTCATATTGTTGACAACAATTCGGTACCTATTTGAAGTCGAGGCTACAGATTCACCTGGAGTTGTGGTGAAGGTATCAAAATCATTGACAACCGAAGTCAGACGCTTATCTTTCATGTTTTCGGGCCCTTCAAACAAGTACTGAAGAGTGTCCCAAATCTCCTTTGCACAATTGCACAACTTAATGTGCTCAAAGAGAGACGAAGGAACACCAAACACCATCTCGTAAAATGCAATCTGGTTTGCATGCAGCTTTTCAATTTTGGAAGAAATAAGAGGTGTTGGACGTTGTTCTTCTTGGCCCATGAGAGTTGCAGCAACATCTCTGATCGTTTGTTTGACCGGAACATGAGGACCTTCTTTCACAAACCTCCATATTTCTTCACCTTTCTCTTCGCCAAGTAAAAACCTTTCCATTCTTACTTTCCAATGATCATACTCTTTAACAACTAGCAATGGGGCACGAGAAGGGCAACCCACACTATTTGCTATTTGCATCGAATACATTTGTCAAGTAGGATTAGGAGCAGCCATTAAAGATAAAGTATTGGAGCAGAAGCGATATATAGAAGAAATTTTATCCAGAACACATAAATGATTGAGATACCAAGGTAATCTCAGATCAATTACAATCTGTTCTTATGGATTCAAAGGACAACCACTCAAGCTCTGATACCAATTGTGAGTTCAAGATTCAATGCGCGGACAAGGTTTGAAAACTCAAACTTTGAATTAACTTTTAAGATCAATGTCTGCTTCTAATAAGTTGGTCCAGTCGGGTCTGGTAAACCAGTCAAGACTTGAAGATGATATTCAACAAAGTATTCAAGTAAGTAAAATAGAGTAAGTACAAAGTAAAGACGATTTAAAGAACAAGAAGAATGGAAGTGAAATAGATTTGACTTGCAAGAGAATTTGATAATTGATGTGAATAGAATAATTGTTATTTCTTGCTTACAAACAATGAAACATCATCTCCTTAAATAGTAAAGGAGAGACATAGTACAATCTGAGAACATTCTATGTACTAGTTAATACTAAGTGTTTGACAAATCTGACACTTAAAAGATTTACTGATTTGGTCCTAAGAACTGTTCCATAAAAAAAAGACAAAAAGCATTAAATGCTTGTATAGACTCAATCACATCAAAATACTAATCTCATAAACTTCTTCATTTCGGAATAGGATAAGCTTCAGAACATCTTCATATCTCGTACTAAAGTTGACTTCAGATCTGCTTTGGTTCGGATTGCTAGAGGTTCACTTTTTATGCATTAACAGTGTCGTGAACTTATCGTGTAGTGGTTAGCAGGTGTCATGATGTATCGTGAATCAATGGTTTTATGATTTACTTGTGTAAGACCCTATAGTCGTTTGATTGAGACTCTTAGGTCTCATATTGCTAGCTTTCTTGGCTTATTTGGGGGTTAGTGTACTGTGGGAGTCAGGAGATTCGGTGATCAGTTGATTTGGTTCATGTGGGTAGTTAAGGTTGTTAGGAATGATGTTTGTGCACCAATAGCCGCCTTCTGAGTGTTTAAATTATAAAATTTGGTTTCTTGAGGGTTGTCTATCAGGAGTTCAGTTACAAGTGTTGGGCATCAGTTATGGAATCTCGAGCCATGAAGTCCATTGTGAATATCTCGAGCGATTCGTTAGGTGGGGGTACACCTGAACTGGAATGGGGTACAATTTGGATTGACCACCCTTATGCTCATGAGATCAGCAGGTTGGTGATGACTTGTCCAGAATTCAAGCACAAATTTGAGGTTGCAGGAGCAACCTCCGAATTGGGATTGGTGTAATTCGTTATTGGTATATTTTGAGCATTCCTTCTGCATAGTTGAACGGTATCCCTAGTCAGGGACTAGGGGGTGGGTGTGCTGAGTGAATGATCAATTGTCTTAAGGAATAATCTGTTGGGGTTTATATGGATGGGTTCATGTTTTCGGAAAGTTCCTGCTTTAAGTAGTTATCGCGGTGTTATGAGGTCTTCTAGTTGGCAAGAGTAAGTTACTTGTTTCAGTTCTCAAGCAAGGCTGTTGGGTTTTATTCTTTTGGGCTGAGGGCAGAATATTAAGGTTCACCCTTTTGGAGGTATAAGCAATTTCTGCCACGATAGGGTTTGGATGGCAGGTTTGGGAGGTGGTCGTTGGTATGGAATGATTATTCGGTCTTAATCGGAATTCTGGAAGTTTGGACAGGATTGGCTATCGGTGGAGGAAGCAGTAACGAATGATTTCGAGGACGAAATCTAATTAAAGTGGGGTAGAGTTGTAACACCATGTTTCAAATCGTTTCATAATTCGGGGCCGTGACCCCAAGACCGGTCATCATAAGGCTTAGGGCCTTTGGGAAAGAGACTTACTCCCCTTTGAGTGTGGATAATGTAGATTTGAAGATCGGGGAGTTCGGTTTGTGTTGTGGAGTCCAGGGTGTATCGGTAAAGTGGCAGTTCGGGACTTTTATGAATTTTGGATTTTAGTTCGGAGAGTTTTATGGGAAGGGGAGTTAATAGAAATGTAAATCTTATCTATACCTTTCCGTGGATATAAAGACGTCAGAATCAAAATTAATACGGAGAATTTATAGCCATTTGAAGTTAACAAGGAATTGGGGCAAAGTTGAGTATGTTGGGTGAACATGGAGTACGCTTAGAGTACTAGGCTCAAAAGATCGTAGAGCATCACCTTTGTATGTTGGGTGTACCATGTGTACGTGGGGTGTATGTGGGTCTGGTGCAAACCCTAAATTTTAGGGTTTGGACCCTATTTAAGCCTCATTAACTCTTGGAACCCTCCTCATTTGCAGCCTTCATCCTTCTCAACCTACAATCTCGAAACCCTAGCCTCCATAGAGATATATTTGTGTTCTTAGTGTGATTTCGGGCTTCTTGGTGCACATTGAAGAAGAAAGAGCTTTTTGAAGGAGTATTGGTGGGCTTGGAGCTTGAAGATCCAGACTTTGCTCACCTTGATCTATCTTTTGGAGGTACAAAGCTTCAAACTTGACGACTCTATTCTTAGATCTTGTTGTGGCATGGTTATGGAGTACACCAGGGCATATTGGCTATCCTTTCTGATGTCTTTGAGTGTTGTGAGTCATAAAAATGTTTGCTTGATCGTTTCCTTATAACCATGCAAGAGTTAAGTGGTTTTGAGTGCTGAGAAAGTAAGGATTTTGGAGATTTAGCCCTCTTTAGCCATGCAAAGGCTTAAAGGTTTCGACTTTATGGATAAAGATGCTATTTTGGTGTTGACCTGTGGTTTGGACATTAAGGTATTTGGGATTAAGACCTTTGGTTGAGGAGTTAGGACTCTGGCCATAACACTGGGCGTACCATCGTGTATGTTGTGCATACTTGGATTAATCCCATGTCTAGTCCAAGCAGGGTTACGCGGGGCGTAGAGATCAGGTATGTCGGGCGTACGCTTACCAGTGGGCGAAATTGGGTTTTTGGGCTTATTTGGACTTTGAATTTATTTGAGTCTGGGCCTCGGTTGTGGGTCCGATTAGAGAAGGGGAAATTGTCATTTTAGCCTAGGATACAGGGTTTTACGTTTTAGACCCTCGCTTTGGTTAAGGCCTAATTATTAATTAGGATATTGTTGATTTATGTTCAGTGTAAGGATTTCAGTAGCAGTAGCGTAGGCGTCTTGGTTATCTCTGATCGAGGTGAGCCTTCCTCCGCAGGCACCAATGTCGGCCCACTAGTTTATGATGTAGTGTCATGATTGTCTTTGTGACAATTGTCAGTTTGATGACTCTGTCATTCCTGTAATGATATTATGTGGTAGTAGTAGGGGTGAAAAAGACTCGGTATCCGATTGAAATAGACCGAAGGGGATTGCAAGCACCCATATATGCTTGATAGTATCCGGTTGAAATAGACCGAAGGGGACTGCAAGCACCCATATATGCATGATAGTATCCGGTTTAAATAGACCGAAGGGGGAGGCAAGCACCCAGATATGTTTTATGGTATCCGGTTGAAACAAAGTGAAGGGGGAAAAGCACCCAGATATGCTTGGCAGTATGATTTGTTAGTATATGGCATTTTGGGGAATGCAGTAAGCTTTGTGCTTACAGTTTTCAGCTTATGTTTCAGGTACTTTTGGCTTCAAAGGGAAGAGCTCGGGATGACTACATTGCACACATCACATTGTTTCGCGTTTTATGACTCTGATGTACTTAGATATTATTTATCACACTGTGATTTTCATTATGGTTTTATTATATTGATTGGGTTGATGGTTTATTTAGTACAAAAATCAAAACTTTTGGTTTTAATTTTTGGGACGTTACAATATAAGGACTTTTTAGTAGATTTTTCATAATATTAAGACAAAACTACAAAAATGGTCCCTAAAGTATGTTTTTTTAGGAAAAATGCTAAAACCTTTAAAATTATGGATTGGTGATCATTTTGTGCTAGTTTCGTTGTTGTTTTGGTCCAGTCCAAACTAAAAAGACAATTATTTCCTTTTCATTATTTTTTTAGAATTTTTTAAAATAATTTTTAATATTTAATAAATATTAAAATGAAATAGACCCGCATCTCTCTCTCTCTCTCTCTCTCCCTCTCTCCCTCTTATCACATTGTCTTCTTCCTTAGATCTACTTCCTAGGCAATAAAATCACACACATACACAAAATGAAATTAAAAATAATACATGTACCATTGACCTAACACATACATGCATGTTGCCATTCATCTTCATCCTCTACCATCACCCATCCTCATCAGCAAAACACCACTTTCTTGTTCAAGTATTTCATCGGACACCTTACGTACGTCTTCCATGTATATTATTTACTACAACACATATCTAACATGATATCAGAGCTTACGTTTGCAATCCAATGACTTAACTCATCATTATCTGTCGTTATCGAGCGCAAGAGAGTGTTAGTATATCACCATATTGGTATGAAACAGTCTTATATATCTTTATACATCGGTAATGTGACATGATTTTATATTCATAATGGCTATTTTGGAGAGTAAATCATTGACTATATATATATATATATATATATATATATAGAGAGAGAGAGAGAGAGCTAGGTTCAAATGTTTTTAGCAAGTATTGTGTGCCTAAATGTACCAATGAGAATTCAAGAAATAATAAATCATTAAATAAATCATTAAAGGGTATTTTGGACATTTTGTACTTTTAATTAAGGAAATCATTTAATTCAAATCTTGCAATTAAGGAAATAAAGTAATATATTTGACCTAGTCATTTGTGTTCTCGTTTATAGGCGTGCATATTGTTCCGTTCCAACCCTAACAGATCTCTTTCTTTTTTGCGGCCTTTTTTACCAACCAGCGAGAATGTTTGATTAGAGATAGCTTCAACACGAATCTTCCAAATTTTCTTTTCAGTCAGCCTTCATCTTCCAGATTTTCGTTTCAGTTTGAACACTGATGGATGTTTGATTAGAGATAGCTTCAACACGAATCTTGAAGAGGAAGGGGTTCGGTCGTGTGCTCTCGTTAGGGCTTCTTTCCACCGTGTTTCATGAGACGACATCACATTCGCCGCCTGTTAGCGCGGTGGAGTCCTCCCACTTCGGTAACATCACCTGCCCGGCTTTCACTTCCGTCGGACCTTCTGCTACCTGGAGCTGTATGAGATGCTTAAAGGGTTCTGATTGCGGATTCTGTGCTTCACAAACTGCTAAGGTAAAAACCATACTTGTTATTGACTTTTTTAGTCAAACTAACTAATTTTTAACTCCATAACTCATACGAATCATTCAATCTTTTCAAAATCTACAAAAAACCCTTTTGAGGAACAAAACTATAATCAATTCCAAGATATACGCATTAAGATTCCGAGGTGTTTGTGGTGGAATCGCTGCTACATCAAACTTGATTTCAAATCTTATAGTTGCTCAATCATTCTTATCGTTAATTGAAGCCATAGGAACTTCCTGGACTTTTCTAGGGTTTGGGGTTATATCAGTCATAGGAACTTCATGGACTTTTCTCAGGTGCCTAAACATTTTTCTTGCTTTTCAAGTTTCTATTAATTCTCAGGTTCAATTTTTCTTACATCTTTAGCTTGTACTCAATAATTAACTTGAACATGTTAGGCTTGATGTAATTTCCCAAATAAATTTAACCCGATTCCAAATCTTTTATAATAAAATGTTTGTCAACTTATTTCTGTTGCTGATCTTGTATATTGTAGGTATATCTTCAGAATTTGGTCTTCAAAATTCTGCCTTTAATGTGTTTGTGAAAAGTCCTCAACGAATGAGAGTGACAATGAGTGCACTCTATAAGGGGTTCCATTCTTGAAACATTATTCAAATCATGTGAATATGAGGCCTTTACAAAGCAGCATTATCGCGAGCTTTGAGGCATGAGTAAATATGAAACAAAAAGAAATTTGACTCAGTAAAAGCCTGAATTGGAGAAATATGCAGAATTTTATACCTTTTTGTGAGAGGAGCAGAGAAAACTTGAAGTAAACCCACGATTGCATCCGACAATGGGAAGATGTTGACATATCTTTTACTAATGCACATGTAAGTCTTTGTTATTATTCATTTATTCTTTTTCTACATAGAATGTTGTGAATGGAGTAGCATATGATTGATTTGTATGATATTTGTGAATAGTTGTCAGGCGTGTCAAACCCAACAAATAAAGGGGTACAACAGACTCCAAATACACTGCTTTAATGCACTAAAAAGGTAGTACAAGGCAAGCAGGGTCGAACCACAGAGACACGGGATAAAAGTCTATACCTCTTTGCGCAAGGCACTTTGGTCACAAAGGGGGATTTGTTGGCAAAAGTAAAATAATGAAAATAACAATCAACTTTGAAACATGCAGAAATTGAAATAGATTTGTAAACAAGTTGTAAAAGTGCTTCCAGTTCTAGTTCTTAATGTTGTCATTTAACCTGATTATGACTTGATGTAATTTATGATTACTATTCTAAGTTGGTACTGAAAGATATTAACACGCTCTAATACCTCTCGCTTGCCAAATTATCTAACCAAAACACGCTCTTTGATTAGATCTAATTTTACTAATTCAACCTAAACACGCTCTTAGATTGTATTGAAAAACTGCATTAAGTTTTGTACAAGCTTCCCAACAATGTTCATTTCTTCTCATACGCTCGGAAGTGTGAAAACATGTGATAAATGTTCTACAATAAGAAAACCTATTGCTTGTTACCAACCATTAACTTTATAGAACGATTAGGTGCCCTAAAAGTTAATTAACTACACAAAAATTCAATTCATGAAAGTGGCCAATCAAACACAAATCAAATTTAAGGATTCTAGTTTAAACAAGAACATAATCACTAGAATAGAATCACAAATCAAACATCAAATCATATGCTTCAGTCAAGCAATCAACATGTTTTGAACAAGAACTAGAAACTAGGGTTTCTTAGCCACACATGGCTAGAACAAGATCACAAGAATAAAAGATGGAAATAATGTGCAATTACAACTTACAAATAAGAGAAATAATGTTTCCAAATGATAAATGATCAAATCCTTGCAAAAACCTTCGAAACCCCCTCTCAAAATGTGCTCTGATATGTTGTGTGTATGTAAAAATGGCCCTCAACCCGTAATATGAAAGATAGGAAAAACTGCCAAAAGTTGGTTTTTGGGTTGAACACGACCCGTGTTAAAATAGGCTAAACTGACACGGCCAGTGTTCAGCAGCCAACACGGCCCGTGTTGATTTGCACTATACTGACACGGCCCGTGTTCAGCATGGTCAACAGCTCCCATTTTGGTCAACACGGCCCGTGTTGATTTTGTAGTGTAACTTCAACATGGCCCGTGTACCCCTCTGACTCCGAATCCAAACTTGATTTTTCCAACTTTTTCGTTCTTCGCCCGATCATCCCGAAATCTTCACCAATGCTTCCCGGCACCTCCCAAAGCGCATTCCAAGCTCCGATTTACCTGAAAAATACATGAAAGTGTGCAAATAAGGTTGTTCTAGAGACTAACATGAATATGATGAAATGCAAGAAAAAGGAAGAACAATTATGCTAAATAGATGCATGAAATGGGACTAAAAGGTGTGCAAAAAGGTGGACAAATTGCACCTAACAATAGCCTGTTAATAAACACGCCATGTAGGGGTGTTTTTCTTTCTCCATTGGAGAATAAGGCTGTAATATGTTTTTGAAATCTGTAAATATAGCTTGCTCAAGGCTTGTTTTCATGTTAGTATGAATGTCATTCAGTTTGGATTTAGAATGTAAAAAACAATAAACAGGTGTAAAATAGCGATTCTGATAGAATATTCAAAACCATTCTGCAAGAATAGTTTATTATGTAAGAATATTTATTGTTGTATTCTGATAGAATTGTAGTTAATTGTTTATATGTTTAATGTGCAGTTGTTACAAGTGTATCACTACAAAATATTTTGCAATAAATTTGTGATAGAAATAGCTTGAAGAATGGCTTGAAGACCTGATGGGAAAGGCTTGAAGAATGAATTAAATAATGATCACACTCATACAATGTAATTAAGAATGTTGTTATTTTTTCGGAATTACACTTGTTATTTTTTCAGAATGTTGTTATTATTCAATGAATCACAATCATACAATGTAATTATTTGGTATATTATTAATTCAAGAATCGATTTTGTGTATTCTTTCGGAATGTATTTAGTAGTTTATGATTGGCATTATGTCATTCTGACAGAATAAAATCGAAAATATATTTACTAGTTCATGGTTGACATTCTATCATTCTGACAGAATAAAATCGAAAAATATATTTACTAGTTTATGGTTGGCATTCTATCATTCTGACAGAATAAAATCGGATTTTTAAATTTGAATTAATTTAAAATATTCAGATTTTTTAAAATAAAAGAATTAATTATCCCTAAAAATCCGAAAATTTCCTTTTTTTAATATAGGTTAATTGACTAAAATGCCTTTATGCTGAAATTAGTGTGATTATATGGTACATGTTATCCTATTCTAATATCATAGACCCTCAGATCATGACCTTTGATTTTATTCCATCCGGTGGTCCAGATCTGTGCATTCTGGCATACAATAGTTACTAGAAACAATATAACCTATATATATATATATATATATATATATATATATATATATATATATATATATGGTTAACATTAAGGCTAAAACATATTTAAATCAATAAGAGAGTGGTCAAAATTATCACTTTGAATTTTATTACAAAACGTAATGCTCTAGGTAGGAAAAAAGGAATCACATGCGTTCGAATTTAGAAACTTTATTCTAAAAATCCAAACTTCTATTGAACACTAAGACGAAGATCTCATAAGGACTTTATTTGTGAAGATTAGCAACGTATCATACACATTAAGCGTGTTTCTTGTTTAAAATGAAAACGAGCAGCAATGAATCAGTTTCGAGAATGGTTCATATTCATCTTTCATCATAAACAGTTTCCAAAACCCTGAAAATAGGAAAACTCTATGTAATGATATTCGTTGAGAAGCATGATCTGTTCCGCCAAAGAAGATGGGATAGTAATAGGATTAAGTAACAGCCCCTCATTAACATTACCTTTATGTTCTTATATTGTTAAGATAATCTAATATGAAGGCAGATAGAGAAATCCCTAATAGGAAACATGTAAACAGGAACTCGCAATCTATTTGGACTGGTCTTGAAGGAGGTCATCATAGGGGTCCCTACGACCTCGGACATGGCTAATCTAAGCATCCCATAAGATCTGAGCATTGTGGCGATCAAATGTCCAAAATCCATAAGGTCGAATTGGATAGCTGATACAGCCAATTATATGGATGGCGAGTCCCCTGTAGAAACTAGAGATGAGAGATAGATAAACAAGACAATATTGAGACAATTTTCTGCTTCCTTTTATCAAATGCAGGTTACAATTTATAGCAACCATGGAGTTATTGGCTAGCTAAAATGAAGGGAAATATGCATGCTGAAATTAAACGTGAATCCTACTTTACTGCAATTAACTTCTACTAGAAACTGAAATGAGACTAAGTCTTCAAGCACGTGACTGATGCACATGCTGCTCCATGGACGAGATTGTATCAATACTCCGCCCCTGAAGAATGGCCTTGTCCTCAAGGCCGAAATCGAGTTGTGTCATGTAAGGCCAAGGTGGATCGGTCTCCGACTGAAGGAGAAGGAATTTCGGTGGGTTGCATTGATGGCCCGGTTGATATTTGGCGGGACAATTGTAACAAAGGCCTTCAGCCCAACGCTTTTGCATTTCTGTGGGGGTCAATTTCTTGATCGGAAGTGATGGGGTAGGTGAAGGGGGGGCAGCCAAAAAAGGTGGGTTCGTTGGTGGCGGGTCGGGGGGGCCTTCAGGCAACATGAATTGAGCATGAAGCTTGTCTTCCACGAGTTTAGCGAGACCATAGGCTTGATGGAGAGACGTGGGGTGGTGTAGAGCAATTTCATTTTGGATGTCGGCCTTTAAACCGGAAAGAAAACAGTTAAGAAGGGCCTCGTTTCCCAAACCTGTGACACAATTGCTAATTTTCTCAAAGGCCGTTTGGTAGGCGGAGACGGTGGTCGTTTGTTGGAGCTTGAACAAGGTGGCTTGGTGATTCTCGTACGTGGAAGGGCCAAAGCGAAGTTCCAGAGAGCGGGAAAATTCTGGCCAAGTTCCCAGCAGTTGATTGTTGGCCAGATGTTTATACCAACTTAAGGTGTCTCCGGTGAAATAGAAGACGGCAAGAGCGACTCGTTGAGTGACAGGAACAACATAATACTCAAAATAATTGTTTTCTTGGAACAACCAATCAAGAGGGTTGGCACCGTCGAAGTTGGGGAGGAGGATTTTGGGTGGTCGGATGTTCTGGTTGTTAGGGCGCGGGGGCGGTGGCGGCGGTGGTGGCGGTGGTGGAGGCTGGGTGACGCGTTGGGTGGTCATGAGTTGGATCAATTGATCCAACTTAGCATTGGTGTCGATCGACAATTGAGCGATATGGATCATGTGTGCGTGAAGGGCGGCAATGGGATTGCCGACATTGTCATGGCTTCCTTCTTTTGGCGGCATGGTGTTGTCGGAGATGAAGCCGAACTCGGTTTTTGGAGGCATTGAGACGATGATGAAAGCACCAGTTGATACAGCCAATTATATGGATGGCGAGTCCCCTGTAGAAACTAGAGATGAGAGATAGATAAACAAGACAATATTGAGACAATTTTCTGCTTCCTTTTATCAAATGCAGGTTACAATTTATAGCAAACATGGAGTTATTGGCTAGCTAAAATGAAGGGAAATATGCATGCTGAAATAAAACGTGAATCCTACTTTGCTGCAATTAACTTCTACTAGAAACTGAAATGAGACTAAGTCTTCAAGCACGTGACTGATGCACATGCTGCTCCATGGACGAGATTGTATCAATAGCTCCACGTCTTTTCTATTTTATCACAACTTTCCTTTAGATCATACATATGATCTCTGAATTTACGATCTCTTTCTACTGGATCCTCCATCGACCTCATGCTTAAGTCCTCTGCAAACTCCAAGATAAACGACATCTTTGTAAGTGCCTGCAGAAACAAACATTTTTTTTACTGATCGATGGTTCAACATTTATAATAATCGGAGAAACCATCATTTCAAATAAATGATAATTCATAACCGATCATGAACGCAAGTGAACTCCTGATCATCGATAATAAATCAACAAAAACCCACACCATATATATGAGTTTTCAACTCAAAGAAAAGTATAGATGTACCCCAAGTTTTGCATTTCAATTCGGCTAAATACTAACAACGAAATCAAACATAACTATTTCATTAACACACATCCATAATAATAACTCGAGTAAATTACAGTTTTTGCTACCTGTGGTTTACATCAATTTGATGTTTGAGTCCTAAGTTTTAACTTTTTGACATAGATCGTTCTTGTGATTTTGAAAAATTACATGGTTGGCCCATGAGGATATTATCGTCAATAACTCTCCGCTAAATATATGTGAAATGATGAGATTGCCCTATGTTTGCTATTTTCTTATTTGTTTTCGTTTTATAATATTTATTTTAATTATTATATATATAATAAAGAAAAAAATTCCCACCACCAACCACAATCACCACCACCATCAACCAACATTGTCGACCACAACCATCATCACCAACAACCAAATCACAAATCAACAATACATAAACAACCACCACCACTTTATCCATCACCTCTAATCACCGCCACCAAACCCCTCCAACACCACCATCCACTTGCCACTGAAAAACCAAGCACCAACCATCACCATTATTATTATCAACATCACTATATAACCCTCATAACCACTGGAAAACAACTACAACAACCACCACCACTAAAAGTATAAAGACTAATTCTTTTTGATGTATTATAACACATTCCCAAAGCAAGTAGATCAAAAGAATTATACATTTACAAATATAAATATAAAATTATATTTTTCCCTTTTATGTCTTATTTTTAAAAACATTATGTGAACATAATATTGTTTTAATATAGTTTTTTTTCCGTTCTACTGTTTATAATCTTATTAAAATATTTATTTTTCTAGCAAAAAATATCATGTTCGTCAATGTAGATCTCTTACACGAGTAAATCTTATAATGATCATGTTATTCAAGATGTGTAATATTAACTTTTCATTATATAACATTCCTTTTATTCAAAATTTCTTAATCTGGATGATAACAGGGCATTCGAAACCGATTATTAGTAAAAACAAGTTTTTTCATATCATGGTATCTAATCTATAGTAATATAATATCTCCTTAAGCTCATAAATTCTTAAAATATTCATACTTAAATGAATTCACTCCGTTTCAACAATGTACATCTATGAATACTTTTACCATATAATTTTATTTTTGTTCAACGTGTAGGAATTTGCCTTTTATATATATATATATATATATATATATATATATATATATATATATATATATATATATATATATATATATATATATATATATATATATATATATATATATATATATATGTGTGTAATTTAGGTGGAAAAGAATAGGTCATCTCATATACGCATTGAAATTTTTTTAATCAGTGAATCCGGAGAAAATCTCCTCATACCGGTAAAATAAAGGTTTAAGCAGCTATAATGCATAAAAACTCTAGTGACCATTTAAAACTTACGGTAAAAATAAAAATTTGTTAGACTAAAATGACATTAATCATAAAAAATAATATAAAAATATAAAGAATTGTAAACAAGATGTAAAAGTTGTAAAAAAAATTATAATTTTTAGTGAAAAAGTATAAAAAATTGTAAACAAATTTGACTATAGGCTTTCACTTAAAGGAAATTAAACATTTTTTTTTCACATTTTCATACAATGTTTTTATTTGAAATTATAAAAATGTCTGTAAAAAATATTATAAAAACGTTTGTAGATGTTGCATGAAAATATATAAAAAAATTCTAAGAAAATTGTAATAAATTTTCTTTAACACATTTAAAAATAATTTCATTTAACAAACTTGTATGAAAGTGTAACATAGTTTAACAAAATTTTAAAACAAAGGGTTTTATGCAGAAAAGTTTCATTATCATGGGAAAAATTTTAATAAAGTTATTAAAGTTTTTTTTTAACAGAAAAGTCCCGATTATTTAACATTTTGCCCAAATTAACGAAAAATCATTTTTTTATTTTTGAACAGAAAATGACATATTACGTGATTTTTCTCAAAATAATGAGACTTTTCTGTTAAAAATTTTTTTTACGACTTTATCAAAAAAATTTCCCAAAATATTGGAATTTTTCCATATAAAACCCTTAAAACAAATTAAAAACAATTAGTAAAAAATTTTATAACTATTTTGTAAATAAGTATATAAAATTGTAAAAAAAATATATTAAAAGTTATAAATCATTTCAATCTAAAAAGAAAAATTATATAGTTCTGAACGGGCAACTAGATACGTCACTAATTTTTTTAAAACAACATTCCTATAGCTTAATTATTACGATTTAAATGTAACGGCGGTGACAATTCTATTTTGAATGGTTAATTAAGTCCAAAGTCTTTTGTAGTACCGGATAATTTTAGAATAGAAGGTGACAAGGAAAAAAAATTAATTGATTTAAAGACTTAATTAATAAGATTTAAAGTTATATGACTGAGGTTATGTTTGACATACTAGCTGAAAAGCTAGTTATTAGTTGAAAAGTTGGCTGATAGTTGAAAATTTAGATGTTAAATAAAAAGCTAGTTGATAGCTAAAAAACTAACTGATAAAAAATGATGTTTGGTAAACTAGCTGTAAAACTAGCTGAAAGATATATAATTGCATAAAAAAACATTTTAGAAAATGTGTTTCTATAATTAATTAAGGGGTGTATTTGAAAATTAAAAAAAAAAAACTCCTAAAAAACTAGTTTAAGTAACTTTTTAAAAAGCTAGCTTATAAACTAATTTTTGGTTTGTCAAACACGACAATATAAAAAAGCTCGAAAAATACGCGTCAAACACAGCCTAGATAGTGTATTCCTGAAACTTCAATGATCAATTATTCAATTAAGTTAAAACCTTATTTCCGAATTACCTCATCACCTCGACCGAGAATAATGAAAATGGATACCTATTATACGTTTAAGACTCACTTACCTAAAAACAAATGGGCCTCGAGTATTTATTTAGGGATTTAGGCGAGGCTCATCTGGATTTGACCCTGCCCAATTCATATGTTGCGTAGTCCGGGTTTCTGTTTTTGTTTTATAATGTTTACGAAAAATAAATAAAGTAATAATACATAAGTGACAATTAATATTGATTTCGTTTAACATAAACACGTCTTTTCTATGTGAATGGAAACAAGTTCAAGAAAATACAACATTTAAAATGGATATACTTTTCATTTATATAAGATCTAATTCATGTCTAGTACTATTTTTTTAGTTTCTTTACATTGTTATTTTGGCAAACAAATAAATAAATACTAAAACTAGTTTTTTTTTTTTTTTTTTTTTTTTTTTTTTTTTTTTTTTTTTTAACTAACCACGTCTTTATTTTAAGTTTATTTAGTTTTTTCTTAATATTCAACAATACATACATTTTACTAATTTTAAAAATATCATTCCCCACATTCATTGGGTAAGTTATATTTATATTTGTAAACAGAATAAAACATTTTTCTAGAAGATAATTTTTCACTATAAAGTTTTATTAAGTGACAATGATAATTTTTCTCATTATTTGATGTATTAAAATGATACGTATACATGTGTGTTGAATTGTCGTTTAAAAAAAAATTAATATGGCAATGTAGTTTCGTACATATTTAGTTTTATGAAAAAAAATTAATATGGCAATAGAGTTTCAGTTTGTACATATTTAGTACTTATATTTATTTATTGTTTTTCTTTTTTGCAAAATAAGTCATTGAACTTACTGATTTTATACATATTTAGTCTTTATAACCAGCTACTCCATGTTAATTTCTTAGTTTGTACAAATTTAGTCTGGGCAGTGGAAATATGTGTCACTTGTCTTCGTTTGGGATCATAAAATAACATATAATAGAGTTAGATTAATAGCATTGTACTTTTAATATCATTACGAAATATTACAAGTTATTTTTAACCCCATAACATCGTAAATTCTTCTTTCGATCATTCACTTCTTTCTTGAGACAACCTCTTCTTTAACAGCTGCAAGCTGATTGTCACAATTTGGGTTCAATTTGACATATAACAATAAATAAAATTTAAGCAGATAAGAAAGAAGCTCAAAATGAAGAAGAAAAAAAAACCATTTGTAGTAGAAAAAACGGCCAAAATCAACATACCAAGGAATTAGGAAAGACTCTATATTTTTTACCAAGGCATTCTTTTGTTCTGGAAGTGCAAATTCGAGTTCGGAGGAAGCAATCATAAAAAATCTCGTTGTCTGCTCTGGAGATAGATGAAATCAAAGTCGAAGACGTATTCTTCTTGGAGAAAACAAGGGCACCAACATTATTTGATCGATTTTTGAAGTAAGTTATTGATATATGTGAGGGATGCGGCATGTACAGTGTATGAGAACACCTCATTAATGATTGTTACACATAGGATGTCACGCAAGCGAAACCTGAAAAAAATCCGACATAAGGGTTAAATGTATACAAAAACAACAATGACTTACTTTGCAACAAAAAAACATTAAGGACTAAATATATACAAATTAAGAACTATATTATCCTAATAAGTCATTTGTAACGTCCCAAAAATAACTCCCGAAAATTTTCATTTTTAAATTAATAAAACAGTAAACCATTACATTGTCATAAAACCAAGGTAATCAAATTTTATCAATACATCAACATTATCGGAGTAAATTACAAAATGCGGAATCGAATGGTGTGTGCTCTGCATTCAGCTCAGGCTCTTTCCTTTGAAACCAGAAGTGCCTGAAATATAAACTGAAAACGTAAGCACAAAGCTTAGTGAGTTCCCCAAATTACCACATACCATACATAAATAAACACATAATGGGCCCTACCCGGCATACACACCAATACATACACATACAAGAGTCACGCAAACATCTAGCATCCTAACATAATGAACCATGGGTTGGTATTGGTGCCTTCGACCCGCTAAACACAGTGAGGAAACTCACCTCAGCCTGCTGAATCCCACATATAAATTTCTGGCTGCTGGCCCGCTAAAATCCATGCGCTATCATTCACAAAATAACATCCAATTAATACTTGGATCCTGACTCACCCAAAGAGTCCAAACTAAGTTAAAATACCTTTTTACCCTTTTCCTAACTTGGCCCAAGGCCAAGGCCCAATCCAATTGTCCAAAGGCCCAATTTCCAAAATAATCACCAAAGCCCAAATATGGCCCAATTTTCCAAATTGGGCCCAAACCCCTTCATGGGCCTTCAACCAAAAGCCCAATAAAATACCATTAGCCCCAAAATAATATTTTGATGGCCCAACAAGTCCCTAATCATCCATAATCCAAACATGGCCCAACACCATGAGCCCAATCCTTCTGAGGCCCAACTGTTGAGTATGTGGGGCGTACTCAGCTCGTACACTAAGCATACTTACATTGAGGCTTGTACATGCGGCGCACCAGCTTGTACGCCCAACGTACTCCTCAGCTTGACCAACCTTCATCATTCAACACTTAATCGGTTAAGACCTCGACTCAAAACCTCGATTTGACTTCCCTAAGGTGGTTTATCACGTTAGGTTGCCAACTTTATATGCATGCATGGGTTAATGGGGCTTTAGAGCTCAAAAGAGCTTAATAAATGACTTAACACATGCATGAGACCAAAACCACCATAAAGTTGGCACCTTTATGCTTAAGAAACCCTTACTATGTCCAAATCTACAAGGATAAGCTCCACAAAGGACCTTAGCTCACAATCACCAACCAAAGGGACCAAAATGACCAAAAACAAGCCAAGAAATAGATCTATGAAATGAAATGACAAGCTTTGAACTTTATACCTCAAAAGCCACGAAATGAAGGTGCTAAAGTTGGATCTCAAGGCTCTCCTCCAAAGAATGAGTCTTCACGTTTCTTCTTCTACCACTTCAAGATGCACAACACCCACCAAAAGCTTCACAAGAGCTCAAAAGAACCACACCAAGGCTAAGGAACGAATTAGGGTTTTCAAGGGTATGGAGGCTGGTTAAACAAGGCCAAAAGAAGCTATATTATGCTTTATATAGGGTACAAGCCCTAAAATTAGGGCTTACATCTTACCCGCGTACGCTTAGCGTACTCCACGTATACCTAACGTAAGTGGATGAGCTCCGCGACTAACCTGCATTAGTATGCCCAGCGTACTCCAACTTCCCCGAAGTTGAGAAATATGTCCCCTAGGGACCAATTCTACAAACCAATACACACCAAGGGTCTAAACTGAAAAAAATACAATGAATCAAGTGTTACAATTCTCCCCCACTTGAATTAGATTTCGTCCTCAAAATCCTCCCTTACTATCCAAGGCACACCAGAAAGTCTGAGGCAACCCAACCACAACCCCGAGCATACAACAGCCTTCCCAAAGGCAACTGAACCCAACCTTAATAGGGCTCTCCAAACGTGATGATGAACGAATCCTTCCTCAGTATAAATTAATCCCCTACAGAATAACTACTTCTACTCTACCCGAATTCTGAAATCTCGAATTGGTCAGACTCCCCGACAGACCGCCCATACTGAACCACTGCTAATTCCATTCCACTTGTCTTCCAAACTGACTACTCAACTTCTGATTACATGGGGTTCCCGCTAGAAAACAGAAGCACATACCATTTACTGATACCGGAAACTTTTCACTTGACGAAAGGGATTAGATATTCCTTCGAGAAGAGGCTCATCATGATGTTAACGATTCCAAATGAACAACGGGAGACAATCTTGGAGTTAAACTTTTTAGTGCTGAACAAGTCACTGCTTCCTTAACTGCTGAACCGGTACGCTTCTACTATAATTCTGAAGTCCCAAAACTTGCCCGACCTACACACAAGTAGAATCATTCTAAAATGCGATCAAAAGGGATCTTCCTACCGCCAGAACCAAAAACATCCCTATTTCCTATGAACCTTTCAGCTGATTCCCTTGGCATACAGATTCCTTAATTCATATCTTACTGAAATAAAGGCCTTGTACGAATACACTTGCGATTCCCAATGTGAGTTTCCACCAAAAGCCAACTCGGTACATCATTCGTAACCGGAGATCCAAGGATTTACACTTGCATTTCATCCGAAATTTTCTGATTCCAGAAAACCCTTTACTAAACCTGGATATAAAGATCCCCATCCACCACTAAGAATGCTAGTCTCACACCTAGTCCAGCCACTAGGTCCCTAAGAGTCCAACTGACAAGGTTACCCTAGCCTATGCATCACTCTGCGCCACTCACTGACCACATAGCCATTTCTACAAAAACCATGATCCAATACTTCGACCCAAATAGTCTCTACCAGGTCCCATCTGTATTGCCATAATCACACGGGCCTCGCCCACGGGCCCACTTAGTCTATACCGACGAACGGGCCATGCTCATGGGTCCCACCCCTACTAGAGCTACACAGGCCCAACCCCGCCTCGGACCCCAATGGTCCTCCTCCTAAAACAGAGAAATGCTCTCCGATAATCATGTACGTCCTACCTAAGGCACGAACTGATACTCCTTCATACTTATGACCACCTCAATGATAGTCTACCTCAAACCGGTGAATGTTATGATCCCATCGTAGACTCACAACACTTCTATCCTATCTGCCAAACCAGTCAATGCTATGGCCATTCCGCAGTCTTACAACACGTCTAACCAGCCATGGTTACCACCCATGGTCTTACCATACCTATACCATCTGAACTCCAATCATCCTGATTCGAACCCGCATCCGACTGAATTCCAATCAGGTGTTCGGGTCATGGTTCGAACCCTAATGCCTTCATCAAACAAGAACATGCAGCGAGGCTTTAATACAAACCTCAACTTGGATCCATCCACAAGTCTTCTATACATCACAAAGAAGACGCCGACCAGCTGTTAGAAGTTTCCTAAACTTCCAACTTACACAACTTCAATCTAGACGGCCACTTGAGTCATCTCTCCTCCCGACTAGGATGTGTAACTTACCCTAGTTCCACACCCGATCTAGCTCCCAAAATTCTGAACGATTCTCCTCCACTTGCATTCGTCGAAGCTCTCCCATCTCACAAAAATATATGGATTCCCAACCCATCTTACCTTCCAATAACATGAACCGACGATGACCTGCGCTTACCAATACTAGCGTTCCATTACTAGCCAATCTTGATGATCGTCCAACTCTTGAAATCCAGATGAATACTCCCTGAACTCATAGCAAGTCCAATAACCCAAATCACTTCCAATGATACCGCACTGATGATGGGTTTTGAGCACTATAACATCCCTATGGTGCACATACAACCCTAATGGTTTGGATCTAAGTTTTCTCTATTTATACATGCAATTCTCATTTTCCAAAGCATGAAGCCTAACTAGCATACAACATTGATATTTGAAACATAAAAACGAGTTAGATGATTACCTCTTTGTTGTAGGTTGTAGAACTTGGCCTTACAAGAGCTTAGCACCTCAAATGTGATGCCTCAAATAAGTTACAAAACACCAAGAACAAATGGAGGATTATGAGAGAGGTTTAGGAGGCACCGAAATCGTTTATACTCTTCTTCGAATACTTGTGTGTCGCTTTTAGGGGCTTAGGGGTTACATATATAGTGTAGAATTCCAAGGGTCACTTGTAAACCCTAATCCATTCACTTCGGCTTTTGATCCAACAATTCATTTGGACCAACACTTCATGGACTCTCACATAAGCTTAATCCATCACTAATCAATCATGGATCATTAGCCCAAACTATATGTATCACGGATTTAAATAATCAGCCCCTGTTAATTTAACCAGTCTCTTTTGATCTCTAAATTAATTCCAAATTAATTTTTGATCAATACCAATTAAATAATATGATTTCTCAATTAATATATTATTCTTATAATATTAATAAATCACAAATAACCTCTTTCTAAAATATCCTTCCTATCAAATTGTTTCGGTGAATGCAACCCAAATGGACCATGCTACTATCGGGTCTAGTACATACCAATTATAGTTATGGGCTTAGATACCTAATCCAACAACCAAATCATTAATTCCTATATGCTAGTGACAAAGACCTTAACCCTTGCCCTGAACAGGAGAATCTTCGCCCAATACTCCTAGCATGCTGCAAGTGCTTAACCCTACTCAGTCCTTTTCTAAACAACTATCTAATCACTCAAACTAATATCGTCCTTCAGCCCAATACTCCTAGCATGTTGCAAGTGCTTAACCCTACTCAGTCCCTTCGTAAGGGATCTGTTGGGTTCTCCTCTAACGATACCCTCTTTAATACGAGGAGTCCTTCTTCTATCTGATGTCTTGTGAAGTGATATTTTTTGTCGATATGCCTGGATCTGCCATGATCCCTTGGTCCCTTGGTTACGGCGACTACACTCTCGCTATCACAGAAAATCTATGTAGGCTCCTTTACAACTGGTACAACTCCAAGGTCTCCGATGAAATTCTTTAGCCATATCGCCTCCTTCGACGCTTCACTTGCTGCTATGTACTCTGATCCGCACGTTGAATCAGCTACAGTATCATGTTTGGAGCTTTTCCTAGTTACAGCTCCTCCATTTAGGGTAAATACCCAGCCCGACTGAGAGCGGAAATTATCTCTGTCGGTCTGAAAGTTGGCGTCACTATACCCTGTCACTCTCAAGTCATTACTCCCACCGAGGGTAAGGACCCAGTCCTTTGTCCTTCGGAGGTACTTGAGAATGTTCTTTACCGCAGTCCAGTGAGCTCTACCAGGATTCCCTTGATATCTGCTGACCATGCTCAAAGCAAAGGCCACATCAGAGCGAGTACATGTCATAGCATACATGATCGATCCAACTGCAGAAGCATATGGTACTTGGCTCATCTCTTCTATCTCGGCATCGGTACTCGAGCTTTGAGTCTTACTCAATCGGGTATTTCTCTGGATAGGTAATTCTCCTTTCTTGGAATTCTCCATGCTGAAACGTTTCAACACCTTTTCCAAGTCGGTACTTTGACTAAGTCCTACGAGTCTTTTACTCCTATTTCTCAATATCCTTATCCCTAGAATGTAAGCAGCTTCTCCAAGGTCCTTCATAGCAAAACACTTTCGAAGCCAGGACTTAACCTCCTGCAAGGTTGGAACGTCGTTTCCTATGAGAAGTATGTCGTCTACATACAATACCAAAAAGCTAACTATACTCCCACTAGCTTTGACATATACGCAGGACTCATCCTCGCTTCTCGAAAAGCCAAATTCCTTGACTTTCTCATCGAAACAAAGTTTCCATTTGCAATATGCTTGTTTCAATCCATAAATGGATTTCTCAAGCTTACACATTCTATTAGGGTGCTTCACATCGACAAAACCCTATGGCTGACTCATGTAAACATCTTCAGCCAACTTCCCATTTAGGAAAGCGGTTTTGACATCCATTTTGCCATATTTCATAATCATGAAATGCAGCTATGGCTAGCATAACCCTTATAGACTTGATTTTGGCCACTGGTGAGAAGGTCTCGTCATAGTCAACTCCAGGAGTTTGAGTAAAGCCCTTTGCAACCAATCGCACCTTATATGTGTGTACTTTTCCATCCATGTCGGTTTTCTTCTTGAAGATCCATTTGCACCCGACCATCTTACGACCAGGTACGTTGTCAACCAAATTCCAAACTTGATTGTCATACACGGACTGAATCTCGTTGTCCATAGCCTCTTTCCATTTTGCGGACTCGGGGCCCATCATGGCTTCCTTGTATTTATTAGGCTCATCCAAATTTACTAGTGTACTATCACTGATAAACGTATCACCATCTGTAGTAATATGGAAACCATAAAACTCAGGTGCCATTCTAACTCTACTGGAACGTCTCAGAGGTAAGGACTCGTCAACTAGTTCAACAGGAGTTTCCTCCTCAGGTTGAGTGCTAGTGTTTGAGGTTCCTTTATTACTTAACTCTTGAAGCTCTTCAAGGTTAATTTGCCTCCCACTGTCCTCTTGACATATGAGTTCTCTTTCGCAGAAAACCCCTCTCCTCGCAACGAAGACAACATTGTCACTCGGTCTATAGAAGAGATATCCAAAGGACTTCAGTGGGTAGCCGATGAAAATACAACACTCACTACGAGGTTCAAGCTTGTCGTGAATCTCTCGTTTTACGAAAGCCTTGCAATCCCAAACCTTGATATGCACTAACGAGGGAACCTTCCCTGTCCAAATTTCGTGAGGTGTTTTGGCAACCTTCTTAGTTGGGACTAGGTTAAGGATATGGGCAGCACTCTCTAAGGCATACCCCCAGAATGAGATAGGTAACGAAGCTCGACTCATCATGGAACGAACCATGTCCAACAAGGTTCGATTGCGTTTCTCAGCCACACCATTAAGCTACGGTTTCCTAGGTGGCGTCAATTGTGAAACAATTCCACATTCCTTAAGATTGTCATGGAACTCAATACTAAGATACTCACCACCTCGATCGGATCAGAGCATCTTTATCTTCCTGCCCAATTGATTCTCCACTTCTTGCTTAAACTATTTGAACTTTTCACAGGTTTTCGACTTGTGCTTGATTAAGTAGACATATCCATATCTACTATAATCGTCGGTAAAGGTTACATAGAAGCGGTTAGCATCCCTTGTAGTAGATCTGAAGGGCCCACACACATCGATGTGTGTGAGATCCAACAAACCCTCACCTCTTTCACAAGTACCAGTGAAAGGTGACTTGGTCATCTTTCCAAGCAAACAAGATTCGCGCGTGTCATCCGACTTTAATTCAAATGACTCCAACACTCCATTCTTTTGGAGTTGGGCTATGCGCTTCTTGTTGACATGTCCAAGACGACAACGCCACAAGCATGCTTTATCCAAACCATTGGACGAATCAATATGCAATATATTATTTACTAAGTTGTCTACAACCATCACAGTTTTATAAATACCGTTACAAGGCGATGCTTCAAAATAAAGAGTACCATTATAAAAAGCATTAATAGAACCAATTTCATTATTAAACGAAAATCTAAAACCTTGTTTATACACACCATAAAAAAAATATTGTTTCTCGCCATATCCGATGAGTAGCAACAGTTATTCAAATCTAACTCTAACCCATTATTAAGCAATAAAGAATAAACTCCAATCTTGGTGACATGCGACACTTTCCCATACCTCATGATCAGGTTCATCTTCCTGTGCTCCACATCCCTACTTCTTTTTAGACCTTGCAAATCAGAACAAATTTGAAAACCATATACTGTATCAAGGACCCAAGAATTAGTTTGTGATGAGTTATTAGATAGAATAGTGTAAATACCTGCGAAGGTGGGCTTTATCTTCCCATTCTTGATGTCCTGCAAGTATTTGGGGCAGCTTCATTTCCAGTGCCCTTTATCATGACAATAGTGATGAGAATTAAATGTTGGATTAATGTCTAAGTCCATAACTATAATTGGTAAGACTTGACCCGACCCGGCATGGTCCATTTGGGTTGCATGGCATCGGGACAATTGGATAGACAAAATGAGGAAAAAGGATACTAGTGATTTATATTAATATATTATAAGTTCTAATATATTAATATATAATCATATTATTTAATTAGTATTGATCAAGAATTAATTTATAATTAATTAAGTGATCAAAATGAACTAATTAAATATGGACTCTAAGATATATGTGTGTGATGGGCCAAGTTCATTTAGGTTGGGCTAAGCTTTCATGGATATTCCATGGAGTGTTTAACCCATGGATCATATGAAATGAAAGGTCATGGGTATTAGGGTTTAACCCTAATCTCGACACTATATAAAGATGTCCTTGGTTGGTGAAATTGGAATTAGTGTGTGTACACAAAAAGGGCAAGGCCGATTTCACTAGAGAGAACCAAAGTATCCTTATTCTCAAGGTTATTCCAAGTGTTCATGGTGTTGTGAGAACCATTTGAGGTGTCACACTTGGGGCACTAGGCACTCAAGCTTCATGAAGACAAGTTACATCAAAAAAAAGGTATGTATTCTATCTATTTTATTACCCAAGTATATGATATTTGTATGCTAGTATAGGGTAATATCTTGGAAACTTCATATTTGCATGTATAATAGAGAAAACATAGATCCAAGGTATTTAGGGTTGTATGTGCACCATAGGATGTTGTAGTATACTAAAACCCAACATTAAATTCTCTAAGATAGTTTAGATTCGTAACAGATTTAGACAAACACAATAAAAGCAAAGAACACCAGATGAATCAAACAAGAGCTGAATGATTAATATGCTCCACCTCAGAAGAGCTCGATAAAGAACTTCGACTGTAGAGGTGTGCTAGGGTTACGGTGCAATGAAAGGAATAATAATTAAGAAGCGTACAGAGAACGATGCATGCATGGATCTTAGAAAGTAAACCCTAATATCAAAAACACGGCTGGACAGGCCCAGAACCGTGATAACAATGGACCGAGGTAACAAGCCCAATGACGCAACTCCTAGACTCAACAATCTCCCCCTTTGCGTCAATTGAGGCGAGAGATCATTTCGGTTGAGTGAGAGTAGATTTCTTCACAGTCTTGAATAACTTCGGTATGATGGCGAGAAGAGTTTGATGGAAGTCAATATACCACCGAAGCATATCCGAAAAAAATTTCTTATCAGCATCACTGTTTTGCCTACACCTGTGAATGATGTCAAGAATGTGCTCCAGACAAGAAGTGGAGAACAGGTGTTTATCATCATGAGCGAACAAGCACTTTTGGCCTTCGGTTCTGGTGAACTTGACTGTGTGATACTTCAGGTCAATCCTACCCATCTGCATCTTGTTAATATCGATTGCCTTCCTAATTGTTCTGATTGTAGGCTTCTTCCTTAAGGGAGAGGCGATCTCTTGATCCATCTTGGCAACCTCATGAATGTAAGAAACTAACATTCGCTTGATGTGATTGATGATAGCCTCGTACTGCTGTTGATCAGTTAGCAAAATATTATTCAGGAGGATCCAATCGTGTGAGTTTAAGTTCGGCATATCAGCAAGAGAGATCATATGAACCGAGTTGTCAGAGCCTTGGGTGAAACATCCCAAAAATACAAGCCAAAAATTTCATTTTTAAAATCATTTAGCAAACAATATTATCACCATAAAATAAAATCATCAATCATATATCTGTTAAAATCTCATAAAATTTGTCAACATATAATTGTCTCGCATAAAATATCAGAGTAAGCTCCCAGGCTAAGAAAACTGTGGTGTGTGCCATGCCATCAACTTGAGCCCTTCCCTTTACTAGCTGAAGTACCTGAAACCAAAACTGAAAACTGTAAGCACGAAGCTTAGTGAGCTACCCCAAACTACCACATACCATACAAAGCACATATAACAAATAACATAACTCTGGGACTATTCCCAACTGCATCGGCACGAATCCCGGCATCGGACTCCTGTCCGACATCGGGCTCACCCCGGCATCCGACCGCATCGGGCATCGGGCTCACCCCGGCATCGGGCTTACCCCAGCACATACATAGCATAATCACATAATCTGCATCGCGCTTGCCCCGACATCGGACCGAAGCCCGGAACATATAACATATATCACATAACTAGCATACATCGGGCTTGCCCCGAAATACATAATGCATGGCATAATGACTAACATACATCGGGCTCGCCCCGGAACACTTAACACATAACATATAATATAGTCGCATATACTGCATCGGGCTTGCCCGACATCAGACCGGAGTCCGGGACACATAACACATAACACATATGCATTAATCACAAAGACATCAAGCACAATTAACTACTTCTCAGGACCGCCCCGGCATCAGACCGAATTCCGGAAACATATAAACTGCATCGGGCTCACCCCGATATACTCTACAACTTAAACGGGTCGGCATTGTGGTCGTAGACCCGTTACTACTGGAAGGAAACTTACCTCGAGTGACTGACTGCTGTAACCCTGGGTGAGGAATCTCTGTCTGCTGCTCCGGCAACTCTCCGGATATAAATTTCCATAAAGGCACTTAGTCAAAAACTGATAATTACTCTTAGGGTAAAATGACCATTTTACCCCTGGCTAAAGTCAACATCCTGGTCAAAGTCAACACCCAGTTGACCCGACTCGCCGAGTTGGTTCACCAACTCGTTGAGTCCCTATTCTTTCATCTGTTCCCAACCCCGACTCCACTCGTCGAGTCTAGCAAGAACTCAATGAGTTCTCCTTCAAAAATAACATCGGGACTATCTTCATCTGGCTCGCCGAGTTCATCCTTGAACTCTTCGAGTTCATCTTTATCATATGAGTGTGACAAGTCTGTGACTCGTCGAGTCCGTCCTCCTGGGTTGGGAGATTGCCTTGGACTCGCCGAGTCCCAAGATTTCTAGGTCTATAGTCACGTGCATCCTTGTTGAGTCCCCTCCTACACTCAACCAGATCCCTTCGAAGCAAAAGGTTGGGGAACTAATGCTCGACTCGCCGAGTCTCAAGAACGACCTGCCGAGTCCCCTAATGTCCATGTCCATAAAATCGATTTCTGTCGAGCTCATCTCATCCAAAGGGTAGATCTTACCTCCTAGGGTCGATATAGAATGTAAATTTAAGAACTTTACGTCCATGCATGGGCCCCTAAGGTCAAAAGACGCTAAAATGAGGTCTACAAGATGCATGGGGTTACTATGGCCCTAAGGTTTGCATCTTTATGCCATGTAACCCTCCCTAGAGCCTAGATCTGAGATATGAACCACTTGGGACGTCCCAACACCAAGGACCAAGGTTTGTGGCCAAAACCTTTCTTAATATGGGGACAAATAGATCTAAGAGAAAGAAGATCAAGTTGGAAGCTTGATTACCAGAAAAGATGGCAAATGGGGTGTAGTTCATGGATCTACTCCTTCCCTCTTGAGTCTTCTATCTTCCACTTCTTCCTCTAGCTTCAAGATACACCAAATAACACTCAAAATAACCAACAAAGCTCAAGTTCACTTATGGAGGATTAGGGTTTCGAGGACAAAGCTTGAGAGTGATGGAGGTAGGGGTGTAAACAAGCCGAGCCGAGCCCGAGCGTAACCAAGCTCGAGCTCGGCTCGTTTAATTTTGAAGAAGCTCGAGCTCGAGCTCGATTCGAGCCTTAAAATGAAGATCGAGCTCGGCTCGTGAACAATTTAGTGAGCTCGCGAGCCTAAACGAGCCTATATATATATATATATATATATATATATATATATATATATATATATATATATGTATATATATACATAGACACACACACACACACACACACATATATATATATATATATATATATATATATATATATATATATATATATATAGGCTCGTTTAGGCTCATTTAGGCTCGCGATCCCACTAACTGAAGCTCGGATCGAGCTCGTTTAATAAACGAGCCTCATAGTTAGGCTCGAGCTCGGCTCGGTCTCATTTAATTCGATCTCGAGTCGAGCTTTTAACGAGTCGATCTTGAGTAGCTCGCGAGTAGTTCAGCTCACTTACACCCCTAGATGGAGGCTGGGGTGGAAGCCTCATAAGATGTTTAAATAGGGTGCAAACCCTCCAATTTAGGGTTTCACTCAGACAGATCCTACTCGCTAAGTCGGTCTTTCGACTCGTCGAGTAGGTCACTTAATCCCCCGACCCGGAGTCGATCCTACTCGACGAGTTGGGCCTCCAACTCGCCGAGTCCAAAGGTAAAATATGAAGTTTGGCTTGAATTTAAATACGTACCTGAGACCGGATGTTACATCGGGTCACCCTGAACTTCACATTTATAAAATTCCCCGTTGAAGTTAGTTTCAATACCTTGACCGTTGTGATCTTTTGTGCGCTCCAGGTCAAGTATTATGGTTGGGAGAATGCAAGATAGTAGTCAATTAATTCTCGGTCAACCTTCGGGTCAAGAGAAGGAACAATGGTGATTGGTACAAAGCAATGAAACACAAATGCCTTTCGGGTGATAGGCATGTCGAACTGAGAGTCTCTCGAATTCTCACGATCAAACGAGATGACCGGTTCAAGCCAATCAGTGCTAGGAGACTCGATTGCTTCTTTTAAGAGTTTCTCCAATGACCACAAAGGAAATAAAGTTTTTCTACTTTCCAATGCGTCGTGAGCTTCTTTTCTTTTTCTTTCCCTCTCTTCTTCTTCTCTTGCGATGCGAAGATTTTCATCAAGCTCTCGGTCACGTTGCTTTCTTTTGAGAGCATCTTCTTCGGTTTCTTCCTCATCACTATCATCGATTATCTTTTTGCTTTTGTCCTTGACACTAGAACCCGAAGCTTCATTAACCTTCGGTTCAGTGGTGACTTTCGGTTGTGAAGAGATTTTAATAGTTTTGCTTGTTGGAGGTTGTGGGGGTTGACCCTGACATGCTTCTTCCCCTTGTTTCGGAGAGACACTAGTCTCCGGAACACCTTCTATATGGCTCAACATGTCAAGAGCAGGTCTCAACTTCTCAGCCAAGCGCCGTCGGACGGTGAGAGTAAGAACCGAATCATGTGCCTCTAGGAGATTGGACAAAAGAGAGTGCACATCACTAACACAACTTCTGATAACTGCTCTCTCAAACTTGAGATCATCAATTTCCTTGGTCGCCTGATTGCGCTTCAAGGTCTGAGTTTTGAGCTGAGTAGTGCGAAGAGCCAGTTCATCCATGATTTTATTTTCCACGGCTAACTCAATCTGGAGTTGATCAAGACGAGACTTGACTGAAGAAACGAACTTTGCATTATCGGTTTTAATCCCCGTTCTAATTCTTTACAAATGCTTATGCTCATCCTGAAGCGAAGTGGTGAGATTCTTAATAGTAGCATTCACCATATTAGCATTCTTTTCGGCAGCCGCCTGGAGAGAGTCCAAAAACATTTGAGCATCTGAGATTAGTTTTTCGACATTTTCGGTCGCTTTCTTGCATTCGTTTGTTGATTCTTCAACAGTGATGGTGGCTTTCTGGCAAGAGGAGGTGGAAGCTTCAATGGCTTTGGTAGCTTTGGAAATAGAGGAGTCATGCTCCTTGACAAAAGTTGCCAACAAAGCTTTGATAGCAACCTCTGAGTAAGTCTCGCTTGGAGTGGAGGATGAAGAGGAAATCAGCTTGTCAAGTTTCTCGTTAAGATCCTTTAAATGTCGTTTCGTTACTGGAGCATCATCATCATCATCATCATCATCATCGCTCTGAACTCTGTAGGGGCTATAGTAGAAGGAATCAAAGTCAACATCCTCCCCACCGAGAACAGTGTCAGATTCGTTTGAGTGAGGTGGAGACAGAGGTTTAGAGGTAATCGGGGTTTCGGTCCCTGAAGCAGGTGCCCCCGTATCAGATACATTGACACGAACCTGAGGTTCGGTTGTAGTAGTGATGGTGGTGGTAATTTCAGTGAATAAGGGGGTTGGTATTGGTATAGAAGTTACAGTTGGAGAAGAGATTGGAGGAGGGCATGGAGCAATTGTGATAGGAACAGAGCGAGTAGGAGAGGAAGGAGGTGAGTTTCGGTTAACCTGGTGAGCCGGTGAAGTTGGAGGCGAAGCTCCTCGGAGTGAATTCGCATCTTGAGAATGTTCACTATCGCTTGACTCTCGTCCGGGCAGTTGGTCAGAAGGAACATAGTCTGAATCACTTAAAGACTGAGCCTTTGGATTGGGCGCCTTCTTCTTGATCTTTCGCTTCTTAGGAGCGGAAGTAGCTGCTTGTTCTGACTTTCGTTTTTTAGGCATAGCAGCTTTAGATGATGATCCTTCCTTCTCGCTTTTTCGTTGATCAACCTTCTTCCCTCGTTTCGCTGGTTTATCAGCGACATCCAGTGATCTTTACATTTCAGGGGTTAGCTGCCTCAGTCCCGTAGGAGGAAACTTCTTGTATTCACTAATGAGCTTGCTTTCCCCAGAAACACAGTTGTACATAGTCTCACGAATTGAACCGATGAACATAAATTTGGTTGGATCGGCGACAATAATCTTTGTCGTGTGAAAAGTGGCGATTGATGACATCAAAGAGTCTGCCATTACTGGAATGTAGAATTTCTCCACTGCCCATTGTGTAACTAAGGTCCAAAACCTGCCACATGAGATTTCGGAATAACTAGAAGCTGAGTTTAGGCTTTGTACCAGTTGAGTCCAGAGAATAGACCCATAGTCCATGTTGATCCCATTGTAAAGACCATAGAGGAGAGTCATAAAAGCTTTGCTTGCCCCGTCAGACCCTGCAACCCTCTCTGATAAGCCCTTAAAAAGAAGAGTAAATAGACCATTCCATTCTGGAGGAAGGCATGACTTCTTGAATTTTGTCACTGTTGTAAGAACTTCGGTGTACCCCATATCGTAAAACATGGTGAAAAGCTGAGTCATGCTAATCGAGTCTGGGTTGATCATGGAGTCGTTGATGATTAGCCTTAGCAATGAGCAAAACCTAACCTTTGAAATCGAAGTCTTCTGATCAAAAATCTCAAAGAAAATCATTTCCTTAGCTTTGTCGTATGAAGCCGATGAATAAATTTGAGACAAGAGAGACATCAGAACAGATTCAACCTTGGTGAGGGCAATCACGAGTGGTGAATATTTGAGGCATTCAACCACCTGAAGCATGTAAGGATCATACTGAAAAGGAGAGAGTTCGATGATCAGGTTTTGATTCGGCTTGATGGTGAGAAGCGAGGACTGTGTGCTTTGTTCTTGAATGGAGGATGAGTCAGCCATTGTTGAAGCTTGAAGTGAAAAAGATGAACAGTAGAGAGAAATCGTTGTTTAATGCTCGAGAGGATTTTGTAAGTGATAAAGAGGTAAAAGTGAGGTGAGAAAACCCTATACGATTACCATAAGAGAGAAAAATCCGGAGTGATGATTGCACGATCTTCTGAAGCGACGCCTGAAAAAGCATGATTTGACAACTGTTACCCCGAAAAGTGTGTCAATCGTGTCAGGCGGTGTGAGAAAAGGAAACGGTTCAAATTCACGCGCCTTTTAAAAGTCCTATCCATTCACCGCCTCTTTAATTTTAAAACTGTTCAGATTCCCTTTGAAATGTGGACTCGCCCTTTCGCTTTCATTGGTATTGACTAGCCTTCGCTCCCAAACATAGTCTAACATCGTAACGTATTGAACCGAAACTATAGATCTGAGAAATAGCCATTAGTACCATGATTAAGACTTGTGGAAAACCATAAAGATCTTCGTGTAAGAGTGTGCCAAAGAAAAAGAAATAAAACAAAGTATTTGTGGGATATAAGTGATGTCAATTAAGACACAAAACTGTGGATCCCGGGCACGAATCTCTTCCTTCAAAGTCAAGAAAGACTTAGAAGTGTCTGTGTGGTTTCCCGTTAAAATACGATCAAATGCTTATTAAGAAGCATTGAAAGGCATCTTTTCAGTATAAGGTTATTAGGGTGGCTTGCGCTTCAATCAAACTACGGAACTTGATATAAGACCGGAAGTTGGATGAAGTACTTGTGAGACCGGTGTAGCCTATAAAACAAGTAGGTTTGATCAATTTTCAGTGACTTGGTGATATTGTATAAATCTCAAAAACAAAAAATAAACTGGATCTTTTGGGCATAAAAGTATTGGTGTTAGACAATTTCATAAAGATCGCTCAAAAAATAAAATGAGATTTCTTGGTACCTCCCACTAAAGTATACTTGGGTGAAAACTAGAACGTGTGATTGTTCACCGTCAATTCATTGTAGGTGTTGAATTTTGGGTTTCACTTAGATCGTGGTTGACGAAACTAAGATTATGAGCACAGATGATGTGTAACCATAAACCTCAGTGGTAAATTCTGAGAGTCTCAAGGGTTATGATTATGAACCGAAATGTGATGGTGAAAAGTGTGAAGGTGGTTAAAGAACCGAAAGTACCTCTGCTATATAGTAAGGACCGAGCAGAAAACTCTTAACTCAATATGAGAAGAGTAAGGTAGCTCATGACTTGAGTGATTTTAGCAGTCTTATTGGGAAGAAACAATTTGTATATATTGAATCAGTAAGGCTTCACTTAGAGTCGTCGAGGCTTAGGACAACATGCAACAGCATGCTTCTAGGGACACTTAGCTAGTACAAAGATAAAGAGAGTTATACCTATCCCAGCTTCATCATTGAAAGTCGTCCATGAGTCCTTTCAGTGTGATATTTTTGGCATTTTGATTTTATTTTGAAAAGAAAAGAAAAGAAATAAAACTAAACACAAAATAAAATATTTTTGATCATTTTGATTTGGGAAAACTGCAAAAAAGTCCCTACATATTGGCCTCATAATCGATTTAGTCCTTATATATTTTTTTTATTCAATTAAGTCCCAAATACCGGTAATCGTATTCAATTTAACCCATTGACCCGGTCAACAGGTCATCCAACTTTCAAAAATTATATTTTTGGCCCAGATTTCAAAATTTATTACAAATTTGGTCCAAAATTTACACTTTTGGCCCAGATTTTAAATTTTGTTACAAATTTGGTCCAAACTTTACCCTTTTTGCCCAAATTTTAGAATTTTATTATGAATTCATCATAACTTTAGTTTTTTTACAACTTTTCTTCTCAAAAAATTGTTTCTATTATGTTTTTTCTTTATAAAATCATATTTATACAAAAAAAACGTATTTTCACATAAAAATCTTATATTTTCTATATAAAAAGTTGTTATAAAAAGTTTTTTGTATATGAAATATCTAGTTACAAAAATATGTATTTATTAAGTATATAAATATATACAAACCCGTTTTTATAAAAAAATATATACAAAAACGTATTTTACAAAAAAATATATATATACAAACACCTATCACCTTTATATATATATATATATATATATATATATATATATATATATATATATATATATATATATATATGCACACAAATAGGTGTGTATCTATATTTTTTTATAAAATCGTGTTTGTTTATATTTTTTATTAAAACGTGTTTGAATAATTTTTTATATAATACGTGTTTGTGTACATTTTATAAAATCGGGGTTGTATACATTTTATAAAAACGTGTTTGAATAATTTTTTATATAATACGTGTTTGTATATATTTTATAAAATCGTGTTTGTATACATTTTATAAAATGTATACAAACACGTATTATATAAAAAGTTATGCAAACACGTTTTTATAAAAAAAATATATATAAACAAACACGATTTTGTAAAAAAAATATAGATAAAATAGGTGTTTGTATATATTTTTTTTGTAAAATACGTTTTTGTATATATTTTTTTTATAAAAACGGATTTGTATATATTTATATACTTAATAAATACCTATTTTTATAACTAGATATTTCATATACAAAAAAGTTTTTAAAAAAAAGTTTTTATATAGAAAATATAATATTTTTATGTGAAAATACATTTTTTTGTATAAATATGATTTTATAAAGTAAAAACATATTAGAAACAATTCTTTGAGAAAAAAAAGTTGTAAAAAAAAACTAAAGTTATGATGAATTCATAATAAAATTCTAAAATTTGGGCAAAAAGGGTAAAGTTTAGTCCAAATTTGTAACAAAACTTAAAATTTCGGCCAAAAGTGTAAATTTTGGACCAAATTTGTAATAAATTTTGAAATCTGAGCCAAAAATATAATTTTTGAAAGTTGGATGACCTGTTGACCGGGTCAAAGGGTTAAATTGAATACGATTATCGGTATTTGGGACTTAATTGAATAAAAAAACATATATAGACTAAATCGATTATGAGGCCAATATGTAGGGACTTTATTGCAGTTTTCCCCCTTTTGATTTTTTTGAAAAATAATAATAATAACAGAAAAGAAAATATTTTTGGATTTTTTATGATTTTTCTGAAAAGAAATAAAAACAGAAAAGAAAATATTTTTGGATTTTATGATTTTTCTGAAAAGAAATAATAACAGAAAAGAAAATATTTTTGTATTTTATGAAAAGAAATGAAAACCATAAAATGAATTTGAGAAAAGATATACATAGTGTACAAAATATACAACCGAAATTTCACCTTACAAGTAATGAAGCGAAATGGATCGAGCGTTCGGTTCATTTCGGTTCCCGAATAAATAGACCGAGCGTTCGCTCTATTTCGCTTTTCCAATTTTAATGAGGCGAAATTGGTTTCGGTACTGATTCAGCTTCCATCATTCCTAAGCCTTGGAGTATTTTATTAAAACTTGCTTTTGGTAAGGCTTTCGTGAAGATGTCAGCTAATTGATCAGCAGATCGAACAAAGTGGATCTCAACGTTACCATATTCTACATGATCCTTGATGAAGTGGTATCTCAGTGCTATATGTTTCGTTTTTTAGTGTTGCACTGGGTTGTGAAATATCCGAATAGCGCTTTCTGAGTCACAATAGAGGGGAATTTTCTTCATGTTTAGGCCATAGTCTCTAAGTTGACTTTATATCCATATGACCTGTGAAGTGCAACACGCTGCGACGATGTATTCAGCTTCGGCCGTAGAAAGAGACACGCACGTTTGTTTCTTGGATTGCCAGCTAACGAGTTTTCCATCAAGGAATTGACACCCGCCAGTTGTGCTCTTTCGGTCTAGACCACATCCTCCAAGATCGGCATCGGAGAATGCTTGTACAAAGATTCCTGATTTCGCAGGGTACCAAAGACCGAGAGACGAGGTTCGCTTCAAATATCTGAAGATATTTTTCACAGCCACCATATGACGATAGAGGGTCATATCAGCAGCTGGTTTCTCCAGAGATGGTGTTAGCTTCGTTCTGAATGCCATTGGAACCTTTACTTTAGAATCTCCCATCATACCGAACTTCGCCAGTAGAGTCTTCGTGTAAGCCTCCTGATTAATGAATATGCCTTCTGGTCCCTATCTTATGTTCAGTCCAAGGAAAAATTTAATCAAACCCATTGAGCTCATCTCAAATTTAGTCTCCATCAACTTCCGGAAAATTCAGCCGTTAAGCTAGGATTTGTAGAACCAAAGATGATGTCATCGACATAGATTTGGACGATCATTAAATGGTTACCCTCTTTCCTGAGAAAGAATGTTGGGTCAACCAAACCTTGTTTGAATTTTGACGTTTTAAGAAGCGAGTTAATGTTTCATACCAGGCTCTAGGAGCTTGCTTTAGACCATAAACCGCTTTGTCCAGAATATAGTAATGATCAGGATACTTCTCGTTCACAAAACCCGGTGGTTGCTCCACGTATATAGTCTCTTCTAGTTCTCCATTCAAGAATGCACACTTCCATTTGAAAAACTTCAAAATTCTTGTGAGTAGCGTATGCCAGAAAGATCCGAACTGATTCCAACCTTGCTACAGGAGCGAAGGTTTCTTCATAATCTATACCTTCTTCCTAACAATATCCCTTAACCACTAGCCTTGCCTTGTTGCGTATCATGTTCCCTTCTTTGTCTATCTTGTTCCGGAAGACCCATTTTAATCCAACCATAGATGCATCCTTTGGTGTAGGAATCAGTCTCCAGACTCGGTTTCGATCAAACTCATTGAGTTCGTCTTGCATAGCCTGTACCCAATCAGAGTGATCAAGTGCAGTGTTAACTGTTTTCGGCTCAATCTTGGAGACAAACGAATTAGACATGCAGAATTCCACTTGAGAGAATAGAGTTGTTTGCTTCGCTTTCAGTTGAGAGCGTGTAAGAACTCCCTCCGATGATTCACCAATTACTTGAGTTTTTGGATGACCTTTTTTCCATTTTGTGAGATGAGGGTAGTTAGGATCATAAGCAGGATCCAATTCGGCATTGACTTCTTCTTCAAATTCTGACTGAATGTCGTCATCATTCGTATTACCATTCTCCCCCTCGAATGATGAAACAATTTCAACATCATGTTCAGAATTCTCCCCCTTGCTTGGACTTTCATGGTTCATTGTTGGATATAGGTTCTCCCCCTGGAAAGGAAAATCAGGTCGCTTTGATGTAGACGAACCCTCCCCCTGGAAAGTGGTGCGGTCATTTGTGGGTTCGCTTGGACCTTGAGGTTCGCTAGGATCTTGAGGTTCTCTTTCCATGGCTTTTGCAGCTTCGTTGATTATCTCCTTCAGGTTGTCAACCTTGTTATCGGCCGCTTTCGCTTTAGAGATAATTGCATTCTCCGGTTCATCAAAGAGAAACATGTACTCTTCAAACAGATTTTATATAGGAGCCGTGACTAGACCTGTTTGTGGAAAGATCTCCTCCATTGGACTTTCGCTGGATTGAAGTTTCTTCATGTAATTGTCATCAAATGTGACATAGTAGGTTTCTTCTATCTTCTTTGATCTTTTATTCAGAACCCTATATGCCTTGGAGGTAAGAGAGTAGCCAAGAAAAATCCCTTCGTCTTCCTTCACATCAAACTTGCTTCGGTTCTCTTTAGAGTTAAAGATGAAGCACCTGGAACTGAAGACATGGAAGAATTTAACATTAGGCTTGCGATTATTCAGTATTTCATACGGTGTGATAGAAAATCGCTTATTGAGAAAGGTTCGATTCTGGGTATAGCAAGCGGCAGAAATCGCGTCAGCCTAGAAGTACAGAGGTAGAGAAGCGAAGCTAAGCATGGTTCGGGTGGCTTCACACAACGAACGATTTCGTCTTTCAACCACATCATTCTGCTGCGAAGTATAGGGTGCGGAGAAGTTGTGAGTTACTCCCTTTTCGGCCAGAAATTCTTCAAAGGCGTTGTTTTGGAATTCTAACCCATTGTCACTTCGAACATTTTGCACTACCTTTCTCAGCTTTACTTCCATCTGTTTTATGAAGTTTTTGAGTTGTGGAGTTGCCTCTGATTTCTGTTTAAGAAAGAAAACCCAAGTGAAACGTGAAAAATCATCGACAATAACAAGAATGTACTTATTACCACCAATACTTTCTATGGCTGATGGACCGCATAGATGGATGTGTAGAAGCTCAAGAGGTTCGATGATCTTTGTGTTAACACGTGTGAGATGAACCTTCCGGCTTTGCTTTCCCATTTCTCATGCAGCACACAAATGTTCCTTGTCAAACTTTAGAAGTGGCAATCCTCGCACATGATCACCAAGAACCAGCTTGTTGATGTCTTTGAGTTAAGGTGCGAGAGTCTTCAATGCCATAGCCAGCTTTCATCAGAATGAGCTTTCGTTAGAAGACATACAACAGTCTTCCCTCGTATCGGGTTTAGATTTAATGTATACATTTCGCCTTTGTGCTGGGACTTCAACAGAACTGTCTTAGTTTTCTTTTCAATGATCTCCGATCCTTCATCATCAAATGAAACCTTCAGTCCAGTCCCTACAACCACTTGAGAGACACTTATGAGATTGTGTTGCAATCCTTCCACGTAGGCCACCTTTCTAATGGAAAAATCTCTATTCGTTATCATTCCATAGCCTTTTATTGTGTCATATGATTTGTTTCCATACTTGACACATCCACCATCTTTTAGAGCCCGGAACTCCCTCAGCTCTTCCCGTCTCCCTGTCATGTGACGCGAGCAGTCACTATCAATATACCATTCGTCGTCGAACTGCTCGTCACTGATAACCTGCAAAGATTAAGCAGATTTAGGAACCCAAAGTTGCTTGGGTCCACGTGAGCCTTTTACAGAATAAGGAATAGCAATAGAAAGATCAACCAAATATGTTTGTTTTATTAAAGTGGTTTCGTCTTTCCTTTTGATGGTGAAAACCTTAATTTTGTTAGCTTTCGTTTTGTTTGAATCAGATTGTGGAATTTTATTTTGATTCTTAACAAAAACTTTCTTTTGTTTCCTAGGGTTAGCAGACGTCTTCTTTGCTTGTTCTTCAGAGTCCGAGACTAACTTTCCCTTCCCTTTAACATCCTTAACTGGATTCGCCTTCGGTTGTTATGGAGGAAGATGGGATTTAGGACCGAAACTGATCTTTCGGTTCTTTTGACTACAAGAGATGCAGTGTGAGCATTGACCTGAGTTTGTCTGTGAGCTTACTTTCTCTTTGGAATTAGACACCTTTTCTTTGCGAACATAATTGGAGTTTTGAGACTACCAAAACTGCTTTCGTTCATTGAGATTCTTTTTATATCTTCTATTCCGCTGGCGTATTTGTTCAGCCAGCTGCTTTTGAGACTTGTGAATGTTTGTTTTCGGCTTCGGTCTTTCTGCATGAGTTTTTCTCTTCAATGAAGAGGTTTCACTTGCTGCCTTTACAGGTTCTCTTTGAATTTCTTTAGTACCACTTGTACTTGGTACATCAAAGCTTGTCGGCTTGTTGAGTGGTTCTGCCACGTATCTGCCCTTGATTCTCCATGAGGTTCTTTCCGATAAACCGACAGTTCCATCTGCATTGTCAATTGGAGCAGACCAAAAATAATCATCACAGTCGCCTATGTTTCTTCGTTTACTAAGGCTGTAAGTTCGGCGGTGTGTTTCTGAGTAACTCCTGTTGTGGTGTATACCTGATTTGGTACTGTTTGTACCTTTTGATATACCACAACCTTCTATTTCAGAACTTTGACTTTGTCTTGGGATATCCGAGCGAACTCAACTGAATTTTCAGATATAAGACCTTTACTAGATTCTTTTTTAAAAAATTCTGAACAGTCAACTACATCTTCTATAGATATTTCACTCATATCAATGTCCTCGTCAAATTCAAAAGTGTTTTCCACATATATCTTGTTTTCTGAACTCAACTTGGTACTCAATGAGTCAGATTTCTGTACAGTTTCGGTCTTGATTTTTAATTTATCATTTTCGTCCAATAGGTTTGTCCAGACCAATTCTGTAAACTTCAGAAATCTCATCCGAAGAGACAATAGATTCACATTTATAACTATCAGCATCTATTTCTTCTTCCTTCAATTCAAGGAAAGGCAAAATCATTTTGTGAATTTTATCTCCAATCTCACAATTTAAATACAACTGAGTAATATTGGAATAAAGACGTTTAGAAATTAAGCAAAAAATATTCATTTGTTTCAAAAACTTTCAATTGTCACGTTGCAAATAAATCAGTTCATCTCTTGCCCTAACCAACTCTAATTCCTTCTTCTCTATCCACATCCTTCGCTCCTCACTCTTGGAAGACACCCTGCTAAGTTGATCAGTTAGGTTAGAATTCATGAGGCGAGTTTGTTTTAGACTACCACTTAAACTAGAAAACTTGAATTTTAATTCGCTTAATTCCGTTTCATAGTTATTAACTGGTATTTTTAGTGATTCGAGGATATATTGTACCTTCTTGATCAACTGATCACATTCATTGATCTGCTCACCCATCGGTTTGGCAGCGAAGCATCTGTCTTCTCTTTCCTTCGCCTCATCAGACCTGCCATCCGTTGTGTAGGCTCTCATTTGTGATACTCCACCAGTCACCATTAAGCACCTTCCAGCAAACTCAGCATTATCTTCCTTCGCCACAAAAGCTCTGCCATGCGAGGGCTTGCGAACTTCTTCGTCCTCGGATTCAGTAGACCAAATCTCTACTCCTCCAAACTCATCATCAACTATATTCTCCTGCACAATTAAATCATTCATTGAATTATTAGAGGTTTTCTTCTTCTTTATTTCCTCCAGCTTGCGTGAATGGTATGCTTCATCATCTTCTCCATCCTTCTTCTCAGCCAGCTTCCTCAACATGCAATCTTTAGCAAATTGATTTTTGTCGTGGCAGAAATTGCAGTCATATCTGGAGTCACCTACAAGCTTGTTCTCCGTCTTCGCTTCTTCTTGCTGAGGAGCGTTTTTAACCTCCTCTTTCGCCTTTTCGGAACTGTAGCTCCCTTTTCAGTTTCAGTTCTTGGAGGTGGGAAACTTTTTGCGAGCAAACTTTTTGGGATTAGAGACCATTAATGCATATTCATCATTTTTCAGATCACATTCAGAGAGATCAAACTCTTCTTCTTCTTCAGCCATGTTCTTGCCCTCTGAGAGAAGAGCCAAAGATCTCATACTAGACACCATCTCCGTTTCCTTAGTCACTACATTTTCATGTGACTTGAGTATTCCCACAAGCTTCGCCAACGAATAGGTTTTAAACTGTTCATGAGCTTTCACAGTCGAAACCACAGCCATCCATTCCGGTCTTAGGCCATTCATGAAAGCGACCTTCTGCTCGATTTCTTCTCTGCCAATTCCATGCTTGATCATCTTGCTGAGAAGATGATTGAAACGATTAAACGCCTGAATGAGTTTTTCTTCTGGCTTTTGCTTGAAGTCACCGAACTCAGAGGACAATAGAGTTTGTATTGAATGCTCTAGATCCTCATCTGTGGAATACAGCTCCTTAAGCCTATCCCATATTTATTTTGTTATTGTGCATGAACTAACCAGACGAAAAGTATCTGAATGCAAGGAAAATCTGATCGTCCTCATAGCTTTAATGTTGCTCATAAGTTTGCCCTTCTCGTCTTGAGGAACTTTCTCCACGTCGATCATCAGCTGATTGTACTCCTTTTGAGTTGTGATGATTTTATTTGTTCCAGAGTGAGAAAACGGACCCGGGAGATATTCAGGTGGATGCGAGCCTGAATTATGTTGAGAGGCCGGTGGAGATTATGGATCGGAAGATCAAGGTTCTGAGGAACAAGGAGGTGCCCCTGGTGCAGGTCCAGTGGCAACATTGGAGAGGGTCCGAGCTGACTTGGGAGCCGGAGTTGGAGATGCGGGAGCAGCATCCGGAGTTGTTTGTCGAGCAAGACTTCGAGGGCGAAGTCTAATTCTAGTGGGGGAGAATTGTAACATCCAGATTCCCAGGTATCTTATTTTAAGTATTTATCTTGAGTTTTAGGGAGAGACTCGGCGAGTAGGCGCTCAGACTCGCCGAGTAGGATCGCACATTTCTTGTCTGATTTAATGAAGGACTCGACGAGTCGATGCGTGGACTCGGCGAGTCCGCGCTGTTAAGTGAAACCCTAAATCCCCGGGCATGTGCCCTATTTAAAGGCCTTTATGGCCTCCATTTGCGGCCACTTCATCCCAGAGAAACCCTAGAAAGAGCAGTAGGAGAGTTTGAGAGCAAGAAGAGGTTAATACATCACTTTTGGTGTAGTTTTGGTAGAAGGAAGAAGGAAACACCCATCTAGAGCGTGAAGGGGGCTTGGATCTGGGCTAATCATCTTGAGAGTTCATCTCTGGAGGTATAATCCTTTCTATTTCATGTTGATATGATAGATTTCATGATTTTAGGGTTTTTACCTCCATTTTATGTAAGATCTAGTGAGTATGAGGTCCCGTTTGTGTTAATAGCATCAGATATGGACCATGAGAGGTCCATAGAGTCACTATCCCTCAGCTTTATGCAAGCAAATGAGAGATTGGGGACTAGGTTCCCATTTTTAGTGTTATTTCTCCATTTGTGACTTGATGTGGGTTGCATGCACGTAAAGGTTGCACCTTTACGTGACATTTGAACACTTGAAGGGTAGATCTGATAGTTAGGGAAGCAGATCTGACCTTAGAAGGTCATTTGAGTAAGAACATGGAAGCAACTCGCCGAGTCCATAAGTGGACTCGATGAGTCGAGTCGGGGTTGCCCCGCGATTCGTGACAGGTGTGACCCGTCGAGTGGAAGGATGACTTGACGAGCCAAGAGAGGCTGAAAGGATTCAGAGGACCCGCATGGACTCGCCGAGTCGCCCTTGTGCACTCGATGAGTCGGGTCAAAGTTTGACCATTGACTTTCGTTGACCTTAGGGTTTTGGTCAAGACTGATTCAAGAGAGTTCAAGGAAGGGTAGAATGGCCTTCTACCCAATCTGTAGAGATGAGGCTATGAGAGAATATTGATCGGGAATGTTATTTGAATAATAGGTGGAGGCTAGGTCGGGACGTTGAGCACGAGAGTTTATGCGACTTCATTGAGGTGAGTCTTCTCACTATACTGTACCTGGAAGGGTACCTATGTGTGACCGGAAGGTCTTATATGCTATGAGATGTATGATCTGTATGTTGTTATGTGATATGTATGTGTTATGTATGTTATGTACGATAAGGACCGGAAGGTCAAGATGATATGGACCGGAAGGTCAAGAGGTTACGGACCGGAAGGTCGATACGGGTAGGACCGGAAGGTCTACCGGGATTCGGGACGGAAGTCCCCTGAGACACATGGATCGGAAGATCCTACAGAGTTATGGCCTGGAAAGGCGTATGTGTGGTATGTGGTATTTTGGGGAACTCACTAAGCATTTATGCTTACAGTTGTTGTGTTATGTGTTTCAGGTACTAGCGAGGATCGCGAGAAGGCGCCGGCATGATTCGTACACACTTATGGAGTTTATGTTATTGAGATTCTGGGACATGTTTTGTTATGACACAGTGGATACATTATGTTTTGTGATTATCGAGTGATTGAAAGTATGATTTAAAAATAAAAAATTGTTTTGAAAATTTACGTTGTTACAATCTAATTCAACTCATATAGCAAGATAATTTCAAATCAAATAATAAAAAATAATTAGCTTATCATCCAATCTAGCAATTATCTTAAAAGTTGACAGTTATCTTTTAATTGGATAGGGATAGTCACTACCATATCAGAAAAATCAGGTTTTATGATATAAAACAGTTTATGGTAAGGAACCTAATCCAGTTCTAGCCAAAAAAACATGAAAATTTGCAAGCAGAAGATCCTACTCGTCGAGTGCACGAACTGGACTCGTCGAGTTTTCAGTCTTTGAGTGAACTCGTCGAGTCAGATAATTGGACTCGTCGAGTCCATCAGTCAGAGGCCAGAAATGAGACTTTTTCAGCTTCGAAAATTTAACCAATGCATCAATATAACAGAAAACACCCTAGGCTCTGATACCACTGATGGGTTTTGAGCACCATAACATCCCTATGGTGCAGATACAAACCTAATTCTTTAGATCTAAGTTTTCTCTATTTATACATGCAATTCTTATTTTCCAAAGCATGAAGCCTAACTAGCATACAATATTGATATTTGAAACATAAAAACGAGTTAGATGATTACCTCTTTGTTGTAGCCTGTAGAACTTGGCCTTACAAGAGCTTAGCACCTCAAATGCGATGCCTCAAATAAGTCACAAAACACCAAGAACAAATGGAGGATTATGATAGAGGTTTAGGAGGCACCAAAATCGTCTATACTCTTCTTAGAATACTTGTGTGTCGATTTTAGGGGCTTAGGGGTTACATATGTAGTGTAGAATTCCAAGGGTCACATGTAAACCCTAATCCATTCACTTAGGCTTTTGATCCAACAATTCATTTGGACTAACACTTCATGGACTCTTACATAAGCTTAATCCATCACTAATCAATCATGGATCATTAGCGCAAACTATATGTATCATGAATGTACATAATCAGCCCCTGTTAATTTAATCACTCTCTTTTGATCACTAAATTAATTCCAAATTAATTCTTGATCAATACCAATTAAATAATATGATTTCTCAAATAATATTTTATTCTTATAATATCAATAAATCACAAATAACCTCTTTCTCAAATATCCTTCCTATTAAATTGTTCCGGTGAATGCAACCCAAATGGACCATGCTACTATCGGGTCAAGTACATACCAATTATATTTATGGGCTTAGAAACCTAATCCAACAACCAAATCCTTAAGTCCTATATGCTAGTGACAAAGATCTTAACCCTTGCCCTGAACTGGAGAATCTTCGCCCCAACTCCCCATCCTCCGCAGAATCTCTGAATTCTAACCATCACCAACCCTTGTGATAGTAAAATTCCCATGGTACTTCCAATGACAAAACAAGCTCGTGTGTTTGCCACCTTCATCTCCTTCCTACCACTCCTTCCCTAGAAACGGTAGTGATTGGATCCAAAGGTCTTGCCGAAGACAACTGCCGATCCCGCCAAAACAATTTTATCACTCCTGCACCCCGACTTCACTGAAGAACTAATCTTGTTGATTCGACTAAAGATCTCTCAATCAGAACCCCCTAACCTGATCCCGAAAAAGAATTAGAACAATCACTCAAACAACGGAATCCCGCTCAGCAAGATACTACCCACGAATGACTCTTAGCATGCAAAATGGCATATAACAATCCTTGATGACATAACCTTGGCAAAACAAAGAACTAACCTGGAGATAATACTTACCCATACCCCAACAATATATCAAAGCAAGATAGATACATATAATAATCAAAAGAAGAGCAAAAGTTAATATACCCACAAGAACATCTGAAGAAATCATGTCTTTCTCTTCCTGCCGAAGCACCTGCGATGGAACTTGAACCGACCCAACCACTAGGCGGGGGAAATTCGCCCTAATATGACCGGGTTGATGACAACGATGACATAATTCTACCTCCAGGGTGCATTCTTAGCGGAGGTCGCCCTTCTATCCGCACCTGCCACAGTTAGACTTGTCGTGCATATGCTCATGTGCCCCTTCATCCTTTGTGCAAACATCATGGCCCCTCGAGTCTCTAACACTAGCCATGGCGACGTCCAACTGCTCACATCGTTGAGTCGGACCATGAGTCCGCTTCCTCTTCCCCAGTTTCCTATCCGAACCAATGTCCTGTTCCTGGGTTACCCCGACCATCCCATCATTCTTCTAAACAACCAAGGTCCGACCCTCGAACCTGGTGACCAATCTATCAGCGACATGCCCAATGATGTCGGGTAGCTCCTCGCATAAAGCTCGTGAAACCTTAGAGGCAATCCAATCATGGAATCGATCCCCCTGAAAACATGGTGCATAACCCACCTCCGATCCCATATGAAAAGAACTAGCAATAGGATCCTCCTTCCTGAAGGATTCTAGGGTTCCACGAGCCTTGGGATCCAGATGAGCCCCCAACTGCCCCGCTACAATCTCGGTCTGAAAAGCCCCGAGACGACCATCCAAAAGCTCCAAAATCCCCTCATTGATCGAACCAAAGATCACAGGATTCCATTCTAAAATATCGTGGGTAACCTCCGATAAGATGAACTCCCGCATGCGCTTATAGATCGGCCCATCACCTGCATCTGATCCTGAATCTGAACTCGAACCTCCTTCCCGAGTGCTCATCACCAATCTGAATAACAATCATATAAATGATCAGAATATATCAAAGAATCCTCATCCCACAGGCTTCCTAGATTCTCCAAGACTCTCCCCGATTAGAGTATGGATCATGTGCTTTCAGTAATACGAGCCCGATACTACCTTCAACACATATCTATACTTTCCTCGAGAATCAACCTGAATCCTCTAGGTCACCTTCTCAACCGATACTACAATACTCGCTAAACAACACCGTCAGTAGTTGAAGAACTTCCCATAATATCAGTTACCCACCTATTGAATACAGTCACATGCAACAAGCTTAGATAATCCTTCGAGTAAAAGACTCGCCCCTACAATGGTTAGACACAAACGAGATTTGTTCAATAGGGTCAAATCTGTCACTCTGAGATTATCCAACCCTTGTCACATGTGACTTGACATATTCACTTAATAGCTAACTCACATCACTTAAGATTTCCACAAAGCACAAAGAAAGCAGCATTCGTGCAGTAACATTCCAATCCATAGATAACCAAGAACATCCAATCTCTCACACTATAACTTCTGGTAGGAACTTCCACTCTCGTTGTCGATTGCCTTACGCATATAAATTATATCCGATCTAGCATCCCATGCTTCCTAGGCTACAAGGCATCACATATCAGGCTAATCAATCACTGACTGATCAAAACTAGCATGCAAGTCTACGAGCCCATACAATAGGCATACAAGGCATCTCTCCTAACATTCTATCATGCAAACACTGAACAAATCCTTATCCCTAACTAGCATGCGATTCACATATTCATAAATCAAATCATATCATATAACATGTATGGGTATCTTGGGAAAAAGTTACTTGAACTCGGTCGATTGCATACACCACACCCTTTTTGTAGTAGAAATTCCTTTTCTTTAAAAAAAATTCTTTTGAAAAACTTTACCAAACCCTCAGTTTGAGTTCAGACACACCTGAGAGTATGTCCGAATCCCTCAAACCAAGACTCTGATACCAACTTGTAACGTCCCAAAAGTAAGACCCGGAATTTTTCAATTTTAAATTAATAAAATAGTAAACCATATCATTGTCATAAAACCAAGGTAATCAAATTTTATCAATATATCAACATTATCAGAGTAAATAAAAAAATGCGGAATCGAATGGTGTGTGCTCTTCAATCATTCCGAGCTCTTTCCCTTGAAACCAGAAGTGCCTGAAACATAAACTAAAAATCATAAGCACAAACCTTAGTGAGTTTCCCAAATTACCACATACTATACATAAATAAACACATAATGGACCTCGCCCATCATCGGGCCCCGCCCGACATACACACCAATACATACAAATACAAGAGTCACACAGACATCTAGCATCCTAACATAATGAACCATGGGCCGACATTGGTGCCTTCGACCCGCTAAACATAGTGAGGAAACTCACCTCAGAATGTGGAATCCCACAGATATATCTCTGGCTGTTGGCCCACTAAAATGCCCACGCTAAACTAGGGCAAAAGACCTTTTTACTCTTCCCCCAACTTGGCGCCCAATCCAATTGTACAAAGGCCCAATTTCCAAAATAATCACCCAAAGCCAAATATGGCCCAATTTTCCAAATTGGGCCCAAACCCCTTCATGGACCTTCAACCAAAAGCCCAATAAAATATTATTAGCCCCAAAACAATATTCTGATGGTCCAATAAGACCCTAATCATCTATAGTCCAAACATGGCCCAACACCGTGAGTCCAATCCTTCCGAGGCCCAACTGCTAAGTACGCGGGGCGTACTCAGCTCGTACGCTAAGCGTACTCGCATTGAGGCTTATACGTGCGGCGTACCAGCTTGTACGCCCAACGTACTCCTCAGCTTTACCAACCTTCATCATTCAACACTTAATCGGTTAAGACCTCGACTCAAAACCTCGATTTGACTTCCCTAAGGTGGTTTATCACGTTAGGTTGACAACTTTATGTGCATGCATGGCTTAATGGTGCTTTAGAGCTCAAAAGAGCTTAATAAATGACTTAACACATGCATGAGACCGAAAACCACCATAAATTTTGTACCTTTATGCTTAAGAAACCCTGAATATGTCCATATTTGCAAGGATAAGCTGCAAAAGGACCTTAGCTCACAATCACCAACCAAAGGGACCAAAATGACCAAAAACAAGCCAAGAAATAGATCTATGAAATGAGATGACAAGCTTTGAACTTTGCTAAAGGTGGATCTCAAGGCTCTTGTTGAGTATTTGAGATATTGAAACTGATTTGGCATATTTGGTTATTTAGGGAAGCCTTTTTAGGGTTAATCATTTTATGATTCCCTACGGTGCCTTTTTAGTAGAAGTTCTTAATCGAGCTCTTCTAAGGCATTGGTTTTATATTAAGGCATAGATTTTATATTTATGGTATATTTTTATTGTTCCCTATAAATAATCATTAGGTTAGATTTTGAAAAAAAAGCTTTTTACCAGATTAGGGTTTTCTCTATACGTTCATCTCATAATCAATATACACGAAAAACCTTTCTCATATTACTTGAATATGATGGTGATTGATTCTTGATTGTTCTTGATATTCCGCATTCGTCATTTCGGATTTATTCCTAACAAGTGGTATCAGAGCGGGTTCTTGTAGATCTCAACGATTATTGCAAGAATCGATCTTGTTTATGGCGATATTTTATCATGAATCTCACCTTGTTCTTCAAGTTTTGTAAGTTTTCTGAAAGGAAAAAGTCTAATACCTCGTTTTATTGCAAAATATTGTTCAGATCTGTTATCTTCAACTCATTATTTCATCTGATTTGTTCTTGAATCGTGTTCTATAAGAGAATTAGAAGAAATTTTTCATGTTTATTTGAATTTTTGTGTTCAAATCTACTTTATCTCTTAAAAAATCGTCTCAGATCTATTTTCTCTCTCTAGAAACCATCTCAGATCCGTTTTCTCTCTCTAGAATTCTTATCAGATCTACTTTCTCTCTCTTCAAGTTTTCTTTCTTATTAAAGATTAAATGGCGGATTATAAGGTGTTAAAAGACATTAAGAGACTAGGATTAAAAGTTACAGATCCAAAGTTTCGTCTTAAAGAAGGATATTTGTTTTGGGATGTTCCTGAACAATCTATGTTGAAAAATGCCATTGAGATGTATAATCTCTATGTTGATGAGAATATTGGTGATTTTACACAGATTTCTAGTGGTGGATTTAAAAGTAATCGTGTAGAGGAAGATAAAGGTTTGTTAAAACAATTTATCATTATCAAAGAATACTTACTTTTGAAGAATATACAATAGAAGTCAGAGAAAGAAAGAAAAGAAAAAGAAGATGTTATTGGTGTTCTTGGAGACGTTCATGACGTTCTTCAAGTTTCTGAAGAAAAACTGACTCCATATCTTCTTGTTGAGGGGGAGTCAAGTGTTTCAAGTTTTTCAGAAGCTTCACAATCTGAATCTAGTTGTTCTGAAGAAGAATCTCAAAGTAAATCTTCGGAAATTGTGAAAGTGAAGGAGTTTTGTTCTATTGGAACAACTACAGATGATTTTTTGTGTGTTGATGATGTCTTTAAATGATTGGTTCCTTACAAAAAGCCAATAATTCAAGATGTTCAGATTTATCAAACTCCTAAGGATTGTGTTCAAAAATCTTCAAATGTTCAGATTCAGAAAGATGAAAAGGTTGCTCAGATCCGAAATTCGTTTATGAAGCCTAGAAATCAGAAAAGAAGAAAGAAGAGGAAGAAGAACAAGAGTAAAATTAAGAAGGTTTGGATGCCCAAGGTACAAGTATCTAATGCATGTGAAAAGGTTTAGAGAGCTGAAATCAAGAATGTACAAAAGAAATTTCATTCACATTTTTCTTCAGATGAATATGGTAAAAGTTGGAGAAAAGAGAAAAGAGTATTTGGTTGGTTTAATGAATTTTTTGGAGATTTTTGTTTTCCAACTAAAAAGCGCGTATTATTTTCAAAAGATAATAGATTCTCTTCAAATAAGTGGGCGTGCCAGAAACATACATCAATGTTGAATTTTAAATGGGTACCAAATGTCCCATTAAAGATTTTGTCCTTTAAAAAAACGAAAAAGGGACAATATGGTGAAATCTTATGAAGATTCAGTCAAAGAGGAGAAATTTTATTGAAGAACTTAATTTCCATTGACTTTTAATTGTTGGAAACGACAAAAGCTTGGAAAATGTGAAAAAGGGGGGTGAAAAGTGATATTTTCTACAAAAAGTAGGCTGCCAGCTGACACATTTCAGCAAAAAGGGCACAAGTCATCAATTCACAGCATTAGGTGTTAGATTCGCCTTTATGGAAATCTAGGGCGGAGATGTCACACAACAAAAAGAGAAACTTAAGACACGAATGTCGCAAGATCAAGAAATGAAACTCACAAAATGCGAATGTCTCAATCGGAATTGAAGAAACGAACGTGAATCTACTGTTAATCTGCGAACGTTCGCAGGCATTCGTTGTCCTCCATTCGCAGCGAACCTGAGATTTGCTTTTGCTCCATGGTCAACTGATTTGGAGCGAGAGTCACAGTCGGCGTTGAAGGACCCAATCGATTCGCAAATGGGTGTCGGAACTTTTGTGTATCGGCATCATCTGTAAACGAAGGCTCGTATTATTTTGGAACCAAAATCGGATCTTGAAGCTTCATTCAGAAATCGAACAGAAGAATGCGTTTCTAGTAATCAGACTTGATCGACCAATTTCCATCTATTAAAATCGAAATTCATTGATCATACTTCTGGGTTCAGAGAACAAAATCAGAACTTGATATTGCATTTGGAATTGAATCACTACAGTTCTGGTCTCGCATCTGTTGTTGGTCTTCACATCTTGTAACCTTTTTTTTGAAATCAGAAGTTTTGAACAGTTTAATCGGAAGTTACAATTGAATTCGGATTTGCACAAATAATTCGAGATGGAAAATGGAATTTTTAGGCATCAAAATCGTCATTATCAGTAACGGGAATCGGGAGTTCAAATCAGAATCAGTCTAAAGAAGTTGGAAATCTGAGTTGTGGTTTTGGAATTGAAGTTTGATCGGAATTATTTCATCCGATAATCTGATTTTGACTTTTCCTAAGTCAAACTGTGTGTTCATGCGTTCCAGTGAAGAAGACGACTCATGTTACATTCTTGGTCCTTGCATCTTCAGCGCTTTGACAGTTCCAGTCCCCAAATGTTTACAAACTTCACAGTTTCTACCCACCTTGGAAGAACTCGTTTATTTCAGCGTTACAATGAGAAAATGGGTTATATTTTTAAATTTTGCCGCCCGACTTTCAGAACTTCACAGATTTAACCCAATATCCAAATTTCTTTTCAAAATTTTTGGATTTTACCATTTTTACCCCTTCTTTCCAAAAATTCTTTGATTTCTAATCCTTTTCTTTGGTCTTATTCTTTTCAAACCCTTCTAAATAATTGCTTCTTACTCCATTTTTTCTCCAATATTTAAAAATCGAAAAATACAAAATTAATTTTTGTTATGTTTTCGGTTTTAATTTTTGAGAATTGGGTATATTCTAAAAGGGATTTATTTCATCAAATCTGACGGGTTTTTGAAGATTGTTGGTGATTCTTCTTAACTTTATGGATTCTCTCCATGGTATTTGTTGAAGATTCAAGGGGGAGTGATGATTATTCAAGAGGGAGTTTGTATTTGGAAGATAACTTTTGTTTCTCTCGCTTTGAAGACCCCATGTGCTGATGAGTCTCACAATTTAGGGGGAGAAATGACAAGAAAATCGGAAATCGTGATCTTCATTAATTTCAACATCTAGGGGAAGATTGTTGAGTATTTGAGATATTGAAACCGATTTGGCATATTTGGTTATTTAGGGAAGCCTTTTTAGGGTTAATCATTTTATGATTCCCTACGGTGCCTTTTCAGTAGAAGTTCTTAATCGAGCTCTTCTAAAGCATTGGTTTTATATTAAGGCGTAGATTTTATATTTATGGTATATTTTTATTGTTCCCTATAAATAATCATTATGTTAGATTTTGAGAAAAGCTTTTTACCAGATTAGGGTTTTCTCTATACGTTCATCTCATAATCAATATACACAAAAAACCTTTATCATATTACTTGCATATGATGGTGATTGATTCTTGATTGTTCTTGATATTCCGCATTCGTCATCTCGGATTTATTCCTAACAGCTCTCATCCAAAGAATGAGTCTTCAAGCTTCTTCTTCTACCACTTCAAGATGCGCAACACCCACCAAAAGCTTCACAAGAGCTCAAAAGCACCACACCAAGGATAAGGAACGAATTAGGGTTTTCAAGGGTATGTAGGCTGGTTAAACAAGGCCAAAAGAGGCTATATTATGCTTTATATAGGGTACAAGCCCTAAAATTAAGGTTACCAACTTACTCATGTACGCTAAGCGTACTCCACGTACGCCCAACGTATGTGGATGAGCTCTGCGACCAACCTGCATTAGTATGCCCAACGTACAAGGAGTTCGTCAAGCATACTCCAACTTCCCCGAAGTTGACAAATATGCCCCCCCTAGGGACCAATTCTGCAAACAATACACCCCTAGGGTCTAACCTGAAAAAAAAAATACAATGGATCAATTGTTATAATTCTCCCCCACTTTAATTAGATTTTGTCCTCGAAATCCTCCTTCCTATCCCAGGCACACCAGATCCTTGAGGAAAGTACGGATAGATGTTGATAATGCCTATGAAACCAGGAAGCTTGTAGATATTGTGGAAGGTAGTGTGGGCCTGTACTACTGGAAGCAGAGGATCCGTACTCGAGTCAAGGAGTGTTGCGATGAAGCCAGGAAGCTTGTAGAGATTGTGATCCCTCGATATATTTTGAATTTATTTTGATGGTTTATATGGTCTATTTTCAGTATGGTGACATTGCGAGGCAAACCTGTTAGCAGATCTGGTGCTGGAGAGGGCTCAGGCTCAGGTTCTGGAGTCGGGCAGCTAGATGATTGAACTAGGGAGTTCATCTTGTGCAATTACGGGCATGTGGTGCTGAGATTATGCGTTTCATTCTTGAGCAGACTCCTGTGATCTTTGGCACGTTCAAAGAGGGTATTCGGGAGATTTTGGATGAGCGGTTGAGTGCCTTTCGTTCTAAGATGGTGGCCTTGGTACGTGCACGTTCATTGACTTTCAAGGAGTTCCGACCATGTAGAGCTCTGGACTATAACGGGGCGACAGACCCGATAACGAGTAGGAGGTGGTTAGCGGATGTTGTTACCGCCTTCCGCACCAGCAGTTGCCCCAAGGGGGAAAAGGTCAAACTTGCTTCCTGTCTTCTGAAGGACAGGGCACGAGATTGGTAGGAGGAGTTCGGGTGCGCAATTGGTGATGAGATTGTTGATTCGATGAACTGGGATGGTTTTGTGACCAGTTTCAGGGCTGAGTTTACACCGGTGATTGAGGTGCAACAGTTGACGCAAGAGTTTCAGGATCTCCACCAGACTACTGAGACGGTGGCTGAGATAACTGCGATGTTTAGGGAGATGGAACTTTTAGTTCCACAGTATGTGGCAGATGAGGAGATGAAGAAGGCTACGTATCATGAGATGTTGAGGAGTGACATTCGATAGTTTGTGAGACGATCCAGCTGCAAGACGCTGGAGGATATGATAGCGAGGGCTAGAGAGAGGGAGATTGATCTGCAGATGGAGAAAAAGAGGAAGCAGGATTATGTGTCGAGTGCTGAGGATTCGGGCAAGAGGCCCAAGGTATCTGATTCTAGGTCGAGAGGCCATCAGGACCGGAGACACTGTGGCAAGTGAGGCAAGGTGCACGAGGGAGCGTGCAGGGTGGGTGGTTCGGGTTGTTTCAAGTATGCTGAACATGTCATGTTAGCAGGGATTGCACTGCTACTACTACTACCATTACCCCGTATCTTATCTGATTTGCTTTCATTGCAATCATAGGGGCCACAAGAAGGCAATTGTCCGAGTTTTGCTACAACAGGACCGGTGTCAGCACCCGCTCCTGTAACTCTTCGGAGTACTGACCACCTCCAGGGATGGGCGGATGCACCTGTGTTAAACAGAAGGTCTTTTCAGCTGAAAGCCGAGGAGGCTCTAGCAGCTCCCGGCGTGGTGACGAGTATGTATCTTCTCCTTATCTCTTTATTTGTATTGAATTGTTGCTTATATTTATGTGTTTGATTTTAGGATCGTTCCTTGTGAACGTTATATCTTCTTTGGTATTTTTTGATTCGGGGGCTACCCGATCCTTTGTATCGCTTGCGCTTAGCAAGAGGTTTACCGGAGCTCCGACGGAGCTAGATTTTCCTCTAGATGTCGATCATGGATGATACGTTTGTTCGGGTTGCGAGGGTTCATCAGGGTTATACTCTTTAACTATTCAGCGAGCAGTATCCGGTCAATTTTGTTTCCATTCCTCTGCGTGCGAACAAGGTTATTGTGGGTATGGATTGGTTGAGCCCTAATGAGGAAGTGATCGATTCTGAGCAGCAGTTAGTTTGGGTTCGGACCCTAAGTGGCGAAGAGTTAGTAGTTCATGGGGAGAGATCTTAACATGGGCCGATTTTGTGTTTAGCAGCGAGGTCCAAACGCTATATCCAGTCGGGTTGTTCCGGATATGTCGCCTATGTTATGGATACCCAGGATGAGGGTAAGACGACTATGGATGATGTGCCGATTGTGCGGGATTACCCGGATGTGTTTCCGGAGGATTTTCCTGGGGTGCCTCCGGAGAGGCAGGTTGAGTTCAGCATTGATCTGGTTCCTGGTGCGGATTCGATAGCCAAAGCACTGTATCGGTTAGCTCCTCCCGAGATGCAGGAGCTGTTAGACAAGGGATTTATTCGACCGAGCAGTTCACCTTAGGGAGCATCGATCATGTTTGTGAAGAAGAATGAAGGGTCCCATTGTATGTGCATTGACTACCGGGAGTTGAATAAGGTAACGATGAAGAACCATTATCCACTATCAAGGATTGAAGATATTTTTGACCAGCTTTAGGGTGCATCTTGGTTTTCCAAGATTGATTTGCGATCGGGTTATCATCAGATGAGGGCTAGGGATGAGGATGTGTAGAAGACAACTTTCAGGACTCGGTATGGTCATTACGAGTTTGTAGTGATGCCTTTTGGACTTACCAATGCTCCTACTGCGTTTATGGATCTCATGAACCGCGTGTGCAAACTGATGCTGGATCGGTCTATAACTATATTCATCGATGATATCTTGGTTTATTCCAAGACTCAGGATTAGCATGAGGAGCACTTGAGGGAAGTTTTGGAGACGTTGATGAAGGAGAGACTTTTTGCAAAGGTCTCCAAGTGTGAGTTATGGTTGCGCGAGGTGCATTTTCTGCGGCACCTTTTCAACCAGAATGGTATTTTGGTCGATCCGGCCAAAGTCGAGGTCATGATACAGTGGGAGGTTCCTAGGTCTCCATCTGAGATTCAGAGTTTTCTTGGTTTGGTGGGTTATTATCGGAGATTCATCCAGGATTTCTCCAAGATAGTTGTTCCTTTGACCCGACTGAAAAAGAAGACAGTTACATTTCGCTGGCGGCCTGAGCAGCAGGCAACTTTTGAGACCTTGAGACAACGGTTGTGTGAGGCGCCTATTCTGACCCTGCTAGAGGGTGTTGAGGATTTTGTGGTTTATTATGATGTGTCGGTCATAGGATTGGGGGCAGTGCTGATGCAGAGGGGTCGTGTGATCGCTTACGCTCCGAGGCAGCTGAAGCCTCATGAGGCGAATTATCCGACGCATGATTTGGAGTTGGGGGTCGTGGTTTTCGCCCTCAATATTTGGCGGCATTACCTCTATGGGGTACATTGTACTATTTACACGGATCAGAAGAGCCTGAGGTATTTGATGGATCAGTCGAACCTGAATATGAGGCAGCGCCGGTGGTTGGATGTGGTGAATGATTATGATTGTGTGATCCTTTATCATTCGAGGAAGGCCAATGTGGTGGCCGATTCTCTCAGCCATAAGGCGTTCGCGGCTCCGATCAAAGACATATGTTTGAAGATGACCGTGATTACTCCGCTGTTGGAGCGGATTCGTGAGCTCAGGTTGAGGCTATGAAGGGAGAGCACCGGAAGAGTGAGCGTATTGTGGGTCAGGTGACTTCCTTCGATTATGATAGTCATGCGTTGTTGACTCTGCATCGGCGGTTTTGGGTTCCGTATTGGGGCGGTGTGCGTCAGGTTTTGATGGAGGATGCACACAAATCTAGGTTATCCATTCATCCCAGGGCGACGAATATGTATAGGGATCTCCGTCCTGATTATTGGTGGCCCTGCATGAAGCGAGATGTTGCATGGTAAGTGGAGTGCTGCTTGACTTGCAGGAAAGTCAAGGTTGAGCATCAGAGACCTCACGACAAGATGCAGACGTTGGAGATTCCCGTATACAAATGGGAGGATATTACTATGGATTTCATCATGAAGTTACCTTGAACTTCACGTGACTTGGATTCGATCTGGTTCATCGTGGATCGGTTAACCAAGAGCGCACATTTCATTCTGATTCAGGAGAGTATTTTTGTAGAGAAATTGGCTGAGATTTATATCAGGCAGGTTGGGGCACGACATGGGGTGCTGGTTTCAGTGGTTTCTGACAGAGATGTCCAGTTTACTTCCAGGTTTTGGAAGAGGTTTCATGACGAGTTGGGTACCCGTCTCCATTTCATCACAACATTTCATCCGCAGAACAATGGTCAGAGCGAGCGGACTATTCAGACCCTAGAGGATATGTTGCAAGGGTGTGTATTGGATTTTGGTGGGAGTTGGGATACGTATCTTCCGTTAGCAGAACTTTCGTTTAACAACAATTATCACGCCAGCATTGATCTCCCTCCTTTCGAGGTGCTATATGGGAGGAAGTGTAGAACCCCGATTTTTTAGGGCGAGGTTGGTCAGTGGGTTATGAGGAGTACCGAGGTGGTACTCAAGACCATTGAGCTAATTCAGCAGGTTCGGAGCAGGCTACAGACAGCTCAAAGTCGGCAGAACAGTTATGCCGACAGACGCCGATCGGATTTAGAGTTCCATGTGGGGGATATGGTTCTCCTGAAGGTGTCACCTTGGAAAGGTGTCATCCGGTTCAGGAAGCGGGGAAAGCTAGGCCCAAGGTATATCGGTCCTTTTAGGGTTTTGGCCTGGGTGGGCTGAGTTACTTATCACTTTATTCTTCCGGATGAGCTCAGTCAGATTCATAGCACGTTCCATGTGTTTCAGTTGCAGAAGTGCTTAGTGGATGATTCCGCAGTGGTACCATTGGAGGATATTCAGGTGGATGACCGCCTGAATTATATTGAGAGACCGGTGGAGATTCTGGATCAGAAGAAGAAAACCTTGGGGAATAATGTCGTAGAGTTGGTGAAGGTGCAATGACAGCACTGTAAGGGTTCGGAGTGGACTTGGGACTAGAATATGAGATGAGGGAGCACTATCTGGAGTTATTCGGGGTAGCGGACTTCGAGGAGGAAGTCTGATTCAAGTGGGGGAGATTTGTAACACTTGGATTTGGGTATGTTCCTTATTAGCCCCTTTATATTAAAATTTTTGCAATTTGGTCCTTGGGGTTAGTACGCGGGGCGTACCATTGGGTACGCTTAACGTACTAGCTGAGAAGCTAGTACGCGGGGCATACCACATGGTACGCTTAGTGTACTAAGTGGGATTGATCGTGGGACCGAGGCCTTGTACGCTGGGCGTACGAGGATTACGTTGGGCGTACGAGGGTTTAATGAAACCCTAATTTTAGGGTGTTGCACCCTATATAAACTCCTTAAGTCCCTAGGGTTGACCTCTATACCAGCCTCCATACATCCTAAACCCTAAATTTCGATCCTTAGCTGCCATTGTTGTGTCTTTGAGTTCTTGAGAAGAAGTTGGTGTTTGTTTTGCTCATTTTGAAGGGATAGAAGAAGGTTGAAGGTGCATTTCTTAGTGTGAAGCTTATAGATCTAGAATCATCACTCATTTTGCAAGTCTTTTGAGGTATAAAGTTCATACCTTGTCTTCTCCTTGCTTAGATCTCTTCAGGTTATGTTTTTATGCTTCTTTGTCCCTTTTTGGTTGGTCTTGATGGCTTAAGGCCGTTTTAGAAGCTAAATCTAGTAGATCTAGATGTTTGGAGGGTTCCTTATGCTTAACGGTGCAAACTTTATGGTGTTTATCGCCTCATGAATGTATTAAGTCATTTATTATGCTCTTTTGAGCTCTAGAGCCTCATTAATCCATCCATGCACGTAAAGTTGGCAACTTTACGTTATAAACCGTCTCAAGGAGGTCAGATCTAGGTTTTGGAATGAAGTATTAATTGATTAAGAGCTAGAAACGAAAGTTGGCTAAATGGGGTAGTACGCTGGGCGTACAAGCAAGTATGCTTAGTGTACAATCCCTAAAGCGAGTACGTCCCGCGTACTCAGCTAATTGGCCTTCAGACGTTTGGATCTTCAGTTTAGGTCATGTTTGGGCTTAGATGATTAGGGCCTTGTTGGTCCATCAGGTCTTTGGGTTGATGCTTGTTTTGGGTTCGCTTGGAAAAGCCCGCAAAGGGATTTGGGTCTAATTTGGAAAATTTGGCCATGATTGGGCCTTGGATGATTCTTTTGGTAATTGAGCATTTTGGATTGTAGGTTTGGGCCTTAGTCTTGGAACAAACTAGGTAAGGGGTAAAATTGTATTTTTACCCTATTTTTGGACTGATAGTTATGGATTGGAATCCAATTATTAATTGGATGTTATTTGGTATTGATAGCTTGTTGATTTGTCGGAACAGCAGCCAGAGATTTATCAGAGTGATTCAAAAGTTCGAGGTGAGTCTCCTCACTTTGTTTAGCAGGTCAAAGGCACCAATTTCGGCCCATGGTTTTGTTATCATAAGGATGCTAGATGTATATGTGACTCTTGCATGTGTTATGTGCTCGTATGCTTACCGGGCGGGCTCCGATGTCGGGCGGGCTCTGATGACCATTTTGTGTGCTATGCATTTTTGTGATTATTGCATATGTATGTGTTTATATGTATGCCAGGAGGGGTCTGATCTGTATACCGAGCAGAGCCTGATGTCGGGCGGGGCCCATTATGTGTTTATTATGTATGATATGTGGTATCTTAGGGAAATCACTAAGCTTTGTTCTTACGGTTTTCAGTTTATGTTTCAGGTGCTTCCAGTTCCAAAGGGAGGAGCTCGGGATGATTGCAGAGCACACACCACCTCATTCCGCATTTTCTTGATTTACTCTGATGTGATATGATGATTGATACATTTGTTTATTCTGGATTTTTATGATGATGTTTTTGGGATACTGGTTTTATTTATTTAAAAATAAAATTTTTGGGCCTTATTTTTGGGACGTTACATTATATATATATATATATATATATATATATATATATATATATATATATATATATATATATATATATATATATGAGCATAACCGGGTACCCGCCTATTTTAGCCAGAACCAGAACCGCTCCCAGAACCGGCAATTCTTTAGTTTTTGAAATTGGAACCAGAACCGCCTACATCGATTCCTAGAAAATTAGAACTGGTCTCAGAACCGCCGGAACCGGTTCCGGTTCTGGGTACCCGACTTCTTGAGTATTAAAACTTGTTATTTTGTACATTCCATGTAATATTAGGTAAATTAACGTATACAAACAATATAAGTACAAGATATAAAATCAAAACATTTACAAAAATTTGATTTTTAAAATAACAAGCTATTAAAAATATTTCATAAAAACAAAAACAACAACAATAAAAACCACAAAAACAACAATAGTAACCACGAAAAACAGCAACAGTAACAACAAAAACAGCACAATAAAACAACAACACAAATCAACAACAATACATCTCTCTGAAGTGGTGGGACATCCTACATTGTGGATACATCTACAAAAGAAATAATCCATGAAGATTTTGTCAACTAAAACTAAGATGTGAGGTTCCAATACCATAGACGAAGACCAGGAAGATGAGATTCGATGAGAACCTATTCAAATAAACATGTCAAATATCAAGAAACGTCATAAACTGGACAAATCTAAAAGAACAATTTGAAGTTTTTTTTTTATTCTTGCATCGAAACTGTCCTTCTCATCCGGTACCGGATCTAAAAAAAAGAAAACCTAAAATCGTGGGTACTGGCAGAGAACTTTCAGAAGATAAAAACACACATACACATGATTAGATCAAGATTAAGTTTTTATAGAATCATAAATGAGAAACAATTAGAGAATTACTCATCTTAGCTACTTTAGCCTGAAGATCTGGAGTAAGCTGGTCTTCTAGGGTAATTAGAAGTTGTGAAGGCATGATTCTTGATAAATCTGAAACACTTAGTTAGTGCAACAGGATCAGTCAATGTCCTATAAAACATAACCAAGAATCAATGAACATATTTACATATTACATAACTACAATTGATATATTAAAAAAATAACAAATTCAATACTCGAAATTTCAAGTAACAGTGTAAAACTTCACATATTTACATATTACATAACATAACTTAAAGAATCTACAAATTTAACTTCAGATTTACATAATAGTAAGAATCTGACCTGATAAACATTTGTAGTCTCATATTGAACCTTCAATTGAGTGGGGATGGTCTACAATTGAAAAGAGGTGACCGAATGAACAAAGATGAGTGACGATTGAACAACATGGGTTATGATTTGACGAGATGACTGGCGATTGAACTCGAATGGAGCTCCACATACTTATAATCGTTGTGGTATGATACTCTAATATGTGAGAGTGACGAGTGACATGAGCAGAAGCATACAAGTTTAAAAAATGGGATGAAATAAATAGCTACCTTCTCTACCACCTACTTTTGTTGCCTGCTCCTACTGCTTTCCCTCTCCCTTTTATTCTTCATTCCAATCGACACTCTTATTGCTGCCATCATGTCTGGTGGCAACAACACTCCACCCAAAGCCGACGAAGATGACTGGTATGATACTCTGATATGCGAGAGTGGCGAGTAGAAGACGAGAGTGAAGCTGTGAAGGGAAGAATTGGTGTCAGTGTTTTTCTAGAAGGATGAATCATAAAACCCTAAAAACGACTTAAGGTAGACTCGTAATTAGGTAATAGTTATTTTCATTTTTTTAAAACAAAAAATCATCAATATATAAATAATTAAATATATATATTTGTAGAAAAAGGCGGGTATCGTCGGTACCGGTACCGGTTAACCGCCGATTTCGGGTACCCGGTATTGGAACCAGAACCGGCGGGTATCCAACGGGTATCGGTTTCGTAAAAATGAGAATTGGAACCGGAACCGCTTAAGGCGGTTCCTAGACTTTAGGAATCGGAACCGAAACTAGCAGTTCCGAGGCGGTTCCGGTTCCGAAATCAGGTACCCGCTTCCGATGCTCATCCCTATATATATATATATATATATATATATATATATATATATATATATATATATATATATATATATATATATATATATATAGAGAGAGAGAGAGAGAGAGAGAAGATCAATAGAGAACTAAATTGAATGAGAGAACCAACAAATTTTTTATCTATAATGAATTTATGTATTAAATTTCGCATGTAAATGTACATACATATATTTAAGACAAATGCAAAAAAAAAAAATTAATAATAAATAAATAAATAAATAATTGAAAAAAAAATTATATGGATGTACATATGTACATTTTTTTTAAATGTATATTTACACAAAAAATATGAATATGCATTAAAAATGCATTTTCTTGAAAAGCTTTTTTTTAATCTTAATTTGAAATATAAGGTATATTTTCACTTATTTAAAAAACTTAATTTTTTTTAATTTTGCTTCTTTTTTTAATTTTTTTTAAATCAGCGAAAATATTCCTTACATTTCGAAATTAATATTTAAAAAAATAATTTTTCAAAAAAATGTGTTTTTAATGCATATTCATATTTTTTTTGTGTATATACATATTAAAAAAACATCTGCATATGCACATGCATATTAAAATAAAACACTTTTAATGTCTCCAATATATATGCATAAGAGTAAGCATATACATATACATATACATATAAATATGAATAAATATATGCATATACATATGCATAAGAATAAGTATATACATATGCAATTAAATACATATGATTATGTTTAAGGATATGCATACACATATGCATATGTATATGACATATGCATATGCATATGCATAAAAATAAGTATATACATAAAACAATTAAATACATATGATTATGCTAATGTATATGCATATACATAAGAATAAGTAAATGACATAGGAATATTCATAAGTATATGCATATGCATAATCATAAGGATATACATATGGATACGAATAAGTATATTCATAAGGCTATTAAATACATATGTATTATGTTTATGTATATGAATAAGTATATGCATATGCATAAGAATAACTATATGCATATGTATATGAATAACAATATAAATATGTATAACATCCCAAAAAATGGATGTTTAGAAGGAGAGAAAGAAACGGAAATAAGTTGGAAATTGACAAATAACAATAAAGGGAAAAATGGTCAAAGAGGGTAAATTGGTTATTTTACATAACCAACAAGGGATATAATAGTATATATGTCACCATTGTACGAGTTATATGAGTTTTATACGCTTATGGTATAATGGATTAAGTTCAATGGCAAAAGTGGAAAAGAATATGAAATTTTTAATTCCATGTAAAAGTGATAAAATGCCAACTTTGAGACCATAAACGTCAACCCTAGAGGAAAGGAAAGGAAAAAGGGTACAAAGGTAACTTATAGTAGACTAACCAAGCAATAGCAAAAAGAATTAGCTTAAAAGGAGTTCATATGAAAAATCTACTAGGTTGCAAAGTTGGACAAAAATTAATGAAAATCTTATTTGGGAATGACAGTTGCAACGTGTCAACTTTGGATCTTAATAAGTCAATATTCATAGCTAAATATAAAGAACATTATAAATCAAAGTTGTAGTATATAAACCGGAGAGTACACAGGAAAAAGAATCAGAAATAATGGATATGTAATGAATGAGATATGGTCGTTTGAAGTTGGTTGTTCAAACACTTGAAATGTTGTAATATTCCGACTTGCCATGTTCACAACTAGATAACTCTCGTTCTTGGCATATTCAGACGAAACAAATAATATGGAACTTCTATTATTCCTAACAAGCTTTCCAACGATATAATGTTTGCCAAAATCAAAGTTCGTATAGCCGAGTTACGAGGCTGGAAAGATAGGGGAAAATAATAAATTTTGTTGGGAAATGATCCTAAAAAAACCATGCATCATTCAAATGCATAAGATTTTTTTTAAATTTTTTTTACTTCAAGTTAATAAGTTTCCAATCTCTGTCATCGAATATTGATTTAGTAATTACTTGTTTGTTCTTTCCCTTAATTGCAAAGAACGGGCGGTGTGTATGATACCGAATTCGACGAGTGTGGCGGAGGTGTTTTCGAAAATTGATCATAAGTTTGATCTGATGTATTCGAAGAGGGCGTTTTGTTTATTGGTATGTTGGTGAAGGGATGGAGGAACACTGTTGCTCCTTCCAGTAAACCCGAACTCCAGCTGCTAGGAATGGAATATGTTTCCATCCATTCACATTCCGAGTCCAAATCTAACGAAATTGCTATCCATAATGATCCCAATCTTTTAAAAAAATCTTATGCATTTGTTTGATGCATGTTTTTTTTCCTGTTTGTTTCTCATTCACTGTAAATTGACCAAATTTGTTGTCAAATCTTTGAATATGGACTGTAATCGTTGTGTATGTTGTTGGTTTATGTAGAAATCGAATGTTACAGTGATTTTCCGGTAAGATTTGGATTCAATCGACAAATCAAATTATCATTTCATTGGTTCGTTCCTATAAAAGTAGTTCGTTGTTGAAGTTGATTCATATATATATATATATATATATATATATATATATATATATATATATATATATATATATATTCAATAAAGAACCATTATTAATCAAGGAACCAATGAATCAATCCAAATCGTCGGAATTTAAAGCGAGCAACGACATATGGAAGGCTTGTAGACTTTTACAATGGACGCACATGCATCGGATTATAACAAAACTTACCTTCTTTTTTTTAGTTTATCTTTTTTTTGGCAATGATTTTTATAACAAAAACCCGAATATACCATTGTTCACGACATAGTGATTCATATTGATATACAAAAAATGATTTTTTTTTTAAATCCATTTCATTTCTTTGTTTTTTAAAAAGTTAAGGTCTATTTTTTATCAAAAAAATCTAATAAATATATCAAAATTCATATTTTTGGTACTTTTTAAACATAGATTCATATTGATGTAAAAAAATAAAATTTTAGTTCAGATTAATATTGTGAATCTGCTCAGATTCATATTACAAATCTGCTCAGATTCACATTGCCAATCTTCTCAATATTCTCAGATTCACAATGTGAATAAAATGTTTATATTTTATATATAAAAATCAGAATTTCAATGCTGATTCAGATTATAAATATGTTCAGATTTACATTGTGAATCTGCTCAGATTTACAGTGTGAATAATAGTAAGTCAGATTCACATTGCGAATTCTGAACACTAAATTATATACAATTCTCATTTACAATGTGAATAAATCCATTTGTTGATTTTACAAAACTAATTTATGAGTAATCAAAACGTTAAAATATTATAAAATTACAAGGAAAAATATTTTTGGATTCATATGTAAATTTCACTAAATTAAATTATGAATAATTAAGGAGTTGAAATAGTAAGTTAGATTCACATTGTGAATGTTAAAATTAAAATATTTACAGTTTAGATTTATAGTATGAATTTGAATTGATCGATGTTTTTTTTAATCGTTGTTCATGTTTATTAATAGAGGACAAAAAATTATAAAAATAAACTTAAATATTGAAAAAAAAAACAACAAAATGAAGTGGGTTTTTTTCGAATTTTTTTTATATATATCAACATTGATCTATATGAAAAGAGGACGAAAAATTGTGAACAACGGTATATATGGTTTTTTTTGATAAAAAATATGGCCTAAAAATATTTAAACGAAAAAAAGAGGTGAGTTTTTTGGTATAATCCAGTGTGTGTGCGTCCAATGTACAAGTGTATATCCATTCGCTTGGCCGTTTCTCATTATGATTTCCGACATTCACGATTAGTTCCTTGGTTCCTTGTTAATAATAGTTCTCGATTGAACCTCATCATAGAAATAAGATCGGGTGAGGACTCGAAAAACGGTGAGGACTACGTGAAAAAATCATAATCATTCGTTTTATTAGTTAAATGATTGAGATTAATCCAGATTTTTGGACTTTATTTTCTAAAATTCGTGGGGGCATACTTGTAATTAAAAAGAAACTTGTGTATTTTTTCTAATAAGGAGGTACTTATCAAAGTAAGTGTATTTTTAATGAGTGATAAATACACTTACTTTGATCTTGAAGGATAATTTATATGTTATATTTTTTAGCTTTATATATGATCTTTTGTTTTATTTGATTTAAAATGCAGTTCTGATTGAACTTGTGGTTGTTTTGATGAACCCTATGTTACTTGTATCCATACCTAAGTTAATGATTTTTTTTAAATGTAGTTTAGATCATGTTTTTTTGTTATTTAAATTTATATTTGTTAACCTTGTTCATCTTTCTATGCTACTTAGTGGATCATATAGTATAAGTTATTGATTGTGAATTTTTGAAATTCTTATCTTTAGTTTACTTTATTTATATAATTTTTTTTTCTTATTGGATCATATGTATAAGTTACTAATTCTCTATCATATGAAAATGTTGACCCAAGTTTACTTTCATTTACATATGGTTATTATTAAATCAAATGTATAAGCTAGTGACTAATCATCATATGCAATTGTTATCTCCAACTGATAGGTAAACTGCCACGCCTTCTTATTAGACTACTAGAAAGGTTACTTTTAGATTAAAAGATGCAAGTATGTTAGGAAGTTGCTAAGATTTTTCTTTTAATTAATGAAGATGGAAGACGTGAGTTGGATTGGTAGAAAAACAAAACTAACATCTTTGACTATGGTTTGCATATGGAAGTTTACTCTAGTGATTTATGTGATGTTGAATAGTTTTTTGTTATTTTTATATTCTTACTATTAGTTTGTGACATCGTTTTGAAATAATGTTACATGTATATGTATGGTTTGTTGTTAGTTGTATGTTATGCATGATTGGTGTGGTGTGGTTAAAAAAAAGTTACTTGAATATGTTTTTTAGCTGTTAAAGAATTGGTTTTAAACAAATCCTTAGTTTTTAATAATTGCATGTTATGCATAAAAAATTTATTACTTTTAGGTTTATAATAGGTGTTCTTGATAGTGTGTTAATATACATTGTTTTGTTTCTTTGGAATTTTGATAAGTCTCAGAATTACTCATTTTATTACAAACTAGCAAAGTATCACCGATTTGCGGGGGTTGGATTTGTATTCGACTGTTTGCAAACGGAGCTATCATATCTCATTTAAGTGAAAGTTACAATTCCTTAATAACAAAAAATCTGTAATTGCAATTACAATGATACAATATAAAGAAATAGAAGTAAGATGATATAAGTTAATACACAAACAAATGAAAATACATTCTTATTTTCAGCCAAGTAAACATGACAATGGAATGGAATGGTTCATTCCATTCCACTGTTCATTGTAGCTTTTATAGTTAAATGATCAAGTTGTGGAGTTGTAAATGCCTTAAACCCTACTCTAGAAAACATAGGCTTTGGAATATGATTGACACTTCAAGCTGCAAACAGAGTTCAATACAAAAAATATGTCATTTTGCCAAAAAGAGATGGTCCTAGCACATACATTGAGCATATAGATACATGTTGATTGAAGGTCATAACTTGTAAAGGATGAACATTAATAATAATTATAAGTAAACTAAAATTGAGCTTTTGATACTATATAATAAAAATTGATGGAGTTCTTAACATTATTTTTTCAGGCTTAATATGGCCCAAGAATAGGTATTCCACCCTACTTCAATTCAACTCTTACATCTGGTCATGCACCTCCACTATACATGTGGAGCACGTTACATGCATTCATTCCACTTTAATTCTTTTAATATGTTGAGACTAAAATAATGAGTGATTATATGGTTCACCTTTTTTTGACATGTGGTTCATAATATATGATGTCACCTTAGGTAGTTGTGGTATGTGCAAAACGACACAAAATTCAACTTTTAGAATTTAATACAATTTGACAATGTTCCCTTCATTTATTATCCTTTTCATTGTTGTATTTTTTTTACACAATCGAGGAAAAGTTGCAACAATTCAAAGCCTGACATTGACATAGATAAGACATGAAAACAATTAAATATAACACTAATATAACTGATATACTTGTTCATGCCAAAAATATCTAATTTGCAGTATATCTTCATTTCCCCATTTGATTTTTAAGGCCTCGTAATCTCCATATGTGGTTAAAGCTTCCGTTTTTATCAAATGACTATTAAGAATTTGTATAATAGTTTTCAGAATACAGCATGTAATCAGGGTAAATCAACTGTTACTACCAAACTTATAAATAGTGCGATTTTTTTGAGCATGTTTAATTTTTTGCTTTTTCTTCAGCAATAATAACATTCAGATCAAAATATATGGATAAAAAAATTTGATTGTGTATACCCAAATGCTAGTAGTTCAAAAAACTCTGAATCTATTTGAAAAAGTTAAAACTTGTATCAGCAACAAACAAACAACATATAGCATTGACACTAAATTAAAAATAAAGTTCTTTCCACTTCGATAGTTTCAGAGTTTGAGGATACTTATTGGTAGTGAAAAGAAAGTATATTGTGAAGGATTATGAAGAAATGGCAATTTGTTGACAGTAAGATGACCATGTGAAAAAAATCACAAAAACACCCCAAAATTATATACAAATGTGTTGCAGGGGTTACATCTCTCCAGATACACGTAGCGGATTTAGTATAATATTTCATTTTTTATTAGGTTGTTCATTTTTGTTATTGATTCAGTGGCACACTAACATATGACCATGGCAAGAAAAAATATACACCCAAAAGTTGACTAACATGGATACAAACAAACGGAACTGGGAACACTAGGCCTCTCCTCTATAATTGGATGAGTGAAAGAATATCAAAGGCTTCATTCAATGTAAGAATACCTCCTAGTAGAACAATCATATATGTCTTCTTCCATTTGCTACTTCTACCCACTTCGCCTACCAACTCATGCTTTGTTGCTGAAAAAAACTTGCATCACTCATCAATCAATCAATGCATTCAGTATAATTTGATTCTATTGTTATCCATTCCCTTGTGTTCGGTTGTAACAAAAACCTAATCTTTAAAAAAGCAAAAATCTTAAAAAAACAAACATAAAAAGGAAAATGTAAAAATACTAAAATACTAAAAAGAGCATGTACAGATACGAACTTGTAAAAAAGTTACATAGAACTTATTTAACTAAAAACAAATTGGTGAAACCGAATTCGTCAAAAATAAAAATGTAAAAATAAATATAAAAGAAGTTATAAAATAAAAATTTCTTAAATACCTAATTTTTAAACTTAAAAAAAACATGTGGGTATATGCAAATCCCTCATATGTTCCTGGCATTATATGTTCGTTGCATTGGTCCAAAGTATCAACTATTCTGGTGAATTTTATTTAGGGATCCAAACCAATTTCATTATTTTTTTATAAATGATCAACTATTAGTTACATATCAACTAAAATCCTAGATGTAGAAAGCATAGTGTCATTACATTAGTATGTTCACCAAAAAGATCAAACTATTTTTTCTAGAACTAGTAGGTATATGAAACTCAATTAGAGCAAGATGGTGAAAATAGATTATCAATTTAAAAGTTGAATGTTGAATGAAATATCAAATATTACGACCTTAAAGAGATTTTATGGTATACCAATGAAACAAACTTACCAACATCACTTTGTTATTTCCTTGTTTTACCGGAATCACTCTTTCTAAACATGTCAACATGGTAAATGCATTAAATTTGCCATGTTTATTTGAAAACAATTATATGAACAATTATAGAAATCGACATAGATAACACCCTTGAAATATCCATTAAGGCAGTACAACAAATATTTAAAGTGCAGTAACAATGTTAAAACTTACATAGTAGCTTCTTTAAGCATCCTTCCATTGGGATTTCACCCCTAAAGCTATTGAAACTTAAGTATTTGTAAGAGCACAAGTAATTAGTTATTTGATTAATGACTTGTTTATATATTATCAGTAAATGTTAAATAAAATAGTGCAAATATTCATAGATGTATCATTCTCTTTGGTTCATAAGAAAAAGAAAAAGTATGTCACCTTTGACTTACAACAGAAAGGATGCTAAATGGATATCTGAAAAGACCAATAAGTTGTTTAACATTTTGTAGTATTGATTCTTCCTTTCAAATAATGGACCTGCCCAACAACATCAACTCAAAATCAATCAAAATTCATAAAATTTGACCAAAATTTGTAAAAAAGAAAACCAAACATCAGTACATAAAGAAGAAGAAGACGAAAAAGAAAGACCTTCTTTGATCTTTTGCAGGGCTTCATAAAGTGGCTTCAAACCTTCGTTCTTTTATTTCTGCAAACAAAGTATTAATTCAACATATGTTAGTTGATTAATCAAACCCCATTTCACATATAAGTAGAAAACCAAATGAAAAACTGATGAATACTATTAGATGAAGAATTGTACGCGATGAAAAACAAATTACACCTTGCATTCCTAAATCGAAGAGTAAAAGTAAAAATCAAGATCAAATAGACGATGTTAGAGAAGAAAGCATACAGAACCGTGGAAAGCCCTAAAACAGAAACCATTTTCAACCTTAGTCGCTGTCGAGAACAACCATTAAAAGTATCAATGGTGGGAGAGAGCTCCGATCTTGAAGAAAACAAGGACAGTTATCGGTGGAGGAGGTGGGTGTTATCTGTTAGTCGGATGGGTTTAAGGGAAAGCGGTGGATCGGAAAGGATTGGAAACGAAGATGTATGTGTAATGCACCGACTAGCCTACACGTGTGGGGTGTTGTTAAACACACCCGATTTTAAAATAAAAAACCACTTTAAAAAGTCAATACTACCTTGGGTTAAATAACCATAATTGATAGGACTTGAGTTAATAATACATATTAACGTCACTGTCACATTTTTATTTACGATTTAGGAATGTTATTCGGTGGAAACTATCATTTTATTAAAATATTAAATAAATTTTACATCTGTACCCCTTTCAGTTAAAAGATATTTTTAATTTATATCATTTTCTATTCTGAAAAATAACTTTCAACAATATATATATATATATATATATATATATATATATATATATATATATATATATATATATATTACATTTCTTTGTTGTGATGGTACTCAGCGACTATATATATATATATATATATATATATATATATATATATTAATTTTTTTCTCGTGTTCTCATATAATTGTTCTAATTTAAATCTAACTTTCTCTCTCTCTCATTTGAATCTAACTTCATAATCCCATATTTTAGGAAAATTTTTCTTTTATTTTATGATGTTGATGTAAAGGCCAAACGTCTAACACACAGTTGAACGTGCTGTTGGATGAGAAATATTGTATAATGCTCGACTTAATGCATATATTCCACCGAATGCACCACGTAATAATTGTAATATTCATTTGGTTGATATCCCTGATAACTAATAAAATTAAAATATGACAGTGTTTGACAAAACGGTAGGAAATGAAAATAATAATTTTATTTATTATAGTTGTGAAAAAAATATCATATTTTGTTTTTTATTGTTCGTTTAATTGTTCATGATCGTTATTTTTTATTGTTCGAAACGTAAACAAACTCGAATTTAAACCGAAAAGTTTATTAAAAAACCATTTAATTAAAAAAAATAACGAAAGAAAATGTTAACCACCTTGAATTATACCGACAAATATATAAAAATAAACACGTATAAATAGTTTTTTATTAGGTTAACGAATGAAAATTTTGTTATATATATATATATATATATATATATATATATATATATATATATATATATATATATATATATATAATTTGAAAAAATAAAAAAATTTATATGAAATCTATACAAACTCTCTATTAAAATAAAGAACAAATAAAATTGTTATATAATAATAATAATAATTATTATTAATTGTTAAAAGAAAATAAAAAAGAAAAAGAAAGAATAAGTTAATGTTTTGATATGAAACAAGGACTAAAAGTGTAATATTTATAAACTATTAAGGGAACAAAACTGAAAATCAAACCAAAACACAAATACCATTTCTGTATTTTACTCAAAACAAAAACATTCAAAAAGTCGTCACCGGTAATTATTCATATACACTATCATTACATTTTAAATATTTTTTTAATTAAATTTACTATTAATGGTTTTAAACAGGCTGGTTTTGACTTTTTTTTTTTTCGGGTGTATTTAAAATCCCCCACATGTGGGGATACATGACCGTGAAACCGGATCTGTCCCTAAGGGAACACACAATTTATATATATATATATATATATATATATATATATATATATATATATATATATATATATATATATAAAGGAATGTTGTATCATATATTATTCGATCATAAAACTTTATGATGCAAAAAATGGATCATAATAAATTTTGAATCAAAAAATTTTAGATCATGTTTCTTGTATAAAAATGTTTTGAATAGTATAAATATAAATCATAAAAATTTCCATCTTTTTATTTTTGATCAAAAACGTTTACCATCACATGACTATTAATTTTAATTATGTTTTTTTTGGATCATACTATTTTGAATCAAATTTTATAAATACTTCGATGACTACTCATTTTTAATTATAACATTATTTTAATTAAATACTTTAAAAGATATAAAGATACATACTTTTATATCTTGTATTTTGGATCACAAACAACCCTTTTGTTTGTATCGTTACTTTTGGATTACAAATTAAGATCATAAATTTCAATTATTAATAAGAACTAATTATAAAAATTTAAGATTCTTATTGTATTTTTGACCATAGACCTTGTGTATCTGTTACACCTCCGAAACCAGACGGCGGAAACGTCCGAGGGCTCGCGTGACTTAAATTGAATATCATCACAATGAATATACATGAATCACAACATAAACATCATCATGCATCAATACATTACAACTGATATTGTTCACATCCAGTACATTGTTTTAAATATTACACATCCATAACATAAATTGTTTGAGAGTTTTCAAAACATAACATCCTAATATACTTGATATTACCCTTCAGCTTACCTGTTACCTGAGAATACAAGTTATTTTGAAAAACGGTCAACATATGAAATGTTGGTGAGTTCATAAGTAGGGTTGTGATAAAAATGATTTGTGTAGTTTGTAAAACCCAGAAAATCCGATATTTTCTGAAAAGACAATTGTTTACCAAAGTGTGAAGATCCATAAGTTGATGCATGGATGATTTCAAAACGTGTATAAAAGGAAGTTTTGTATTATAGTTATAGAAAAATACAAGCGAGTGGTGTTGATTTCCTCGAAAAACCTGATGTTTTCCGATAACATAAAATATAATTGTTTTTCAAATTGCTATACCGCCACAACGAATGATTTTGATTACTCTTCCTTGATTACTCGGGTGGTATTGGATTTAATTAATTATGTGAGTCGTTATAACCATGCATAATAATGACTAGTTCGTCTGTCTTGGCAACCTAACGTACGCCGGGATTGATCTTAAGATTTTGTCACCCTAGACTGGCCGAGTCTAACTGTAGCGAACAGCTGAGGTGTGGGGGAGTCACCCCCGTATAGATCTATACACAAACTCTCGCTCTCCTTCCAGGAGACTTTGATTATAACTACAGACTACAAACGACCCTTAGAGGTGTCGCCCGTTATTACTCACTTAATCCAAACAAAATTGATTACTGTTGATTAACGACCTGGATTTGTTTACTTTGATTTCAAATAAGCCTAACAGACACGGAGAAGAGGAATACAAGGTCCTGCTAATTACGCGTGTTATTTAAGGCTGTTGGTTATACGAAGGACACATTGGCCCATTTCATATTTGATTAAATTTGGACCTTACTAGCAATGCTAATGGGCCACCAAGGCCCAATAGCATATATATGCCATTGAGGGTCCCTTAAACTTGTAATTGGGTCACAAGAGGCCCAATAGACATGCGTTATTATTGTCGAACCCAAAAGTCACGTTAATGGGTCACGAAGGCCCATTAAGCATGATTAAGATCTTTCAAGTCCAACTATTTGAATATTTACTTGTTTTAGGTATAATATAATGGTCGGAAGTTTGATTGAAAAATTGTTAAAATCTCAACGGCACGAAACTTGTCGGTTGTTTATAACGATATTTGAAAATATATGTATATTTTTCATTCTATTTTCATAAGTTGTAATGTGGTATTCTTTTTAACCCAAATATCTTAAAACCAAAATAATTGACTCAAAATATTGATTTGACCCATTCAACCCTTTCTTTAATAAAAATGACAATTTTAGTCCCTTACATAAAGAAAAGACATTTTAGGCCCTTAACTCATTTTCTTGACATTTTTAACCCATAGACTTGTTTAAATAAAGGTTTTTAGCTCAAAATTTACTCTTTGACAGTTTCAGCCCTTCCAGCAAAGAGTTTTTCGGTTAAAGTCCAACTTTTTCGCAACTTTTACAATTTTGGCCCAACTTCCAAAAACTTTACATTTTTGATCCTTTTTGGAAAAGAAAAGTATTTTAACCCTTGAAATAGTTTTGTTTACTCCTTTTTCCCCCTGTTTTGAGAATTGTACCATTTCAGTCCCTTGAAAATCATAATTTCGCAATTTTTGGGCCTATGGGCCGAAAAGCCCAAAAATTAGCCCATTAACCTACAAATTACCTTTATAGTCCTTTAAAGAGTATAATATTCATCAAAACATTTACTTTTACTGTATTGACTCTTTTGGTCCTTAAAAAAATCGTGAATGACAATTTTAAACCCAACTTTTGTTTATTTGACAATTATAGCCCAAAAAAATTAGGTTTTATGTTGCAATATGTTTATTACAATCTTAGAGGGTAATTTTCTTGACTTGTTTAGTGTAGTATATCTTAGATTATGTTTTTTTTCCTTCTTGTGCCATGGATCTCGAAATTTCTTCCCTTTTTGTTACATATTTACCACATGAACACATAAAATTACACATACATGCATGAAATCACACATAACATACACATACACATAGATCTACACATTTTACTTGTATTCTCCCCCATAAAACTTGTAAAAACCAAAAATAGAGGGGTATGAACTCACCTTTTTTTAGTTGATCACGGTTTTGAAGAAGAAATGGAAGAAAGTGATGTGATTTTTGGCCTAGCAAGCTCCTTGGAAGATCTTTGGCTTAGATGTGTTCTAAGAAGCATGATCATGTATTTGAATAGATCAAGAGGAGATTTTTGATGAAATGAAGTAATTAGATCATGGATTTAAGCATCAACTTACCTAGGATGATGACTCTTATGGAAATCCTACTTGAAGTGCCCAAGATCTTCGAAAATTTTTGATGAAGAAGAAGAGATTATGATGGTGTTCTTGAGAGAAAATCTAAGTGGTTTGTGTGTGTGTTGTTCCTCCTTTGGCCGAGAATTAAGAAGAAGAAAGGAGAAGAGAGAGAGATGAAAGGATGGTTGCATGGAGGTATGTGATGTTGCTTGGAAGTCCATGGTGTAATAAGGAGGTGGCTAACCCTCCTTATTTCATGAATTTCTCCTTTTTCCTTTTTTTTATTGTTTACTTCTTGGGCCGAGAAAGAGAGAAGAGAGAAGAGGTCTTTTGGGCCATTTTGTGTTTAAGTTCATATTATGGGCCATTTAGATGATTTTCGGCCCATTGGCCCTTTTTGAGTAATTCACGGCCCAATATTCTTCAAGTATGAGTCTTATGGCCCATTAGGGCTATTTAGATTTGTTATGGCCCAATAAGGCCCATTGAATATAACCTAATTCATTTTAGGCTTATAAGGCCCAAAATATTAAGTTTCATGCAAATGGGTCCAATTAGGGCCCATTTAAGAGTTCTAAGCCCAAAAAGTCAAATTGGAAGCTTATTGGTCCATTAGGCCCAATAAGAAAATCCTAGTCCAAAATAGACTTAAACCGGGATTTTTAGGGTTTCCAACCTTTTGTTGACTATTTGGATGTTTGTATAGAGTATTTGATGGAATTTGTGGTCATTGAACAAGCACCATACATGTTTTCAAGTTTTAGCTACAATGTTATCTTTGTTAAGTGTTTACAACATATCAGAAATTCCTAGTTGTGACAGTATCATACCTCTTTTATCATAAAATTTGCATCTCTATTTATGTATCATATGTTTTCTACTTATAATTACATATTTAAAAATAAAAAAATCCTAACTGTTATATCTTGTATTCTTGGATCCTAGGCACCTTTTTTTGTCATAACGTTTGGATTATCAGTTTAGGAGTTCATCAACAACCTTGGAAAAGGATGGGGAAACGTTAAGTCATGTCTTCAGAGTAATGGATCTATGAAGAAACTGAAGCTCTATCAGTTGTTTGGTGAATTGCAAGGTCATGAATCCAACGTTGCTTAAACGTTGAGAGACCTATCAAGAGGTCCTCTCGCTTTAGTAAATTCTGTCAATCCACTGATTCCGAACCCATCTATTTCGGATCCTTTTGGAGTCATCCCACCTTTTCCACATGTTCAACTTACTCAACCCACTCAAGCAGTTTCACCTATTTCTCCGATTCCGAACTATCAGTATGATGTAGAACTTGATCCTGAAGCTGGTGATTCTGAACTTCGTTTCCAACAAGAGTTTTCACTTCTATCTATGAAGTACAGACGTCCTTGGAATCCAAATAAAAAACCACATCATATTTGATTTCAAGCTCCTCACTATAGCAATCCTCAACCTTACCCCAAACCCAATGAAAATCCACCTGTATATCAACGCAACATTCTCGGAACCTCAGGGAGTTCCGAAATCAGTCAAACCCAAGATTGTGTGTCACAAATATGGTCTCGGAAACCACTTTGCAAAGGACTGTTTGGTTGATATTCCTCAAAAACCAAAAATGAAAGATTCTACCTACAACACAAGAACTTGATGAAAGTGAAAACGATTTTGTTACCACTGTTTCAAGGAATGTTGATGGGCATTGGTCGTCCGAAGACGAGGGTGAATAAAAATATGCAAGGAATTTGTGTCTATTGGCTAGACAATCGGTTGAATGTGATGAAGTTATTGGTCTTCTGGTTATAAAGATAACGATGACGATGCTGAGCCAAACTACTGCTACATGGCAACAAATGATCCACCTGGCCGAAGCATCATCCAACAGGTAAAATTCATGATCACTGATAATATTTTTGATTTGACTATTTGTGAACCTTATCTAATTAAAATTCAATAAGATATGATGGTTATTCATAGAGTCTATGAGTCTACCATAGAAGTTAGTGAAAAGTTGGATAGTGAGTTGACTCGTCTTAGATTATGTTTTGAAGACTGCAAGCTTAAGATTGAATCAATAGAGAGGGGAGTTGTAATGGAAAAAGATGAATGTATTATTTTGAAAGACAAATGTGAAATTACTTTTAGTGAAAGAAACATCTTAGTTACTGATAATCAACGTCTTAATGCCAAAATTGATGATTTGCATAACTCTATTGATGTTCTTGAAGCTAACAAACGGATGACACATAATTTTCGTCACCCATGGTCCAAATAACCAGGTCTCGGAAGCGAGTTTCTGAAACCCCTTGCTCGTACCTTGAAGGAACTTCAAAACCTAATGTTTATGGGAGACATTCTGAACCATACTTATTCGGATACTCCTGTCTCACCATTGTCGTCCCTTCATGAGACTTCAGACAAATATTAATCTCTGATTCCCGAGTTCAAACCTATCACAGTTAAATGTCATGATTCCACGCCTGTGATATCCCTGGACCTGAATTAGTCTTCGGAATCCTTATCTAACACAGACTGTACCAGAGTTTATTTTTCGAACTTTGGCCCTCCGAACAGTTGTGTTATTAATGAAATCATTCCTGATACAAATGGACATGACTCGGACCAATCAAATTCATTTTGGGTGTGTCTTGATAGTTATGTAGAACTTAAGAGTGATGATGACATATCATATAACTCATGTGTCTCCAATTCCAAGGTGGTCTCAAAATCGACTCTAGTGCCAATTAAGCATCGTTTCAACAATCCATCGATTGGAAAAACTTCCAAGTCATCATCTGACTGTCGGAAGAAACCTTGGCTAAATAAGAAAGACATTGTTCATCCAAAGACCAAAGCTAGAAAAGCTCTTGAAAAAGAAACTAGGTCTAGGCAATGTTCTAGGTTTCTTGAGAAATCCATAAAAAGGTGTCTCAAACAGTTAGTCTAGGTACTAGGAACCACAATACTCTCATGCCTGTTAGGATCCTTAAGAGGCCATCTAATCCTGTTAGCTCAGATGTTCGGAACATATATGTCACTTGTGATAAGAATGTAATTGTTGAGACCTCATTTACGAAAACCAGCTCTCATTGGACAATTTATTCCTCTATGTTTATTGCCACCTCGGATGGCACACTTATTAAACCTAAACAACTTCCAAAACCAAATGTTCCTTCGAACGCAACAAACAAAGGGAAAGATGCTCATAACACTGTTGCTCGGAAACCTTCTGAAGGTTTGACACAAAAGTTTGAATGGAAAGTGAAAAAGTCTAAAAATGCAACTGAAACACCTGTGAAAATGGTTCCTCCAACAACATCTCGAAAAATTATCCCTCTGAGGAAAGCATTTCCCAAACAACCAATGGTTGAATATAACTTTTGGATAAATGAAAAGACCTTGACATTTTGCATCTTTCCAAAATATTATCGGAAAAAGCCTTCCGAGATACCAACTGCTCAAAAATCACAAACCAAGTCCAAAGCCCATGCCAAAGTCCCTAAATGTAATTCGGTGCCTAAAAACTCCAAAAGTCAATGCTTTTGCAGACATTCTGTGCTTCGGAACAAGATACAATGTGGTACATTGGTAGTGCTTGGTCCATGCACATGACTGAGCAGAAAGATTTTCTGCGTGATCTGGAGCTCGCTCCTAATGTTGGTTATGTTACTTATGGCAACAATTCGAATTCTAAAATTCGAGGTTATGGCGTCTTGACCAATGGAAATTTTTCTGTCTCTAATGTGGCATATGTTGATGATCTCAAGCACAATCTGATTAGTGTAGGTCAACTCACTGATGCTAACCGGAGAGTTGAATTCTGCAAAAAGCATAACTACGTTATGACAGAAGACTGGAAAGAATGTCTTATCAAATTAGATCGCATAAAAAATATGTATCCTTTAGACATCAATATGATCATCGGAAAGCCTCAACTTTGTATTCTTTCAAAGGTCGTTCCTGACGTAAGTTGGCTATGGCATCGGAGGCTCGCTCATCTCAATTTGCGATACATGAATGGTCTGGTTTCTGGTGAAATGGTTCGAGGTCCGCCACTCCTCAAATTTGATAACAATCATCCATGTGTTGCGTGTGAGTGTGGGAAGCAATCAAAGAAAGGTTATCCTGTGATCATTGAAAATTCCATTTCAGAACCACGGGAACTTCTTCATATCGATCTCTATGGACCATCTACAGTAGAAAGTTTACATCACAAAAAGTATATTCTTGTGATTTTTGATGACTACACAAGGCTTACTTGGGGTTTCTTCCTTATGCTTTAGTCTGAAAGAGCCTCTGAACTCATAAATTTCATCAAAGGAATTGAAATGCTTGTCAACCTTCCTATTCGAAGAATCCAAAGTGACAATGGATCCGAGTTTACAAATGCCACCACAGAGAAATTTCTCCTCGACCAAGGCATTGATCACATTTTCTCTGCTCCCTACACTCGTCAACAAAATGGTGTGGTTAAAAGAACAAAATCGAACCATTGTTTAAGTCGCTCGATCGATGTTGAACTTCACAAACCTTCCTCGCTATCTTTAGGTCGAAGCCATCTCTAATGCTTGCTTCACTCAAAATCGAAGCATCATCAATCGTCATCTCAACATGACCACATATGAAGCAATGAATGGTTAAAAGCCGAGTATCTCTTTCTTACATGTTTTTGGATGAAGATGCTTTATCAAAAACAACCATGATCAACTCACCAAGTTTCAACCAAAATCCGATGAAGGCATCTTTTTGGGATACTCAGCTATGTCTAAAGCTTACAAAGTTCTGATTTGTAGAACTTATGTAATTAAAGAAGGTTTTGATATCACTTTTGATGATAATTTTATTCGGAGCTAAGATCCTACTCATGTTACAACACACATTATGTAGTCTGATTCTCCACCTCTACTGACGCTCCAATTTCTCAAAATGTCTTTGGTCCGAACCAAACCTTTCCTCCATTTGATTTCGATCCATTTCAACCTTCTCAGGTTGAAGGGGAGAATATTCATCCAACCCTCAAATCAAATATTGAAGAATTTCAAGATGTAACAGATCAATCCGCTGAATTTAATCCCATTCCGAACAACAATGAAGACGATGCCAACTTCTTTGACTTTTCGAACGATGATGACGTTGACACATGTGGTTCAGAAGTTCAGGGGGAGCATCATCCTCAAATTTAAACTGTTCAGGGGAGCAACATAACTTCATTGTTGATATCAGATCATCCGCTGCACAAGAACTTCCGAGATTGCATATCTGGACAAAGGATCATCCTCCGAATCAAGTTATTGGAAATCGTAACGCTGGAGTTCAAATTCGCTCTGCTGCCAGCATTCAAATACGTGTCACTTCTCAACATTCATATCAATGGGGGAACCCAAATCCATCAAAGAAGTCGTAGAACATTCTGATTGGATTACAGCCATGCAAGAAGAGCTAGCAAAATTTGACAAAAATAAAGTGTGGAATCTTGTCCCTCCTCAGTATCACCCTATTGTTGGTACAAGATGGGTCTTATAAAAACAAACTTGACGACATCGGAGTCATTATTAGAAACAAAGACATATTGGTAGCCAAAGGATTTACTCAGATCGAAGGACTCGACTATGACGAGACCTTTACCCCTGTAGCTCATCTTGAAGCTATCCGAATCTTTATCGCTTATGCTACTCACAAAGGCTTCAAAGTTTACCAAATGCATGTCAAGAGTGCCTTTCTCAATGGTGAACTTGACTCTGAAGTGTATCCTAAACAACTTCCTTGGTTTGTAAATCTTTTTTATCCGAACTACTATTACAAACTTCAAAAAGCTGTTTATGGCCTCACGCAAGCTCCACACGCCTGGTACGAGACACTCACTGATTTTCTGAAGTGTTCCGGTTTTCAAAGAGGAATTATTGATCCTACATTATTCCGAAGATCGAATGGAAACCATCTCATGTTAGTTCAAATATATGTCAACGACATCATTTTTGGATCAATGGATCCAACGATGGTGGCTGATTTTGCAAAGCTAACGGTTAGTCGATTCCAGATGAGTATGAATCGTGAATTGAGATTCTTCCTCGGACTGCAAGTTAAACAGACCAGTAGAGGAATCTTCATTCATCAAGATAAATACATTTCCGAACTTCTAAATAAATATTTTATGGACACCTGTGCCTCTGCAAAGGTTGCAATGGGTTTCGGACACAAGATCTTTTTGGACCCATCAGGTGTTGCTTTTGATCAGAAGAAGTATAGAGTAATGATTGGATCGCTACTATACCTCACTGCAATTTGTCTGGACATCATGTTCTCTACATGTCGTTTTGCTAGATTCTAGGTTAATCCTAAGATGTCTCATCTTCTGGCGGTCAAAAAAATCTTCCGATATCTCAAAGGAACTAAACACCTCGGAATTTGGTACCCTGCAAATGAAAGTTTTCTTCTTCAAGCCTACTCCGACTCAAACTATGGAGGAGTTCAACTTGATAGGAAAAGCACTTCTGGTGGTTGTCAATTTTTGGGTAGAAGATTCGTTAGCTAGTCATCCAAGAAACATAACTATATTGCTCTTTCAACAGCTGGAGTGGAATACATTACTGCTGCAATCTGTACCTCGCAAGTTCTATGGATGAAATCTCAGCTTTTGGACTATGGTTATCGATTTTAATAGATTCATATCTATTGTGACTCTCAAAGTGCAATTGCAATCTCTCATAATCCAATTCAACACTCTATGACCAAGCACATTGATATTCAGTACCATTTTATTAAAGATCATGTACTAAAAGGTAACATGGAGCTCATTTTTGTTCCATCCGATGATGAAATTGTTGATGTCTTTACTAAGGCATTACACGAAACCAAATTTAATGGGTTTCTGAACAAAATGGGAATGATGGTGCATGATCCTCAATTCTTCCAAGAAGTTTGCACTCTCTAATGGAAACATTATAAAATTCAATAATTCCGAACTAAAACATTTTCTCCTCGGAATTGTTTCTTTTCCGAAAATAAAGGATCATTATATGTGTTTTTGTCTAACCTTTCCTCTAGTCTTATGTTTTAATCCATCCTCATCATGTGAAGCTTAGTTCGATATAATTACATCGGAAATCCTGAAATATTTTTATCTCGGAATATATCTCCTCGGAATGATCTCTCTGAAGTACTCCTCAGAATTCAAATCCGAAATGTAACGTGATTTCTCCACTTATCAACTTCCGAGCTATGTTACTTCAGCTCTTGGAACTTCAACCTTGTCTCAAAACTTGTCCTCTAAGATCTTCATGCATTTTTACCTATGATATTCAGTCTGAGATTGTGCCATCTCGAACTCTATATCATGTACCAATGATGTGTTAAAATTCTTTCAGAAGTATCTTATGACATTCCATCTCGAAATCTGATTGTTCCAAGATTCTCATCATTAAATGAATTTTAAGGTTATCATTAAAGTTTTTATTCTGAAACATTTTTCTTGGATATATTAACGATAACTTTCTTTATGATTATCCTTTTAATTCTTAATAACCACGCGTTGGCCCACGTTCCAATAAAGTACCGAGTGTTTTCTGAACTTAATCGATGGTTAGCCTTTTTGAACAAACAAATGTGCCATCTCTTATTCTCGACTGTCACTTAGGAAGCTATTTCGGGATATGCATTAAATGCAACCCGTTTCGATTTTTCGGGTGTCACCATTTCATTCTTCGACCCATCCCGGAACATCCAACGTATAAAAGGATTTTGAATCCTAATTGTACCCACTTTTCACTTTGGCTATCGTCTTCTTAGAGCTTTTCCTATGTACTCTGTTTCTCAAAGATTTTCAAAACATCTGCAATGATGTCCACTCCTTCTGAATCTGCTCCCATAATCTCCAAACCTGCAACCAAGAAGAAATCATCAAAGGGGTCTACATCTTCATCTTCCACTAAGTTCATTCTTAGAGATACAACCTAGTTGTTTTCTCTCGATCCCATGGATTATGATGAATCCGTACGCATCCTGATCGAGTTTATCTCCCGCCACTATATCGTTGTTCCTTTCACCAAAATCCCTAACCCTAATTTTCCTCTTCGACTTATTCACAAAGCTTTTGAAGGAGTGAAGATTGACAAATACGTTCTTGAAACGAAGATCACTGATGATAGAATTGTACCGGTTCACAAGGCAACCTTCCTAAAAGCCATAGGAATTACACAAAAACCCAAAGGTTTTCGTGTGCAGGTGATGTGGACTTTATATACCTATTTAGCTTTACATTTATAAACCTAAGTACTTAGCTAAATTATGCACTTATAGGCAGTGTACCTAGTCAGATTATAGAATAGCTTGGGTAAGTCGAGTGTCGATCATAGGGAACGGAATTTAATTAAAAAATAATTACTAAAAGCTAAACTAAGAAAAACAATTAAAAGTGGGGTTTTATCTGATTTTACAAGTTCATAAAAACTTAAACTAAAATACCTAACTAATTACTAAAGAGACGATTTAAAACCAAGAATAAAAGATACTCTCGTTTAGCTTCGAATCCCTCATTTTTCCTATGGTTGATTTCAAGACAATGGATTAATTTCGTTAGTTACCAAATAAAAGTTACTAGTCATCATGGTCAGACTAACTAGCATAAGTCAATTTAACAACTTTAACCCCAATGATCATGCAAGTTAAGGACACTAAATTGATTTTAAAGGTAATTTGGACCCTGAATGATAGAATTTACAAACTACTATTCTTTGTTCAAGTTTAATAATCGAGCAAATATTATGATCAAATACTGCTCTCTAACACAGTTAAGAAACTAATTTATCACCTAAACTAGGATATGGCCAATCCTATCTTGAGTAATTTAATGATCATAAAAAACTAGGTAAATCAATTTCATGCAATTAACTGCAGTTTAACTACACAAAACTTGAGACTAGGCACTAAATATAGAAACTTTAACAAGCTAGGTTTAGATTTATCAAACTATATTTAAAGCAAAAACGAACTTCATCAATCTATCAAATAAGAAATCAACATATTGTATTTAGGAGCTCATCTAATGTAAACGAAAACAAGGGTATTTAGCCCATAATCACAACTGACGAACACATAAAAAAAGGTAAACTAAGCTAAACATCATTAAACTAAGCAAACTGAATGCGTAGATGCGAATCCTTGCTCCAATCGACTTTCTAGCTTCAAAATCGACCCCAAAGGGTTCTTGGAAGGGTTTTTCTTCATAAATAGTCGCACACTTAAGGCCTCCTTCTTATGGAATCGACCTAATGTTCGAGATATATATAGGTACCAAAATATGGGCACCACATCATGGTCCTCGAGTTTATCCCGTATTCTCCAAGTCAGTGTTAGGAATCACGAAGATTCTATTTACCACGTTGTGGTGGTTGGAAATCAGACTTTTCTCCAAACACGAAAGTCATTTTGAATCGCATTAATCAGAGTTATGAGTCATGAGATATGGCCAAAATGCTGACGAGTGGTCAAGCTGTCCAACAACATTCTTTTTGTGTCTTCTTCTTGCCTAAGCTTGCATTTTACCTTCTTCCAGCTTCCATATTGCTTCCGAGAATGTCTATTACGCTACATAACATATATTAAACATAATAATCACCTTTTTTTCTATAGTAAGCATAAATATAGCTAAAAATATTAAGATATGATGTAAAATATATATGTAGATATGCATATATCAGCAGGAACAAATGTCTGAAGAGTTTCAGTCTTTTTTGACCCAAATCGGTTACAATGGCGAGTTCAAGGCAAAGGAATTCAAGAAATCATCCATTCCTGGCCTTTGGAATATCTTGATGCACCTGATTCTTCGAGGTTTATCCGGAAAACATGGTGGTACAAACACCATTAGCAAAGACTGGCTCTACATTGTGTGCAACAACAGCTCTACTCCGAGAGACATGAAGTCATTCCTCTCAATTTGGACATCGAAGAGGTATACTGCTCTTTCAAAGTTGTTAAGACTAATAGGTTACCGAATCAATCTGCCTTCGGACCTATTAGATGTCTACATGAACATATGATGTCCATAGTTCCATATAACTCACCACATCTTAAACATCATCTTGAGATCTCGGTTGTGTTCGACCCAACACAACTTGCCCCGATCTCAGATGAGAACCCCTCACATGAGAACAAATCCACCACCTCTGGAGGACGCATCAAATAGATTGCCAAACTTAAGGCATCTCCTTCTAAAGTATGAACATAAAAGAGAACCAAAGCTGGTGAATCCTCTCAACGAGATTCACAAATCTGCATTCGATCTAACTCTGGATCACAGCCTACCCCACTCGGCCGCTCTTTCGAAGTACCCTTTAGAGATTCAGAATCACTTGCACACACTCACGAAGAGTCTACTCATAATCTACCATCATCTTCTCAAAAAGATGGTGCATGTATTAACAAAGTCCCTTGAAGCCCTCTGGGACACACTCACGAGTCATTTCGGAAATCCCTCTCACTTCTTCACAAGCACAATCAGGGGCCCCTGACTCTGATTCCAAGCTTTCCGAAGCTGAAGTAGTCCCTCCTACTTCGAAAGCCACAACTGGTCTGATACCTGCTTCACGTAAAGGACGATTAGGTATATTTGACACCGATTGGTCAGATTTTGTTGACAGATCTCATACAAGACATTTGAAGCTGACCATAGAACAAGTTGAATATACGTTCATTTCTATGCATCAACGAGCTATCCGAAGTCGTCTTCCTTTCACCTTCCCATCAAATGAAGAAACAGATCAGGAGCATCAACCGTTCATCAACGCCTTGGAGAAGACTCCGAGTGTCGAGGTTCCCATTCTTGACATCACTGAAGATAATCATCCAACGTTTACAAGTTCATAAGTTCCTGAGCCAAATGATGAAGATGATCTTTCTGATGAGAAAATGTTTGAAGATGATAACACTTCATGTAACGCCTCGATTATCAGGTATTTATTTATGGTTATAAATTTTCATGATTTCAAGGTCTACTCGTCGAGTTGGGTGCCCTGACTCGTCGAGTAGCAGCGGGTTGGTCCACGTGTTTAAGTGACCTACTCGCTGAGTCCAGGAAGGGACTCGACGAGTAGGAGCTGGAGGATGAAACTCTAATTTTCGGGGTTTTTCACCCTATTTAAAGGATCATTTGCCTCCTTTATCCCCCTTACATCCTCTTGAGAGTCCAGCAAACCCTAATCCGTGTGTGTGCTCCATTTGTGTGTTTTAAGCTTTGGAAGAGGATTCTTGGTGAGAAGAACTTGGAGAATAAGTGTCTAGAAGCAAGGAACGTGTGGGGATCTATTATCTACCTCAGTTAGCTTCTTTTGGAAGGTATCAAGTCGTTATCTTGACCTCATTTCATTCTAGATCTCATTTGGTTAAAGATTAGGGCTTTTCTAGCATAATAAGAAGCTATTCTTGGGTATGAGCTAAGATCTGAAGTTGTAACTTCAGATCTGAACTCTCTTGGGTCTCTAAGTTCATAAAGCTTTCAGCTTTAGCAAGTGTGAACCTTTCCTCAAGTGTAAAACTCCATTTCAAGCTTGGTTTTGTCATTATAAGACCTTAGAGCCTTGCATGCACGTAAAGTTTGCAACTTTACGTGATAAACATGCCTTGGGAAGCTGTATCTGCAATATGGAACCTTAAGACGGCTTAATAAGCATCTGTATGGATTTGGACTGAAGGGACCCGATGAGTTGCATGGTCGACTCGGCGAGTCCGATGAAGATTGGCGTGGGCTCGGCGAGTCAGTAGAGTGACTCGGCGAGTCAGCTAGGGTTTTCCCGACCTTTGGACATGCATGAACTCGACGACTTGCAGGGAAACTCGACGAGTTGGCCAAGGAGTTTACGGCCGCAAACATTAGGAACTCGAAGAGTTACTCAAGTGACTCGACGAGTTGGCAAGTTATGCAAGGAACTCGGCGAGTGGCTGGTTGTACTCGACGTGTTGAGGTCAATATGGACTGTTGACCTTGACCGTTGACTTTGACTTTAACCAAAGGTTGAGTAATTGACTTCTAGGGCATTTTGGGAAGTTGGAAATTTATAAGTATGGATCATTGGTGGTTATAGATGTTGGAGTTTAGGGCAATGTTTCGGGAGCGCGATTTCGTGGTTCAGTTGGGCATTGCAAGGTGAGTTATCCTCACTATATCAATAGGGTCTAAGGCACCAATGACGGCCCTTATCGGATTTGTATCCGGGTTTATTGCATGATATGCTTTTATTGATTTACGTTCTGGTAGTTAGGATGGTGATATGCTTATCCTTAGTGACCTGGTTAGGTCGGTGTCCTGGTTATAGAAGGAGGCTATGTTAGTGACCGGTTAGGTCTGTATCTCGGTTATTGGGATGTTGCTATGATTAGTAATCTTTTAGATCAGTTTGACTGTTATATGATATGAGATAGCGTATGATATTTGTGCAGGATGTTGTAATTATTACTGATCTGTTAGATCAGTTTGACTGTTATATGACATGAGTTAGCGTATGATATTTATGTGCACATGTTTGTTTGGTTGGGGGTTGGGTTGAGGCGTTCCTGCTTTGTGCTGTAGGCCAACATACCCAGGATGGACCGGATAGACTGCAGGCCCAGGTGGGCACATACTCAGGCCGAAGGCCCAGCGAGCGGTCCGGATAGGCTGAAGGCCTTGAGAGGCGGTCCAGACGTGCCGAAGGCTCGGAGAGCGGTCCAGATAGACTGAAGGTCTGCGAGGCGGTCCAGTCAGGCTGAAGGCTCATTATGCATACTGTAGACTCAGGGAGTAGACTAGGTGGACTGAAGGCCCGGTGCGGGCGGACCAGTCACATTGTAGACTCGAGATGCATGGCTGTTCTGTTTACTTATATGTTACATGTTATGGTTATATCGGTATGTCATTGGTATTTTGGGGGTAACTCACTAAGCCTTCGAGCTTACAGTTTCAGTTTATTGTTTCAGGTTCAGCGGATGACCGCAGGAAGGCGAAGGCGTGACCGTACACTTCCTCGATTGATGATTTTGATTTCTGGGAACTCTGATGTTTAAACTATTTTGAAAACAAATTCTAATAACTGAATGGTTTTAAATGATTTAAAAAGTTTTAAATTGGCTGGAATTTTATGGATGTTACACTTCAGTTGGTGTTGTTCCGATCCCCACTGCTTTCAATCTTCTACGCCCTCCTCCTCAAAACCTCATTACCATTTGGTACTCTCCTCCTCCTCCTCCTCCGAGGAGTCAGAAAAAGAAGAAGAATAAAATATTGAAGGTAACTAGCACTCCTCTCCTCCTCCTGAAGATACCTTGAAAGGTAATCAAGATAACAAAGTTTAAGGTACGCCAGTTGATGATTCCAAGCCTTCAGAGCCAAATGATGATGATACTGAAGATGATAAAAAATCTAAAAGTTCCACCTCGGACACATGATCCTTCGATGAGAAGGTTGCAGATCCTTTTTCCCTGTTGGACCTTAGAGATAACATTGCCTCAGCCAACTCCAAAGTCGATAAACTTGATCTGAAAGTCGCAGGACTTGATACGAAACTTGATCAGAAAGCTAAAAATCTTGATTCCAAGCTCGAGCTTATCCTCAAATATCTTTCTGAGATCCAAGCTGCTACTCCCTCGGAACTTGACCGAGCCAATCAGCTCGACCAACTCATTTCCCTTCGTCTCAAGCGCACTATCGAAGAAGTTGAGCAAAAGTACAACGACAGTCTCGATCATCACATCTCAACCACCACCATCATGCTTAAAATCCATGATGATATGATTAATGCTACCACTGATCTCATCAAGCATACTCATCTTCGTTATGAGAAACAGATTCAACGAATTGAAAAGGAGATCTGTCAAAAAGATGCCATGAACATAATTATGCAAGAGGTGCTCATCAAGCTCATCCGTTCAACCTGGAAAATTGTCGATGTTCCGAACCACATATTCGATGAGATGCTTGTCATCCTTGATGAAACATTTTCCCACCTCAAAACTCAAGCTCCTACAGCCAAGGCATACGATGCTCTCACCAAGCAGCTCAATACAAGTTTTTAACGAGTTTTCGAACAATTGGAGGAAGTCAAATCGGAGTATGTACTTGCATCAGAGGTATGGTCGTCCCATGCAAGAGGGGGAGAAAGAGAAAGAAGAACAATTCAATGGAAACCCATCTCGAATTTTGTGCTCCGAGATGAATCAACCAATGATGAAATTTTGGAGGTCGACACTCGAACCTCTTGACATAGACGATGAAGACTTAGCTGAAAATGTGATTTTAGGACTTCAAGCCATCAGGGAACAACCTGTCAACGTCCTTTCGGAAGCAGAGAAGATGAAATGGTCCTCGGTTTCTTGGCCATCATCTTTAGTAGAAGTATTCAAACGGAGTCAAGACATGGCAAATCTGAAAACCAAGTTGAAAATTGATGCATTCCGAGCTACTCATTCCATGCTTCCTCTAATTCCTGCTCCGAGAATCACTCAAATTGATGAAGGTTCTCTCACCCGGAAACCTGATGAAATCCCTGAAGAGCCTCTGATTCCTTCTCCATCCGAACTATTCATAACGGAATCTGGTCATGAAATCATCTCCTCCACTTTTGACAAAGGTGACAAATTCAAACACAAAGGCAAAAAGATTGACACGAGTTCGGAAAATCCAATGAAGTCGTTTAAAAAGTCTGAGGGTTGGTCTCAAGAACAAATTGATCAAGCATTGGAAGAAAGCATTTAGATTCAAGTGCTTAAATACAACCCAAATCCGATGTTGGGCATTTCTCCTCTTTTCCGAGATGGAATCATTCATGACATACATTCCATGGCCCTCATGTATTTTGATCTTCCAACACAAGATTCTGATCAATTGGACTTGCCAATCTCTCCACATGGACGCTTCTACATCAACTTTGCACCTCTGCATCCAAATGATGATCCTTAAACTATCATCTGAACTGAGCGTGAGAGATTGAGCACCTTTTATTCTACCAATGAACGACCCCAAAAGGAAGTGTGGTCTCGGAAAAGAATCATCAAGATAGTTGGTCATGGTAGAAAAGTCCAGAGCAAGTTTGATCTTGATTGTCTCTTGTACAAATATTTCATTTCTCAGAACAAAGAATATACCATCGCAATCTCGGATGCTGACTTTCCTTCGATAAATCCTAATGACATTCCTGCCATTGCCGCTCACCTCGAAGATCGTCAATCAAATGATTCAAGCATAGGAGCCTACAACTCAGCTATCTATTTCCTGAAGGACTACATCATTGAATTTTGTCGATCAGATGTAGAGTTTACTCATCTTTTTGGAACATAAAAAATCTTTGCCAAAATCACTACCGAACTTCCTGAAGCTCAGATTTTAGTTGAAGGACCCATCGAAGAACCAGAACTTTGTTACATCTACCTCAAGAAGATGACCAATCAAAAGGAATTTTTCCGAGTGCTAGACAAACATCTTGTTCCCACCAAGATTTTCCAAAAGTTCATCGCCAATGCCGCCAAGAGTGATACTTCGGAACATGTGAAAAAGAAATTTATTGAGCATCTCAGATGGTACATTGAGGTTCGAAGCTGGATTCAAAGTGCTTATCTAAATGTGTTTGATGAAGCTAAGTGTTGAGTTAAAAGATTACTAAGATCACTTAGGGGGAGATTGTTGATACATAAAAACTGACTCCTTAGCAATCCGAAGTGAAGCCTATTCCGAGGTAGAAGAATTCTGAGATGATATCTATTCTGAAGAGAAGATCTGTCCGAGACACACTCTTTTGTTACTTGCTATATGAGTCTGTATAGTGCATTAATTATTCCTAGTACTAGTTTGTTTCTTAGTAGTTGTGTTATTGTACAATACATGAGACAAGATAAACATAAACGGCTCTGTCAGTCTGTTGATCTTCAGTTGTCTTTTAGTTCATGCACTTTTGCAAATTTGTCTTATTTGGCATTCCTTGTCTATTTAAGGAATTGTAACTCTAAGTGTTACATACACGAGTGCAACATTCTCTATCATATCAATACCAATAATCATTAAGTCATATCACTCTCTTCTTACATTCTTATTGTTCTTAAATTACCTTACATTGTTCATACTTATTAATCACTAGGTGTGAAACCAATGTATTACATGGGTTAATTTAAAAAAAAAGTTAAATATAAAAGTTAAAATATTTGAAAATTTTGAATTTATAAGAAAATAAAAAAACAATGATTTATTATAATGCAAATGTTTTTTATCTTTTAAATTTAAACAAATAATTTAAATAAAGAAAAGAAACTAATGAGCTTTAATTTTGAGAATTTTGAAATTAAAAGGTAAGTTTATTAGTGAAATTAATATCCATTTATTACTACATTTATTGCAATTATTACATTAAAATATTATGTGAAATTTAATAAAATAGAAAACTCATAAAATGACATGTGGAAAAAAAATAATTCAAAATAACCACAAAATGACATTTGACAAATTGAATGAGAGTGTGACAAGTGGCAAAAACAACCTTCATTTATTAGAGAGGATTATATATATTGAATACCTTATTGAATATCTCAATTCTGAGACAAGACTTGTTTACCAGACTTGACTGGATCTTTATTAGCTGCAGACATTGATCTTAAGTGAATTCAAGGTTTGAGTTTTCAAACCTTGTCCGCACAGATCGTTTCTTGCTTTCACACCTAGGAATACCAAGTCAAACAACGTGCATATACTTATTCAAGATGATCCCTGAAATATTGGACTTATTGTTGTTTAGTCTAGACTATAAATACACTTGTAGTTCACACACTACAGACACAATTAGCTTTACTACTACATTTGTATTCATATTACCATCACCATTTCTTTAATCTTACATTCAAATCAATGAAAACAACAAGGTCTATGATCATTATCACCTCCCAAGGTTTTATGCCGGAGATCCTATAAAAGATCAAGAGCTTTCCTTGTAACTCATTTGTCTCACTTTGATCATTATTCAATATCTACATTACCTCATACACCACAACCTCTCATGCAATTTGGTTGAATAATATTTGATCAATTTTTGACCAAAACAACATCCATATGCAAAATTATGATAACAATATAACATTGAACGCTTAATAAGATATGCGAAATTATGATAACAATATAACATTGAACGCTTAATAAGATATGCATATGCAGACTTCGATATCTTGATCAACTTGAAAGCTATATTTTGATTTATAACATCCATAATATAAGAAGTTTTTTCATGAAAAATTTTAAATGAAAAACTTCAATATATCTCCACAACATAAGCGCTTTTAGAATTTAACTTTTTATTTGTTATTTAAATAGATTCTCTAAAACATGTAAGACCCACAACAATAATTGAAAAATCTCATGTCTAACCGTTTGTTTAAGAAGCACCGTGAAAAAACTTGGTTTGAAAAAGATTCAATTTTTTTTTAATTTTAAAAACTTTTGGTTTTAAAAAGAACTTTTAATAGCCTCCCAAAAAAATTATATTATTGATGCTTTAACATGTTTGATTCAAGAGAGATGGAGATACTAAATGGAAATTAGTAGGGGTGAGTAAAATCAAACCTGAAAACCCAAAAACCAGCAAAAACCGATCAAAAAATCGGAAACAAATCATAACCGTCGGTTTTGGGTTTAGATTTCTTAAAACCAAAAAAATTTGGTTTTGGTTCAGTTTCGTAAATATAAGAAACCGATCAAAACCGAACCAAACCGAATATATATATATATTTCCTGAGTTAAGAACATAAACATGAGGTTCATAAGGTGGTTAAGTGTTTGTATGTTGAAGCTACGCGCATACTAGGTCTCGTGTTCGAATCCCACACCTAACGCTTTTTTGTACAATCAACAACCATCTTCTTCTCTTATATAACATACAAAATAATTTTTTATAACCCTCAATCAAAGATCCCAACATCAACCGTTGGAAATAACTTTCATCCAATTCATCTTTTATATACGAAAGTTATCACGTCCCACCAAGTAATTAAGGTTGAATTTGGGTTTGGGTTTAAACCCGAAACCAACCCATTAAAAACTGAAAAACCGAAAACCCAAATCCAATTGTTGGGTATTGGGTTCACTTTAAAAAATTTTAAAATCAATAATATCAGTTTGGGTTCGGTTTTAACCCCAAGAAATTAGTATCATCCATGGTTTAAAAGGATTTTATTGTACTTTTAGTTTAGGCTAATGCTACATGTACCCCCTTCTTTTCCAATTTCACCATTCCTGATGTGACGTTTTTGTCTTTTATTGTTTTTTCTCTATTTTGTTTTTTTGTTGTTTTTAACTTTTTAATTTTTAATTTTAATCTTATTATTATTATTATTATTATTATAAATTTCGATAACCGTATAAAATTCGGACAACATTTTAAAATTCGGATGAAATTTTAAAATACGGATGACATTATAAATTTGGACGACATAATAAAATTCGAACGACTATATAAAACGGAACAAAAACAAAGTTTGTCTTTATTTATCACGAATATATTAATTGGTTTTGTATTACATTTGCATGGTGCGTTATGTGGATTGAAAACAAACTTTACTTTTGTTACATTTTATATAGTCGTTCGAATTTTATAATATCGTCCGAATTTATAATATTGTCCGAATTTTAAAATGCTGTCCGAATTTTACATGGTTTTCGAAATTTATAATAATAATAATAATAATAATAATAAGATTAAAATATAAAGTAAAAGAAAAAACAAAAATAAAAACAAAAATAAAAAGGGAAAAAAACAAAAAAAAATAATGTAGTAAAAGGTTGATTAAATTAATGTTAGAAGGATAAAATTGGTTAAATGGTACTTATAGCATAACCATTAGTTTAATATTAAAACTAATATTTATATCAATAAGTAAGAGCTTCAATTATATGGTTATAATTGCAAAATAGTAAGATTGACCGGAGATATAGGTTGGAAGTCAATATTCATAGACCACTAGAAAAAGGGACAACCTAAGGGTAACAATCCTACTTTCCTACAACCTTCTATGCAATCTAGTGGGTTGTTCTTGTTTCCTTTTCCGTAACAATACAAACCTAGTATTTTGTCACATTTAGAAAAATAAGCCAATATTAGTTTTGTATATTTATGTTTAGGATAAAAAGTTATTGTAAAATTCTGTTATAGTCGATAGATATGATATTCATTACTTTAATTTTGGTAACTGTAATAGGTTCTTTGAAAAGTAAGATTAAATACAATAGTTATAGATGTTAAAAGGATTTATATATTTATATACTTATATACTTTTTACAATAGTTATAGATGTTATAAGCATTTATATAGTTTTTAAAGGATATAAATACGATATTATAAAAGTCCAATGACGCAGAATTTGTAAATATTGATAACTATAAAAATAACTAAAATCATCTTTTTAATAATTGATATTTTAATAACTAGATTATGATCGCGTTAAACGCGGAGAACATAAATTAAATACATATCATACTAATAAGTGACATTGTCTTAGGTGAAATTTTAATAAAAAATGTTAGATTCGTTTTAGAGTTTTTGAACCAAACTTGTTAAATAAAAATATTTAATATTTATATTAGAGCAATTTGATTTTTTAATTCAATAATTTCTAATATAAATGATCAACATGATCTTTGTTTTATCACAACATGATGCGACTCATTGATTAAAACATGTTGTATAGTAGCTTTATGAATTGATTTTGTTCGGTGTACCAACCTCTATGGAGGCTCATATGACTCTTTTCATATTGGTCATGTAAAACCAAAAACAACAATAAGTTGTTATATGTACCAACAACGTTAAATTCTACAAAGAAATTCGATAAACATTATAATTAAAGTGCATTGCTATAACCATAAACACAAAATCCAGACATTGTAATTTGGTCAATTTCTAAAGTATTTTTTCCTTATAAGAATTAAAATATGATTTTTCAGGCTACATACACTCTATCACATATACATATCTTCCGATCAAAGAAATTATTACAAAAAAAAAAAAAACACATGTTATGAACAAAAATATATCATTAGTTTCATAATTTGCCAAAGGTTAGCACTAATAAATAATAATGAACTTTCACAAATCTTGCATTTTGGTCACTGCATCCAACTACCAAATAAAATTCAATTTAGAGGATTGATTCAAGAAGTGCATTCATGACTTCTTGTGACTGAATTTGGGGAAATGCTAAAACCTACTAAGATATGAGGGAACGGTCTGTGAGACTACGATTGGTTTCTGGAGGGAAATACAAATTGAAAATCGTTAGCACATATCTTTCCTACATACTTCAATTATCAAATTTAGATCAAACTTCTCAAAATCAAACTACAAAAAAAAAAAAAAAAAAAAACCTCAGATATGTAACCTAGCAATCAAACAACATATTTTTTCATAGAAATAAATATCACAAATATACAATTTACACTTTATATAATATTCTTAAATTATATCTTACCTTTTCATCTTTAATGGTTATTAACACCTCTTTCTGCCCTATTGTTGTGACACAAAATAACTATAGAGTACACATATGGTTAATCGTACCGACAACAATCAATGTTTTTTTTCTGAGAAATATTGATGTAAGTTTAAATTATATAATAAAAAAAGTAAAATGAAATATGAAGGTAAAAATAATCCAAAAACTATTTGACATAATGTATATTTCATAAATGAAAGTTAAGTATATAAACCCCATCTACTTGTTGGAGATCAAGCTTATGAAGGAAAATCGTCATTTGCAGAGTAGATGATGGAGGACGAAGCGTTTCTACAATTAGCAGATGTGCTTTCTGGACTAGATTTGACAAGAAATCTTAACAATAAAGAAGATGTTATTTTTGTTGCTTTAAAATAGGATCATTAATAAAGATCATAGTCGTAGTGAAGCAATTTGTGATGGGGAAACGTTATGAAACGATGCATAATGAAGTTGGTATATATGTATATTCATTTATAGTAAAAGGAATAATAATATTTTGAAATTTTTTTTAAGGTGTAAGTTGTTAATCATAATATGAACAAACCTCTATAATAAGATATTTTTTCCGCATTGAATAACAACTATCATACGGGTTTGTTTCTTATTTTCCAAATAGTCAGCAAACTGTTGTACTTACCCATCCCAGAGTGTTACATTTATTTGTTTGCTTCTAAAAAATCCGAAAACATAATAAATATACAATATAAAATGACATTATAAAGTAAAATTTGACACAAAATTTCGAAAAGTAAACATACTCTAGATCTTCCAAGCTCAAATTGACTCTCTTTGAAAATTTATTTTTCTTGTTCATAAGGGTTTCCATTGGGAAGCATGTCACAACATCTCCAATAACATCTATTATATAAGATAAAAAAATGGAAAATTAGTATAAAAGTTTCGTTATGGTGAGTGATGGTAAATAACAAAATATCGTTATATAGATCGTTAGATTGTAACATATAAACTAACCAACAGATGTGTTCTCAATAAAAACACCATCCAAAATGGCGTTGAAGTTTGCAAAAGAGAATCCATAAAGTAATCCAGTCCACTGACTGCATGGTGTAACTTTGGTTGTGATATAAATATTGATTTTGTTTTCATTATCAACAAAACTATTTTCGTTTTGATTAATACCAATTTTTGGATTTTGGATGTAGTAACAACCATCCTCATGAAACAAACTTTAAATTCTTTCAACCTATCTATTAGTAACCTCTGTCTCGATCTTCCTTCCCTAAATGCACAAAAAAATCAGTTTATATATTGTTATATGTGGTTCGAATAAAATTGTAAGAAAATTCATAAAAAAAATGTTATTACCTGTTCATCAATGAGAATCATATTAGTTTTGTAAGTCTTTGTTGAAGATCCATAAGCAAGATGTTTCATGAGACGAATTATTCTTACTCTCATGGTAAATTGACTTTTTGAAACATCAAGTTGGTCTATGAAGGTAATGTTGCTTTGAGCCATGTTTCTGTTTGTGAAAAAACTAATGATTCTTAAACACATATGACCCAACCAAGTAATTAATACGGACCGGGTAAAATAGGCAAAACAAGAACAATTCAAAATCATAGGATCGGAGTGAAAATATAGTTTTAGGGACGGAATTTATAACTTTTGACATAACTCAAGGACGTCGAATGTAATTTAGTCTAAAACATATAATGTAGAAAGTCTTTTGTATGTAATCAAAATCAAAATTATAAAAATAAAATAAAATTCTTATCATCCAAATATGAATGATGTTATATATACTTTTAAAAAACCTCATAATGCAAACTTGACAATAAAGTAAGTATAAATATGTAACAACCCAAATTTCAAGCCCAAAAATTTCATTTTTGATTAAGTAATTCACAACATAATTTACCAAAACATTTCCCATGCCATGTCATTTGTAAAAAGAAACATATCGAAGTGTCTGAAAATCATATTGTCAAAAGTAAAATAAATCAGAGTACATTCCCAGAAAACTCCATGCGGAAACCATGTGTGTGTGTGTGATGCGCTGCTACACCGCCGGCTCCTTCCCCTTGGACGAAGAGGTACCTGAGACCAAAACTAAAACTGTAAGCACAAAGCTTAGTGAGTTCCCCCATCATACCCATATCACAAAATCTTAGGTATCTTTCAACCGGTAACTGGGAGCTACCCTCCCCTTCGGTATCTTTCAACCGGTAACTGGGAACTATCCTCCCCTTCGGTATCTTTCAACCGGTAACCAAGAGCTATCCTCCCCTTCGGTATCTTTCAACCGGTAACCAGGAGCTACCCTCCCCTTCGGTATCTTCCAACCGGTACCCGGGATCTAATCCCCCCCCTCCCCCCCCCTTCGGTATCTTCCAACCGGTATCTGGGGACTATTCCCCCCCCCCTTATTCCTATCACATAATCCATAACATAAACATATTGGTTTCATGATCATAACATAAGCATACTGAATCATACAGTAACATATCATAAGCATACTACTATGCATGCGTGGGTTCTGTCCACCCCTTCGGTATCTTTCAACCGGTAACCGTCTTCGGTATCTTTCAACCGGTAACTAGGGACTAGTGCGCCCTACTACTAGTAGTACATATCTCAACACGATCATATCAACCAGATAATTATCATAAAGATAATCATCTCAACCATAATCACTTACTGGTGGGCCGACATTGGTGTCGTAGACCCACCCCTACTGGAAGGAAACTCACCTCGTAAGGCTGACTGCCGAAATGCTGATCGGGAAATGTCCGAGTGCAGCTCCGGTAACTCCCGAGCTACAATTCCCATAAAGACACTTAGTCAAACACTGCTAACTAATCTTTGGGTAAAATGACTAATTTACCCCTGGTCAAGGTCAAAGCCTTGGTCAAAGTCAACTTCCAGTTGACCTGACTCGCCGAGTTGGGCCGCCAACTCGTCGAGTCCCTTTCCTTTCATCTGACCCTCCTCCCGAGTCTACTTGTCGAGTTTAGCAAAGACTCGACGAGTTCCCTTCTATAATATCATCGAATGAACCTTCATCCGACTCGCCGAGTTGTATGAACAACTCGTCGAGTTCTCCTTCATCCTATGAACATGTCCAGTCCGCGACTCGCCGAGTTGTATGAACAACTCGTCGAGTTCGTCTTCATAAGTTGGGACATTGCCTTGCACTCGCCGAGTCTGTTCATACACTCGTCGAGTCCCATGATTTCCAGGTCCCTTTACGAGTCTAAACATTTACGGGACTTCCTTCCCGAACCACTGGTCCAACCACATAAAGGATTTAGTGGTCATTACACGCCGACTCGCCGAGTTCCAAGAACAACTCGTCGAGTCCCTTCTTGACCCTTACTATACAGTCAATTTAAATGGGTCTTAACACATCAAAACCATAGATCTGGCCTCCTAATGTCCATTTTATATGTAAAGTTCCAAACTTGGTGCACACGCATGTGGTTTTTGGCTCAAAAATCCACAAAAGATGCTCTACAATGTGCATGGGGCTCTCATGGCCATAAAGTTGGCACCTTTATGCCATGAGACCCCTCCAATGACTCAGGTCTGAAATTAGAACCCCATGAATCACTTCACAAATCCGAAAATGGCTTAGAAAGCCCTAAATGCACCCAAAATCTAAGCCATAAAGATGAACAACCAAATGGAAGACCAAAACAGGGGACATTTACCTTGATTGAGCTGAAGATGGAATAAAATCTCTGGATCTACAAGCCCCAACTCGAATTCCCAAGCTTCTTCCTTCCTTTCAAGCTTCACAAACCACCCAAAAGCACCAAAAATGGTCTTAGATCACTCAAAGCGGCTAGGGTTTCGATATGAGGTGTTCTGGGAGCATAAGGGACGATGGAGGCTACAATAAGACGTTTAAATAGGGTGCAAACCCTTAAATTTAGGGTTTCACCCAAACAGCACCTACTCGCCGAGTCAGCCTCCGACTTGTCGAGTAGGTCACTTCCCGCAGATCCCGTCTCTACTCGACGAGTTGGACCGCCAAATCGTCGAGTCCTAGAGAAAAATACATAAAATTCCTGAATTAAAGACATACCAGGAATCGGGTGCTACAAATCTCCCCCACTTATCTTAGACTTCGTCCTCGAAGTCTGCTGCTCGATCCTGAAAAAAGCTCAGGGTAATGTTCCCTCATCTCGTCCTCCGGCTCCCAGGTCCATTCTGAGCCCCTTCGGTGCTGCCACTGCACCTTTACCAGCTCCACTCTCTTGTTCCTCAGATCCATTGACTTCCTGTCCAGGATTGCCACTGGCTGCTCGATGTAGTTCAGGCTGTCATCAACCTATATATCCTCCAAAGGCACCACCGCCGAATCGTCTACCAGGCATTTCCGCAACTGGGAGACATGAAATGTGCTATGAATCTGATTGAGTTCGGCTGGCAGATCTAGCCTATATGCCACCTTGCCCACCCGGGCTATAACCTTGAAGCGTCCAATATACCTGGGGCCCAGCTTGCCCCGCTTCCTGAATCGAATGACGCCCTTCCATGGCGACACCTTCAGGAGGACCATATCCCCGACCTGGAACTCCAGGTCCGATTGGCGCTTGTCGGCGTAACTCTTCTGCCGACTCTGTGCAGTCTGGAGCCTGCTCCTAACTTGCTGAATCCTCTCTGTCGTCTTGAGAACCACTTCGGTGCTCCCCATGACCCTCTGGCCCACCTCACCCCAACATATCGGGGTCCTGCACTTCCTCCCGTATAACATCTCAAAGGGAGGACGATCGATACTCGCGTAGTAGCTGTTGTTGTAGGAGAACTCAGCTAATGGGAGATAGGTATCCCAACTTCCACCGAAGTCTAGCACACATGCCCGCAGCGTATCCTCCAGAGTCTGGATGGTCCGTTCACTCTGTCCATCCGTCTGTGGGTGAAAAGCGATGCTAAAGTGTAGACGAGTACCCCACTCGTCATGGAATTTCTTCCAGAATCTGGAAGTGAATCGCACATCCCTGTCTGAAATCACGGAGACTGGCACTCCGTGTCGAGCCACCACCTCTTGAATGTAGATGTTGGCCAACTTCTCGGCCGATATACTCTCCTGGATCGGTATGAAATGGGCACTCTTGGTCAATCGATCTACGATGACCCATATGGAATCCACTCCCCGCGCGGTCCTGGGAAGTTTGGTGATGAAATCCATGGTAATATCTTCCCATTTCCACATGGGAATATCTAACGGCTGCATCTTGCCGTGTGGCCTCTGGTGCTCGGCCTTGACCTTCCTGCAGGTCAAGCACTGCTCCACATACCATGCTACATCTCGCTTCATGCAAGGCCACCAATAGTCAAGACGAAGATCTCTATACATCTTCGTCGCTCCGGGATGGATAGAAAACCTGGATTTGTGCACCTCCTCCATCAATATCTGGCGCACGCCTCCATGATAGGGGACCCACACCCTACGGTGAAGAGTCAATAACCCTCGGCTATCATAGTCGAAGGAGGAAACCTGACCCACTGTACGCTCGCTCTTCCGATGTTCCTCCTTCATAGCCTCCTGCTGGGCCTCTCGAATCTGCTCCAACAGTGGAGTCACTACTGTCATCCGCATGCAAATGTCTCTAATCGGCGCTGCCTTACGGCTAAGCGCATCGGCCACCACATTGGCCTTCCCCAGGTGGTAAAGGATCTCAGAATCATTATCCTTCACCACATCTAACCATCAACGCTGCCTCATGTTCAGATTCGGCTGATCCATGAGGTATATCAGACTCTTATGGTCCGTGTAAATGGTACATCGAACCCCATAGAGATAGTGTCGCCAAATCTTGAGGGCGAAGACAACTGCCCTCAACTCCAAATCGTGCGTCGGGTAGTTCGCCTCGTGGGGCTTCAACTGCCTCGAGGCGTAGGCGATGACATGCCCTTTCTGCATCAATACTGCGCCCAAACATGAAATAGATGCGTCGCAGTACACTACAAAATCCTCTATGCCCTCTGGCAGGGCTAAGATCGGCGCCTCGCACAATCTCTGTCTCAGTGTCTCGAACGCTGCCTGCTGCTCAGGCCCCCAACAGAAGACTACGACCTTCTTCGTTAGCCAAGTCAAGGGTACATCTATCTTGGAGAAATCCTAGATGAATCTCCGATAGTAGCCGGCTAATCCCAGAAAGCTCCGAATCTCAGATGGAGACCTCGGAACCTCCCATTTCATCATGGCCTCCACCTTGGCCGGGTCAAACGAAATCCCGTTCTGATTGACATGGTGCCCCAAAAACTGCACCTCGCGCAACCAGAACTCGTACTTGGAGAACTTCTCATTCAAGTTCTCCCTCCTCAAGGTATCCAGAACCTCCCGTAAGTGCTCCTCATGATGCTCTCGAGTCTTGGAATATACCAAGATGTCGTCAATGAAAACTATCACAGACCGATCCAACATCGGTCTGCACACGCGGTTCATGAGATCCATGAACGCGGCAGGAGCATTGGTGAGCCCGAAAGGCATCACCACAAACTCATAGTGACTATAGCACGTCCGAAACGCGGTCTTCTGCACATCCTCCTCTCTGACCCTCATCTGATGATATCCTGAACGCAGATCAATCTTAGAGAACCAAGATGCTCCCTGTAGCTGGTCAAAGGGGTCATCAATCCTCGGGAGTGGGTAACGGTTCTTTACCGTTACCTTATTCAGCTCCCGATAATCTATACACATCCGATGCGACCCGTCCTTCTTCCTTAAAAACAGAATCGGGGCTCCCCAGGGTGAAATGCTCGGTCTAATGAATCCCTTGTCTAACAGCTCCTGCAGCTGTGTAGACAGCTCCTGCATCTCAGGAGGAGCCAACCGATACGGTGCCTTGGCTATCGGAGCCGCACCAGGGACTAGGTCGATCCTGAACTCTACCTGCCTTTCCGGAGGTATCCCAGGCAACTCCTCGGGGAATACATCCACAAACTCTCGTACCACTGGCACATCCCCCACTGTCGCCTTACCTGCCTCCCGGGTATCCATAACATAGGCAACAAATCCTGTGCAACCCTGCTGAAAGTAGTGCCTAGCTCTCGCTGCTGAACATAAAGTTGGTCCTCGTTGTGGCCTCTCGCTCTGAATCACCAGCTCTCCCCCACTTGGGGTCATGATCCGCACCAACTGTTGCGCGCAGTCAATCACTGCCCCATTGGGGCTTAGCCAATCCATACCAATAATAACCTTGTTCCCCTGCAAAGGTATGGGAACCAAGTCTACCAGGTAACATTCTTCGAACAGCCTCAAAACACAATCTCGGTAGACCTCAGATGCTCGCACTGACCGGTCGTCCGCAATCTCGACCTCAAAAGGGCAATCCAACATGCCTGAAGACTCAGGAAACTTCTTGCTAAGCGCAAGAGAGACAAATGATCGGGTAGCATCCGAATCAAACAATACCTGAACTGGGATACCGTTCACATGGAACGATCCTAAACAGAGCACATACATAACATAAAAGCATAAGAAAGAAATCGTACCCGTCACCACATCGGGTGCGGTGTGTGCCTCTTCGGCTGTCAGCTGAAATGCTCGGCTCTGCACCACTGGAGCCTCTGGCTTGGCCTTCCGGCTATCCATAACCCTAGCACTCGCCTGAGTTGGCGCCGCTGCTGCTGCTATCAATCTGGGGCAGTTGGCCTTCTTATGGCCCCTCTGATCGCAATGAAAGCAAATCAGGTCTGATGTCTGAACCGTGGAAGCAGGGGCAGTACAATCCCTGCCGAAATGCCTAGTCTTGCCGTACTTATAGCAGCCGGAACCCGACCCAGTGCGGCAAACTCCCTCATGTGACCGACCGCATTTCCCACAGCGGTCCCGACCCTGCTGGCCCTTCGACCTAGAGTCGAATCCTTTGGTTTTCTTCCCCGAAACCCCTGTAACCTGCTCAGTCCCTGCCTTCCTCTTCCTGAGGTGCTCCAAATCTATTTCCCTCTCCCGCGCCCTGGAAATCATGGAGTCCAGGGTTGGACATGCCGAGAAGCTGACATGCTCCCTGATATCGACTCTCAACATGTCGTGATATCGGGTCCTCCTCATATCCTCATCTCCTGCGTACTGGGGCACCAATAAAGCCCTCTCCCGGAACTTGGCGGTGATTTCCGCCACAGTCTTCGTGGTCTGGCTCATGTCTAGGAACTCCCTGGCCAGCTGCTGGAGCTCCACAGCCGGTGCAACTTCGCCCTAAACCTGGTCACAAAGTCGGACTAGGTCATAGCCTCAATGGCTGAGGCTCCCAAGTAATCACAAACTGACTCCCACCAGTCTCTAGCTCTGTCCCTCAAGCATCCTGCAGCAAATCGAACCTTCGACCCCTCGGGACAGAAGCTCGTCAACTGTGCAGACTCAATGTCTGCAATCCCTCTCCTAGCGACAATGGGGTCCTTCACCCCGTGGAAGTCTGGTGCGCCACTCCCCATGAAGTCCTTGAAGGACGATGTGCGCGTACCCGACTGGCTGGTCGCCAAGTCACTCCTGAATGTTCGGAGGCGATCCTCCATCAGCTCAACAATCCCTTCCTTGATCGACCCGAAAATAATCGTGGTCGACTCAAGGATGCCTCTCGTGATCTCAGACGTGATGAACTCGCGTAGCCCATCATCAACCTGCTCGGGTCCTGCACCCGAGCCTGATCCTGTTCCTGAACCTCCCGCTCCATGTCGTGTGATTGCCATACTGCAAATAAACACATAAACGTCAGGATGATACATACTCCCGAGAGGTCTCACACACCATCCAAGTTTCCTGGTTCCATTTCGGCCCTCCTTGACTCGAGTACGGATCCTCTGCTTCCAGTAGTACGGGCCCATACTACCTTCCACATATATCCGTACTTTCCACAAGGATTACGTCAACTTCCCAAGTCCCTTTACCGATACCCTTTTCCACTAATCTCGTCCTAGGCTTTCCTAGGGCACGCTCCGACCTACTCTCCGTAATCAGCTGCACAAGGGGTCCCTGCTATCCTTCCCTATCTAGCTTGAGAATACGGTTACATATTCGATCACTAGATAGTTAAAGTTAGCCAGAACCCTTATAGCACAAAGCAATCAGCATTCGTGCATTGAGTAACCAATTCAGGCATAACCTATACAGGCCATCCTACTGGTGACTAAACAGTCCTAGCATACAGCTCATACAACAGGCATATAAGGCATCCTTCCTAGATCCTTAGCCCTACTCTAGCATGCAGTTCTCAGAATCATATATATCAGGCATACAAGGCATCCTCCTAGATCCTTAGCCCTAATCTAGCATGCAGTTCTCAGAATCATATATATCACGCATACAAGGCATCCTCCTAGATCCTTAGCACTAATCTAGCATGCAGTTTCTCAGAATCATATATCATATAACTTATCATAACAAGTATGGGTATCTTCGGGAAAACTTACTTGAGCTCGGCCGGTCGCACGCATCACACACCTTGTTCTTTCTCAAAACTATTTAACTTAAAATTTTAGAAACCGTTTTCTTTGTAAAAATCTTTTAATCCCTCGGTTTGAGTCCAGACACCCCCGAGGGTGTGTCCGAATCCCTCAAACCAGGGCTCTGATACCAACTTGTAACATCCCAAATTTCAAGCCCAAAAATTTCATTTTTGATTAAGTAATTCACAACATAATTTTTCCAAAACATTTCCCATGCCATGTCATTTGTAAAAAGAAACATATCGAAGTGTCTGAAAATCATATTGTCAAAAGTAAAATAAATCAGAGTACATTCCCAGAAAACTCCATGCGGAAACCATGTGTGTGTGTGTGATGCGCTGCTACACCGCCGGCTCCTTCCCCTTGGACGAAGAGGTATCTGAAACCAAAACTAAAACTGTAAGCACAAAGCTTAGTGAGTTCCCCCATCATACCCATAGCACAGAATCTTCGGTATCTTTCAACCGGTAACCGGGAGCTACCCTCCCCTTCGGTATCTTTCAACCGGTAACTGGGAACTATCCTCCCCTTCGGTATCTTTCAACCGGTAACCAGGAGCTATCCTCCCCTTCGGTATCTTTCAACCGGTAACCAGGAGCTACCCTCCCCTTCGGTATCTTCCAATCGGTACCCGAGAGCTAAACCCCCCCCCTTATCCCTATCACATAATCCATATCATAAACATATTGGTTTCATGATCATAACATAAGCATAATGAATCATACAATAACATATCATAAACATACTACTATGCATGCGTGGGTTCTATCCACCCCTTCGGTATCTTTCAACCAGTAACCGTCTTCGGTATCTTTCAACCTGTAACTAGGGACTAGTGCGCCCTACTACTACTAGTACATATCTCAGCACGATCATATCAACCAGATAATTATCACAAAGGCAATCATCTCAACCATAATCACCTACTGGTGGGTCGACATTGGTGCCGTAGACCCACCCCTACTGGAAGGTAACTCACCTCGTAAGGCTGACTGCTGAAATGCTGATCGGGAAATGTCCGACTGCTGCTTCGGTAACTCCCGGGCTGCAATTCCCATAAAGACACTTAGTCAAACACTGCTAACTAATCTTTGGGTAAAGTGACTAATTTACCCCTGGTCAAGGTCAAAGTCAACTTCTAGTTGACCTGACTCGCCGAGTTGGGCCGCCAACTCGTCGAGTCCCTTTCCTTTCATCTGACCCTCCTCCCGACTCTACTCGTCGAGTTTAGCAAAGACTCGACGATTTCCCTTCTATAATATCATCGAATTAACGTTCATCCGACTCGTCGAGTTGTATGAACAACTCGTCGAGTTCTCCTTCATCCTATGAACATGTCCAGTCCGCGACTCACCGAGTTGTATGAACAACTCGTCGAGTTCGTCTTCATAAGTTGGGAGATTGCCTTGCACTCGCCGAGTCTGTTCATACACTCGTCGAGTCCCATGATTTCCAGGTCCCTTTACGAGTCTAAACATTTACGGGACTTCCTTCCCGAACCACTGGTCCAACCACAGAAAGGATTTAGTGGTCATTACACGCCGACTCGCTGAGTTCCAAGAACAACTCGTCGAGTCCCTTCTTGACCCTTACTATACAGTCGATTTAAATGGGTCTTAACACGTCAAAACCATAGATCTGGCCTCCTAATGTCCATTTTATACATAAAGTTCCAAACTTGGTGCACACACATGTGGTTTTTGGCTCAAAAATCCACAAAAGGTGCTCTACAATGTGCATGGGGCTCTCATGGCCATAAAGTTGGCACCTTTATGCCATGAGACCCCTCCAATGACTCAGGTCTAAAAGTAGAACCCCATGAATCAATTCACAAATCCGAAAATGGCTTAGAAAGACCTAAATACACCCAAAATCTAAGCCCTAAAGATGAACAACCAAATGGAAGACCAAAACAGGGGGCATTTACCTTGATTGAGCTGAAGATGGAATAAAATCTTTGGATCTACAAGCCCCAACTTGAATTCCCAAGCTTCTTCCTTCCTTTCAAGCTTCACAAACCACCCAAAAGCACCAAAAATGGTCTTAGATCACTCAAGGCGGCTAGGGTTTCGATATGAGGTGTTCTGGGAGCATAAGGGACGATGGAGGCTGCAATAAGAAGTTTAAATAGGCTGAAAACACTCAAATTTAGGGTTTCACCCAAACAACACCTACTCGCCAATTCAGCCTCCGACTCGTCGAGTAGGTCACTTAAACTTCCCGCGGATCCCGTCTCTACTCGACGAGTTGGGCCGCCAACTCGTCGAGTCCCAGAGAAAAATACATAAAATTCCTGAATTAGAGACATACCAAGAATCGGGTGCTACAAAATAGTTTTTGATGATGCTCATCAGAAAACATATCAAGCAGTAGAAGGGGGCATCAGTGGTAGGGGTAGGGGTATTTCAGGTAAAGAGAATGTATACATAGATGTTGTTCTGCCCTCATTCATCATGCAAATAAAATTGAATGTAGAGGAGTATTTTTTTATATGGTGTATAAAAATATACCAGTTCCATTCATTTATATATACCATTTTATTTTATTCATGATTACATTTGATAACCCTCACATATTAAAAACATCGATTACACAAGTTTCAGGAATGTTGCAAACAGAGGATATAACGTTGATTATACACTGACTCGTAAACAAACATAGGTGAACACATTAAAAAAGCGATATAAATGATATAATTTTGTTTTTGTAACTAAATGAATGAAACTAATATGCTTAAAACAGATTGATTAATTTTTTTATGACCTCTCAACAGGAATACAGTAATAACAGGTAATAAGAATAGAGTAAATGCAAGAAATTGGAGAAGAAGAAGGAGAACAAAGTAAAGAAAGAACATGGTAAAAGGAATTGGAGAAGAAGACCACTGAAGAAAACACTATAAATCGTAGGACTCAATCCAAAATCCTAAGAATAACAACTTCAATGTAATCGTATATATAGGGTGTTTTTGAATAAAAAAATCATTATCTTCCAAAAAAATTGGGATCCTAAGATATCATCTTGGAGATTTTCGGCTTTTCATTTGGAAAAAAAGGAAGATATCAGTTATGCCGATTCAAAATTTTAAATTAATTGACTTGATTATTTAATGAGTTTTAAAATTCAAACCAATATCTCAAATTGATTCAATTAATGTGGGATATATTGAGAGATAAATTAAGAATAATTTTGACACTAAAATATTTTGTTGATTTAATGGGATCTGATTAGATTTTATAGGTTAATAACTAAATTATTGATATGCTTATTTAATGAGTTTTTTCAAAAAAAAAAGTTAAACGGATTTGAATTTTAAAGCCAAAAGCTATAAATAAGGGAGTTAAATTAGGAACAATATTAATTAGAGAAACTGATATCTCGTATATAAATAGAATGGTATGCTTCAATAGATAACATAGTTGCTAAATTTAAAGATTCTATAATTAAATGTAATTGTGTTTGAATTTTATTTGGGGAAGATGATGTCAGCAATTTGATCTAATGGTGAAAAACGTAGGATTGAAATACAATCAAGGGCCCTGATTGCTTCATTGGTGAATTAAAGGTTGTCTTTTAATAATATTTAGAGATTGATTTGAATGTATTACATTTATCATGTTAAAAATGGAAAAAAAATAACATTGTAAACCTATAATATTTCTGGAGTTGGTCTAATCAGTCCTTAAATTATTATTATTATTATTATTATTATTATTATTATTATTATTATTATTATTATTATTATTTTTGTTGATTTATGGTGACGTAAGGTGGATTTTGTCGGGTCTAAATGCACACTTTAGACAAAACGAATAGGTAAACTGGTTACCCCCTTATGCCAAATTGTTTCTTGTACATCTCTCTCTCTCTTTCTCTCTCTCTCTCTCTCTCTCTCTCACCATTCCTAGAATCTGAACGACGCCTACCACCATTACCCTATACCTCCACCTCCTTCAACCACCCTTAATCCTCCCTAATCAGCCACTAGTTTCTTGTTTTTCTTTTTGATTCCCTGTTAGGGTTTCCGACAATAGATCAAAATAGCCAATTGGGAATGACGGTGCAATTGTGTTCGAATTTTTATGGAGGCGTCCACTAGTGTTGTTTCAGATCATCCCTTTCAAAACTCCAGCAACAACATAGGTTTTTAAGTTGATGTTTTTTTGTTTTCGTGCTGTCTCGAGGATGCTTTTCATCGAGTGCCAAGTACCATCAAATTCCATCTGATTTTAGTCTGATTGTGGGGATTTTGCGATGCCAAATAGAAGGTAGATGGGCTAGGGAATTTTCATGCGGTCATGAAAAGATGAAAACGAGAAAATGGAAACAAATCAATAACAATGTTTATGTGAGTATTGGTCAGAATTCAAAAGGGATATAGGGGAGACACCGTCGTGGTCTCTGCATTCTGTATGTGTGATTCATGCAAAGAAATAGATCCTTAGAGATCGGGGTCGAATCAGATGTGAAATACTTTATCATCGAAGAAGACAACCAGTCCCACTATCTTCGAAGATCTGAAACCTATCATCTTCTTCCCTGAAACCCTAACGATCTAAAAACCCTTGATTTTGGATTTCAGATCTGATTGACAGAGGACCAACAAAAAAAACATTAATGATCTGAGAAAAGAATGAGAAATCGGCAAGTTTGAGAAAATTACGGTGGTATCTCGTCGGAGAAGAGAGTGGTAGGAAAATATCGCAGACTCTTCCCTATTGTTTTCGAATTGCAAATTTGGTTTAGTGGTTTGTTAGGGGTCGAGATCCTGAAATATGTCCAGGATCCCGGATCTTAAAATATAATCAGGATCCTGATATATATGTTGTAACGAGTCATGATCATGCATATTACCAATGTTATTTCCTAACAAGATTAACGAATATATTTCTTGTTTAATATTCACATGTCTAGAAATAATCAACACAAGTCACGTCTATACTGAAGAATCGCTCCCTTCAAAACCTAAAATCTAGAGTCGCCAAGTCATAGCAACGTCTAAGGGCTTGTTCAAAAGGATCCCAAGAATATTGGACATCTAATTAGTCAACTTAGTCTATAAGTGCATATGTAAATCATACAACAGAGACGTAGAACAAAAAAAATCACTTGTACTCATACTCTAAAACACATTTCTGTAATTTGCATTTTGATTATTAAGATTAAACAAGGTAGGTGATCATTATCACCTCCCAAGGTTTTGTACATGAGATCCTAGCAAAGATCAAAGGCTTTCCTTGTAACGATCATTAGTGTCACTTGGATTCAATCTTTTACATTCATATTGATTGCAACACCACAGACTCTCATACAATTTGGTTGATACTTCCTAGATTATTCTTTGAACAAAACAATTTGGCGTCATCCATGGGACCGTGGTGTTCTTAATTCTCATAGAACCATGTCTACACAACCAATTATATCTTCTTCCTCTATTCCTCCCATTTCCTCTAAAATCTCCCGCCACCTCCAAATCAGAAGAAAACTTCCAACACCTCCAAGAAAAGCACCTATCTGATCACTAGCCATGGAACTCTAGGATTCGGGGAATTCTAGGATCCTCCCATTTTAATGTCCAACAATTAAATTTTCTCCATGGTCAAGATGTTGAGGCAGCAAGTGAGTCAAAAAAGGAGTACAACAGGACATTGCTCAAAGAAATGGAAAGAATAAGACCAAAGATCCGTAAACCTAATGAAGCATCACCCTCGATCTTGCAACCCAAGATCCTAAATTTTGATTGCGTAGGATCCTAAAAGAATCATTGGGAGACTACAGCCCCAACATATGTCGTTGTTCCGACTGGGGATGTAACCACAAATAATTGAACTCCTATGATCCATGATCATGACGAAAATTTTATTACTCCTAAAAACAAAGATGTTGGTAACTTCTTGGAAAATAATACCTTTAATACTAATTCTATGGATCGTGCGGTAGGAATAAGTCCAGTCATGGCTAGGGAACTTCAACAATTAAGGCAAATGATCTCAAGTGTACCAGGAGTAGTTCAACCTATGCCTGAAGTATGTCCCACCAACCATAGAATCTCAAGATTTGCTCCCTCAATAACTGACACTAAAGTTCCAAAACGCTTCCAAATTCCCAGCATGAAACCCTATAACGGAACTACATATCCTAAAGAACGCGTAGCACAATACAGATAGATAATGGAAATCATTCCCATCCCATTAAATCTAAAAGAGGCTTGTCTATGCCATGGTTTTGGTTCAACCCTTACAGGATCTGCCTTGAAGTGGCTTCTCAATGTTTCACCTTATTCCATCACTTCATTTTCTTGTTTAGTTAACCTTTTTAATAATTAGTTCTCTTGTAGCGGGACATTCGAGAGGATCACTAGTGATCTTTATCGAGTAGTCCAGGATCCTAAGGAATCCATTAGAGATTTTGTGAACAGGTTTGGCATGGAAGCATTGAACGTCCTTAATATTGATATGGACACCGCCGTAGAGGCTTTCAAAATAGGCCTAAAGAAAGATTCTTATTTCTATGAAGTTCTTGTGATGACCCCAGGCAAGAGGATGGATGAAGTCAGAAGTAGAGCGTTAATATTCATCAAACTAAAAGAAGATAAAGAAATTCAGAAGAGCACCAACACTCTAAATTCATATGAAAATCCTAATAGGGAGGCCGATTCCTCGGACCAAAGACCCTATAAGCTAAAGCCATACTCCAAACCCAATCATCATAGGGTTAATGCCCTTGATAATGAAAGGGAGGAGGATGAATTTACCAGATAACTGACTATTGTTTTTCTGTGAATGTTTCAGGTCTGATCTTTGCTATGCAGGATCTTCGTGAGAAAAAAAGGTTGCCAAGGACAAGAGAAAAATCAAGTGGTTGGAAAGACAAATCTAAATGGTGCACGTACCACGAAGATTTCTGCCACATCACTGAGGACTTTATAACCCTCGGGAAGGAAATTAGCTATCTCTTGATAAAAGGATATCTTAAAGAAATCATAGGAATGAGTGAAGAAAGATCAGAAGAAAAGGATCAAGATCCTAGGAAGATCCCAGAAAAACCAAGATCCCCTCATTCAGACGCCAAAGTAACTAACGTTATTTCGAGGGGTTATGATATTTGTGGAATTTCTTACTATACAACAAAAAGACACGCTAAGGTACCCAAGGTGGAGAAAGAAGAAAGACCCTGGAAGAGCACATCAATAACAAATAATAAAGAAATCACCTTTGCTGAAGAGGATAGAGAGAACATCCAAGATTCTCACCACGACGGGTTGGTGATAACTCTCTACATTGCCAATCACTTTGTTGAAGGATCCTGGTAGATGGAGGATCCTCAGTAAACATCATACTATTAGACCCTTTGAACAGGATGACCATCCTCTTAGATGATTTGGTTCCTTTCAGGTTCTAACTTCCTTTACTTTTGATGTTTACTGAGGATCCTGGTAGATTGGGGATCCTCAGTAAACATCATACTGTTAGAACCTCTAACCAAATCATCTAAGAGGATGTTGCAAAACTTCTTAAAACATGATTGATTAAAGAAGTCCAATTCCCAAGATGGTTGGTCAACGTGGTGGTAGTACCGAATAAAAAGGGCAAATAGCCGGTATGTGTGGACTAAACGAATCTTAATAAGGATTTCTCTAAGGATCCATTACCTTTGCCACACATCGAATCTATAGTAAATGCCATAACATGCGATGAACTAATAACATTTATGGATACCTCAGTTGGATTCTAACAAATACAAATGGAACCATCCGATTAAGAAGATACTGCCTTCATGACCCCCACAAGTATATATTGTTATATCGTTGTGCCCTTTGGTTTAAAAAATACAAGGGCAACATATCAAAGACTAGTGAACCTAATATTCAAAGACAAACTGGGGGATACCATGGAAGTATATATTGACGATATGGTTGTGAATCCCAAAAAAAGCAGAGGATCACCTCAGGGATGTTGAATAGGATTTCAACATACTAGATAAATATAACATGAAGATAAACCCATCCAAGTGCCACTTTGGAATGAAGGTTGGCAAGTTCCCCGATTACATGGTCACTAAGAGGGGAATAATAGCAAGTCCTGAGCAGACCAAAGCCATAGTCAACTTAAAATCCCTAACCTCAACCAAGGATATCTATAGATTGAAAGGAAGAGTGGCGGCTTTGAATAGATTCATCTCAAGATCCTCAGAGGTGCAAAACTTTCTATGATATCTTGAATAAAAACTAGAATTTTGAATGGACTAAAGAACTTGAAGATTCCTTCTAAGAACTTAAAAAATATTTAAGTTCAGCATCGCTGTTGGTGAAACCATTAAATGGGGAACCACTCCTCCTTTATATTTTAGTTTCATCCAATACCGTTAGTGCAGTCCTGGCCATGTATCTTGACATGGATTAACATCCTATTTACTATGTATGTAAAAGACTCTTACATCCAGAAACCATATACTCTCACCTTGAAAAATTAATACTTGCACTAGTTACAACTTCCACCAAACTAATACATTATGTTGAACTCATACTATTCACATTAAAACTAACTATCCTATTAAGAATGTCATGAGAAAACCAGAAATGACAGGTATAATGGCTAAGTGGTCGGTGAAGCTCATCACGTATGACATTAAATACGAGCCACGATCGGAAATAAAGTCACAAGTATTTGCAGATTTTGTAGCTTAATTTAGTGACGACCTACAACCTGAGGTAGAATTTGAAATTTAACAAGTTTAGAAAAAAGAAAGCATGGGGAACATGAAGCACAGGGGGACATCCTACCCTAGTCACTTAGTTATGAATTCAATGCAACTAATAATGAAGCATAAAATGAAGCACTAATCATAGGGCTACAACTAGCTAAGGGTATTCAGATCAAGGATCGCCAGGTATATGCTGATTCACTACTACTAACTTACCATTTCAATGGATCCTATGCAGTCAAAGATGAAAGATTAGCATTATACCCTCAAATAGTTAAAACGTTAGCCTCAGAATTTACAAACATTAACTTAAACCAAGTTGCTAGTGAAGATAATTCTGAAGCAGATGCACTAGCTAATCTAGGATCTTCCCTCAGGATCCCACCAAAGACCAAGATCCCAATAGCTCACATAATAATCCTAGCAATAGAAGATCCAACCAAGATGCGAAAAGATCTCACCGCCCAGGATCCCGATCAAGCAGCTAACTCCACAACAATCGATGACATAATTCTCGAATCCCCCACCAGGATCCTAATGTTCAAGATCCTGGTCCAAACATTCAGAATACACAACTAAATATAAGATCATGGATCCAACCCATTATAGAATACCACCAGAATGTTACGATCCGAAAAGAAGAAGAGAGCGACAAAGTATCCAAAATGAGGGTCTCACGCTTTGTGATGATCCAATGAGTATCATACATGAAATATATGATAGGGCCATATCTAAGCTGCTTGGAAGATCATGAAGCTATGGAAGTATTAAAATACATACATGAGAACCACACTGGAGGCAAGTCTTTACGCTAAAAAATACTAAGAACAAGATACTACTGGCCAACCATAAAGAAAGACACCTTCTGTAACATCCTGTTGCAGATGTTTCTGAATGCAGGGTTTATGGGCCGTATTTTGATCAAGAAAAGGCTTTGGGCTTTGAGGAAGTAAATTTTGACCTTATTGAAGGTTGATAATATTGATTATGACATCTAAGACCTTGATGGGTGCTGGAACCGAAATAGGGTAAAATTGGAAAGGCAGTATCTCGGGCTTCTTGCATGAATTAAGGATTTTAATTTGATAGTCTATAGTCCAAAGTAGCTAGTAAGATTGTGGGGCTCGTCAATAGCTTTGCGTGCATATAAAAAACGCCGAAAACGGATTTGAAACGAATAAGTTATGGTTGTTAAAGTTGAGTTGGAAGAAGGGGGTTTTCCCTACGCAAGGCGTAAGGTATCTACGCATGGCGTAGAAGCTGATGGAGGGATGTGTTTTTATGAGTTACGCAAGGCGTAGCTAATGTTATGCAGGGCGTAATTGTTGCTGACCTAAACTCTAATTCTACGGTTTTGAGCCCTATTTAAGGACTCTATGTTCTTGGGATCCCTCCCATAACCAACCTCCATCACCTCCTACCGTTCTTTTGAAGCCCTAACAGTCGTTGTGAGTCTTGGAGCTTTAAGTACGTTTTTGGGTAGGGGTGGACACAAGAATTGATAGTAGGTGTTGTCGATTTTTTTTCCAGTCAAACATAATATAAAACCGAAAAATAATTCATTACGTCTAATATAAAAAAAGAAATCCATTACAAAAAAAAGTTAAAAACAAAACAACGATCTATTACAATTTAAATCTATCTTCTTCATGCAGACATCTATTGAAACCACTCCATTACTTTTTCATTCTCAACTTTCGCAAGTGCTTTAGTCTCAACATTGCAAAGCAACACGTTGTTCAAAAAGTCATCACCAATTTTGTTGTGCAAGTCGGTATTCAAGAGCTTCATCTTCAAAAAACATCTTTCTACACTTGCGGTCACTACGGGGTAATATCAAAGCCCACTTTAAAAGATTATAACCCAAAGGATAAGACCAAGGTTTCCCCGTATTAACCATCAAACGAGAAAGGTCGTAAATTCCTTCCAAACTAGTGAAGCGCTCATCTTTGATGAAAGAGTGGTAAAATATCTCAAGTTGTCCTTCAAGGTCTATCATATGCGAATCATCAGATTCATACTTGTACAACTTACCCAACTTCAACAACTTTGATATGTCAAATTGTGAAAATGAATCATAAGGGCTCAAAGCACCCATGTATTCTAGTATCTGGGTGGCTGTTTCATTAAATCGATCCTGATATTTTGTAAGTTGCATATCCACCACCGTAATGAAGATTTAACCATCAAAATGAAATCGATTAGTGTTTTTAGTCTTACGGTTTCTTGCACCAACATTCAACTCTTCCATATCCAAAGTATTGATATTATGTGATTGAAAAACAAGAGGATACCTTTGGCAAGATGCTATCAAACCCCGTGTTTCTATCAAATCCGCTTCTAAAATGTCTAGATCTTTTCTTTGAAGTTGCTTTCACAATGTACCCGTGAGGCATAAAGTGTCATCCATCATATGTAAGTAAAAAACGAACTCATATGATTTAAAATATGCTAAGATTTCGGATGCTTGTTGACGGTTTGCCAATGACCCTCCCTCATCTTTCACAAAATGTGAGTGTGTTGAAATGTGAGCCCCATATTGTATCTCTCGCTCTAACAAGTGTAGTCTCTTGATTTAACCCTCTTACAGTTTCAAGTTCACCACTACACAAGCCTTTTTTCACCCTTTCTCTTGCTTGTTCCCGTAGTAAGTCTTTTCTTTTACACGAGGCACAAACAACATTAACCACCAACGAAAATTTCTTAAAAAAGTCACTAACATCTTCATGATTCTTTGCTACAACAACAACCACTAATTAGTTGGTGTGCAAAGAATTGTATATAAAAACTGTGTCATTCACTCGTAATATCAAAGCTTTCAAACCATTGAATTCCCCTCGCATATTGCTAGCCCTATCGTAACCTTGTCCTCTTTATATATATATATATATATATATATATATATATATATATATATATATATATATATATATATATAACATGTAAAGCGAATTAAATGAAATTGAAATAACAAAAAAGTAAAGAATAAATTATTTGACTAAAACTCAACTTATTACTTGTAAGTACTTCATTTATGGCGTTTTTTAGTGTCAAAGAGGATGTATCCTTCACGTGCACAAGTTCAATGAATATTTCCTTCACAAAGCTAAGACTTTAGAAAAAATCACTAGCTTCATCAACCAATAAAGCAAATACGTCTTAACCAATCTCTTGACGGATACTCAAAAGGACTTCTTGTGCAAAACATTGCACAAGTTGTGATTGAATTTTAGGGCTAATATGTTTATTCTTTTTAGGAGAATTTTATGAAATATTATTGAAAATATCTTCACTAGTCTCTTGAATGGATTTTAACACTTTAATATAAATCCCTCTATTTTCCGAGATAACCGACTAGTCATGACCACGAAACGGTAAACCGGTTTTCAATAAAAGTATAACAACAATAATAGAAGCACATAATCGAGCTTTATATTTATGGTCCTCCGCTTCGATTTGCCTCCTCAATACTACATTAATAGCTTGTTTTTCTCTCAATAAAAATTCACACTTTTCTCTTGCTTTGTTGTGAAAACTATCAACACTACCCATATGAGTCTGAAATACATCTTTTTTTATGCCATGTATCAAACCCTTGGGAAACAAATGCATCTCTCCCTCCCATTTGATTCATGAGGTCTCCACACATATAACAATATAAACAATATGCTTTATTTTTTTCCACACTATATTCCAACCAAATAAAAATCATCAAACCATGTAGGAACGATTCTTCTACATCTATCACATATTTTATTTTTTTGAAACTTATGTGCCCTTATTTGACAAGGTCCTTGAAGCAAATATGCTCTTCTTACATTATCTCTTACATTTGATTTGTAACTTGTAATCTTTTGCCTATCTGTCGGGTCCTTTAAAAGATATTTCAAAAAGTCAACATTATCATTAGGCTCATTAGAACATGGTGTTTGTGGAGTTGCATTAGAAACCAAAGGGATTGACTAATTGGTGATTGGTGTTTGTGGAGTTGCATTAAAATTAGAAACCGAATGGATTGACTGATTGGTAATTGGTGTTTCGGAACATACTTCATCACTTTCATTAGGATTAGGTCTTGGTCTTTTGGTAAAAAAACTAATTAGTTTAACCTATAAAAACATAACAATTACACCTAATCAAACAAAAACTTCAATAAAACATAGAAATTTCACCTTATCAAACATTATATTCAATAACAATATAGCAATTTAACATAATCAAACAATAACTTCAATGAAACATATCAATTTCACCCAAGTCAAGCAATAACTTCAGTAAAAACATATCAATTTTGAATACCTAAAGGAATTGGTAAAATTTCAAAGTATCAATATACTTGCTTCATTCCAGGGCTTGGAACTTTGCGTTGGAGTGAATGATGATCGATGAAGTCGACTTTTCAGCCTTTCCCTTTACTCCTTAGCTTTTTCTATTGTCGATGGATCGATGCGGGGGGGGGGGGGGGGCACGAAGAAACAGCCGAACAGCAGTGGACCGAAGGCTGCCTCGTGAGTTTTTTTTCTTTCTTCTAGCCGAACACTTTCAAGTAATTAGGATTGGGCTATTTTGTATTATTCATTTTTTATTTGGGGCTTTGGGCTATAAATACACTTAATAGACAATAATGGATTAAAATGTTGGGCTCCTATGTGGCTAATTATAGGTTGTAAACTTGTAATTATTTTGTCGGGCTTGGTAATTCCCGATAGAGTGACACATTTTTTACGCAGTTTCACAAATTTGTTTTAGTAGTTGCACAATTTTTTAACGTAGTGGCATAACAGTTAAAAATTTAAAAAATCGAAAAAGTTTTCCACTACGTACACGAAAGCTAGGTGTTTCCGGTGCCACACCCGACACCACACCAGAACCGCCCCTGTTTTTGGGTGCACTTTTGAAGAAAGGAGTCATGTTGATAGAAAAAACTTGAAAAAACGTTAGTCACAAGATAATATGATGCAGAATAAAAGTTAATCTCGAGGATCTTGTTAGCTCAACAATAATAAGTTAAGAGAGTTAGAAGTCAGATGCGGAAATGTAAATGACAACAAGTTATATCAAGTAAACACCAAGTTGATTCATAACAAGGTTTGCATTCAAACACAAGTTAGTAAATGTGATCAACTTAAGATGAAAAGGAACTCATAATATCAATTAAGATAGAGATAGAGATGAACAATCTTTGTATTTCGATAAAAGTTCTGGAAGTGTTTTTGGTACATGAAGAGGGAACCTCTATTTATAGAGTCCCGAAAAGTTACATGAGAAATAAACAAATACTAAACTACTGACTACAGTGACCATGCAAGGTTCACTGGTTAAAACAAAGTAAACACGCTAAGTCAGAAAAGTAACATGGAAGTCTTCATACATCATTCATCTCTATGGTAGGTCTTTTGGTCTTCGGTTCTCAAAAGATAAGATCAATCTCCGGTAGTCATTTTATCTACGGTATCACCAGCAATCCAGGTCTACAGTTCCTTAGCTAAAGAGGGTCACTTTTTGTTTCAATAGTTTCCCCCAAAGTGACCTCATAGCTATTTTTTTTACTTTTGCAATTTCTGGAACTAGATTATGATCCACCAAAATTTTCTTACTTCAAACAACCAATGGATTCTTCATGAGATCTCGAATTTGACTTTATCAGTAGTGTGCTTCAATCTTTGCATTGAAGCCAGAGAAACATCCAGTTGTTTCTTGGTCAGTCGATGGATTGTGGTTACCAGAATGAAATACTTGGGACCATCTTGAGCTTTCTTGAACACGACCCCTAGCTCAGGATAATTTGTTGCACCAAGTGACATGTCTTGGAATCCTTCAGCGAAGTTTGGCACGGCCGCGAACTCAGGAAAATTGAACTTTTTGGCAAGAACTGGATGTATTTCAGCATCACTTTCCAAAGTCGCATACCAATTCCTTGAGGAATTCACAAGCTCTTTCACAAGCAACTTTCATCTTTGGATATTTTTCAACCTTAAGTTGAAACACCCTGACTATCAAGAATATCTCTTCGGGGTTCATGCACATGAAATCTGCTTGAGTTCGGATGTATTCATCTCCTCTTCTGGTCAGGATATATTGGTAAAATTCGGTTTTCATGAATTTTATCACTTTGTAGTTCTTTACCCCGTCTGTTCTATCACTGGACTAGACTTTCTCCAAATTAGAACCATGCTTAGCATGAAAGAGTTTTAAGTGTTCAAATTCCATTTGGAATCTTTGATCATCTAGAAGGCTGAGATCAAACGGTTCGAATACTGGGAAAAACTTGGAGCTCGGGGAGATGGGTATGTCCCAGTAACCATCCGATGGTGGTTCAGTATAGGTAAGGATTGGTCTATAGTCTTCATCCAGTAGTCTGCGGGTAGGATTTACCGAGGAGTTAATTAACGACTCATCCATTGTAGTGTCGAATCCATGAGATCTCCAAATTTCTTCTACAAACTTAGCAACCCTCCAGTCACGTTTCTTTTGAAGAGTGGTAGGGGAGTTGTTAGAATGATCAGAGGACATTTGTGGTGTTAGATTTTTGAAATGAGGAGGAGTTTGTTTTGGAGAGTTTTGAGAGATTGACTTTTGTGGAGATTTTGGTGAAACCGCGAAGTTGGATTCTTTAGAGAATACTGGGGAGTTGGTTGTTTGTTGAGCTCTACGATAGGAGGAGGTTGATCTCGTGGAGGAGTTTGTTGTTGATGAACCAAGGCAGTCTTGGATTGTGAAGGTTCTTGATCTCTTCTTGGATTGATTTCACTTCCCCCTTTTGAGGAAGCATGCTCCTGCTGCTCCTGAAACCATTGTTTTAACTCGTCAATTTTCTGAAACGTCTCATTGAACTAAGTTTTCATTTGTTCACAGACTCGTTGATTGTTGGGGATCTCCTTGTTGAAGAGTAATTGATAAATTTCCTTGGTAAGGCGGAGGACTTGATCAGCACTCTGGTTGGCTGTGAGAGATCTTCTTAGCCATTGATGGTGTTTTGGAGAACCGCAAGTCCTGCTTCATATGGTGTGTGGTTTTCTTCAACAAGTTTCTTGGAGTGACTTTCTTGTTGTTCAAGAGTTTGTTTGAAATCATTCTTCAGTTCAGTTACTTCCTTGATGAGTTTTTCAGCTGTGGACAAGAACTCCTTGTGATCTGCAGTTCTACGATTATCAAGATCCCTAATTCCTATTTCAATTATGATAAGGATTCTTTTAGCATTCATCCATTCTCTTGTCTCTAGAACTATAACATGATCAGCAAGCGATTGCGGTGTAGGAGTTTCAGTGTTCTGCGGTGCTTAAGTGGTTATCGCAGCCAAAATTTGATTAACTTTGGATTGGAGGCTGAGGAATTCTTTCCTTGAAACTGTTATCTTTTTCTTCTTCTTTTGCTTTGGCTTTGAAGTGGAGTGTTGAGATCCACTTGATTCCTCATCATCAACCACCATTATGAAATCGTCCGAGGGAAGGGGTTGTTGAACATCTTCAAAGTTGTCATCATCAAGTCCAAACATGGCAGCTGAACTTATTTCAATTATTGTTCTGTCGTCGTTAGAATCATGATCTTCTTCATTGGGAGGAGGTTTGGAAGTGCCAACAGGATTTTCCATTTGATGAGCATTTTGAACAGTTGCCTCCATGGTAGACATCCTTTGTTGAATGGATAGAATGTCGTGAACCGTTTTGGCATTGTTAATGGAATCGGCCTAATATTTTGCCACAATTTGAATGGTTTCCTCCTTCTGCTGTTGTTGTTGCACTTGTTGAGTCTTTCGTGCCTGCAGAGCCCTTTTAAAGGCTTCAAATTTTCTGATGCCAGACTCCATCATTGGTCGGTATTGAGATCATGAGTCATCTCATGTGTAGCCCTCAAATCCTTGATTCTCCGAGGTGTCCCTCGGGTTCATGGCTCCCTGCATGTTCTGGTAAGGGCTGAGAAAGAAGTGCCCTACGGTGCAACTTGTGTATCTAGTGTTTGTGTGAGTCGAAATAAAATGGAGTGCAACTCCTTGAGTTCAAATACGTGCAACCGTGATGCCTTAGAGACCTTAGGATGACTCGTGATAGTTGGATCCACTTGGGTTCCAATTGGGGGTCTGTCTCCATCGTGTGATGAAGCAAATATACTTTTTGTACCTGAGTGGTGAGTTTGGGTTTTTGAGGGTGAGTATGCGGTGACTCGAATGGCTACGGGAGTCTATTGAGAGACTTCGGTATGTGCCGTGGTTCGCATTTGGCCATGACTGGGGTTTAACTTCAATTTATTTCTTTGAAACATGTCTTATGTAACGACCGTCATTTGAGGTATTAATTATTAATTATTTCTTAGTTTATTGTTGGGCCAAATACAGATAAAAAGGACTATTGGATTGGACTTAAGCAAATGGGCCAAAGAATTGGGCTGCCCATAAGATGTACGCTGGGCGTAGCCTTGGTGTACGCTGGGCGTAGACTTGCTGTACACGGGGTGTAGAGGCGTGTATTGGATACGGGGGGCGCGCGCACGTATGCACAGCGTACCAGGAGTACGCACAACGTACGTGAGCAGATTCCAAAACCCTAATTTTTAGGGTTTAAGACATATAAATACCCAATTATAGCCACCCCCTGGCCTCCTTACCAACCCCTCACCCTCAAAAACCCTAATACACCCTCATACTCTATTTTTGTGTGTGTTTGACCTCTTGATCTTATTTTGATGAAGAAAAGCTTGGAAGAAGTGAAGAGGAGTTGGAGAAGAAGAACTTGAGTATCTTGAGCTCAAGGATCTGGAACTAATTCATCTTTTGGCATTCAAAGGAGGTATAAAGCTTCCAAATTTCATCTTAGAAGCTTAGATTTAGGATTATGGAGCGTTGGACCTTTTTAGGTTCAAAGGATGGATCTTTATCATGCAACTTCGTTTTTGAGCTTAGGGTTGCCACACTTGGAGATCAAAGCATTCCTTTAGCAGTAAAGTTTCAATCTTTGAGGCTTTTATGGAACCATGCATGAGATCTAGCAATTTCTATGGATTTAGTTATTATTGTTCTATGTTTGGGCTCATTTGGTGGGTTGCAAGCCACCAAGTGATCGACTTAATGGATTAGGACGTTGAAAAGGACTTGGATCTGTAGTTATAGCCTCTGGAGTTGAGTATTAACTGCTTAATGGGAAAAGTAGCTTAACAGGGTAGTACGCTGGGCGTACCAGCCAGTACGCACATCGTACAAGCCATACAGCAGGTACGCACTGCGTACAGAGGAGTGCGCCCCGCGTACTCAAACAGTATTGGGCTTTTACCTTTTGGGCCTCGGTTTGGGCCAACTATTGGCCTTATCTGCTATTGGGCCTTAGTGGGCCATCAGAAGTCAAATTTTGGACCAAGGACATGAATCGGCTTAGGGAAGGCCAATTTGAGAAGTTGGGCCCAATTTAGAAAATTGGGTCATTAGTGGGCCTTAGTGGGCCATTAGTGGACTTAGAAGGATTAGTTGGAATTGGGCCTTGGATATGGTCCAAAGTTAGAACAGGGGTAAAATGGTCATTTTACCCTTAGAGGGATTCTTAGTTTTTTGACTAATTATTATTGTATAGAGCTAGCCAGGGAGTCGTGGGAGCAGCCAGCACAGATTCCTCACACGCGAGTTTAGCACCCAGTTTGAGAGGTGAGTCTTCTCCTATAGGAATGGGTCTAAGGCACCAAGGCCAGCCCGTTTATGTGTGATTATATGTGTCGGCGTTAGCCCGATGCAGATTTTATGTTTCGGACTTCGGTCTGATGCCGGGGAAAGCCCGAGGAAGTTAGTATGCACGATGTCTTCGTGATTCTTGCATGTCTCTGATTATATGTTCCAGATTTTGGTCCGATGCCGGGGCAAGCCTGAGGAATGTTAGCTTTCATGTTATGTTTATGTTTATGTTTATGTTATGCCTGCTGATATGATATGTATACCGGAGTTCGGTCTGATGTCGGGCGGGGCCCGATGCATGGGCTAGGCCCAAGTTATGCCAGACCTCGGTCCGATGCCGGGTGGGGCCCGAGGCAGTGGGATAGGCCCAGTAAGTGATTATGTGTATGGTATGTGGTAGGTTGGGGGAACTCATTAAGCTTCGTGCTTACAGTTTTTAGTTTGGTTTCAGGTACTTCAGCTAGCAAAGGGAAGGGCTCGGGATGATCGCATGGCACACACCACAGATTTCTACCCTGGGAGATTGAATCTGATATTTTTACATGATTTTGATACAGTATTCGATATGATGTTTTGAGATACACTATTTATGGATTTTTCTATATGATGATGGTTGAATTATGGTTTTATTAATGAATTTAAAAAGAAATTTTTGGACCGTATTTTTGGGATGTTTCATCTTGGGATTCTGAAGGCTCACTTTTGTGTTCATCAAAAATATTAACAGGAGTGTCATGTACCGGAGCCGTAGAGGTAGGCTCTGTGGTTTTAGATTTCCTTTTATTTGAGGGAACAACTCCCTTTTTCACAATGTTCTTTGGTGTTTTCCTTTTGACAACAAGAGACTTAACTCTTTTGGGTTTTGGTTGAAAATCTTGGTCTGCGGTAGTCTGTGGGACCTGTACTGTGGTGAGCTAACTGGTTCTAGGCGGGGAAGAGTGATATGGGGCAATATCACTCGTAGCCATTATATGGTCAGCCACCTTTACGGTAGTGAGTCCAATGGACTCAAGAATGTACAGAGGCAAACGCCTAATGGGTCTAAAAATAGTTTGATCTTTGGAAGTAGTATACCTCTTGAGATCGCAGGTTGAGAACAGGTTGGTGTCAATGCCCATGCTGAGTTGAGCATCCTTGTGTAGATCATATATGCACAATGACCAGAACCTTGCAAAGGTGAGTTCTATCAACCCTTCTCTTGGTACATCCTTGGAGATGTATTGCAAGAAGTCGTCCCAAATAATTTGCCTGTAATTGACTGTGTTTCCAGTAAAAATACTCAAAATGATCTCTAGTAGCTTGATCCCCATGTTGTCTGTCGCTCTTGTTCTTCCTGAGATACATCTGATCACAAAATGGCAAACAAACTGCTAAACAGCCGGTAATTGATTTTTCTTAAATTCGCCAACGCCCTTGAGCTTCTTCTGGTATCCCATTTGATAGAGAGTAGTGAACACATCTGATGGGCTTGGGGCGTAGAATTTGGTCGATGAAGGAACCCTAAGATTGATTGCAGAAAAGAACTTTTCTTTTGTGAGAACCACCAAAGAATCATCAACAAGATTCAGATGAACCTCTTGAGGATTTTTGCTAGGTCTGAAATCTAAAAAGCACATTTTAACAGAACCGCCATTGGAACTGCTTCAATAAAAGAATCGAATGTATCAAATAGTGGGTGTGTTGGAAGGAACTTGATCATTAGTTTAATGGCTTCGTTGTATGAAGGATGATCTTCCAAGATTCCTCTATAGTTGTTGGGAGCAATCGAGGGAGAGATGTCTTTGATTGTGGATTCAGACCTTGTTGGATGAGCTGAGCCTGAAGCTTTTCATTGCTTCTTTGAAATTCCAGACTTCACCATTGTTGCAGAGAAAAAAAGAAGGTTTGAAGAACTTGCAGAAAGCCTTTTAGCAAGAAGGTTAAGAAGGTGAAGATGTTGGTCGAGAGAGTTCAGATAGCGTAAAAGCTATCTTGGGAAGAACTAGGGGGTTTTTATACCTCCGGATTTTAAAAGTTATTGATATCACTTTAATTACAGCTGTTAAAGTTAAAAACGCTTGGGTTTTTACCATTATCAGTTGAAGTTAAATAAATCAAAAAGAAGTTTTATTCCAGAAAAGGTGGAACATTCAATGCATTGTAGACCCATGATGACATGCTGGGTAAACGTGGGGTGTGACGTGATTTTATCCGTTGTAAAAATGGGGAAGTGGAACGGATTAGACCCCAAACGGCTGTGAGACATGACTGGATGAGAAAAAAAGATTTCTTAAAAAGATTGCATTTATGGAAAATCGATTTACTTGATTTTTACCCAAAAATGGGTATGACTAAGGAAAATCATTTGAAAAATATTGAAATATCATGTGTAACAAAACGAATGTTTGAAGAATGTTTTTATTAAAGTCTATTAAGTAGAACACAGTATCCTTTAAGGCGTTTATGAAGTGATGACTGCAGGTTCGTTTATTCGTATATGCGGTAGCACTTAATGCGTCTGCGGTAGCTAAAATACAAACTAGATCATGAAGATTATAAATAAAAGAAATAAGGTGACCCGCAGAGTATATAGAACATATGTGACTTCAGTGTACAAGACGTACTGAAGAGAAAATATGTAGTATATACTGCCTTAGTTATTCTATAAATAGATTGCAGTGAATGAAATGCTTCAAGAGTTTGTTTTGAAAAGAAAAGAAGCAGTTCATTCACAACCGGAGACCTAGAGGGGTCTGCAGTACCTATCCTTTCAAGAAAAACTATAGTTCAGGGTTCATCATCCCTAACATTTCCAAAAATCCACATAACTTTGTGGAGTCGAGTGCCTTAGTGAAAACGTCAACTATTTCTTCGTGAGTAGGGACAAAAATAAGTTCGATGTTACCTTTGAGAATGTGATCTTTGATGAAGTGGTACCGAAGTTCTATGTGTTTCGTCTTTGAATGATGAATAGGGATATGATAAATCGCTATTGCACTCTCAGAATCACAATAGATGGGTACCCACAACATCCTGTAACCATAGTCCATAAGTTGACTCTTCATCCAAAAGACTTGGGAACAACAGCTGGCTGCGGCCACATATTATGCCTCTGTGGTAGACAAAGAAACGCAGTTTTGTTTCCTTGAAGACCAGCTAACTAATCTTCCTCCTGAGAACTGACATCCACCCGAAGTGGTCTTACAATCGAGTCGGCACCCGACATGATCTGCATCTGTGAAATCTTGAAGACTGAAATCATTACCCACAGGGCACCAAAATCTTGAAGACTGAAATCATTACCCGCAGGGCACCAAATACCCATGGGTTTACACCCTTTTAGATATCTGAATATTTGCTTGACTACGGTCAAGTGAGATATTTTGGGATCAGCCTGGTGTTGAGCACACAAACCCGTTGCAAATACAATGTCTGGTCGACTGGCAGTGAGGTACATCAGTGACCCAATCATTCCTCGGTAGGGCTTGTGATCAACTGACTCTTCGGTAGGGTCAGCTGAGATTTTGTATCCAAAGGCCATAGGGAACTTTGCCGAAGAACAATTGTCCATTGAATACTTCTTCAACAATTTAGTGGTATACTTTTCTTGATGAATGAATATCCCTTGAGGGACTTTTTTAACTTGAAGACCTAGAAAGAAGTTAATCTCTCTATTCATGATCATTTGGAACTTGCTTGTCATGAGTTTTGCAAATTCATCCACCATACCCTGATCTGTTTAACCGAAGATGATATCATCCACATAGATTTAAATAAGCATCAAATGGTTGTCATTTCCTCGTCTAAATAAAGTGGGATCAATCACCCCTATTTTTTACCTTGAGGTGACAAGAAACTTAGAAAGAGTCTTATACCGCGCACTTGGTGCTTTCTTTAGATCGTATACCGCCTTCTCCAGCTTGTAGTAGTGATTTGGAAATTCTGAGTTTTCAAACGCTGGAGGTTGTTGTAGATATACTTCCTCTTTCAGTTCTCCATTTAAAAAGGCACTTTTTACATCTATCTGATGGACCTTGACGTTTTTGTGAACTGCATACGCTAAGAAGATACGTATGGCTTCCATTCTTGCTACCGGGGCATATGTTTCGTTGTAGTCAACACCCTCGAGTTGAATATACCCCTTGGCAACCAATCGAGCTTTGTTTCTTACCACCGCACCGGATTCATCTAGCTTGTTCTTATACACCCATCTTGTTCCGACTATTATGTGACCTTTTGGCTTAGGTACCAATTTCCAAATTTTTATCTTTCAAACTCAGCAAGTTCCTCTTGCATTGCACTGATCCAATCGGGATCCATAAGTGCTTCTTTTGTTGCTTTGGGCTCGACCGAAGACATGAATACTGCATAATGACAATGGTTATTTAAATCATTAGACGATCAAGTTTGAATACCTGAGGATGGGTTGCTGATTATTTGACCCGGTGGATGATCTCTTGTCCAAACATGTAGCCATGATTGTTGATGGTCTGCGGCTGCCGGTTGAGGGAATGTCCTCTACGTCAGAGGACTCTGCGGTTGGAGAGGGTAGTTCCCCCTCGATTTGAGAGCAGCCCGCAGATGTGTCTTGGACTGTAGGAATTTGTTTTGTAGCTGTTGAAGGAAGTTCCCCCTGGATCGAAGGTGGGAGTTCCCCCAAAACAGATGACGTCGGTTTCCCCTGGACTGATGAGTGATTAATAACCCTTGGATCCGTTCTAGTGTCAATGTTCACAACTTCTTCATCTTTAGAGTCTTCAGAAACATTTGATTGGTTGGTTACTCTGTGGATAGGTGTCGGAGTAGCACTGTCTAGTAATGGAACCCCGATGGTTTTCACTTCCAATGGAGTTGAAGTTTCCCCCTCAATTGGCGAGGTGGTAGTATTGAGTGACAGATCTTCAGACAAGGTCGGGCCAGATACTTCAGCGTTTTGTTCTTGGGCTACCGGAGACACCAAAATTTCTTAAAGATGAGTTGTCTCTGCGGGATCAAAAAGATAATCATAGTTGACTTCAACTATGTTCAACGGACCTGAAGAGACTGGGATGTCTCTTTCCAAGATGAACTTTGTTTCATTTGAAGGAGCAGTGTTGCGAACATAATAGTCATCAAATTTAACGTCAAAGCTTTCGACTATTAGTCTTGTATGCCTTATGAGAACCATGTAAGCCACTTTGTTGGAATCACAAAATACCAATAGTGTGATGCCTCAAATGGAATCACAAAACACCAAGAACAATTAAAAGGAATACAGAGACGCTATGGAGACTCTAAAATCGGATTCTATTTCTTGGAATGCAAGGTGTGTCCGATTTCAAGCTTATATATATATATATATATATATATATATATATATATACACACATATATATATATATATATATATATATATATATATATATATATATATATATATATATATATATATATATATATATATATTTGTGTGTGTGTGTGTAGAATATCAAGGGTCATGTGTAACCTTAATCCATACACATTAGCCCATGACCCATCCATTTGATTTGGATAAATACTTCATGGATTAACCCATAATCCCATCACAAATCAAACCATGGATCTTTAGCCCAACTTATATGTATCATTTTAATTAGTCTCTTTTGATCATTAAATTAATTCTTGACCAATACTGATTAAATAATATGATTCCTAAATTAATATATTATACTTATAATATATTAATAAATTAGGAGGAATATAGAGAGGTTATGGAGACTCTAAAATCAGATTCTACTTCTTGGAATGCAAGGTGTGTTCGATTTCAAGCTTATATATATATATATATATATATATATATATATATATATATATATAATATCAAGGGTCATGTGTAACCCTAATCTGTACACATTAGCCCATGACCCATCACAAATCAAACCATGGATCTTTAGCCCAACTCATATATATCATTTTAATTAGTCTCTTTTGATCACTAAATTAATTATTAAATTAATTCTTGACCAATACTAATTAATTAATATGATTCCTCAAATAATATATTATACTTATAACATATTAATAAATTAGGAGGGATATAGAGAGGTTATGGGGACTCTAAAATCATATTCTAGTTCTTGGAATGCAAGGTGTGTCTGATTTAAAGCTTATATATATATATATATATATATATATATATATATATATATATATATATATATATATATATATATATATATATATATAGAATATCAAGGGTCATGTATGATGAGAATAATGCGCTATTAGATCGACATATTCTTAACAGATAAACAAATATAAAGTAATAAAAGAACACGAGAATGAATCAAACGAATGTCGAATGATTAAATTATGCTCCACCTCAGAAGAGCTCGATGAAGAACTTCGACTGTAGAGGTGTGCAAGGGTTACAGTGCAATTATACCGAAACAATCAATGAGAAGCGTAATAATAACTAAGCATGCATGCACTATATATACTAACCCTAAAGACAAAACACGGTTGGACAGGCCCAAACCGTGAATACATAATAGACTATAACACGAGACCAAAGAGGCAACACCCTATACTCAACAATCTCCCCCTATGCGTCAATAGAGGCGAGAGATCAAATGGGTTGAGCAACGTCACCCTTCTTCACGGTCTTGAAGGGCTTCGGTATGATGGCAAGAAGAGTATAACGGAAATCTATGTACCACCGAAGCATATCCATGAAGTTCTTCTTATCTGCTGCTTCGTTCTGTTTACACCTGTGGATGATATCCAAAATATGCTCCAAGCAAGCCGTGGAAAACAGGTGTTTATCATCAAGATAGAACACGAACTTCTAATTGTCTTGTCTAGTGAACATAACAGCCTGATACTTAGAATCTATCTTCCCCATCTTCATCTTGGTAGCATCGCATGATTTCCGAATGGGTTTGACTATAGGCCTTTTCCTCATAACCAGAGTAGTCTCCTGATCCATCTTAGCAACCACATGAATGTAGGAAGCTAGCATTCTCTTGATATGATCAATAATTGGCTCGTACTGTTGTGGATTGGAAAGCAGAATGTTGTTAAGAAGAATCCAATCGTGTGGATTCAGGTTCGGTAGATCAGCCAGTGAGAACATATGAACCGAATCATCTGACCCTCGGGTCACCCTGAAACTAACATTGACGAATGGCCCTGCCGAAGTAGGCTTCAATACTTTGACGGATGTAATCTTCTGTGCACTTCACGTCAAGTACTGAGGTTGAGAATATTTAAGATAAAAATCAATAAGATCCCGATCAACCTTCGGGTCTGGAGATGGAATATTTACTGTCGCATCAAAACAGTGAAACAAAAACGTCCTTCGGGTGATAGGCATATCAAACTGTGAGTCCTTGGTGTTATCACAATCAAAGGAAGTAACTGGTTCCAGCCAATGAGTACTTGGAAACTCAATCGCTTCTTTTATCAGCTTCTCCACAGTCAATAAAGGAAATAGAGCTTTCCTGCACTCCAACGTATCATGTGCCTCTTTTTCCCTTCTCTTTCTCTCTTCTTCTTCTCTTGCCACTTTCAGAGTTTCATCAAGTTCCTCATCACGTTTCTTTCTTTTTAGAGCATCTTCCTCAGTTTCCTCTTCTTCATCACTCTCACCCATAATACCCTTCTTTTTATCCAACACACTAGAACCCGAAGATTCATTATCTTTGGTTTAGTGTTGACCTTCGGCTGAGTTGGTGGTTGTTTGGGAGGATTTTGAGAATCTTCTCCCCCTTGTTGCGGAGTAGCAATCGGCTCCGTAACACCCTCAATACTACTTAACATGTCCAAAGCAGGAAGAAGTTTCTCCTTTAAATGTTGTCGGACAGAGATTGTGAGAACCGAATCGTGAGCATCCAAAAGATTGGAAAGAAGTAGATGCACGTCACTCACACAGCTTTTACTCATTGTGCGTTCAGTTATAAGGGTTTCAATATCCTTCTGTGCTTGACTAAGTCCCAAAGAGAGAGTGGCAATTTGAGTTTAGGAGAGAGCAAGATCTTCCCTCACTTTGTTATCCAGGCAAGGTCTGCTTGAAATTTGGCAAGTCGTGAATCAACAGAAGAAAGAAGAGTAGCACTATCAGCTTGAAGACCTTGGCGAACTGCTTCAAATTTTTCTCTTTCAGCCTTAAGAGATTTTGACAGAGAGACAATTGCTTCATTTGCTTTACTGGTATTGACCTCTGAAGAGCTTTGAAGAGATTCCATAAATAACTTCGAATCAGAAATGAGAATTTTGAACTCACCAATAGCATTATTGTAAGAGAGAGTGGAAGCATCAACAGTTTGAGTAGCTTTGTTAATAGATTGATCATGCTATTTGATCAAAGTCTCAACCAAAGCCTTCATAGCAGCATCAGAGTATGCTGAAGATGAGGAAGTAGCAGAAGATCCCAGTAGCTGATCAAGCTTGGAATTGAGATCCTTTAAGTGACACTTGGTAAGAGGAACATCATCATCATCATCTTCATCATATTGAAATCGATACGTACTATAGTAAAATGACTCAAATTCCATATCAGCTCCACCGAGAGTAGAGCTAGACTCGGTTGAGGGCGATGGAGATGGAGGTGGGTTTGGAACATTGGTTTCGGTCCCTGAGGTAAGTGCCCCCGTATCAGATACGTTGACATGAACCTGAGGTTCGGTTGTGGTTGTTGTTGTTGAAGTTGCTTGAGAAAAGATGGGGGGTAGTAGAAGTATAGTTGAAGTGGGTACAGAAGAAACAGGTGGTGGAAGTGGTGCAATGGAAATAGGAACAATAGTATTAGATGGAGAAGGAGGAGGAGTTGGAACCGAGTCATTAAGTGGTACCTCTGGAGTTGGAGAACGTGGAGGCGTGTTTCCCCATGGTGAGTCTTCAAGATGAACACCTTCACCTTCGGCTGATTTCTCTTGATCACCATCAGAAGGAACATAATCTGAGTCACTAGGCGAGGATGCCTTCGGTTTCTTTGCCATCTTCTTAACCTTTTCCTTCTTTGGAGCCGAAGGAGCTGCCTTTTCAATTTTACGCTTTTTGGGCGTTGCAACTTGTGATGAAGTACCTTCGGTCTCTTTCTTCTTGGAATCCGGTTTCTTCCCCCGTTTTGTTGGTTTCTCGACTGCGTCTAGAGCACTCTGCATCTCCGGAGTCAATTGCCTTAGTCCCGTAGGAAGAAGTTTTTTTGTATTCAGCCATGACATTGCTTACTGTAGCAACACTTTGGTACATTGATTCAGGAATGGACCCAATGAACAAGAACTTGGTTGGATCAGTAACAATGATCTTCTTTGTGTGAAAGGTCACAAATGATGAGCGCAGAGCATCCGCCATTACTGGAACCTGAAAGGTCTCAATCGCTCTGTGAGTTATGAGGGTCCAGAACCTACCACACGAAATCTCTGAGTCGCTTGAAGATGAATTGAGACTCTGTACCACTTGAGCCCAAATAAGCGTTCCATAGTCGAGGTTTAGACCATGATAGAGACCATTGAGAATAGTCATAAACCATTTGCTTGCCCCATCTGAACCTGCAACTCTTTCTGATAAACCCTTAACTAGAAGAGTAAAAATTCCATTCCATTGTGGTGGAAGGCAGGATTTCTTGAACTTCATTACAGTGGTGAGGACATCAGTATATCCCATATCGTAGAACATTGTGAATAACTGAGTTATGGTGATGGAATCAGGATTCACCAAGGAATCATCAGCAGGAAGCCCAAACAGTGAACAGAAGCGGGCTTTTGAGACTGAATTTTTGTGATTGAAGATGTAGAAGAAGATCATGTCCTTGCGTTTGTCATAGACAGCAGAGGAATACACTTGGGAAAGCAGAGACATTGGCACAGATTCCACCTTGGTGAGAGCAATTACGAGTGGTGAATATTTTAGACATTCAACCACTTGTAGCATATAAGAATCATAGAGGAAGGGATCCAAGTCGATAAGAAGATTCTACTTGGGTTTGATGATCAGAAGAGAAGATGAAGCAGTTTGTTCTTGAATAGAAGAAGATTCGGCTATTGTTGCTGGTTGAAGAAGATGATGAACATTACAATCGCCGGTGTGTTCTTTAGAGAGTTGGAGTAAACGGTAAAAAGGTGAGAGAGGAAAGTATGAACCTTTTATACGATTACTATAAGAGATAAAAGATCTGGAATAATGATTCCACGATCTTCAGAAGCGTCGCCTGAAAAAGCGTGATTTGACAGCTGTGTTTCCCTATGAAGACGTCAGCAGGCGTGATGGTAGAAACCGTTTCAAATTCATGCGCCCATACCAATTCTTATCCTGTGACTCAGTTGGAATTCTTATCCAGTTACCGCCTCTTCAACTTCGAAGACTCTTCGTTGATCAACTGTGACCCATCCAATCGATTCAAATAAGATGCATATCGTTCAGTCTTTAGGAGAATGCACCATGATTGCATATGACACCAGACTTTGAAATCTGAAAATAGGCATTAGTAACCCGAACAAGACTTGTGAAAATCACGTGGATTCTCGTGCAAGAGTGTGCAAAAAAAAAAGAAATAAAGCAAAATTATTTGTGGGAATATAAGTGATGTCAATTAAGACATGAAACTGTAGATCCCGTGCACGTATCTCTTCCTTCAAAGTCAAGAGAGACTTAGAAGTGTCTGTGTGGTTTCCCGTGAAAATACGATCAAATGTTTGTAAAGAAACATTGAAAGGCTTCTTTTCAAAATAATGCTTTAAAGGGTGGTTCAACTTCAACCGAACTTCAGTGCTTGAAATAAGACCGAAAGTTTGATAAATTACTTGTAAGACCGATGTGGCCTGTTGAACAAGTAGGTTTGATAAAATATTCAATGACTTGATGAATTTTAGAAATCTCAAAGAAAAATAAAACTGGATCCTTTGGGAAGAAACGTCTTGGTTTTAGACAATTTCATAAAGATCACGCAAAAATAAAAAGAGATTTCTTGAGGTAACAAGTAATAGCTTGAACAATAGAGCGTTCAACGTCAATTCTTTTAAGGTATTGGATATTGGGTTTCACTTAGCACGTGGTGAACGAAACTAAGATCATTAACACAGATGTTGTGTAACCATAAACCTCAATGGTAATTGATGAGAGTCTGAAGGGTTACGTTTATGGAACGAAACATAATGGAGAAATGAGTGGAGGTGGTTAAAGAATCGAAAGTACCTCTGCTATATAAAAATGACAAAGCAGACAACTCTTGACTCAATATGAGAAGAGTAAGGAAGCTCATGACTTGAGTGATTTAAGCAGCCTGATTGGGAATAAACGATTGGTGTTTATCGAATCACTAAGGCTTCACTCAGAGTCTTGGAGGCTTAGGTCTACATGCATTAGCATGCTTCTAGGGACACCTAGCTAGTACAAAGAGAAGAAAGTTATACCTTCCCCAACATCATTTTGTGTCACATCTGTGAACTTGAAACTAGGTAAGAATTGAGAAAAAAAATAGAAATATTTTTGTGGTTTTGGATTTTTCTGAAAAATAATAAAAACAGAAAACAAAATATTTTTGGATTTTTGTAATTTCTAAAAAATAATAAAAACATAAAATAAAATATTTTTGGATTTTTGTAAATTCTGAAAAATAATAAAAACTGAAAATAAAGTGAATACCAAAGCAAATCAGGCGAAAGGATAAACAAGTTATACAAAAATATACAACTACAATCAATCCCAAGATAAGATGAAGCGAAATGGGTCGAGTGTTCGGTTCATTTCGGTTCCCGAAAATTCCGGAGCCGAAATAGACCGAGCGTTCGGTTCATTTCGGTTCCCGAAAATTCCGGAGCCGAAATAGACCGAGCGTTCGCTTTATTTCGCTTGTATAATTTTAATGAGAAGAAAGTGGTTTCGGTACAAAATCAGCTTCCATCATTCCCAAGCCTTGGAGTATCTTGTTAAAGCTTGTTTCAGGTAAGGCCTTGGTGAATATGTCAATCAGTTGATCAGTAGATCTAATGAAATGGACTTCGATATTACCATCTTCAACATGGTCCTTGATGAAATGGTATCTTAGTGCAATATGTTTCGTCTTGGAGTGTTGCACTGGATTATGACAAATTCTAATTGCACCTTCGGAGTCACAGTAGAGGGGAATCTTCTTCATGCTTAGGCCATAATCCCTAAGTTGGCTTTGTATCCATATGACTTGTGAAGTACAGGATGCTGTGGCGATGTACTCAGCTTCGGCTATAGAAAGAGACACTCAAGTTTGTTTCTTTAATTGCCAACTGACGAGTTTACCATCAAGGAATTGGCACCCGCCAGTTGTGCTCTTTCGGTCCAGTCCACATCCACCAAGATCAGCGTCAGAGAAGGCTTGAACAAAGTAGCCGGATTTTGCAGGATACCAGAGACCGAGAGACGAAGTTCGCTTCAAATACCGGAAGATGTTTTTCACTGCAACCATATGAGGTTCTCTTGGGTTTGCTTGAAACCTAGCACAATAACAGACAGAGAACATAATATCTGGTCTACTAGCTGTTAGATACATAAGAGACCATATCATTTGACGATAGAGTGTCACATCAACTGCCGGTTTTTCCAGAGATGGTGTTAACTTTGTGCCGAATGCCATTGGAATCTTTACTTTAGAGTCTCCCATCATAGCGAACTTTGCTAGCAGAGTCTTCGTGTAAGCCTCCTGATTAATAAAAATGCCTTCTGGTCCTTGTCTAATGTTCAGTCCAAGGAAAACGTTAATCGGACCCATTGCGCTCATCTCAAATTTAGTCTCCATCAACTTCCTGAATTCAACTATTAATATAGGATTCGTGGAGCAGAAGATGATGTCATCGACGTAAATTTGAACTATCATTAAGTGTTCGCCTTCTTTCTTGCGAAAGAAGGTTGGGTCAATCGAACCTTGTTTGAATTTGGACAACTTAAGAAAGCGTGTTAGAGTTTCATACCATGCCCTCGGGGCTTGTTTCAAACCGTAGACTGCTTTATCCAGAATGTAGCAATGATCCGGATACTTCTCGTTCAAAAATCCAGGTGGCTGCTCAACGTACACCGTTTCTTCGAGTTCTCCATTCAAGAAAGCACACTTGATATCCATTTGGAAAACTTCGAATTTTTTGTGTGCAGCATACGCCAGAAAGATTCTTACTGATTCCAACCTTGCTACAGGAGCGAAGGTTTCTTCATAGTCTATCCCTTCTTCCTGACAGTATCCTTTCACCACGGGCCTCGCTTTGTTGCGAATAACATTACCCTCTTTATCCATCTTATTCCTGAAGACCCATTTTAATCCGAAAACGGATGCATCCTTTGGAGTGGGAATCAGTCTCCAAACTCGATTTCGTTCAAATTCATGGAGTTCGTCTTGCATAGCGTGCACCCAATAGGAGTGATCAAGGGCAGCATTTACCATCTTCGGTTCAATTTTGGAGACAAACGAATTAAACATGCATAATTCTACTTGAGAGAATAAAGCAGTTTGCTTCGCCTTCAATTGAGAACGTGTGAGAACTCCCTCAGATGATTCACCAATGATTTGAGTTTTAGGATGATCTTTTGTCGATTTCGTGGGAGGAGGGTAATTTGGATCATAGGCCGGATCCAGCTCAACATTAATTTCTTCTTCCAGTTCTGATAGATCGCCTTCGTCATTTGTATTTTCATTCTCCCCCTCAAATGGCGAAGCGAATCCCATGTCAGGTTCAGAAATCTCCCCCTCGGTTGGATAACTATGGTTTATTGTTGGTGATGGATTCTCCCCCTGGAAAGGCAAATCAGTTGATTTTGGTGTTGATGAATCCTCCCCCTGGAATGTAGAGGTTTCTTTTGGAGTGTCATTTGAAGTTGGAGGATTGCTTGATCCGAGTGGTTCGCTTGGAGTCAGCTTCTCGGTTGATTCTTGAGGTTCGTTTTCCATATCTTTAGCAGCTTCATCGATAATCCTTTTCAAGTTGTCGATTTTATTATCTGCTGCTTTTGCTTCTGAGTGAATTGCTCTCTGGTTCATCAAAAAGCATCATATATTCTTCAAATAGATTGGATATGGGAACTGAGACTTGACCTGATTCAGGAAAGATTTCCTCCGTTGGACCTTCGCTTGTTTGAATTTTCTTCATGTAGTTATCATCAAAAGTCACATAGTAGGTTTCCTCAATTTTCCTTGAGCGTTTATTCAGAACCCTATATGCCTTTGAAGTAAGCAAATAACCAAGAAAAATCCCTTCATCTGCCTTGACATCAAACTTGTTTCGGTGCTCTTTGGAGTTGAAAATGAAGCATCTTGAACCGAATACATGAAAAAAATTTACATTGGGTTTGCGATTATTCAGAATTTCGTATGGAGTGATGGAAAATCGCTTGTTGATGAAGGTTCGGTTCGGGGTATAGCATGGAGCGGCTATAGCATCAGCCTAGAAATATAGCGGTAGAGAAGCGAAACTCAACATGGTTCGGGCAGCTTCACACAATGAACGATTTCGCCTTTCGACAATCTCATTCTGTTGTGGAGTATAGGGATCAGAGAAGTTGTGAGACACCCCCTTTTCAGTGAGAAATTCTTCAAGGTCTTTGTTTTTGAACTCTAGCCCGTTATCACTTCTTATGTTTCTCACCACCTTTCGCAGTTGCACTTCCACTTGCTTGATGAAAATATTTAGCTTAGGAGTCGTTTCTGATTTCTGTTTAAGAAAGAAAACCCAGGTGTAACATGAAAAATCATCTACAATAACATGTATGAACTTACTACCACCGATGCTTTCGATTGCCGAAGGGCCACATAAGTCTATGTGCAGAAGCTCAAGAGATTCGATGATCTTTGTATTAATGCGAGTAGGGTGACTCTTTCGGCTTTGCTTTCCTATTTCTCATGTAGCACATAAATGCTCCTTATCAAATTTGAGAACTGGAAGTCCTCACACGTGATCATTAAGCACCAGTTTGTTAATATCTTTGAAGTTGAGGTGCGAGAGCCTTCGGTGCCACAACCAACTTTCATCTGAGTTAGCCTTCGATAGCAGGCATATTGCTGGCTTCCCTTTAATTGGATTGAGATTTAAAGGATACATTTCCCCTTTGCGCTCAGATTTCAACAGAACCTTCTTCGTTTGCTTTTCAACTATCTCAGAGCCTTCATCATCGAACGAAACTTTCAATCCGGTTCCCACAACTAGTTGAGAGACACTGATGAGGTTATGTTGCAATCCCTCCACATATGCTACCTTCCGTATTGAGAATTCACCATTTGTGATCATACCATACCCTTTGATCGTGCCATATGAATTGTTCCCGTATTTGACACATCCACCATCCTTAAGGGACCGAAACTCCCTTAGCTCTTCCTTTCTTCCTATCATATGACGTAAGCAGCCACTATCAATATACCATTCGTAGTCGAACTGCTCGTCACTTATAACCTGCACAAATTAAGCAGATTTAGGAACCCAAAGTTTCTTGGGCCCTCGTGAGTATTTTACAGAATAGGGAATTGCAACAGAAAGATCGATCATATATGTTCTTTTTATTAAGGTGGTGTCATCTTTTCTTTGGATGGTAAAAACTTTAATTTTGTTGTTCGCTTGTTTTGGTTGAGGTGATTCACATGGTTTATTTTTAGTTGGTTTGTTAGTATTTTGGTCCCTAGGGTTAGCTGACGTTTTCTTAATGTTGACTTCAGAATTCAAGATGAGCTTTCCCTTTCCTTTGATATCCTTCACTTGGTTCGTCTTTGGTTGGGTATTATGGGTTTTAGGACCGAAATTGGGCTTTCAGTTCTTGTGACTGCTAGTGTTGGGACCGAAACTGGGCTTTCGGTTCATCGGACTGCATGACTGGCAGTGACTGCACGAAGGAGAGGTGGCTTTTGGTTTCTCTTTCATCTTGAGATTGGAAGCCTTTTTAGAGGGAACATAAGTAGGGTTTTGGGATTGCCAAAACTGTTTCCTCTCATTAAGATTCTTTAAATATCTTTTGTTCCTCTGGCGCTTCTGTTCTGCAAGTTGCTCTTGGGTCAAGTGAATATTGGATTTGGGTTTCATCTTCTTCTCATGAGCTACGGTTGTTGTTGATGATTCGCTGGAAGCTTTCAGTGGTTCGCTTGGTATTTCTTTTGTACCACTTGAACTGGGTTTATCAAAACTTGAAGGATTGTTGATTGGTTCAGCCACGTATCTGCCCTTGAATCTCCATGAGGTTCGCTCCGACAACCGACCGTTTCGTCAGCGTTGTCAATGGGGGCGGGCCAGAAGTAATTTTCGCAACCATCAGCATTATCTTTGTCAACCAAGGAGGTCAACTCCGCTTTCTGTTTCTTAGTTACCCTTATGACGGCATACACTTGATTTGGCACAGTTTGCACCTTTTGATAAACAACTGCCTTTTCTTTGAGGACCTTGGATTTGTCCTTGGACAAGCGAGCGTACCCAACATAATTTTCAGATATGAGTGGTTTCACGGGCTCAGGTTCGCTCTTAAGAAACTCATAACAATCAACCACGTCTTCTACATAGATTTCACTCATCTCACTATCATCGTCAAATTCAGAAGTGGTTTCCATATTAATCTTATGTTCTGAACTTAATTTGACATTTGATGAGTCAAATTTATGTATGGTCTCGGCCTTGATTTTTAATTTGTCATTTTCGTCCAATAGATTCTTAAGCATGCTTTTGTGTTATTTGGACTCAATAAAGGCCTCAATTTTGTCCAGTCCATATTTTTAGGTTTCTGAAACCTTCTCTGAAGACACAATAGATTCACACTCATAACATTCAGCATCGACTTCATCCTCCTTGAATTCAAGGAAGGGTAAAATCATTTTATGAATCTTTTTGCCTATTTCACAATCTAGATGCAACTGGGTGATATTTGTATATAAACGTTTTGCTATCAAAAAAAATATTCCTTTGTTTTAAAAAATTCAAATTGTCACATTGCAAATAAATAAGTTCATCTCTAGCCCTAACTAACTCCGATTCCTTCTGCTCTATCCACATCCTTCTTTCCTCACTCTTGGAAGACACCCTGCTGAGTTTATCAGTTAGGTTAGCATTCGCTAGACGTGTTTGCATTAGACTTCCACTTAACTTAGAAAACTTGAATTTTAATTCATTTAAGTCTTTTTCATAGTTGGTTACTGGTATTTTAAGTGATTCGAGAGTAGATTGTACCTTCCTGATCAACTGATCGCAATCGTTGATCCTTTCACTCACAGGTTTGGCAGCGAAACATTTATCTTCCTTTTGCTTCGATTCATCGTGCTCACGTTCAAACGTATAGCCCCTCATTTGAGATACTCCAGCTGTCACCATCAAGCATCGTCCAGCAGACTTATCACTTTCTTTCTTTGCCACGAAGGTTCTGCCATGTGAGCGCTTTCGTACTTCATCGAGTTCGGAGTCGGTAGACCAGACCTCCACGCCACCGAACTCATCATCATCACCATTTTCCTGCATAATTATAGCATTCATAGAACTGTTAGAAGCTTTCTTCTTCCTTAGTTCCTCCAGCTTACGCATGTAGTAAGCTTCATCATTTTCACCATCCTTCTTCTCAGACATCTTTCTCAACCTGCAATCCTTAGCAAAGTGGTTCTTGCCGTGACAGTAGTTGCAATCATATCCTGAGTCTCCCATAAGCTTGCTCTCCTTCTTTTCCTCGTCCTTCTGAGAAATGTTCTTGGTCTCCTCTTTCATCTTTTCAGAACTGTAGCTTCCCTGCCAGTTTCGGTTCTTGTTGACAGGGAACTTTTTACGAGCAAACTTCTTCGGGTTAGTAACCATCATTGCATATTCTTCACTTGTCAGATCACATTCTGACATATCTGATTCTTCCACTTCTTCTGTCATATTCTTGCTCTTAGAAACATGGGCCAAGGATCCCACACCCGAAACTACTTTCGCTTCTTTTTACACCACGCTTTCATGTGATTTGAGAATACCCATCAGTTTCGCCAGCGAATAGGATTTAAATTGCTCATGATCCTTCACAGTCGAGACCACTACCATCCATTCGGGTCTTAAGCCATTCATGAATGTAACTTTTTGTTCTATCACTTTCCTTTCAATACCATGCTTGATCATTTTTCTAAGCAGATGGTTGAAGCGATCAAATGTCTGAGTGAGTTTCTCTTCTGGTTTTGTTGGAAAGCACCGAACTCAGAGAGCAACAGGGTTTGGATTGAGTGCTCTAGATCATCATCGGTGGAATACAACTCTTTCAGCCTATCCCATATTTCTTTTGCTTTAGTGCATGAGCTTACTAGACGAAATGTGTTAGATTGCAAAGCGAAACTAATCATTCTCATGGCTTTGACATTACACAACAGTTTGTCTTTCTCGTCTTGAGGAATCTTCTCCACATCTATCAAGAGTTGGTTATACTCCTTTTGAGTCTTTATTTTTTTATTCGTTCCAGAGTGAACAAATGGACCCAAGGTAATCGCCTCCCAGATCAGATAGCCATTGTCTTCTGATCCAACCACGTAGTCCTCGAAGTGGTGCGTCCATACTTCATAGTCTTGAGTGTAGAGAATGGGAATCCTAGTAGTGGATCCAATGCTGTTGGAGATGTTGATCGGATTGATTTGAGAATCGTCGTGAGACATGATGACCTTCTTCTTTTATCTGCTAGAATCAGGCTTGTAAAGTTTGACTTAGGGTTTTATCAAACACAAGAAACACCGTCGATAAAGAAATAATGGCTCATGTAGATTCGATAAAAGCGGAAACCCTAAAGGATTCTTCAAACAGAAGAGATGCGTATGTATTACACAGTCTCCTGCTTTGATACCAATTGATGAGAATAATGCGCTATTAGATTGACAGATTCTTAACAGATAAACAAATATAAAGTAATAAAAGAACACGAGAATGAATCAAACGAATGTCGAATGATTAAATTATGCTCCACCTCAGAAGAGCTCGATGAAGAACTTCGACTGTAGAGGTGTGCTAGGGTTACATTGCAATAATACCGAAACAATAAATGCGAAGCGTAATAATAACTAAGCATGCATGCACTATATATACTAACCCTAAAGACAAAACACGGTTGCACAGGCCCAAACCGTGAATACATAATAGACTATAACACGAGCCCAAAGATGCAACACCCTAGACTCAACAATGTGTAACCCTAATCCATACACATTAGCCCATGACCCATCCATTTGATTTGGATAAATACTTCATGGATTAACCCATAAACCCATCACAAATCAATCCATGGATCTTTAGCGCAACTCATATCTTTCATTTTAATTAGTCTCTTTTGATCACTAACTTAATTCTTAAATTAATTCTTGACCAATACTAATTAAATAATATGATTCCTCAATTAATATATTATACTTATAATATATTAATAAATCATTAATAACCTCTTACTGAAATATCCTTCCTAACATATTGCTTTGATGAATGCAACCCAAATGGACCATTCTACTATCGAGTCAAGTACATACCAATTATAGTTATGGGCTTAGACACCTTTTCCAATAGTCTCCCACTTGGATAAGTCCAATAACTGTAATTGCCAATGTAAATTAAAATCCGATTAGCAATCATAGCTCTCAAAAAAACCGTTGACATATTCTGATGTTTCCATTAGATAAGTGATCATATAATCCTCTGTTCTACAAGATATCATGCGGACAAATACATGGAACATAGTCATACTTATTGTCCTGCAGTTTGTTTCCCGATTTACGATTTGTTTGACATAGAACTTAATTGAACACATCAATAGAGTTCTGACCGGGCCCGACACATAAGTCAAACAAAAATCATCGAGGGGCCCAAGATATCGCTTTTAATCCTCATAGGATAAAAGGAACAGATAAACTTTGACTTATATGCTTGTACTAACTATTCATTGAATCATACATAACAACATGTTTTATAACATCGAGTTACTGATGCGTTTTTGCACTATTAATGTACAATCAACAAATAATCGCCAACTCATATATCTTGGTTTGAAGATTATACAATATTATCGTCTCACAATCACCCGTGATAAATTCCATGAAGTGATATGTGAGCGTGGGTTTAGTCCAATACTCAAATCTTATTTCAAGAGCACTCATGAATGTTTGTAGCAATCTTTTGCTATGTCTAACACCTTAGACAATCATACAAAAACTCATTCATTACAGTCTTCTTTCATGACCTACTTCCAAAGTATGATTGACTGTGGATAGTTTGAATAATGTTATTATTCTGGAAGTCAAAACATGCAAAATGAAACAATAGTAAATAATTGACACAAGACAATCATCAAATGTCAATTACATTTTGACTATTACAACTTTCTAAAATTCTATGTAATCACTAAAACTAATATCGTCCTTCAGCCCGACACTACTAGCGTGCCGCAAGTGATTAACCCTACTCAGTCCCTTCGTAAGGGGATCTGCTGGATTCTCTTCTGACGATACCCTCTTAACCACGAGGAGTCCCTATCCTACTTGATGTCTTATGAAGTGATATTTTTTGTTGATGTGTCTTGATCTGCTATGATCTCTTGGTTCCTTGGATAAGGCAACTGCACTATTGCTATCACAGAAAATCTCCATGGGATCCTTAATAGCTGGTACAACTCCAAGGTCTCCAATGAAGTTCTTCAGCCATATCGCCTCTTTCGATGCTTCACTCGCTGCTATATACTCTGATTCGCACATTGAATCAGCTACAATCTCATGTTTGGAACTTTTCTAAGTTATGGATCCTCCATTTAGGGTAAATATGCAGCCCGACTGAGAGCGGAAATTATCTATGTCGGTCTGAAAGCTGGCATCACTATACCCTACCACTCTTAAGTCATCACTCCCACCAAGAGTAAGGATCCACTCCTTAGTCCTTCGTAGGTACTTAAGAATGTTCTTTACCGCAGTCTAGTGAGCTTTACCAGGATTCCCTTGATATCTGCTAACCATGCGCAATGCAAAGGCTACATCAGGACGAGTATAGGTCATAGCATACATGATCGAGCCAACGACAGAAGCATATGGTATTTGACTCATTTATGCTATTTCAGGATCGATACTCGAACTTTGAGTCTTACTCAGTCTGGCATTGCTTTGGATAAGTAATTCTCTTCTCTTGGAATCTTGCATGTGGAAACGTTTCAACACCTTGTCCAAGTAGGTAGTTTGACTAAGTCCTATTAGACTTTTACTCCTGTTTCTCAATATCCTTATCCCTAGAATGTAAGCAGCTTCTCCGAGGTCCTTCATAGCGAAACACTTCCGAAGCCAGGACTTAACCTCCTACAAGGTTGGGATGTTATTTACTATGAGCAGTATGTCATCCACATACAACACGAGAAAGCTAACTATACTATCACTATCTTTGACATACACACATGACTCATCCTCACTTCTCAAAAAGCCAAACTCTTTGACTTTCTCATCGAAACAAAGATTCCATCTGTGAGATGCGTGTTTTAATCCATAAACGGATTAAAACACACTCTATTAGGGTACTTTGCATCGACAAAACCCTGTGGCTGATTCATGTAAGCATCCTCAGCCAACTTCCCATTAAGGAAAACAGTTTTGACATCCATTTGTCATATATCATAATCATGAAATGCAGCTATGGCTAGCATAACCCTTATAGATTTAATTTTGGCTACTGGTGAAAAAGTCTCATCATAGTCAACTCCAATACAAAACCGGCAAAACACTGAGTTTTCAATAAAATACTTTTTAGCCTTAACTATCCAAATGATAGTTATAGTATACGTTAAACCGAGAGTGTCCATAAAAAGAACGTCTAAATCTGACTTCGTATGAAGAAGTTATGATTTTTCTAAGTTTCGACACAGCAGTACGCAGCCCGAAAATCGAAATTTAGATCAAGCAACTTTTGGCCAAAACAACCTAAATGAGAATCGGAGACCTTATCAAAAGAAATCCAACGATAAAAAGACAGACGAAAACGGACGTCGGATAAAGAAGTTATGAATTTTTAACAGACTTTTTTTATCCCGGTCTGTTAAAAATATAACTATAAAAATAAAGTCATAATTAGCCGACGGAGTCTAAGTGAAAGATGTAGATAATGGTCTCACCTACGCGTGGATATAAAGAACGTCAAAAACGGAGTTCGTATGCTAAAAATATGAATTTTTGAAGTTTGGAAAAAGGAAGCACGCCCCGCGTACAGTGTACGCCCAACGTACTCGGAAGCTCGGCCTCGGATTGACCACGTCGCCTCTTTTCTCGTATACGACACGTATCTCTCTCAATCAACACGTCCGAAGCCAGGTAGCCATTACGCCCAACATATGAAAAGATTACGCCCAACGTAATGGGACTAGCCTCGACGCGTGCCTCGTAGCCTCACCACGTCCGAAGATCGGATACGAATCAAACTAGTACGCCCCGCGTACAAGACGTACGCCCAGCGTACTGAGGTTTTCAGTAGTACGCCCAACGTACATGACTATTACGCCCAGTGTACCGAGGGCTAGACCCCTCCTATAAATAGGATGCGAGACCTCCGGGTTTTGTTTAGAATTTTCAAACCCTCTCTCCACTTAAACTCTACCCTCGTGAAGCCGACTTTTCATCAAGAACTCTCAGTTTCATCAAGACAACTCCTTTCTAAGAAACGAAACGCTGCCCGAATCATCACCTATCAAGGGAGTTTATACCCCTATATTTTCACTATTTTTATTATGTTTTAGGGGGGGGGGGAATACAATTAAAATACAATGAAATTTTGTATAAATAACAAAATTTATTTAAATAATTTACGATTGTTATTTTATACTAAAATAAACATACTATTCTACAAGTTCAGGATTTCATATAAAAAACAAACATATAAACTATAATAGGTATAGTTTATGAGTCATGCATACTTATTAATACAATTGATGGAACTTACATATTTCTTTTCATATTCAGGATAACTTACGTAAACAACCATATAAATTATAATAAATATAATTGTAACATCCGGAATTTCAGGTATGTTATTTTGAATTAATTATTTTGAGGATCATTGATCTACTCCACGAGTTGGCGCTATAACTCGTCGAGTAGAAGCGGGGTGGCCACGTGAGTTTAATGAACTACTCGACGAGTCCAAGAGTAGACTCACCGAGTAGGCGCTGTAAGTGGAAACCCTAGATCCCCGGGTTTGGGACCTATTTAAAGGCACTTATAGCCTCATTTGCGGCCACATCTCTCTGAGAAGAAACCCTAAACGCCCCTTGAGCTTGTGAGAGAGTCTTGAGATTTTGAGTGCATTTTGGTGTGATTTTGCAAAGGGAAAAGAAGGGTTCCAGTAAGAAGGACCAGAGGAGGGTGTCATTCTGAGATCTTGGAGCAAGGAGCTTCACTTTGAGGTAACAAATCGACCCTCTCTTTGTGTATGGTGTAGATTTCATGAATCTAGGGTTTCTTGACCCTTGTCTTCAAAGGATTTTGGAGTATTTGAAGTCCCTTTGTGGAATAAGCATTAGATCTGGACCTTAAGAGGTCCAGAGATTCCCAAGCATCCAGCTTTATGCATTTCCAATGGAGTTTTGAACCTAGGTTGCCATTTTAGGAGCTATTTCACCATAAGAAGCCCTAGGAGTGTTGCATGAGCGTAAAGGTTGGACCTTTACATAATTATTGGGCATTATAAGGTCAGATCTATAGGTTAGAGAAGCAGATCTGACTTCAGAAGGTCATTTGAGTAATCTCATGGACGAAACTCGCCGAGTCCATGAGCGGACTCGACGAGTCGGATCGTGTTGCATCACAATTCGTGATCAATGGTAACCATTGAGGGAAAGGTTGACTCAAAGAGTTGAGTGAGGCCTTAGAGGATTCAGAGGACACGTATGGACTCGCCGAGTCACCCGAGTGCACTCGACGAGTCTTGTCAAAGTTGGACCGTTGACTGGGGTTGACTTTTAGGGTTTGGTCAACATTTGGACATTGGACCATTGGAGGGGTAAAATGGTCTTTTCTCCTTCTGAGAGAATATAGGGAGGGATTATTCTAGCCTTTGACAGCCGTATTAATTAGAGATAATTACTTTATGTGATTAGGCGGAGGCTAGAGCAGATATTCGAGTTCGAGACTTTCCGAGATTACCCGAGGTGAGTCTTCTCACTATACATTACCATGAGTGGTATCTATGTGCAGACCGGAGGGTCTTATGTGTTATGTGTATGTTTGAGTTTGTGTGCATTGTGTTATATGTATGCTATGTGCTATATAGACCGGACTGGAGGGTCCAATGATTTAGACCGGACCAGAGGGTCCAACGATTTAGACCGGACCGGAGGGTCCAACGAGCTAGACCGGACTGGAGGGTCCAACGAGCTACGGGACTGGAGGGTCCCGCTGAGACACATTGACCAGAGGGTCATACCGAGTTATAGCCTCGAGTGGCTTATGTTTTGTATGTGGTATATTGGGGAACTCACTAAGCATTTATGCTTACCGTGTTATGTGATATGTGTTTCAGGTGCCAACGAGGATCGCGGGAAGGCGCCGGCATGATTTGTACACACTGGCAGAGGATTTTGTTTTGATATTATGGGATATGTTTCATTATGATGACATTGGATCATGAGATTCTGGGAATATTATATACATTTTTATTATGTTGAAAAATGAAAAATTGTTTTAAATTTTACGTTGTTACAAGTTGGTATCAGAGCCTTGGTTTGAGAGATTCGGATGCACCTCCGGACGTATCTGAACTCAAACTGAGGATTTGAGAGAATTTTTCATAAAATAAACAATTTTTATAAAAGAGTAAAAGATTTTTGAGAAAAGCAGAACGGAGCAGTGTGTACGATCAGCCAGCGCCCGAACGGTGATTTCCCAAAATACCCTTACATTATGTGTTATGAGATATTATGTGATATGTTATGCATGCTAGAGTAGGCTAGGTATTCATGGTTAGGACTAGAGTGGGCCTGATTTGTGATGCCTTAGCCTAGGAGTTACTACTACTATGAGATACTTCGAGCGTGAGTAGGTAGCAGCGAGGAGCTTATGAGTGGTCTACCGGAGAGTAGCCTGAGTTTAGTGAGATATAGAGTACTTGTGATCTGGGATCCTAGGAGGAGGACTTGGGCTGAATACCGATGCGTTGTGGAAGGTAGTATAAGGGCCCGTACTACTAGAAACACCGGATTGGTGAGCCGTCCAAGTAAGAATCCTTAGGGGACTAAAGAACAAGTAAGGTTGAGTATCGAGTGCGAGTATACTCGAGCGAGTCTCTGACTTCTTTTGTGTTGTATTTCAGAGACATCATGGTTGGGACGCGCCACCACCCAGGAGGCAGTGGTACCAGTGATGAGGAGATCCGTAGGTTGATTCACGAGGAGGTGGCCGCAGCCATACGGGCGGAGATTCCTGAGATGTTTGGGTCTATCAAGACCACTTTGATTGAGACGTTTGACGAGCGGTATGCTTCTCTTACCAAGGCTGCTGTTGCTGTAGGCACCGTAGCCGTCGCCGCTGCCAGGCCACAAGGAGGGTGACTCGTTGCTGTACCGAGAGTTCAGCAACACGAAGCCACCAAAGTTTGATGGGACTCAGGATCCGATAGCAGCGATGAGGTGGATCTCTGACATTGAGGGATGCTTCTACACCTATTCTTGTCCGAAGCATCTGACGGTACGATTTGCGCTGAACCAGCTTCGCTTGGGAGCGAAGGACTGGTGGAAGTTTGTTACGGCAGACTTCACTCCGGCAGAGATTATAACGGTGACCTGGGAGAGGTTCACCACCATGTTCCGAGATGAGTATGTTTCCCCGGTGGAGAGGGAACAGTTGGCACAGGAGTTCTTGTCCCTCAAGCAGGGAACTGAGTCGGTGACAGTGATTACGAGGATGTTTCATGAGAGGGCGTTGTTTTGCCCTGAGCACGTGTCGACCGAGCAGACACGTATGAGCCGATATCTAAGCATACTGAGGAGAGACATTCGCGAGTTCGTGGCGAACTCGACGTACCGGACATTTGTCGAGCTCCAGGCAAATACTCGGAAGAGGGAGGAGGCCGAGTCTCAGAGGAGGGACAGGCGATCGGCGCAGTCGCAGCCGGCAGCCAAGCGGGCGAAGCCCGCTGATTCAAGAGCTGGAGGTCCGAAGGGCCGCACTTGTGGGAAGTGCGGAAAGAGCCATGAGGGAGTGTGCAGATCAGGGGTGTGTTACAAGTGTGGGAAGGAGGGGCATTTCGCGAGGGATTGCCCCAAGGGATTTTCGGTTTGCTTTCATTGCAACCAGACAGGCCATCGGAAGGCCGACTGCCCGCAGCTGCTACAGGGATCAGCACAGGGATCTGCACCTACTGCTAGAGCTACCGAGGTCCGGCCAGCGAAGGCCGAGGCACCGAAGGCTCGCGGGAGAGCCTTCCAGTTAACAGCGGAGGAGGTCCACGCAGCGCCCGATGTCGTGGCCGGTATGTATTCTTTTTCTTACTTATTTTGAGATTGAGATTTTGTGCTTATATTGTGGTATGCATAGGTACTTTTCTTGTGAGTTTTGTATCGGCGTTGGTGTTATTTGACTCGGGTGCGAGTCGATCTTTCGTGTCATTAGCATTTAGTCAGCACATCAGTGTTCAGCGAGAGGCGTTGAGTCGACCTCTACGAGTTTCTATAGCCAACGAGCGAGCGGTGTATGCTACTGATGTGATTCGAGGATGTGTACTCGAGATCTTCGGTGTTGAGTTCCCGATTGACCTAGTACCGATTGCGATGGGTGATGTCTGTGTCATCGTGGGCATGGACTGGTTGATCCGGTTTGGAGCTGTTGTTGACTGCGAGCGTCAGATGGTGACGATACGAGACCCTAGTGGGGGAGTGCTGACAGTGTATGGCGAGGGTACCCGAATTGGGTCAGCATTTTGTTCGGCTGCTAGAGCGAGACAGAGCCTACAACAGGGTTGTAGAGGGTTTGTAGCCTATGTGATGGATACGCGAGAGGCCGCAGGGAGGCCGAGTTCGGTTGATGATGTTCCTATAGTGCGTGAGTTCCCGGATGTTTTCCCCGAGGAGTTTCCGGGTGTGCCTCCCGAGAGGCAGGTGGAGTTCCGCATCGATTTGGTTCCGGGGGCAGCACCTATCGCCAAGGCGCCTTATCGCCTTGCGCCGCCAGAGATGTAGGAGTTATCCTCGCAGCTTCATGAGCTGCTGGGGAAGGGGTTTATTCAACCGAGTAGCTCGTCGTGGGGAGCGCCGATCCTTTTTTTCAAGAAAAAGGATGGTTCACACCGGATGTGCATTGATTACCGGGAGTTGAACAAATTAACGGTCAAGAACCGTTATCCCTTACCGAGGATCGACGATCTGTTCGATCAGTTGCAGGGTGCGTCTTGGTTTTCCAAGATAGACTTGAGGTCTGGATATCACCAGATAAGGGTGCGTGATGAGGATATCCAGAAGACAGCATTTAGGACTCGTTATGGGCATTACGAGTTCTTGGTGATGCCTTTTGGGCTCACCAATGCACCCGCGGCGTTCATGGACCTCATGAACCGAGTATGCAGGACGATGTTGGATCGATCGGTGATTGTGTTCATCGACGACATTCTAGTGTATTCCAGGACCAGAGAGCAGCATGAGGAGCACCTGAGGGAGATCCTCGGAGTATTGAGATCGGAGAGGCGTTATGCCAAATTCTCCAAGTGTGATTTCTGGTTACGTGAGGTCCAGTTCTTGGGACATCTCGTTAATCAGAATGGGATATTGGTCGATCCAGCCAAGATTGAGGCGGTCATGAGTTGGGAGGTGCCGAGATCCCCCACCGAGATCAGGAGTTTTCTGGGGTTGGCCGGCTACTATCGGAGATTTATTCGGGATTTCTCCAAGATTGCCGTTCCCCTCACCAGATTGACCCGGAAGGGCGCTGTTTTTGCTTGGGGTCCAGAGCAGCAGACCTCGTTTGAGACTCTTCGGCAGAGGTTATGCGAAGCCCCGGTGTTAGCTCTTCCGGAGGGAGTGAAGGATTTCGTGGTGTATTGTGATGCGTCTATATCGGGGTTGGGTGCGGTGCTTATGCAGAGAGGGCACGTGATAGCATACGCATCAAGGCAGTTGAAGCCTCATGAGACGAGGTATCCCACCCACGATTTGGATTTGGGGGCGGTGGTGTTCGCCCTCAAGATATGGCGCCATTATTTGTATGGGGTTCTGTGTACCATATACATGGACCACAAGAGTTTGAAGTATCTGATGGATCAGCCCAACCTGAACATGCGTCAGAGGAGATGGTTGGATGTGGTAAAGGATTATGACTATGAAATCCTGTACCACCCGGGCAAGGCTAACTTAGTAGCCGATGCTCTGAGCCGTAGGGCGGAGAGTGCCCCGATTCGAGACATGTGTATGAGGATGACGGTGATGACTCCGGTGTTGGATACTATTCGAGAGGCCCATGCAGAGGCTGTGAGACCGGAGAACCGCAAAAGGGAGCGGGTGATTGGACAGGTGTCCGAGTTTGTGACGGATAGCAGAGGGCTCATGACCTTTCGTGGTCGGATTTGAGTGCCGTATACGGGCGGGGCACGTAGCACCTTGATGGAGGAGGTGCATATATCGAGATTCTTGATCCATCCTGGGGCCACGAAGATGTATTTGGACCTGAAGAGAGATTATTGGTGGCCCTGTATGAACATGGATGTTGCATGGGTAGTAGAGAGGTGCTTAACCTGTCGTCGGGTTAAGGCCGAGCACCAGCGTCCGCATGGCAAGTTGCAGCCGTTAGAGGTTCCCCAGTGGAAGTGGGAACAAATTTCTATGGATTTTATCACCAAATTGCCGCGGACCGCGAGGGGTGTTGATGCAATTTGGGTGATTGTGGACCGGCTGACGAAGAGCGCTCACTTGCTTGCTATCAGTGAGAGCTCTTCTACGGAGAGGCTGGCGGAGATGTATGTGAGAGAGGTGGTGTCACGGCATGGAGTGCCGATCTCGATTGTGTCAGATCGAGATGTATGTTTTACTTCAAGGTTTTGGAAGAAGTTTCATGAGGAGTTGGGTACGAGATTGCATTTCAGTACTGCTTATCACCCACAGACGGACGGGCAGAGTTAGCGGACGATTCAGACACTCGAGGACATGCTTCAGGCATGTGTTATGGATTTCAGTGGAAGTTGGGACACATACCTACCTTTGGCTGAGTTTTCTTACAACAACAGCCACCATTCGAGTATTGGTATGCCTCCCTTCGAGCTTTTATATGGGAGGAGGTGTCGGACTCCCATCTGTTGGGGAGAGGTAGGGCAGTGAGTGATGGGTAGCACTGAGATAGTGCTTAAGATGACTGAGCAGATACAGCTGGTCAGACAGATGTTACTGACAGCCCAGAGCCGTCAGAAGAGTTATGCGTATAGGCGACGATCCGAGCTCGAGTTCTAGGTCGGAGATTTCGTACTCCTGAAGGTATCTCCTTGGAAAGGAGTGATCCGATTCAGGAAGAGGGGCAAGCTGGGGCCCCGATACATCAGTCCTTTCAGGGTGACCGCGAGGGTGGGTAAGGTAGCATAACGTCTGGAGCTACCCGAGGAGTTGAGTCAGATCCATGATACCTTCCACGTATCCCAGTTGAGGAAGTGTATAGCTGATGAGACAGCAGTAGTGCCTCTAGAGGATATTTAAGTAGACGCGAGCCTGAATTATATTGATAGGCCGATCGCGATCTTGGATCGGAAGGTCAAGGTTCTGAGGAACAAGGAGGTGCCCCTGGTTCAGGTCCAGTGGCAACATCGGAGAGGGTCCGAGCTGACTTGGGAACCGGAGTCGGAGATGCGGGAGCAGCATCCAGAGTTGTTTGCAGAGCGAGACTTCGAGGGCGAAGTCTGATTCTAGTGGGGGAGAATTGTAGCATCCGGATTTTCAGGTATGTTATTTTGAATTAATTATTTTGAGGATCATTGATCTACTCGACGAGTTGGCGCTATAACTCGTCGAGTAGAAGCGGGGTGGCCACGTGAGTTTAATGAACTACTCGACGAGTCCAAGAGTAGACTCGCCGAGTAGGCGCTGTAAGTGGAAACCCTACATCCCCGGGTTTGGGACCTATTTAAAGGCACTTATAGCCTCATTTGCTGCCACATCTCTCTGAGAAGAAACCCTAAACGCCCCATTGAGATTGTGAGAGAGTCTTGAGATTTTGAGTGCATTTTGGTGTGATTTTGCAAAGGGAAAAGAAGGGTTCCAGCAAGAAGGACCAGAGGAGGGTGTCATTCTGAGATCTTTGAGCAAGGAGCTTCACTTTGAGGTAACAAATCGACCCTCTATTTCTGTATGGTGTAGATTTCATGAATCTAGGGTTTCTTGACCCTTGTCTTCAAAGCATTTTAGAGTATTTGAAGTCCCTTTGTGGAATAAGCATTAGATCTGGACCTTAAGAGGTCCAGAGAGTCCCAAGCATCCAACTTTATGCATTTCCAATGGAGTTTTGAACCTAGGTTGCCATTTTAGGAGCTATTTCACCATAAGAAGCCCTAGGAGTGTTGCATGAGAGTAAAGGTTGGACTTTTACGTAATTATTGGGCACTAGAAGGTCATATCTATAGGTTAGAGAAGCAGATCTGACCTCAGAAGGTCATTTGAGTAATCTCATGGACGAAACTCGTCGAGTCCATGAGCGGACTCAACGAGTCGGATCGTGTTGCACCACGATTCGTGATCAGTGGTAACCACTGAGGGAAAGGTTGACTCGACGAGTCGAGTGAGGCCTTAGAGGATTCAGAGGACACGTATGGACTCGACGAGTCACCCGAGTGCACTCGACGAGTCTGGTCAAAGTTGGACCGTTGACTGGGGTTGACTTTTAGGGTTTGGTCAACATTTGGACATTGGACCATTGGAGGGGTAAAATGGTCTTTTCCCCTTCTGAGAGAATATAGGGAGGGATTATTCTAGCCTTTGAGAGCCGTATTAATTAGAGATAATTACTTTATGCGATTAGGCGGAGGCTAGAGCAGATATTCGAGTTCGAGACTTTCCGAGATTACCCGAGGTGAGTCTTCTCACTATACATTACCATGAGTGGTATCTATATGTAGACCGGAGGGTCTTATGTGTTATGTGTATGTTTGAGTTTATGTGCATTGTGTTATATGTATGCTATGTGCTATATAGACCGGACCGGAGGGTCCAACGATTTAGACCGGACCGGAGGGTCCAACGAGCTAGACCAGACTAGAGGGTCCAACGAGCTACGGGACTGGAGGGTCCCGCTGAGACACATTGACCAGAGGGTCATACCGAGTTATAGCCTCGAGTGGCTTATGTGTTGTATGTGGTATATTGGGGAACTCACTAAGCATTTATGCTTACCGTGTTATGTGATATGTGTTTCAGGTACCAGCGAGGATCGCGGGAAGGCGCCGACATGATTTGTACACACTGGCAGAGGATTTTGTTTTTAGATTATGGGATATGTTTCATTATGATGACATTAGATCATGAGATTCTGGGAATATTATATATGTTTTTATTATGTTGAAAAATGAAAAATTGTTTTAAATTTTACGTTGTTACAATAATTTATGAGATATTTTTATTATTCTACACGTAACTATCAATATAGCATTTGTGAGATGCGCTTCAAGTCCTTATTTAAGTATAAAACAAAATAGAGTACAGAGAAAGCTCTAAGGAAGACGTTAGATAAAGTGAAAAGTGGGAACAGTTAGCATTCAAAATCCTTTTGTAGGTTGGATATTATGTGTCGGGTCGAATGAAAAGCAATGATGACACCCGAACACGAAATGGTTTGCATCTAATGCGTTTCCGAAAATGGAATCCCTAAAAACTGTTATACACAAATGACGGGACATCCGTTTGTTCCAAAAAAGAAAACCGTCGTTTCGGTCTTGATTAGACATGCACTTTATAGGAACGTGTACCAAAGCACATTATTGATAATTAAAGGATAGTCATCAAGAAAAATTACCATTAATATAAATAAATGAGAAAATGTTTCGGATTAAAAAACTTTAATGAAAACCTTTGAAATTCTTTTACAACTGAGGATTTCGGAACAATTGGATTCCGAGATGAGATGTCATAAGATACTTCGGAAAGAACATAAAGACATCATTAGTATATAGTATAGAGTTCAAGATGACACAATCTTAAACTGAATATCAGAGGTAAAAATGCATGAAGATCTTAGTGGATCGGTTTCAAAATATTTAGATTCCGAGACTTGAAGGATCAGAGCTCAAACAAGGATAAAAGATGAACTCACATTACCGTTTCGGATTTAAATTCCGAGGTGAACTTCATAAAACTTGATTTTGAAATAAATTCTAAGATGAGATTAACACAAAAACACCAATGTAACTATATTGGCCAGAAGCTTCAAGAGACAAGGAAAGCTATACAACTTCAAAACTAGAAGAAGAGGTTAGACAAAAAGACTCGTAAAATGATCCTATATTTTTCGAGAGTAAACAATTCTGAGGCGAAATGAATTTGACTTCAGAATTATTTCACTTTCTGATGTTCCCATCAGAGAGTACAAGCCTCTTGGAAGAATTACGGATCATGCATCATCATACCCATTTTGTTCAGAAATCCATTAAATTTATAATGCCTAAGTAAAGACATCAGCAATTGCATCATCATATGGAACAAAAATAAGTTCGATGTTTCCTTTTAAAACATGTTCTTTAATGAAATTGCACCGAATATCAATGTGCTTGGTCATGGGGTGTTGAATTGGATTGTGAGAAATCGCAATTGCACTTTGAGTGTCACAATAGATTGGAATTTTTTGAAATCGATAACCTAGTCCAGAAGTTGAGATTTCATCCAAGGAACTTGCAAAGTGCAGCTTGCAGTAGTGATGTATTCTGGTTCGTCTTTTGAGAGAGCAATACAGTTATGTTTCTTAGATGACCAGCTAACCAATCTTCCACCCAAAAAATGACAACCTCCTGAGGTGCCAATAATAGTGATGTATTCTGCTTCGGCAGTTGAGAGAGCAATACAGTTCTGCTCCAGCGTCGTAGAGCTTGTTTCGGAAGACCCGTCTTGTGCCAACAATAGGGTGATCCTGAGGAGGAGGGACGAGAGTCCACACTTATCTTCTGTAAAATTCTGCTAATTCTGCTTGCATGGTTGTAATCCAGTCGGCATGTTCTAATTCTTCCTTGATGGATTTTGGTTCAACCATTGAAACGATGCCGAGAAGTGACACTCATTTTGGATATTTGTAGCAGAACGAGTTTGAACACCAGTATTGAGATTTCCGATGACTTGATTTGGAGTATGATCCTTTGTCCAGATGTATGATCTTGGAAGCTCTTGTGCAGAAGATGATACGATATCAACAATAAGGTTGTGTTGCTCCCCCTAAACAGTTTGAATTTCAGGATGATGCTCCCCATGAACTTCTGAACCCGATATGTCGACGTTGTGATCATTCAGAAAGTCAAGGAAGTTAGCATCGTCTTCGTTGTTGTTCGGAATAAGATCAGATTCAATGAATTGATCTGTTGCATCTTGAAATCGATCCACATTTGATTCGAGGGAAGGACAGCCATTCCCCCTAAACCTGAGAAGGTTGAAATGGATCGGAATCAAATAGAGGAAAGGTGGGTGTCGAAGCAGAAACGTTTTTAGAAATTAGAGCTACAGTTGATGAGGACGGTTTTGATCAAGATTCCAAGTCAAGAGCAGTTTCCAATGGTCCGACTTCATAGATGAATTGGGAATTCGGAGCTACAGTCGACTTCATAGATGATTTGGGAATTCGGAGATCCTAGAGGTGGAGTGTCGAACTCCATGATGTGAGTTGTAACATGAGTTGGACCAGAATTCCAAACAAAGTTTTCATCAAAAGTGTCATCAAATTTTTCTTCAAGTACACGCGTTCGACATCAAATGTAGGCTTTTGTAACGCCCGCAGATTCGGGCTAGTCAATTTAGAGACAATGAGCGTCAAAAAATGACTTTTTGACGGAAGATTATTTAGAATGAGTAATCTTAACCAAGTTATAGTATATGTCACAAGGGTTCCATACATATAAATAACGCCGAAATCCGAGTTATAACGAAGAAGTTATGACTCGTCGAAGTTTTACGGCAAAACCGGCACGACACCGGGAATCGTAAAAAGTGAATTTACGATAAAATACTTTCTAGCCTTAGCGATCTCAACGAAAGTCGTAGTATATGTAAAACAGAGAGTGTGCATAAAAATAACGTCCAAATCTGACTTCGTATGAGGAAGTTATGATTTTTCTAAGATTTAGCATAAAAGTGCACAGCCCGAAATTCGAATTTTAGATCGGTCGATTTTTAACCAAAATAGTCTAAATGAGAATTGAAGATCTCGTTAATAGGAGCTCAACAATAAAACTACAGTCGAAAACGGAGCTCGTATGCGAAAGATATGGATGAAACTTAGTCCCTACTCTTCGAGTGCGGCAAATTCGATACAGTTTTGTAAATCTGAGATAGAGTGAGAATTAGCCGACGGGATCTAAATGAAAGTTGTAGTACTTGTAAATAATAACGCATGGATATAAATAACATTGATAATAGAGCTCGTATGCGAAAGATATGGATGAAACTTAGTCCCTACTCTTCGAGCGCGATAAATTCGATACAGTTTTGCAAATCGGAGATAGAATGAGAATTAGCCAACGAGGTCTAAATGAAAGTTGTAGTACTCGTAAATACCAATGCGTGGATATAAAGAACGTAGAAAACGGAGCTCGTACGTGGAAGATACGGACGAAACTTAGGGCCTACTCTACGAGAAAACCCCTATAAATAAGGGATGAACTTTTCATATTTTCTTCACACCATAAGCCTTTCTTTCTCTCTCTAACTTCTCTCTAGACTCCCTAAAACCCCCTAAGGCCTAGGAAACTTCCCTAGCACTAGAAGAAAACCCCGTAGCACACGAAGGCTCCGAGAAAAAGAGTTTTCGGCTTAGAAGCTCTGCTCCAGCGGAGCCCGGTTTTTAATAAAACCCGTTGTAAGTTAAATAAGCCTACCATACTTTAAATATAGCTTATATATAAATATAATATCGTTATTATGAACCTAGAAATAAGATTTATCAGTGATTCAAAGTCGTTATACTGATTGATCTACTTACAAGAATGATGTCTAGGCTGTGATTTAGTGAGGTGTTTAAAGTGGGATTTCGAAACAGTATACTTCGTATACCAAACGGACCCTACCTCTGATATGATCCTACCTGGTTGTTCCTTACTTGATAGATCATGAAAGTAGACTTTGAGTTAATGATGAATCTAGACTAATAATTAGTCGCAAAAAAGATTAGACTAAAACTTAGCGATAATAATGCTAGGTTTCGTCGAAGGAAAATAGAATCGTTAAAAGCAAAGCGTTGCCCGAGTTTGGAATCATCACTTTAACAAGTGAGTTCGTAGTTACTTTCATCTTACACACACACATATATATATATATATATATATATATATATATATATATATATATATATATATATATATATATATATATATATATATGAAGTATTTTATATAAATTACGTGCTATGTGTGTATACTGTCTGAATACTTGTTGTCTATGTTGGATGAAACAATTTATACATGTTTTAAATGATCTAAACTGTATATGTATTTTATATCTACAAAACGTGTTGGGTAAAACATGGGTAGATTAGAGGTGAGATAAATGATGAGCGATGAAAGATGAGCGATGAAAGATGAGCGATGATATATGAGTGATAAAATATGGTGCGAAGCGATGACCTAAGCGATGAGCCAAAACGATGAGCCAAACGATCACCCAAGCGATGGCCCTGTCATCTAGCAGAGTATGGATGACAACCACAGACTATTCTCGGAAGTCTAGTGGAACACTAGCAGGCTCGCAACTTGTAGGTGTTGTGAACGATGTGTTCACCCGGTGTACTCTAAAAAACCATTGACAGGTATTATGAGTGGACTCTCGAAAACGATACTGTCAATAAACGAGATAAACCCTGGCGACTATGCAGACTTAGTGCCGATTCCTTAGGACACTCCTTAGGAATGAATGAATGAGGAATAGCTGAATCTTAGGGTAAATCCTTAAGAGTAAAGAAGATAATGGGGATGGGTAATTGGATTGATTGTTTGATGTTTAACATAATAATTATATTATTGTGGGTTGAAAACCCTATGTACTCACCAGGTTTCCCAACCTGACCCACTCAAGCTTATTTGTATCACAGGTGTCGATATGAAGCTACTTTACACTGAGGGATTTAAAAGAGATGTAGATCACTAGTGTAAATAAATGTAAGTTCTGTTTATGCTTATGTTTATGTATTGACGATGACATCCCAAATGTTTTAAAATGGATAAAAATACATTTCTTCGGAAATGCTTTGATAACGTATTTATCATATTTTTCTGGGAACAAATTCCGCAACTCTTTTCTTTAAAAGGTTACTCTGATTTTCAAAATAAAGCATAAACAAATCGGTCTTTTCTGGCCGTGAAAATGGGGATGTCACAGCTTTAGATTTGGCTGAGTATCCCAAAAACATTGCTTCATCGGCTTTAGGTTGAAACTTGGGGAGTTGATCACGGTTGTTTTTCATAAAGCATCGGTAGCCGAAACATGTAGTAATGTGATACTCAACTTGCGACCATTCGTGGTTTCATACAGTGTCATGTTGAGATGGCGATTAATGATGGTTTGGTTTTGAGTGAAGCAGGCAATAGACACAACTTCAGCCTAAAGATAGAGAGGTGGATTTGCAAAGTTCAACATTGATCGAGCGACTTTAATGAGAGTTTGGTTTATTCTATCAACTACACCATTTTGTTGAGGAGTGTAGGGAACTGAGAAATTGTGGTCGATGCCTTTGTTAGAAAGGAATTTCTCAATGGTGACATTTGTGAATTCCAAGCTGTTGTCACTTCGGATTCTTCTAACATGAAGTTTGACAAGAACTTCAATTCCTTTGATGAAGTTAATAAGCTTAGAGGCTATTTTGGACTTTAGCCTAAGGAAGAAGACCCAGGTGAACCTTGTGTAGTCATCAACAATGACAATAGTGTACTTTTTGTGATGCATACTTTCTACGGTGGAGGGTCCATAATGATCAATATGAAAAAGTTCTAATGGTTCCCAAATTGACTTTTCGATGATTACAGGATGAACTTTCTTTGATTGCTTCCCACATTCACATGCAACACAAAGATGATCATTTTCGAATTTGAGGAGTGGAAGACATTGGACCATTTCACCAGAAACAAGATCATTCATGTATCGGAAGTTGAGATGAGCAAGCCTCCAATGCCATATCCAACTAACATCAGGAACAACCTTTGAGAGATTAGACCCCTAAACCCCATACTTTATCGACATGTTGAGGATTTATTAATTATAAAACATATTTTTGTTCAATATAATATCTAAAGGTACTTTTTGACTTTTCCATAAAGTTATGACACCAGCCATCCTTACATCTATTTTATGTCACTATTCACACTCTACCTAGTCAAATCATTGTCCTTTTTCAACACCACCAACACTCCATCAGATTTCTTTAATCAAAGTCATCCAAGAAATTTTCATTCTTCTCATACAAGATTTCATTTGTTATCACCAAAAACAAACTTTTCTCTCTCTCTCTCTCTCTCTCTCTCAATCACGATTTTTACAAGAAGTGTTCTTGAGTTTTCCTCCATTTTTGGTAAGTATCTTCATTCAACTCCTAAACATTCTACACATTATTATACAAATCGTGATCATTTACACAAATATTCATATATTTGTTCATAGAATCGTCAAAAACCTCAAGTGTTGTTCAAGTGTTCTTGACTTGAAATCCTTCATCCTCAACCTTCCACTCTACAAGAAATCACTCAAGGTGAGTTCATACTAAGGGTGTTCATGGTACGGTTTGAAACCGTGAAACCGGTCAAACCGGTCATCGGTTTGGTTTTACGGTTTGTATTTTTTTTTACGATTTGGCTTGCGATTTAGAACTTTTCAAACCGTAGTGAACGGTTTGGCATACGGTTTTTCAGATTTCAAACCGTATAAACACCGGACCGGACCGTACGATTTATATATATATATATATATATATATATATATATATATATATATATATATATATATATATTGTATTTTTTTGTATTATATATTAATTTTTATATATAAATAATAAAATTTAAAACCCATACATCCACAGCCCACACTCCTACAGCCCAATCTTTTCTTTTGTGAAATCCAATTGAAAATCAAGAACTATCCGTCTATCCTAATCCAACTATCCCAAACACACAACACTTAATAGAGTCCAGTCCAAAGCTGGTTTCTTTCTCAGTTTATCTTTACCCTAATCAAAAAATACGCTGCCTCAGTTTCTCTTACCCTAATCGAAAAATACGCAAGCAGCAGGAGTCGAATTCGTTATTCTTCTTCTTCACTTGTTCGTCGTAATCAGCTCCACTGCAGCAAGAGTCGAAGTCGTTTCCTTTAGCAAAAGACGCAAGCAAGTCCGTTTCTCGTTCTTCCATTCTGAACAAATCGTTTGTGTTTAATCACAGGTTTGCCCGAGGTATTATCAATCAAATCCGATCCAGATTTTAACTCTGTACAAAAGGGTTATAGAAATGAAAAGACTAAATCAAATTCATTTAATAAAAAGTTATATCTATTATTTCCTTCCCAAAGCTAAAAGCATTGGCTTGTTCCTGTAGAGATGCCAGCATCAGGATTCATCACTAGGGCATACTTGGTTGATTATTATACTCGGATACTAACCAAAGTTTTGGGAAAGTATGTATATATGTTTTTCTTTGAAAAATGAAACCTTTTTTTTTGTTTTCTTTGGCATTCTAATCTTTAATTTGATTTTACAATAGAAATTAAAACATAAGAATACTTACACAATATACTTTCTGACTTCGTCACAACTATCAAGCACAACCCATTCAAGATGTTTTTTCTCCTTTAAACTGAGATTTTTCATTTTCCTTGTGCTAGCAAGTCGACATTTAGACTGAAACACCCATAAATTTGTTTCTTTTATGCCACCATCCTCTTTTCTTTCGGGGTGATTGAATCGAGTCTCGACATTTTCAAGGTACATCAAACAAAATGATAATGATTCTTCCACGACATAACCCTTAACTATAGAACCTTCCATCCTCGAATTGTTTCTGACATAGTTTTTTTAGTTTTTTCGTATACCTTTTGAAGGAATACATCCATCACAAACATAGCAGGCCTCCGCAAATAGATTCATCAGGCAAATGCAAAAACTAAATGAACCATAATGTCAAAAAATGCAGGAGGATAGATCACTTCGAATTTGCACAATATTTTAATAATGTATGCCTTCGCTTCTTTCATATCCTTCACCAATAGTGTTCTCGAGGAAAGTTGCTTAAAAACAAACAAAGCTCTACTATTGGTGTATAAGTACCTTTTGCAAAAATTCCATTAACTCCAATGGGTTTCAAACGTTGCATAACAATGTGATAATCATGAGATTTCAACCCAATAATGTTAGTACTGTTTGCATTTACTTTCTTAATGATGTTAGATCCAAACCCATCCGACAGTTTCACATCTCTTATAAACTCACATAAATGAATGCGATCAGTTTTCATGAACGAGTAAGATGGATGAGGTTTAATGAACTAGTTGCCACTCTTTTTCAACCATTGACTTTTCCGAATATTTAGTTTTTTCAATTCCACCCGAGCATTTGATGTGTCAGTAGAGTTATCATTATTAGTTAAGTACCCAAAAGATTCTCTCCCACATTTTTTTCAATATGCATAAGGTATAAGTTGTGCTTCAGCTCCAGAGAAGACCAATACTCAAGTTCAAAGAATATATTCTTTTTAGACAAATTCAACTTGAATTCCTCACGACCTCTCTTTGTTGGATAAGGTGTCTAAGTCCATAACTATTTCTGGTATGTACTTGACCCGACCCGGCATGGTCCATTTGGGTTCCATGGCATCATGCAATTGGATAGAATAAATGAGAGAAATAACACTTGTGGTTTATTAATATATTATAAGTTCTAATATATTAATAATATTATTTAATTAGTATTGATCAAGAATTAATCTAGAATTAATTAAGTGATAAAAAAGGAGACTAATTAAATATATGGTTTGATTATGTAAATCATCCATAACTTGTATAGTGGGCTAAAAGGCTACATGGATTATCAAGTTGGGTTAAACCCATTGGATGCTCCATGGAGGCTTCATGGGAGTTACAAACCCATGGGTCATGGAAATGAAGAGCCATGTTACATTAGGGTTTACATGGTGTAACCCTAATACAACACACTATATAAAGAACATGCTAGTAACCAAAATCTGCTACACTAAGAACAAGAGAGGGCAAGCCGATTTTTACAAGTGTTATACATTCTCAAAGTCATTCCAAGAGCATTTGGTGTTGTGTGAAACATTTTAGGCATCACACTTGGGGTGCTAGGCTCTCAAGGGTTTCAAGGAATCAAATCAACTACAAGGTATGTAATTCTAGCCATCTTTAAGTTTAAGGTTCCCCATGTATGATAGATAGGATTATGAACCTTGGAAAAAGTATTTTGCATGTATTATAGACAAACATACATCCAAGGTTTTCTAGGGTTGCATGTACACTTAGGAGTGTTAGAAATGCTCAAAACCCATCAGTGGTATCAGAGCCTAGGCTTGTTTGTTGATACTTGATGCAAAATAGTGAAAAAAGTCGATTTTCTTGCTGTCTGCATGATGAACTCGTCGAGTCCATGGGGGGACTCGCCGAGTCCATGACTAAAATCATCCTACTCGTCGAGTAGGTTCATGCACTCGACGAGTAGGAGCCTCAGAATGCAGATTTTCGACTTTTGCTGCTGGAAATGGACTAGAAACATTACCCTAAACTGTTTTGGTGTTATTAAACTTGTTTTAGATGGTGTAATGATTGTTCTAATCCATTTACAATGGCTAATATCAAAATTACATAATTATATGTGTTCATATGTTCTTGAAATTTTGATATGATTAATTCATGTTCTTATGAGTTCTTGATAGATCATAGGAATTACTTGTTTAATGCTGAATTCATGATCTCTATGTGTTTTAATGGAGTCCATAACTTGTCCTCAAGTTATGGATAACCAAAAGTCTCTTTGTATTAATTCCATTAAAAGAACACACAAGTTACAAAAATTAAGAGGCTTCATTTTAATAACTCATAAGTTATGAATTGAAAAGTTTTGTAAAGTTACAAAAGTTGCCCAGAAGTTTTGGAACATGTAAAGCCATCTTAATAAGCTTTAGTTCCAACCCCTAGAATTTTAAAAGTTAAAATTCAACCCTTATAATTTATAATATTATAAGTTTGATAATATATATATATATATATATATATATATATATATATATATATATATATATATATAAGATCAAGTCGTTTTACAGTTAGTAGGCCTCATTCACGAATCCGGTCTACAAGGGGGTATAAGGTTGTTGCCTATAAAATGGCAGCTTAATGGGTGTCCACTGTCATCCACCGCTTCCTTGACGGGTGGAGGGTCGTTAGCCGAACGGGTAGGACAGTGACTTATAATTCTCATTAAAATGTATAATGATTATTATAAAGTAACTAAATGTTTTATAAATTCCCAATCTTAGTTACTTTAGGAAAATGTGAATAAGGTGCTAACCCATGAAATTACACTTTGCACTTTGATTAAGTCATTAGTAGAGCGTGTGTGGTTAACCGGCACACTAACTTGGGCTTAACAAGGTAGGCAAAGGGTGACTTAAGGTTTTTCATAGGTCGGTGGAGCGTGTGTGGTTAACCGGCACATCGATTAAGTGAAAAACATTAAGGGTACCAAGTAATTTGCATGGTTACTTCACACCTTGTTTTGTGATCCTCGGTATCCCAGTCACAAAACACGAAGGGCACACTCGAGATTGAAACATGTCACTGAAAAGTTCAATGAATCTCAAAAGAATTTAGGAGTTTCTAAAGACCAAATAAAACCTAATAATTTATATTTCGTTTTCATGGTGGAAATTGGTGAATCGTCATTCACCTACCTTTCAAATATGTTTTAGCTTAGATTATGGCATCCCTATTCTAAGTTATAATATATTGTGATTGGATCCTAGCCTTAATATTACATTTGGGTGTTTTATTAAGGACTATCCTTACATCTAAACTAAACTTGTCTTTTCTTCTTTTCAGATGTCTTCCAACAATGCTACTCCTGGCTCAAACCCTATTGGCTCCTTCTCTCTCATAAACCTTTGTGGGAGAGTCATCTTTGATGGATCCAACTTTACTGATTGGATTAGAAACATCAGGATGGTAACTCGATACGAGAACAAAGAATATGTTCTCGACAAGGAGCTTAAGGTACCCGAGCCAACTGCTACTCCTGAGGAGTTTGCTGAATATGAGGCACATGAAAGAGATGCTACCAAAGTGGCATGCATTATGATGGCCACTATAACAGCCGAGCTCCAAAAGTCCTATGAGGACTACTATCCTTTTGAGATGCACCAGGATTTGATGGACCGCTACCATCAGAGTGCTCGTCAAGAGCGATATGAAATCATCTCCTCCATGATAACAACCCGAATGAAAGATGGTGAACCCATCACTGGCCACATGTAAAAAATGCAAAGGTATGTGGACCGTCTGATGAAGCTGAATGTGAACTTCCTAGAGGAGTTAGCAATAGATATCATTTTGCACTCCTTACTATCGTGTTATGATCAATTCCGCATGACATACCACATGAACAAGGAAGAAGTCACCCTCAGCAAAATTCAATGACTCCTAAAGACCGCAGAATCAGGTCTTAAAGGTAAGTCGGTTGTTACCACTCCTACTCCTACTCCAAACTCCGCACCTGTCCTGGCAATCGGGAAAGGTAGAGTGAAGAAGAGGAAGAACCCTTCGAAGGGTACCAAGGGTAAGACCCTTGATGGCTCCTCTTCAAGCGGAACCAAGAAAGGTTTCGTCACTCCTTCTACTGACCCAAAAGAGGTTGAATGCTTCTATTTCCATGAAAAGGCACACTGGAAGCGGAACTGCCCGAAGTACCAGCAAGATTTGAAGGATGGGAAAGTGAAACCCAACCATGCAGGTATTTACACTATATTATCTAATAACTCACCTTATTCTAACTCTTGGGTCCTTGATACAGGCTGTGGTATTCATAATTGTTCTGATTTGTAGGGACTAAGAAGAAGTGAGAATGTGGAGCATGGAAAGATAAACTTGATCATGGGGAATTGGAAAGTTTCACCTGTCACCAATATTGGAGTTTATACTTTGTTGCTAAGTAGTGGGTTTACTTTAGATTTGAATAAATGTTGTTATTCGCCTGGAATGGCAAGAAATGTTATTTCCTTTCATGCTTTGTACAAACAAGGTTTTACCTTTTCTTTTGATAATGAAGTTGGTGGAATAAATGCTTTCTTTAATAATGTGTTTTATTTTAAAGCATTACCTTGTGATGGTGTGTATGAAGTTGTGTTTGTTGTAGATAATTTAGGAAATAATGTGTTGTGTATTGATTCTACTAATGATAATAACTTGGATAAAGCATCATTGTGGCATTGTCGTCTTGGACATGTAAGCAAGAAACGCATAGGCCAACTCCAAAAGGATGGAGTCTTGGAGTCATTTGACCTAAGGTTAGATGATAGTTGTGAATCATGCTTACTTGGAAAATGACAAAGTCACCCTTCACAGGTTCTTGTGCTAGGGGTGAAGGTTTGTTGGATCTAGTGCACAAAGATGTGTGTGGATCCTTCAAAACTGCCACAAGGGATGCTACTCGTTATTATGTGACTCTTACAGATGATTATAGTAGATATGGATATGTCTACTTAATCAAGCATAAGTCAGAGACTTTTGATAAGTTTGAAGAGTTTAAACAGGAAGTAAAGAATCAATTGGGCAGAAACATTAAGATGCTTCGATCCGATCGTGGTGGTGAGTATCTTAGTACAGAGTTCCTCGACTATCTTAGGGAATGTGGGGTTGTCTCATAATTGACACCTCCCAAGATACCACAGTTGAATGGTGTAGCTGAGAGGCGTAATCAAACCCTGTTGGACACGGTTCGTTCCATGATGAGTCGAGCTACACTACCAATCTCATTCTGGGGGTATGCCTTAGAGACTGCCGCCTATATCCTTAATCTGGTCCCTACAAAGAAGGTTGCCAAAACACCTCACGAGATGTGGACTGGAAAAGTTCCTAGTGTAGCTCACATCAAGATTTGGGGTTGCGAAGCTTTCGTGAGACGCGAGACTCACGACAATCTCGAACCTCGAGGTGAGAGGTGTATTTTCATCGGCTACCCACAGAAATCCTTTGGTTACCTCTTCTACAGACCCAGTGAGAATGTGGTCTTTATAGCAAGGAGGGGTGTCTTTCGAGAGAGAGAGAGAGAGAGAGAGAGAGAGAGAGAGAGAGAGAGTTCATAAGCCAAGGAAATAGTGGGAGGCAAATTGACCTTGAAGAAATTCAGGAGTTAAGTGGTGAAGGAACCTCAAACCCTAGTAGTCAACTTGAGGAGGAAACTCTTGTTGATCCAATTGACGAGTCTGTACCTCTGAGGCGTTCCATGAGAGTTAGGAATGCACTTGAGCACTACTATGGTTTCCATATTACTGCGGAAGGTGAGACACTTATCAGTGATGACACATTGGTAAGTATGGATGAACCTAACAGCTATGCGAAAGCCATGGCAGGCCCCGAGTCTGCTAAATGGAAAGAGGTAATGGACAGCGAGATACAGTCCATGTATGACAATCAAGTCTGGAACTTGGTTGATAATGTACCAGGTCGTAAGACAGTAGGGTGCAAATGGATCTTCAAGAAGAAGATCGACATGGATGGTAATGTACACACTTATAAGGCACGACTGGTTGCAAAGGGCTTTTCTCAAACTCCAGGAGTTGATTATGATGATACCTTTTCACCAGTAGCCAAGATTAAGTCTATTAGGGTATTGTTAGCCATTGCTGCATTTCATGACTATGAAATATGGCAAATGGATGTCAAAACCGCTTTCCTTAATGGAAAGTTGGCTGAGGATGTTTACATGAATCAGCCAGAGGGTTTTGTCAGCACAGAATACCCTAATAAAGTGTGTAGGCTTGAGAAATCCATCTATGGATTAAAGCAAGCACCTCGCAGATGGAATCTTTGCTTTGATGAGAAAGTCAAAGAGTTTGGCTTTTCAAGGAGTGAAGATGAATCTTGTTTATATGTCAAGGTTAGTGGGAGTATAGTTAGCTTTTTGGTACTGTATGTGGATGACATACTACTCATAGGAAATGACATCCCAACCTTGAAGGAAGTGAAGTCCTGGCTTGGAAAGTGTTTTGCTATGAAGGACCTTGGAGAAGCTGCCTATATCCTAGGGATAAGGATTCTGAGAGACCGGAGTAAAAGACTAATTGGACTTAGTCAAAGTACATACTTAGAGAAGGTGCTGAAAAGGTTCACCCTGCAAGATTCCAAGAGAAGAGAGTTACCCATCTAGAGTACCTTATGCTTCTGCAGTAGGCTCGATCATGTATGCTATGACCTGCACTCGTCCTGATGTAGCCTTTGCTTTGAGCATGGTTAGTAGGTATGAGGGGAACCCTAGTAAGGCTCACTCGACGGCGGTAAAGAACATTCTCAAGTACCTGCGGAGGACTATGGACTGGGTCCTTACCCTTGATGGGAGTGATGACTTGAGAGTTGTAGGGTATAGTGATGCTAGCTTCCAGACTGATAGGGATAATTTCCGCTCTCAGTCGGGTTGGGTCTTTACCTTAAATGGAGGAGCAATCTCTTGGAAAAGTTCCAAGCAGGAGACAATAGCTGATTCAACTTGCGAATCAGAGTATATAGCGGCAAGCGAGGCAACAACGGAGGCGATATGGCTAAAGAACTTCATTGGAGACCTTGGAGTTGTACCAGCTATAAAGGAGCCCATAGAGATTTTATGTGATAGTGAAAGTGTTGTTGCCTTAGCAAAGGAACCAAGGGATCACGGGAGATCCAGACACATTGACAGAAAATATCATTTCATCAGACATCGAATAGAAGAAGGACTCCTCGTGGCAAAGAGGGTATCATCGGATGAGAACCCGACAGATCCCCTCACGAAGGGACTGCGTAGGGTTAAGCATCTCCAGCACACAAGAAGCATAGGGCTGAAGGATGATATTAGTTTTAGTAGTTAGATAATTTTGAAATTTGTAAAGTGTAATTGACATTTGATGATGAATACAAGTTGTGTTTATTTATGAGTAAAGTGTTGCTATCTTTTGTCAATCGTTTACTATTATTTCTTTTGCTTGTTTTGACTTCCAGAATATTTATGTTGTGTTTTTACATATTATTCAAATTATCCACAGTCAGTCATATGTTGGAAGTAGATATGAATTAAGACTGTCATGAGTTGGTTGTAGAGGTCTAAGATGTTGGACATGGCCTCAACACTCATGAGTACTCATAAGTTCTGAGTATTGGATTCAACCCACGCTCGCTGGTATCACTTCATGGAATTTATCTCGAGTGATCGCGAGACGGTAATATCATATAAGTCTTCAAACCTAGAGATATGACTTGTTGTCTATGAGTTGGTTATGCTTTTATCGTGCGAAAACGCATTGGTAACTCGATGTTATAAAACGTGCGTTTGTGTGTGATTTAACAAGCAGTAGAACAAGCATATGAGTCAAAGTTTATATGTTCCTTCTTGGATTTGAGGCGATATATGGGCCCCTCGATGATTTTTTTGACCTATGTATCGGGCCCGGTCAGAACTAAGTTGATGTGTTCAATTAAGTTATATGTCAAACAAATCGGAAATCGGGAAACAAACTGCAGGACAAAAGTAAGACAGTGTTCCATGTATTTGTCCAGCTGATATCTAGAACAGAGGATTATATGATCACTTATCTGAAATGGTGTATCATCATCTTCTCAGTTCCGAGAGACCTTGAAAAGAGCTACGATTGCTGATCGGTTCCTGAAATCATACTTGCAGTTATAGTTATTAGACTTATCTAAGTGGGAGACTGTTGGATAAGGTGTCTAAGTCCATAACTATTTTTGGTATGTACTTGACCCGACCCAGCATGGTCCATTTGGGTTGCATGACATCATGCAATTGGATAGACTAAATAAGAGAAATAACACTTGTGGTTTATTAATATATTATAAGTTCTAATATATTAATAATATTATTTAATTAGTATTGATCAAGAATTAATTAAGTGATAAAAAAGGAGACTAATTAAATATATGGGTTGATTATGTTAATCATCCATAACTTGTATAGTGGGCTAAAAGGCTACATGGATTATCAAGTTGGGTTAAACCCATTGGATGCTCCATGGGAGCTACAAACCTATGGGTCATGGAAATGAAGAGCCATGTTACATTAGGGTTTACATGGTGTAACCCTAATGCAACACACTATATAAAGAACATGCTAGTAACCAAAATCTGCTACACTAAGAACAAGAGAGGGCAAGCCGATTTTTACAAGTGTTATACATTCTCAAAGTCATTCCAAGAGCATTTGGTGTTGTGTGAAACATTTTAGGCATCACACTTGGGGTGCTAGGCTCTCAAGGTTTTCAAGGAATCAAATCAACTACAGGGTATGTAATTCTAGCCATCTTTAAGTTTAAAGTTCCTCATGTATGCTAGATAGGATTATGAACCTTGGAAAAAGTATTTTGCATGTATTATAGACAAACATAGATCCAAGGTTTTCTAGGGTTGCATGTACACTTAGGAGTGTTAGAAATGCTCAAAACCCATCACTCTTAATACCAGGTCATTGAGAATCTACTTTACCCGGTGGATGAGACAATAGAATATCGTGCTGCGCTTGTATTTCTTCCTCACTAAACTGTCTTGGAGGGTATCTTATCTCGTGTCATCCGTTATAGTCCAAACTTTTTCTCCATCAATGGTCAACATCTAAGAACCAGAGATAACCAACATATAAGACTTTGTTTGATACTCGATATGAGGGAGTGTCATCATTGCAAGTCGGACCAACTCTGTATCCTTTTCCGCTCCAACCGAATAAACTACTATGATCTGGAAAGTCGTTTATTATGCATAACAACATTGCTTTCATATTGAAGAATGTACCTGTCGCTGCGTCTTTAGTACCTACTCCAAAACTCCACAATTGCTTCAACTCATCCACCAAAGGCCTAAGGAACACATCTAAGTCCTTCCCGGGTGCTTTGGGGTTAGGAATCAATGAGGTCAACATAAAGGAGGACTCTTTCATGCATTACCATGGTGGAAGATTTTAAGTGGTGAGTATGACAGGCCATGTGCTACGAGGATTACACATGTTACTAAATGGATAAAAATCATCAGCATCAAGCCTTAAGCTGTGACATCCCCATTTTCATGGCCAGAAATTTTGTTTATGCTTTGTTTGAAAATCAGAGTAACATTTTAAATAAAAGTGTTGCGGAAATTGTCCCAAAACAAAATATGATAAAGATTTATCAAAAGCATTTCCATATAAATGTATTTCATTAAAAAGACTCGGGATGTCATTTTCGATACAGATCATAAGCATAAACAATACAACATAGGCCTTACTACATTATTCCGTATTTACAAGCCTAAAATCCCTTAATATCTCATCCCAAGACATCACATATATGCTCATGCGCCACTACCTGTAATACAAGAAACTGAGTGGGCCAGGCTTGGGAGCCTGGTGAGCACATACGGTTTTCAACCCACAATAAATAAGTTTATTAATTTCATCAACCAACAATAACCCGATTACCCGTTCCCGTTATCCTCACATTACGTCCCTAAAACACCTATCATAAGGGACCTAGACTAAGCGTCAACATCGGGATGGACATTAATGTTAAGGGGATTCCTCAGCAATAAATGTCCTTAAGGCAACCGTGAGGGGGATGGAGTACACCCGGTGAGCACACAGTTCAAATAAACACCTACAGGTTGCGAGCCTGCTAGCGTTCCACTCGACTGTCTAGAATAGTCCGTGGTAGTCATCTATACTCCGCTAGATGACTGGATCATCAATAACATCTATAACGAGGCCTCTCATTATTTTATTTTGTCACACAGCAACTATTACATCTGCCCATGTTTTACCCAACACATTTTGTAGATATAAAATACATATACAGTTTAAATAATTTAAAACATGTATGAAAATCTTTCACCCAGCACAGACAGCAAGTATTCAGACAATATACACACATAGCATGTAGTTTATATAAAATACTTCATATATATGTGTAAGATGAAATTATCTATGCACTCACCTGATAAGGTGGTGACTTTGAATTCAGACAGCGCTTCGTTACTCTTAAAACAATTTCCCTCGACAAAACCTAGTATCATTACCACTAGAGTTTAGTTTAATATTCACCGAGACTAATTAATAGTCTAGCTATTATTACTATTATATAAGCGTTAAACAATACTTATATAACCCATAATAATAGCCCAAGTATTTATTATAAGTTCCTAATAACGTTACTATAATTAAATAAAAGCTATATTAAAAATAAAGTAGGCGTAGCTCACTTACAGCGGGTTTTTCTCAAAACCGGGCGCTGCTGGAGCAGCGTTCCCGAGCCGAAAGGCTCTTCTTCTCGGAGCCGTCGGGCACTCCGGGGCTTCCGCCTCGTGCTAGGGAGGTTCCCTAGGCTTGTCGGGGGGTTTCAGAGGCTAGAGAGAAGTTTTAGAGAGAGAGGGAAGTGAAGGGAGGTGTGAGGAATGAAGAGGGCTTCACCTCTTATTTATAGGAGGCTGGAGGAAGGTTCACGTCGTGAATTTTTGATATTCACGTCGTGAGCCAGGCTGGCTACAGCCAGGCGCAGCCTGGTGCTGACACGTGGCATCGCACACAGGGTGAAAATCAGCCGATTTTCAAAAATTCATAACTTTCGCATACGAGCTCCGTTTTCGACATTCTTTTTTTCCACGTGTAGGTAAAACCAATATCTACAACTTTCGTTTAGACTCTGTCGGCTAATTCTCGACCGATCTTAAATTTAACAGTACGAGGAGATTAGATTGCTAAATGACCGCGAAGAATTCGTAACTCCTTCATACGGACTCCGTCTTTGTCTGTCTTTTTACCGTTGAGTTCCTATTAATGAGATCTTCAACTCTCATTTAGTTCGCGTAGGCCAAAAACCGCTCGAACTAAAATTCGAGTTTCGGGCCGTGCATTGCTAAGCCAAATCTTAGAAAATTCATAACTTCCTCATACGAAGTCAGATTTGGGCGTTCTTTTTATGGATGTTCTCAGTTTAACATATTCTACGAATTTGGTTTAGATTACTAAGGCCAAAAAGTCTTCTATCGTAAATTCACTTTTTACGTCTCCCGGTGTCGTGCCGGTTTTGTCGCGAAACTTCGACAGGTCGTAACTTCTTCGTTATAGCTCGGATTTCGGCGTTCTTTATATATCCGGAATCCTTGTTTCGACCACTACAACTTTATGTAAAGATATCGGGTTTATATCACACTTTAATTTTGACGCATATTTTTATTCTTTATTAATTATATCTTTATAATTAAATAATAAGCACACAAATACACATAATTCACATAGTACTCAAATATTTAATATTTATTACATCAAAAAGAGTTACAATAGTTGACCTAGACTATTACATCGTCTAAAAATGCTTAGCCCTGAAACCCGGGCGTTACAATTCTCTCCCCCTTAGGATGATTCCGTCCCGGAATCATGCGTCAGCAAACAGATGCGGGTAGCGACTCATCATGTCACTCTCTGTTTCCCAAGTGAGATTCGGCCCATTAGAATGTTTCCAACAGACTAGCACTAAATCGACCATCTTGCGTCGTAACTTCTTAGTCTTACGGTCAACAATTGTCTCGGGCTCTTCAATCAGCCTCTTGTTCTCATCCATCCTTAACTCTGAGATTGGAATTATGTCGGGAACTTCTCCCGTGAATTTCCTCAGATAACACACATGGAAGGTGTTATGAATACCATCTAGTTCTTCGGGTAATTCGAGCTTGTAAGCTTGGTTCCCAATCTTCTGAAGAACTTTGAACGCTCCAATAAACCTTGGACTCAACTTTCCTCGCTTCCCAAATCTTATAAGTCCCTTCCACGGTGAGACTTTAAGCAAAACCGAATCCCCAACTCCGAAGGTCATCGGTCGTCTTTTCTTGTCAGCATAGCTCTTCTGACGATCTTAAGCTGCTAACATTCTTTCCCTAATTACCTTTAGCTTCTCAGCAGTCTCATGGACTATCTCGGGGCCCATAAACTGCTTTTCTCCAGCCTCAAGCCAACAAGACGGCGTACGACACTTATTCCCGTACAAAGCTTAATAGGGTGCCATTTTGATGCTCGAGTGGAAACTGTTATCGTAGGAAAATTCTACCAAAGGTAAGTGCTCATCCCAGTTACCTTGGAACTCAAGGGTACATGCTCTCAGCATATCTTCAAGCGTTTGAATCGTTCTTTCGCTCTGACCATCAGTCTGCGGATGGTAAGTTGTACTCAGACACAACTTTGTACCCAGTTCCTCTTGTAGACTCCTCCAAAACCTCGACGTAAAACGACTATCACGATCGGATACAATCGTTAGAGGAACACCGTGAAGTCTCACAATTTCCTTCACGTAAGCATTTGCAAGCTTATCCATAGACCACCTTTCGTTGGCAGCTATGAAGTGTGCACTCTTTATGAAACGATCCACGACCACCCAAATCATGTCGTGTCCGTTCTTCGTCTTGGGCAGTTTAGTCACAAAATCCATGGTGATGTCTTCCCATTTACCCATGGGTACAGGTAAAGGTTCTAAACTCCCATATGGTTTCTGATGTTGTGCCTTAACTCTAGCACATGTTACACACTCGGCCACATACTTCGCAACATCGAGCTTCATCGTCGGCCACCAGTAGTAGGGTTTTAGGTCCCTATACATTTTAGTGTTACCGGGATGAATCGAGTACATGGTCTTATGAGCTTCTTCCATCAGAAGATCTCTTATCCCTCCCGTCTTAGGTACCCAAATCCAATCTTGGAATACCTTCAGTCCTTGACGATTTGTACCGAACACCAACGTCTTTCCCAAATGTTCTTCCTTTCGGTCATTCTTTTCTGAAGCTTCTTCTTGAGCTTTCTTGATACTTTCCACAATTGTCGAGACAACTTCAATTCTCAAGCCTCTTGGCCTTTTCCTTTCAAGATTGACTTTCCGACTGAGAGCATCAGCAACAACATTTGCTTTACCGGGGTGGTAAAGTATCTCACAGTCGTAGTCCTTGAGTAACTCTAGCCAGCGTCGTTGCCTCATGTTCAACTCCTTCTGATTAAAGAGATACTCGAGACTCTTATGATCAGTGAAAAGTTTGCACTTCGTTCCATAGAGGTAATGCCTCCATATCTTTAGAGCAAAAACTACCGCTGCCAACTCCAAATCGTGAGTGGGGTAGTTCTTTTCGTGCTCCTTCCATTGTCGATATGCGTATGCTATCACCTTTTCTCTTTGGGTCAGAAACCAACCCAGCCCGACTCCAGATGCGTCACTATAGACCGCGAAGTCTTCAACTCCATCGGGTAGAGAAAGAATCGGTGCTTCACATAACTTCTTCTTTAGCTTCTCGAATGCTTCTTCGTGTTTCTCACTCCATGTATAAGTAGCTCCTTTGTGGGTCAAAGCTGTCAATGGAGCAGCTATCGAAGAAAAGCCTTGGATAAATCGTCGGTAATATCCGACTAATCCTAGAAAGCTTCGAATCTCAGTGGGACTCTTTGGACGTTCCCACTTCATTACAGCTTCGATTTTTGCTGGGTCAACCATTATTCCCTCCTGGTTAACCACATGACCCAAGAATTGGACTTTTCGGATCCAAAAATCACATTTGGAGAACTTAGCATAAAGCTTCTCCTTCTTCAAGACTTCCAACAGTTCTCGTAGATGCTTGCCATGCTCCTCCTGGCTTTTCGAGTAGATCAGAATGTCGTCGATGAACACTATCATGGATTTATCGAGGAATGGTTTACAAACCCTATTCATTAAATCCATGAATGCTGCTGAAGCATTGGTTAGTCCAAACGACATAACCAAGAACTCATAGTGTCCATATCTCGTTCTGAACGCAGTCTTCTCGATATCCTGCTCTCTCACTTTTAGCTGATGATATCCTGACCTAAGATCGATCTTTGAGAAATAGCTCGAACCTTGCAGCTGATCGAATAGGTCATCAATCCTCGGCAATGGATACTTGTTCTTCACCGTTGCCTTGTTCAACTCTTTGTAGTCTATACACATTCTCATGCTTCCGTCTCTCTTCTTTACGAATAACACCGGAGCTCCCCAGGGTGATGAACTAGGTCGAATGAAACCGTTGTCCAACAACTCCTGAAGTTGCGTCATAAGCTCCTTCATCTCCGTTGGTGCTCATCGGTAAGGTGCCTTTGCTATCGGTGTCGTTCCTAGTAACAAGTCTATACGAAATTCCACTTGTCTATCAGGTGGTAATCCAGGAAGATCTTCGGGAAAGACTTCTGGATAATCACACACGACTGGTATACTCTGCACCTCCTTCTTTTCCTTCTTAGCATCGATAATGAATGCCAAATATGATGCACATCCTTTCGATAAACATTTTCTGGCTTTCATCAGGGAGATGATTCCAGAATTCACTCTGCGTTTGTCTCCATACACCATAAATGACTCTTTTCCGGGTGGGTTTACCCTTACTATCTTCTTTCGGCATTGAATCTCAGCATAGTTGGCGCTAAGCCAATCCATTCCCACAACGATTTCAAAACCGTTCAACTCTATGGACAATAACTCTTCGTGGAATTCGTTTCCGTTTAAGTCGATGACGACGTTCTTAATACGATTACTAACAGGTACGAATTTGCCACTGGCAACTTCCACAATTAGGGCATTATCAAGTTTTTCTATAGGCAATGCTAATTTCCCACCAAATTTATGTGACACAAAGGAGTAGTTGGCTCTGGAATCAAATAGTATATTCGCAGGCAAACCATTTACAAGAAAGGTACCTGAAGCGACGTCTGCTGCCTCCTTCGCAGCCTCGAGCGTCATCTGGAAGGCTCTCGCCTTCGGCTTTGGTGGAATGTTGGGCCTTGCCGCATCTTTCTTCTTTGGGCAATCCTTAGCAATGTGCCCTTCTTCACGACACTCGTAGCACACCCTTTTGTTGATGGTGCACTCATTTGCATAGTGCCCCGTTTTCCCATATTTGTAGCAGGTCACTTCCTCGCTACATTTTCCCGAGTGCTTCTTCTTGCACTTCTCGCACCATTTTAATTCATTTCCTCCCCCGAGCTTCTTCGAACCGAACTTGATCTTCTTATTGTTGGGTTTAGCAGACCCTTCAAATTTTCTCTTCTCGCCAACCTCAACCTTGCTGGCAGCTCTTTCCTTGATTATTTCCTCCACAGACTTGGCAGCCCAGAGAGCCGCCTCCAGAGTATGTGCCTGACGTACCGGTACCGCATACTCCCATGGGAGTCCCTTAGCGTACTTGTCGATCTTTGTCAGCTCATCTGGGACAAGACGCAAGGCAAACTCCATTTTCTCTGTGAAGTTGTTAGTGTAATCATCAATGGACATGCTTCCTTTCTTCAGGGTTAGGAACTGGTTTTCAAGCTCGAGTAGGTTTTGGGCTGAGCAGTACTTGCGCTTGAATTGTACTAAAAACTCCACCCATGTCAGCTTCAGGGGCTCATTGGGGCTCAAGGTCTTCCCCAGGGTGTTCCACCAACGCACAACGCCTCCTCGGAACTGACGCACTGCAAACGTGGTCTGTAGTGTGCCTCTACAACCACACGTCATAAAAGCTAACTCCATCTCCAAGATCCAATCCATGACCCCGATCGGATCTTCCTTTCCAGTGAAGGTCGATGGCTTGCAAGTCAGAAAATCATTGTACTTGCATCCATTCCTCTCGACTCCGTCATCCTGGTTGTTTTCTCGAACTATCGGTGGGTTGACTTGACCAACGGTTCCACTGTAGTTCCCCTCCTTAGTCTGCCCTTCGTTCAACTCGGGCTGTTCGATCTGTATGGTAGCTTCCTCTCGATTTTGTTGGAGCAAACGTCTGGTTTCCTCCATTTGACGATCCAACATCGCCTAGATCATCGCTTGCACTCCGGCCATCGTTATTGGCTCAGAAGCGGCTACCACAACCGGTATTTTCTCAATCACTTGGCGTTGGTTTCTGTTCCCATTTGCATTCCCGGCTCTACTGCGGGTTCTTGCCATCTTGATCTATACATCGAATAAGGTGAATTTAGATCTTTATTTAGGATAGTCGTTTAAATCATCCTTATCACTCCGAAACGTTTACATGTTAGTTCTAATATCGTAGTCGTACGTTTAGAATCCTAAACACATAAGGTTTCCAGATCCGGTCGGCAACAGACCATAGATCCGAACAAATAACAGCATATCAGGCACAAAGCATTTAGCACATAAAAGCATTTTAGGCATAATTCCTAAAATAAGCTAGTGCTCACACCTCACAATCATCGCTTAGCATTCTAAGTTTAAGTCTAGAAATCCTACAAATTCCTAGTTCGCTTAAACTAATGCTCTGATACCAACTGTGACATCCCCATTTTCACGGCCAGAAAAGACCGATTTTGTTTATGCTTTGTTTGAAAATCAGAGTAACATTTTAAATAAAAGTGTTGCGGAAATTGTCCCAAAACAAAATATGATAAAGATTTATCAAAAGCATTTCCATAGAAATGTATTTCATTAAAAAGACTCGGGATGTCATGTTCGATACAGATCATAAGCATAAACAATACAACATAGGCCTTACTACATTATTCCGTATTTACAGGCCTAAAATCCTTTAATCTCTCATCCCAAGACATCACATCTATGCTCATGCGCCACTACCCGTAATACAAGAAACTGAGTGGGTCAGGCTTGGGAGCCTGGTGAGCACATAGGGTTTTCAACCCACAATAAATAAGTTTATTAATTTCATCAACCAACAATAACCCGATTACCCGTTCCCGTTATCCTCACATTACGTCCCTAAAACACCTATCATAAGGGACCTAGACTAAGGGTCAACATCGGGATGGACACTAATTCTAAGGGGATTCCTCAGCAATAAATGTCCTTAAGGCAACCGTGAGGGGGATGGAGTACACCCGGTGAGCACACAGTTCAAATAAACACCTACAGGTTGCGAGCCTGCTAGCGTTCCACTCGACTGTCTAGAATAGTCCGTGGTCGTCATCTATACTCCGCTAGATGACTGGATCATCAATAACATCTATAACGAGGCCTCTCATTATTTTATTTTGTCACACAGCAACTATTACATCTACCCATGTTTTACCCAACACATTTTGTAGATATAAAATACATATACAGTTTAAATAATTTAAAACATGTATGAAAATCTTTCACCCAGCACAGACAGCAAGTATTCAGACAATATACACACATATCACGTAGTTTATATAAAATACTTCATATCTATGTGTAAGATGAAAGTAACTATGCACTCACCTGATAAGGTGGTGACTCTGAATTCAGACAGCGCTTCGTTACTCTTAAAACAATTTCCCTCGACAAAACCTAGTAACATTACCACTAGAGTTTAGTTTAATATTCACCGAGACTAATTAATAGTCTAGCTATTATTACTATTATATAAGCGTTAAACAATACTTATATAACCCATAATAATAGCCCAAGTATTTATTATAAGTTCCTAATAACGTAACTATAATTAAATAAAAGCTATATTAAAAATTGAGTAGGCGTAGCTCACTTACAGCAGGTTTTTCTCAAAACCGGGCGCCGCTGGAGCAACATTCCTGAGCTGAAAGGCTCTTCTTCTCGGAGACGTCTGGCACTCCGGGGCTTCCGCCTCGTGCTAGGGAGGTTCCCTAGGCTTTTCAGGGGGTTTCAGGGGCTAGAGAGAAGGTCTAGAGAGAGAGGGAAGTGAGGGGAGGTGTGAGGAATGAAGAGGGCTTCACCTCTTATTTATAGGAGGCTGGAGGAAGGTTCATGTCGTGAATTTTTGATATTCACGTCGTGAGCCAGGCTGGCTACAGCCAGGCGCAGCCTGGTGCTGACACGTGGCATCGCACACAGGGTGAAAATCAGCCGATTTTCAAAAATTCATAACTTTCGCATACGAGCTCCGTTTTCGACATTCTTTTTTTCCACGCGTAGGTAAAAACAATATCTACAACTTTGATTTAGACTCCGTCGGCTAATTCTCGACCGATATTAAATTTAACAGTACGAGGAGATTAGAGTGCTAAATGACTGCGAAGAATTCGTAACTCCTTCATACGGACTCTGTCTTTGTCTGTCTTTTTGCCGTTGAGTTCCTATTAATGAGATCTTCAACTCTCATTTAGGTCGCGTAGGCCAAAAACCGCTTGAACTAAAATTCGAGTTTCGGGCCGTGCACTACTAAGCCAAATCTTAGAAAATTCATAACTTCCTCATACGAAGTCAGATTTGGGCGTTCTTTTTATGGACATTCTCAGTTTAACATACTCTACGACTTTGGTTTATATTACTAAGGCCAAAAAGTCTTCTATCGTAAATTCACTTTTTACGTCTCCCGGTGTCGTGCTGGTTCTGTCGCGAAACTTCGACAGGTCATAGCTTCTTCGTTATAGCTCGGATTTCGGCGTTCTTTATATATCTTGAATCCTTGTTTCGACCACTACAACTTTATATAAAGATATCGGGTTTATATCACACTTTAATTTTGACGCTTATTTTTATTCTTTATTAATTATATCTTTATAATTAAATAATAAGCACACAAATACACATAATTCACATAGTACTCAAATATTTAATATTTATTACATCAAAAAGAGTTACAATAGTTGACCTAGACTATTACATCGTCTAAAAATGCTTACCCCTGAAACCCGGGCGTTACATAAGCGCACGTTTCAGGGTTTCCTCGTGAATTTAGGATACTTCATATAATTTTTTTTCCATGAAGTACTATCAGCGGGATAAAACATTGTACCATCTTTGGATCGTTCGATACTGTTCCAAATCTTATATTTAGCTGTGTGTCTAGAATAGTACAAACGATGTAGTCTGGAGGTCATGTTAAGGTATTTGTAACACCTTATGAGACACCTTCTTATCGTTTGTATTTTCATGAACCCACTGACTCTCGTTACAAACTGGACCATTTGCAACAACTTGTGTTCTTTCCAAAAAAGAAAGCAATCGTTTTTACATACGTGTATCGACTCAGAACCCAATCCAATCTTTTTAAGTCTTTTGCTTCATAATGTGAATGGGGGACCCTGTTTCCATGAGGAAATGCCGTTTGAAACAACTCATGAAGCTGATTGAATGAACTATTAGTCCATTTATTTGAACACTCATGGGGGAGGTTCTAGTTCAGGATCAGGATCTGATGTTGAGCCGATGGATGAGAGGATACATAATTTTGTGATGTCGGAGATCACTCGTGGTATTTTGGATGCGACTCTTGTGATGTTTGATACCATCAAGCAGAGGATAAGGGAGATGCTGGATGAGCGACTTGAGGCTTTTGGTGCAGAGATTGCGGTTGGTCAGGTCAAAGCACACACTCTCTATTTTTAGGAGTTCATCGGTTGAGAAGTGCCAGAGTTTTTAGGGAGACGGACCGCATTGCTAGTATGTGGTGGATTACTCACTTGGAGAATTCTCAGCTGACTAGTTCTTGCTCTAAGGGATCGATGGTGGGATTTGCATCCTGCCTTCAGAGGGATCGAGCCTATGAGTGGATTATTACCGAGGTTTCTAAGACCTTACAAGAGGAATTACCTGACATTATTGTTCATATCATTGATAGGTGTCACACCCCCAAACCAGAATGGCGGAAACATTCGGGGGAGGGTGACTTCACGTAGTATCATAACAGTTGAATATTTGTAAAGAAAGTAAAACACAACCATCATAAATATAATTTAAAAGTTACATTGTTGAATACAATACATGTCTCAAAATAAATTACAATATGATGATTTAATAAGTTTTAAGACTGACGTCTTAACGTCCCTTCCCCAAAAGCTGATGATTTACCTGTATTACTGAATCCCTGAGAAATACAAGTAGTTTTGAAAAAGTGTCAACAATTAAGTTGGTGAGTTCATAAGCGTTTTTGTATAAGAATAGTATCCTTTTCAGTGTAAAATAACAGAGTTTGTTCCAAGAAAATCCAATATTTTCCATGTATGTGTGGTAGTTTGAAAAAAAATCCAAAAGACTGAATGTATAAGTGTTTTCCATACTTGAATTAGTATAAGTAGATTTATATAAGTATATATATAATCACTAAGTCGTTTAACAGCCCCGTAAACCGAGATGTATTAATACTCCATGTGAGTTTTTATAACCGTGCTATTGACCCAGACTGTCTGTAACAACGTTGTTCAGGCGTTGGAATGATATGACGTTTGTCACCCTAGACCTGCCGGTCTAACTGTAGCTAACAGTTTAGGTGCGGGATTGTTAGTCCCATATAGATCTATACACAAATATCACGCTCTCCCTACAAGAGATTATGGCTTATAAAACAGGACTTAATCTGCGAACTGAACGGTTCGATGAATTCAGATATCTCACAAAATTTGGTATCACAGGTTTACGTATGAAAAGTCCATTTTCCTTGTGAATATAAGTATTTCCTCTTTTGTTTATAGTATGTAAAAATATCATGAATATCTCGTAACTATACCTATTATTGTTTTAAAAAGGGTGTTCCGTTAGGATGAAAAACCTTGGTGTATTACCAACCTTGCATGAAAAGTAGTCTTTAACTTTAGTAGTTACGTTATTTTATGTATTCAACATTTATACATAAGATGTAGGTAAAACATTTGAACTTATAAGTATTTCAACGTAAGTTTTTCTTGTGTTTCACTTGTATTTCCCCCCTAAAACATAGAAAAGACGTGAAAATAAGGGGGTATGAACTCACCTGATAAGTGGTGACTCGGGCAGTGTGTCGTTTCTAGGAATGATCATTCTTGACGTAACCGCGGGTTTTTGGCGAAGAAACGAGCTTTACGCGGGCAGCACTTCGACTGGAAAGAATGTTTTTCTCGCGAACTTCGGGACTTCGAGCCTTCGTCGATATCTGGACGCGTAACTGGGGTGTCGGGGTAGTCTCGGGATGGTAAACGCAGAGTAAAAGTGGCCAGAAGAAGAGAAATGAGCAGCCTAAACCCGAGACCTTCGTTTTCTATTTATAGGGTCATTTTCGGGACTCACGTTGTGAATTTCACATATTCACGTCGTGAGTTCAGTAGTTATCAGGTGCGTCATCGCAACTTGCGCCTGTCAGGCTCCAAAAGGCGTCAGCACTGAGTTCACGTCGTGAACCTCTTTTTTCACGTCGTGAACTCTGACACAGTGTTGGGGTTCGCGCCCCGAACTTCAGAAATTCATTACTTTCGCATACGAACTCCGTTTTCGACGTTCTTTATATCGATGCGAAGGTGAGATTATGCTATACAACTCTCGTTTAGACTTCGTTGGCTAATTTTGAATTTAAATTTTATTATATTTATTTTTAGTAGGTCGGGACAGAAAAACTCCGTCAAAAATCCATAACTTCTTCATCCGATGTCCGTTTTCGTCTGTCTTTTTACTGTTGTACTACTATTGTCGAGATCTTCGATTCTCGTTTAGATTGTTTCGGCCAAAAGTCGCTCGATCTCTATTTCGAGTTTTTAGCTGTCTACTGTTATATCCGAAACTTAGAAAAATCATAACTTCCCCATACGAAATCAGATTTTGATGTTCTTTTTATGTACGCTTATGGTTTAGTGATATCTACTACTTTCATTTAGATACCTAAGGCTAAAAGGTATTTTATTGGAATTTCGCGTTTTACGCTTAACAGTGTTTTACCGGTTTTGACGCGGATCTTTGATTAGTCATAACTTCTTCGTTATAACTCGGATTTGAGTGTTCTTTATATTTATGAAAACCTTGACACGATATCTATCATTTTATGCAACCCAATTGAGATTTTTGAACAATTCGTTTTTGACGCTATTTTTATTGATTCCAAAAATAGATTATAATACTTGACTTTAGGTCATTATATTGACTTTAAATATCGGGTTGTCACATCATCCCCCCGTTAGAGGGAATTTCGTCCCGAAATTAATTCTAAGATAGGCATTTATGGACTAACGAAGAGATGCGGGTGTTTTTGTTTCACATGATCTTTGCGCTTCCAAGTGTATTCAGGTCCTCGCTAGGCATTCCAGCGGACCTTCACAATGGGTATGCGACTTTGTTTTGTTCTTTTAATTTTCCTATCCATGACTTCTACTGGTTCTTCTACGAAGTGGAGACTCTCGTTGATTTTAATTTTGTTCAGAGGGATGACGAGGGTCTCATCGGACAAGCACTTCTTTAGGTTTGACACATGAAAGGTAGGATGTACGTTATTGAGCTCCTATGGTAATCGAAGTTTGTATGCTACCGGGCCAGTCCTGGAAAGGATCTCAAATGGTCCGATATACCTTGGATTTAGTTTCCCACGTTTTCCAAAACGTATTAATTCCTTCCAGGGTGAGACTTTGAATAGTACTCGATCCCCAACCTTAAATTCCAAGGGTTTCCGTCTTTTTGTCCGCATAACTCTTTTGTATGTCTCTTGAAGCCTTTAATCGTTCTCGGATGTGGACAACCTTCTCGGTAGTTTCCTTTATGATTTCCAGGCCAGTGAGAGTGTTGTTAGGTACTTGTCCTCTAGCTAGTTGCGTGTTACCCACTTCAGCCCAGCACATAAGTGATCTGCACTTGCGGCCATAGAGGGTTTCGAATGGAGCAACCTTGATGCTAGTGTGATGGCTATTGTTGTACGAGAACTCAACTAATGGTAAATGGGTATCCCATGCCTTACCATGATCGATCACACAAGCCCTTAGCAAATTTTTCCAAGATTTGAATGGTCCTCTCACTCTGTCCGTCGGTTAGTGGGTGGTAGGCGGTACTCTTGTCTAGTCTCGTTCCTAGAGATTTTTGTAGTGACTGCCAGAACCTCGAGGTGAATCTACTATCTCGGTACGAGATAATGGATATTGGTACACCATGCAGTCGCACAATCTCCCTGATGTAGGTTCTAGTCCGTTTCTCCAGCTTGTCTGTTTCCTTTGTTGGTAGGAAGCATGCGGATTTGGATAACCTGTCGACGATCACCCAAAATGGCATCAAGTCCATCCGTTGCCTTGGCAACTTGATTTTTAAGCCCATTGCAATTCGCTACCATTCCCACTCAGGTATCTCCGGTTGTTATAGTAAGCATGCGGGCTTTTGCTCTATAGTTCATGATAAGACTCATCCTTGGCTCATCCATCCTCACCTCGTGTATACGAGTTGTATATAATTTAAATCAACAAAACAATCGGTTAGGTGGCTCTGCCCCAAGTCCACAACCAGACAAGGAACAGGAAGTATGGCGGAATCACACATCCTACATCTTGTTGAGTCTAAATTATATGCCACTCTTTCATATACAACTAGCAGCGATAGATTAACCTAATGAGTTCTTATACTCTATTCTTGAACTTGACCTGCAGTACAAGTGGTCTTCCTCAGAGATCTCTTGGGTATGCTACGGGTGGTTACTGACTTCTGAGACTTCTTTGGTGCTTTCTGTTTCAAGTTTTCTATCTATTGAGCAGGCTAGAAGGTGTGGTACCCCTCGCATGGGTACTTCTAAAGTTTTGAAGTGATAGACGATATAAGGGTTTGCGTTATGGATTTGAAACTTTTCATCTGACAGTTGATTAAGGAAAAAGTTCTTTTACATGGCATAAAAAGAAATTTATGGTAAGGATTTAGCCGAACCGTGTCGGATGAGGATGTTGGAACTTCTCAACGAAGTAGATATTAAGTTATTCTGGAAGAGATGATTACTAAGATAATGAACAATTCTACGCACATAAGTTTTCAGCGCCTTCAGTTTTATTCTGTTATTTTCCTATGAATCCCCTTTTTAATTCAAAATTTGGCAGATACTACTAATACGAGGGTTCTGATAATTTTGAAACTGTGAACTTTCATGGAATGATTCCTACTAGGTCTCTCTATCATTGCTTGGTGTACACAAGTCATATATAATTAAGATTTGGTAAGACAGATGACTGAGCAACCCTGCCCTAAATCCACAACCAAACAAGGAACAGGAAATGAGGCGGGATTACTCACCTTAAATCTACAAATCTTAATTATAGATGACCCTAATGTATATACTAAGCCATCATAGCTTGCCTGATAGGGTTCTTAGTTTTATATGAATGCTGTAATTTGGTTCGAATGAGAGAGTAATTTTAATTATAAATAAATTATTGGGGTTTGGAAGCGTACCAAACTATAGCAGGGTTCTTTTATGTTTCCCCATTCTCTGGGGTCAAATTCCTCCTACTCCCCCGTCGTTCTTCTCTGTTGGACAGTCCCTCTTGCAATGTCCTTTCTCACCACAGAGATGACATATTGGACTTGTTCCAACGTTGGTAGTTGAAGTGATGAATTTGACCGGAGTCCTTCAGAAACGGGCGGTGTGCCCCTTCATGTTGCATCTATTGCAATGCAGTACTCGGCAGACTCCATGATGATGGTAGCTGCACATGCTGGAGTGTGGGAGGTTTCCTAAGCACGGTGTGGTCGGTATTGGGATAGAAGGGCTGATGGGGGTATTGACTGCCCCAGCTTGTTGCCCTTTTGTAGGTCCTTGAGTTGAACAACTCCCTTTCTTGTTATTGAACTTTCGTTTCAGAATATTAGGTTTGAGGTTCGGAGTGTCTTTACAAGTAGGCACTTGTTGCTGAAATTGATTATCACCACGATCGGGATTGTCGATCGCATTTCTACTAACATTTGTGTTGTTAGCATTAAGGTGAGCCATGACAGCTGCTACGGCTGAGGTGACTACAGCTTGAAACGTAGCTGCATCTATCTGAAGGATTGGTGTTTTATCAGAGGGTTGGTTACGTTTCTTCGTAGGCATGATTCTGTTACAAGATGAGAAAATGAGCTCGTGAGCGATTATGGTTGGCTTTAGATGTATTCCAATAATTTATCCTAATATAAATTTTTCGTTTTGTCATACTGATCTCAAAGATTCGACCTACATCCCTATGATGCAGTCCTGGTAAAAGAGTAGAATGAAGTTTCTAGAATGGTTACCAGACGAGTGTCATCCGAACGAAGTTATCTTTGGTTGGTGGATACTACTATTCAGTTTTCGAAAAGATTTTAAAGTAATTCATAATAGAGTCTACAATATATCGACTTATGAATTTGAGAAGTAATCACTCTTGATTGAGGTTTCGTGATCTGAATTATTGTTATTAGCCAATACAGGAAAAGACGATAAGTTTGAAACCTAATGTGAGTAATGTATTCATTAACTCACTAGGTTGCATTATTTATTAGTTATTGTTGTGGCGAAAAGACACTCAAACACTTCGCGTGTAACACGCGTGGTCCTCCTACATTCTCTGTTCTATTCTGGGTGATAATGATTTGTTCTCTCCTGATATTTATAGGGTGTCCTTCTCCTTCGTAGGTATATTGAACTTCTGTGTCGTCTTACTTCCGATTCTTACACCGATCTCCATTACTTCATAATGAAGAGTTCGAATCCCGGGGGTTCATGCGAATGCAAGTTTTTCGTTTTGTTATGCTGTTCTCAATGATTCGACCTACATCTTTGTTATGTTTCTATAGTACTGTAAAAGCATTTAAGTTATTAAGACAGAGTATTGACGTTAACATTTTAAGTTGGTTCGGGTTTTTACGCGGAGGCATCTTTTACTATAAAGATTAAAAGATGAAACGATTGTAAGACATCAAGAATGAACATGAATTTGATATCTCATAACCAAAACACTTAGTTCGATAGGGATCTTGTAAGGAATTGGAATTAGAAGTTCAATATAAGTACGACTTGTAACAAAATAATGTGAAGTTGAGTGGTTATTTTGCAAAATGTAAGAAGTAAATGTCGATTGTATAGGTGTATTAAGTACATAGAGTTTGGAAAACTTGACCTTAAACAGGTCTACAATACACCACAATTCTGGGAAAATCATCGACATTAAAATGACCTACCGAAAATGGATTTTCGCGGTCGAATTGAAAAAGCATGAAAAATAACTCTAAGACATCTTCGAAGACTTAGACTATAACCAAGAGAGTAAACAGAGGGCGAGTAGAGTATGATCTACTTCTTACTAGATCCGGCCCTGGATTTGGCTAACTGGCGTTCTCTTTCGAATATACGCCCATCTTGTACAACATGATGTTCTCGTAATCGTTGCACTTTGGCTTGGGAAGCCGCCAGTTCTCCCTGCAAGAAGTTGGTACGATCCCTTGTTGCGTTATGATTGTCTTCCAGGTTGCGAAGACGAACAACATCAACACTAGTGGTAGCCTCAATCTGTACCACTCGGTCGATGATAGCTCTTCCATGTTCCCTGTTGTGAGAAACGCGACGAACCAGCACGGGAGGTGCTCTATCTGCTGAACCTCCGGCTTCTAGATTGTAGAAGCTTCGGTCTCCTTGGTAGGGGAAATTTTTACCTTGTTCATGACTCCACCGGTCTAGGTTTATGGCCCACAGAGGCATCGGGCCTTGAAAGTTCTGATGAGGGTTAGGGTCCTGAGTAACTGGAGGTGGATTGTAAGCTTCTGATCTGGAATCGTCGTCTTCGAGAAAGTCTTCTACAAAATCATCGTCTAGAGGAATTGCAGGCTCATCTTCTGGTTCGGCACTGAGCCAACCAGCATTCCCTTGATTAGGAAGTACGGATCTCCTGGAGAATGGAATCCAGCCATTGTTATCTAAGCGAGAATAGGGATATAAGAATTATCTAATATAATTAGTAATGGTAATTATTCATTAGTGTGACGTGTAAGATGTTTTAGTTTCTCTGGCTGATCACTTCTTGGAAATCTCTCCTTGTTTCTCCTTGTCTCCTCTACTGACTGCTATGATGGAGTGGTTACACCTATCTGGGTTTGTCGTGCGAGAATGGAAGTGTCTAACGAATCTATGAGATTAAGGGTAACATTATGGGGCGATCCTTAGTGGGTCCTCCTATAACCGCGCAATGTATATAAGTTCTATATAATTTAAGATTAAATAGACCTTCGAATAAGTGATACTACTCCAAAACCACAACCAAACAAGGAACAGGTAGTGAAGCATAGATCACAAATTCTAAGTCTATAAAATCTCAATTATATAAAATCTTGGAAGTATACACTCCGGAATCATAGACCTGCCAGTAAAGGTTTTTAGTTTTTATGGGTAAGATTTTATTTATTTGACGATTTCTAGATCTAACAAAATATCGAGGTTCACACGTTTATTTCAGTTCTTATAATACCATAAAATACTCCTATAGTATTTGTAAGTTTGATTCTAGTGTTTTCTTTGGTACGTTTTTGACTTGTTGCTCACTACGACCATTCCCCGACATACGTTGGTCATATCTCGGACAAATATAGTTGATCAGGCTATATTTATTCTCGATCTGATTACATACCCCGAGGCCTAATCGTAGCGTCTCAACTTGCCTTAATACTTTTGTAAAATTTTGGCTATGATACTAGACCGATGCATGCATGTACTTATACTTTTATAAAACTAGCCTTTTTATTTTCTTAAAAGTATAGTTTGTGAAAACGTTTTGTCAGAGGGTTTTAGTCCCTTTGCATTTATAGTTTGTATATCTTATGTGGTTCGATATACTTATTTCACTATAAACAATGCTCTGATACCAATCTGCCACACCCCCAAACCAGAATGGCGGAAACATTCGGGGGCGGGTGACTTCACGTAGTATCATAACAGTTGAATATTTGTAAAGAAAGTAAACACAACCATCATAAATATAATTTAAAAGTTACATTGTTGAATACAATACATGTCTCAAAATAAATTACAATATGATGATTTAATAAGTTTTAAGACTGACGTCTTAACGTCCCTTCCCGAAAAGCTGATGATTTACCTGTATTACTGAATCCCTGAGAAATACAAGTAGTTTTGAAAAAGTGTCAACCATTAAGTTGGTGAGTTCATAAGCGTTTTTGTATAAGAATAGTATCCTTTTCAGTGTAAAATAACAGAGTTTGTTCCAAGAAAATCCAATATTTTCCATGTATGTGTGGTAGTTTGAAAAAATTCCAAAAGACTGAATGTATAAGTGTTTTCCATACTTGAATTAGTATAAGTAGATTTATATAAGTATATATATAATCACTAAGGCGTTTAACAGCCTCGTAAACCGAGATGTATTAATACCCCATGTGAGTTTTTATAACCGTGCTATTGACCCAGACTGCCTGTAACAACATTGTTCAGGCGTTGGAATGATATGACGTTTGTCACCCCAGACCTGCCGGTCTAACTGTAGCTAACAGTTTAGGTGCGGGATTATCAGTCTCATATAGATCTATACACAAATATCACGCTCTCCCTACAAGATATTATGGCTTATAAAACAGGACTTAATCTGCGAACTGAACGGTTCGATGAATTCGGATATCTCACAAAATTTGGTATCACAGGTTTATGTATGAAAAGTCCATTTTCCTTATGAATATAAGTATTTCCTCTTTTGTTTATAGTATGTAAAAATATCACGAATATCTCGTAACTATACCTATTATAGTTTTAAAAAGGGTGTTCCGTTAGGATGAAAAACTTTGGTGTATTACCAACCTTGCATGAAAAGTAGTCTTTAACTTTAGTAGTTACGTTATTTTATGTATTTAACATTTATACATAAGATGTAGGTAAAACATTTGAACTTATAAGTATTTCAACGTAAGTTTTTCTTGTGTTTCACTTGTATTTCCCCCCTAAAACATAGAAAAGACGTAAAAATAAGGGGGTATGAACTCACTTGATAATTGGTGACTCGGGCAGTGTGTCGTTTCTAGGAATGATCTTTCTTGACGTAACCGCGGGTTTCTGGCGAAGAAACGAGCTTTACGCGGGCAGCACTTCGACTGGAAAGAATATTTTTCTCGGGAACTTTGGGACTTCGAGCCTTCGTCGGGATCTGGACACGTAACTGGGGCGTCGGGGTAGTCTCGGGATGGTAAACGCAGAGTAAAAGTGGCCAGAAGAAGAGAAATGAGCAGCCTAAACCCGAGATTGTTTTGCTTATGTGAATGTATGTGTGAGACGTTATTTTTGGTTTATTAAGTTTTGACCTAAGAATCAGAGTCTCTTTATGATTGTATGGTTATCTTTATTGGGGGTTTTTCATAAACCATTTTGCATACCGGGGATCATGGTTGAAGGATATCTAGATGAGCAAGTTGTAGGCGTCAGTTCGGGAGGCAATGGACAGAGATGGCGTGAGACCTAGGTGGGAGTAAGATGAGTATTCTGCTTGGAGGATCAACAACTGGATTAATATGAATGGTTCCAGCGTAATGGGTCGGAGGAGGTTGCAGTGTAATTTCAGTGGATTATTGGAATTCGATATGGTTTATAGCTTTCATGGTTGAGAGGTGTAATGGGTTGGTCAAAATAACGAGTACGTGGTAAGTTGTTGCATTGTTCATGTTTCAAGTATGTGTGTATGGTCCTCGCATTAGAAGCCTCTAGGAAAAGATCTCATGGTTGACGGTTTTTCCTTCTAGGACAACCAACATAGAGTTCAGAGGTACTTGTGTCACTCAGCTTGGATGTCAGTTGATGGTTGATTAGCTCATTGAACCAATCGTTATCATTAGTAGGGTAAGAGTGGTAGTGGCTTATAAACTTCTAGGTGTGGGTGATAGGTCTCTTCACTTTCATCAAAAGATCTTGGTTACCACGAAAAACTCAAAAACAACACCAGAGAAAGGATAGGCCAAACCTAAGGGGAAGGGATACTCGGGGAAACAAACCCAAGTAGGCAAAATAAAATATGGTTGGGCATGAGCATCGAAAAGGTTCGAAAACAATATCAGCAGGAAAAACCCCACTCGTTTTCAAAGACTCAATGTCACCGTCATCAAAAGAAAAGTCTCTTCATACTTCAAGATTTTTTGACCAACAAAATCCTCATCGGAGGAGGGAAGGATGTTTGCGTGCGAGCGAAGGATCTTTTTACCCATGGATCAAAAAGAGAAAAATGTCAGAAAAATGAAAGAGAATGGGAACGAAATTTACCTTGAAGACGGTTGATAATGCTTGAAAGAAAGATAGAAAAGGTAAAGAAGCACCAGTAACAACTACACCCTATTTATTCGGATCGTAGAATAGAGAGAAGTGACATGATAGGTTAATCTTTCCCAATGAACGGATAAAAAATTCAAAATTCTTATCTTAGTTTGATTGTAAAATAAATTATACCCTTTAAATATTTGAAACTAACAGAAACAGTATGTAGGTATAATTTGGGGAAAGTTGTTAGGGGTCGAGATCCATAAATATGTCCAGGATCCCAGATCTTAAAACAAAATCAGGATCCTGACATATATGTTATAACGAGTCATGATCCTGAATATTACAATGTTATTTCCTAACAAGATGAATGGATATATTTACTATTTAATATTCACATGTGTAGAAATACTCAACACAAGTCACGTCTATACTGAACAATCGCTCCAGTCAAAACCTAAAATCTGAAGTCGCCAAGTAAAGGCAACGCCCAAGGGTTTGTTCAAAAGGATTCCGAGAATATCGTAAATATTGTTAGTCAACTTAGGCTATAAGTAACATATGTAAATCACACAATAAAGAACACAAAAATCACTTGTACTCATACTCTAAAACAGATTTCTATAATTTGAATTTTGATTAATAAGATTAAACAAGGCATGTAATCATTAACACATCCCAAGGTTTTTTGCTGGAGATCCTAGCAAGGATCAAGGGCTTTCCTTGTAAAGATCATTAGTGTTACTTTCATTCAATCTTTTATATTCATATTGATTGCAACACCACAACCTTTCATACAATTTGGTTAATACTTCCTAGATTATTTTTCGACCAAAGCAATGGTGATGAAGGATAAGTAATTGTGGGTTTATGGTGATGGTTGATAGTTGATTTTGTGACTTGGAATTAAGAAGGAATCCATATCAGCTTCTGGGTGCGAGTTAGAATTGGGAAGGAAGCCACGTCAACTTCTAAGTGTGAGTTTGAATTAAGAAGGTAGCCACATCAACTTCAAATGTTTAAGTTTCTTATTAAACCTGTTATAGTAGGTAACAGTGGCCAAACAAGAAGGCCAACATCCACCTTATGTCCCCATAAAGCAACAAAAAAGGTTTATGGAATGATTAGACCAATTTCGAAAACATTGTAGGGTTACAGTGTCATTTTTCCAAAAAAAAATATAGATATATGAATTTAGCATAAGTGACAATTTTAACTAATTTATGGGTAAATTTGTTGATAAGTTATAATTTATATTCATAGTTATGAATATAAATAATAGAATGACAATTTTTTTCTTTTTTTTTTAACTAAAATTTATATTTTCCCTGTAGATTTTCCTAAACGAGTGTATAACAGGAAAATGATATGCTGTTGAAATAATTACTGGGGTTATGCTCAAACATTTTTATAACATGAAAATGTTATGCCATTGGAATTATTCTTAGATCGAGGATATGGCTAATTATAAGGAGATTGTCAATACACCTTTCAGCATATTGTTCCACTCATTCTATTTCCATTCCAAGATATCGTACGTTCAATTGGGGTCTTTAAACCAAATTCAGATGAAAGTTGAATACATTTAAAACTTAGAAGGGATTTCGATACCTTTATCTTAGGAGAGATTTTAGTCTCTATGCTACGGCTTTTATTGAGGATTCAAGGCAAAATCTTCGACAACGCCCCTACGATGCTTAAGTTAGTACCATGTTTTGGAGAATAAAAGTATATAAATGAATCATGAGTAAAGGGATGTGTAATTTTTCTTTAAGATTTGTCAGGTCAATATTGTTGATTTACCTTGAGTAAAACGTTTAGTTTGATTTCATTCTAGGACCTTGGCAGGATAATTCCTTCTACGCTGGAAAACCAGTACGTCCCTTTAACCCTTTAATAGTTTTGGAATCCGTATTCGATTATGAAATCTTGGTAAGATTTCGAATCTTATTTGTTATGTGGGATTTCAAATTTACTATTTTGGTGCATGATGCCCCTTTGCGGCAATTTTAGATATCAACATCTATTTGTGTCGAAAATTTCCATAAGATTTTATTCTTTTTTGTTTTTATGAGCTGGACAAGATCCTCCTGAGCATCTTGGGGGAGAATCGATCCTAGCAACATCTCCATTTCCTGTTTGTATGTGTCTTTCGTATCTTGCCTCTTTGCATCTAGAAGTTTTGGTGTTTCTTGCTTTTGATTACTATGATTTCTTAGAGGTTGTCGAAGGTTTCATCGAAGATGTGTAGCAGTTATTGGCTTCCTTGTGACAACCATCAAATTTCGGTCAAGTCAAAGTCAAACAAAGTCAACAAGTTAAACCGGTCAACTCCATTAACCCTTGTATGTTAGGGTTTACGTTATGTAATCACTGTACAATTCGCTATATTAATGAGAAAACATCATTTGGAAAGTTCATGTGTTTGATTTTCCTTAGCCTTAACAGTGCTAAACAATGAACCAAAGCGATAAAACACTATTGCACAATCATCGGGATTGTGTAGGACACTAAATCATGGCTTAACGGGGTCTATGGACCTTGCGTTGCGAAGCCGGACACTCAAAAAGATCACAAACGAAACCTCTCTCAATCTCATTCAAACCCTACTCAAGATTACTTGACGCTAATAGGATCAAAACCCATACACTACGATATAAATTGACGTTAATAGCAACATAGTATAGTACAACGTTATAACTATAATCAAATTAAATTATGATACCATATTAAAATCAAATCAAAGTATAATGCTCTAATTAAATTAAAAGAATCAAACTTGAATGCTATAATTAAACTTCAAATCAAAGTAGATTGTTATAATCAAATCATAACCTATCTTTTATAAAACTCCATTTTTATAAACTTTACATTAAATTTTATAAAACTCTATTTTTATAAACTTTACTTTAAATTTTATAAAACTCTTATATTAATTATGTAAAAGATGCTTGTGTTAGTGGGAAATTATGAAGACCACCAAAAGCAAAAAGATTATTCCCATGGTCTCCCACTCTCACCTCCCATCCACTTTCCTTTCCTTTTTCTCCCAACACATTATTCTCTTCACCACTTAAACCTTCTCTATTCTTTCTCTCACTCTCAATCTCGAAATTCATCCAAGAAATACTCATATTCCAGCCAAGAACAATCTATTATACTCAAATCTTCATCCCTCTTGAAGCATTCATCAAGGTATGTTGTTAAAAGTTTCAAATTCATACAAGAAACAAATTAAATCCACCAAAATATCTAAAACTCATTTTATGCATAAACCTGATTTTTCTCAGAATACCATCAATAAAATAAGAAGTTCTGGAAATTTTCAGAAAATAACTTATTTGTATTGAGTTATTATAATTATTGCAATAAAGTAGGGCAATAATTCACATAAAATACTTGTTGCATTCAATAAATTCTGAGAAAGTTATGGGATGACTTATATATTGATTAAACATGATATATGAAGTTTCACACATTTATATTACTGTTTACTATTATTTATGATTTTATTGATTAATTAATAATGAAATATATAAAAAATACTTCCCATAGTCACAAATATCCGAAACTTATACACTGGGCTCTATATCATGTTATAAAACTATGGTTAATTTTACAGATTTTTTGGGAATCATTTATTATTTTTTCCGAATTTTGTTGTTGTTTAATCATTAAAGTATTAAATAAATACTAAAACAGTTCAGAAAAATATAAAAATTTTACAATAATTAATATTGTATGAAATAATGATTTCCTAATAATTTCATAATTTTTCAATACTGTGTACTATTTAAAACCATTTTCCTAAGTATTTAAGCATGTAAAAATGCATTTTAATGATTATTTCATATAAATAATTGTTAAAATCTGTAAATAATTATAATTGGGCAAATTATTATTTTAATAAGAAATTATTAAAATCTGGCCTAAATTGAAAATATAAATTAATTATGCAAAGTAATTAATTCAATTTAAAATTCATTTAACAAATGAATACCTTAATATTATAATCAAAATGAATTATTATTAATTCATCTAATATAAGAATATGTGTCTAATTATTTGTATTAGTACTCTATTCTCGTTTAGCAGTTCCTAAACCAAAACTATTAATTATATTAGGTTCTACGCCATTTTGACCCGAACCGTCTATCGTACGACACACGCATTTCGTTTTGGGACTAATGTGAGTAATCTACCCCATATTTTATAATTTTCAATACTTTTGGGGTGTATCATGTGGTTCTAATATGTTCCAACTTCATTTTATTGTTTTATCACAATTGAGACATTGTTGGGACATTTATACGTGAGTCATTAATTGTATAACTATTGTTTGTTTACGCTACATGTACTTGTAGTGCATTATCATTTTAGTCTAATCTCCATGACTATGCCCGTATTCTTGAGGTACGTTATGGACAATAATAGCGCTATTGGGTTGACCACCCCGCCTTGGGACGCTAAGGTGATTGATCGCACGTGGTTGAGTGTGTTTGATGATTAGATGCTCCATCCTATATATATTTATATATATATACATATGTATATATAGGGTGAGGACTTATTGTTGTTGTTATCATTTGTTAATCAATTTTTGATTTATAAACCGTTATCTCAAATACAATTGTTTGCCGACTTCAAAAGAAAACAAATTTCCAATTATAAAGGTTTCAACTTCACAATTTTCTCTACTAAAATTAGATTACTCACCAACTCTCGTAGTTGACCTGTTTTTACCCATGATGCAGATTTGAAGAATGAAGTTGATGAAAAATAGGTTGTGCCTTAGAAATCCACAAGACTATTTAAATTTGATGTAATAAATGTTGTTCGTATTTGGATTTGTATTTGTATGTTGTGGATCTTGTTTGCATACTTAGTACTTAATTGAATCTAATCATATTATAACATAGTTGTCATGAGACTTTGAACAATATATCACGCCTCGATCGATTCCGACAAGGATCGGGGTGTGACAGATTGGTATCAGAGCCCTTGACTATAGGGAATTAGGTTAATTGCCTTGACCTAGTCTATAGCCTCTAGGGTCCTCTCGTATGCTAGTTTATAAAATGCACACACAACTGCATGCAATTCACACTTAGAAAATCCTAGGAATACCTTTGTGTGTTAATTGCTCCCTTATGTGCATACGTATTACTCTTGACACTTATATGTGTGCATACACTTGTGAATATTCTCCACTTTCTCTGAAAATCACACACATACTCAAGTTGTTTAATAAAATGTATATACATATATGTATTCCTTAGAGCTCATAGGAAATTCAAAGTCATCCACTCTAGTTGGGTAGGATCATAGTAATGGACGCGTAGTAACTGGAAGGGGGAGGTGCCGGTAGCCCGAAAGTCCTGACTAGGTAAGCATTCGTATACATCCCAATCAACCGAGGGACCAGTTTGCTTATCTGGGGACCAAAGGCGAGAGTTCCCAAACCTATAGGCCAAAGCGCGTCATTCACATTACTTTTGAGCCATCAAAATACCCGACCTTGTCAAACGTATCCGAAAGGATACACTCCAAAATGGCCAACTCATTGGACTATTAAGTTCCCTAATGGGCCTAGAAGTGGGAAAGAAATGTGAAAACTTAGTTTTGTGGGGGCCCACGCAAGTGCTACATGTTTCACATTTAGTAACCATGGAAAGCCCAAAAGGTGCCCAACACTCCTAACAATGGCCCAACAAGTGTTTTACAATTATTTTACCCAACAATGTCTAAAAAAAACTTTATTTCCATAATCAATTTACAAATAACTCACAAGTCCATATGCGTGTTTCTCATAGTTGACATGTTCCTTGTTTGGTTGTGGACTTAGGGTAGACTCATTAGGATCAACAGTCTAATAAAATTTTAATTACATATAACTGGGGGCATGTCGAGTGAATCTTAGGAGTGGATCAGACATGGAACAAATCACAAGATTATAATCAAGTTATTCCTACTAAATTCATAAGTCTATTTATATAGACCTCTGGTATAGAGTCGTCAGCGTAGTCGTGTCGGCAATCTAGAATATAGCTAAATACATAATACAAACTATAATACCCAAATTATACAAAATGTTCTGCATTAAAAATCAATAGACAAACACAATGAAACTAAAAAGGGTATCAATCTATCAAGAGAAAAACACATACAATGTAGATTAAAATCCACTAATTATAACAAAATGGCTAAAAGAAAAGGTAAGGACTAAGGATTGTTAAGTCCTCTCTTCTTATAAATAGCTTTGAAGCAAGCTTACCTAAGCTTCTTTGTTCTTTCTGTCAATTCCATACCTGGCAATTTCTCCATCATCTTCTTGTGCCCTGCTAACGTCTCTACCTCCTCCTTTAATCCCAACTCCTAGTTTTTTTAGGTAGATGCAATATATTTTTCGTGTGAGTTCACAAAATTTACAATGAGTTAAGTTTATGTAAATATAAATCAGAAATCGTAGTAAAACAATTGATTCGATGTGGCATATGCCTAGGGCCTATGTTTATGTTATAAAAAAACTAATAATTAAAATTTTAGAAAAAGCAAAACTACTTTGGTTACCAAGTGCATGGATACATGCATGAGTAATGTATAGAAGGTTATTATCGTAGTTTACCTTGGCATTTTGAATGAGGGATTGAAGGCTCTTAAGTTTTCTATGAGGCCATCTGTTTATGTTTAGCTCTCTGCATCTTTTCTTCAACAATGTTAACCCTATCCCTAGTTCCTTTGCTGTCATGATTATCGGCATCTCAAAGTACTTCGCTATCTCTTCAAACTCCAATGGTCTCAATCTCTTTGCCACCTTCCGGCCACCGTGATCAGTGGTGGCAGCACTAGAACTACATGTAGCCTCACCACCGGATTTACAGTCTTCACTGAAACTAACCAATGGTAAATTACCATCCTCCCAACAATCCCATAAGCTTATATCTTCAAGGGGATCCAAATCGTGAAACTCATTTCTAGAAATGATGTTTTGATCTTTGTTAAGTACTGTGGAAACGTTCTGATCGAGCACTTCATGCAATTTTTCCAACAACTCGTAATCATGATGGTCGAGCCTGTCACCACTGCAAAAATCCAAAAACTCAAGATAATCAAATCCAACACGATGGAAGACTCTTTTTGATCACTACAAATCCAAACCATGTTTTGATCAATATAGACAAAATCACTTTTTTTGTGCGAAAGATGGGGTAATGAGTGACGTTTATATATACCTGAAAAGATCTTGATGATCAAACTACGGAAACCAATCGAGGTCATATATGGGGTTTTGATGATCTGCAGGTGGATCCATTTGTGAGGGAGAAGTTAAAAGTTGCGGTAAGAATGTGATGATTTATATAAGTGAAATGGGAGAAGTAATTAATAACAAATAAAGAGGAAATGAATATATATGGTCTTTGAGCTGTAACCTTCTTCTTCAATTCACACACATATACGTATATGTTGCCGCAAATTATGACTTATGTGCCTCATGCATTTAATACATCACATGCCTACTGCATATTCTTGACTTTGAAGCTACGTACCAGTTTCAAATTTCCCCAGTAGCACACTTTTCATTAGAAAGTACTCCAAGTCTTCACACATGAACCAGTTAGAAAGTACTCCAAGTCTTCACACACTTTTCATTAGAAAGTACTCCAAGTCTTCACACATGAACCAGTTAGAAAGTACTCCAAGTCTTCACACACGAACCAATTAGAAAGTGCTCCAAGTCTTCACACATGCAAATTATGACTTGTGTGTCGCTATAGGTAACTAATAAAACTTTATTTTTTAACCCCTTAAATATCAGTACAAGCTTCTAACCTCGACGTTTAAATTCTAAATTTCTTTTTATTACTAAAACTAGCATCGATTCAAGTATATAAACCATGAATCTTGAGAACACGGCAAAACCCAAATAAGTCTTATCATCTATGTAAAAAAAAACTCAGGGTTTTTACTAGTAAATCTCTCAGTGGCGGAGCTTGAACAATTAACTTGGGAGGGGGGGGGGGGAGAAAATATTATAAACTGAAATTAACATTAAAAAAAAACAGATTGTTTTCAACAAATAAACACCAAAAACACCTAGAAAAAGAATTACAACTCAGCCCGACAGCCTTTAATGTCTTTAAAAACAGATTATGAATGATATATTAGTAAGCAGACAACAATTTCTCTTTCAATGTTTTCATCTTTCCCATGATTATATCTAGAAAAATCAAAATGAAGGAACAATTGATCCAATCAAAACAAAATCAAATTCAAAATTAGAACAATAACCAATAACTCATTTAACAATAACCAAATCAATCTTTGTTGTCACTTTTCAGTTTTGTTTGAAGCTGACAAGCTGTTAAGCATAACCAAATCAATAACCAAATCTATAAGTTCATAACTTATAAATCAAATTGGCAAATCGCCAAATCGCAAATGACAGCCAAATTAAAAGGAAACTCAGTAAGACAGTAGTAACGCATAAATAGGCAACAGATTGACAGAAAACAGCAGCAGCAGTACAATACGCCAACACCAATAATCAACAATCTTACAATCAGAAAAAGAAAGAACATCTGAACATGATTTGGGTCTCGGGATTACATACCTAATTTCTGTGAAGTGTGAATGGGGACTTGGGCACTTGGCGATGGCGATTGGCGAGAGTGAGACCAGGCGACTGACTTGGCGAGACAGCGACAAACGAACAGCAGGCGAGATAGGCAGCGAATTGGGAAAATGGGGATGAATCGATTTTGATTTCTTGATACCGCTTGGTCGCTTGGAGAATTGGGAGTATTGGACTATTCTGATTAGGAATCGGGAGGGGCCAAAGCCCAAGTTTGAAGATAGCAGGCTTATAACTATTTTGTTTTGAACTACAATTCCTACTTCTAGCCCAATAATACTACTCCCCTGGAATCTATGAGGGCTAGTGTAAACATTATGGTCATATATCATTAAGATTCTATGGACTTAGAATGTGTGATTCCGCCTCATTCCCTGTTCCTTGTTTGGTTGTGGGCTTAAGGCGGTGTCACCCATCCAAAATGCCCTTGCAATCTTAATGATATACGACTAGTTTACGTCAATCGACTATAAAAGAACTTGTAGGACTTATAATGCAAATTTCGTCAAAATTTGTTGAAACAATCGTAATGATGGAACTCGCTAACTACGTTATAAAATATTCATAGTGGTAATACCAAGGATAAAACAGGGAGTATAAAAGCACACATAGAATACTCTATCATCCCAAAACAATAAACTCCTTTTAAATTGACTCAGTTCAAGTTACAATAAGAAATTTTCAAGGTCGTCATGTGACATCAGGAGGGTTGTTCCTCACCAAAATTAATTTCTTGTACTACGAAACGTTTTCCACATCTTTTTCCAAACTCTTGAAGTCCCAGTCAAAATGCAAATTTCGGGACGAAATTCCCTCTAACGGGGGGATGATGTGACAACCATCAAATTTCGGTCAAGTCAAAGTCAAACAAAGTCAACAAGTTAAACCGGTCAACTCCATTAACCCTTGTATGTTAGGGTTTACGTTATGTAATCACTGTACAATTCGCTATATTAATGAGAAAACATCATTTGGAAAGTTCATGTGTTTGATTTTCCTTAGCCTTAACAGTGCTAAACAATGAACCAAAGCGATAAAACACTATTGCACAATCATCGGGATTGTGTAGGACACTAAATCATGGCTTAACGGGGTCTATGGACCTTGCATTGCGAAGCCGGACACTCAAAAAGATCACAAACGAAACCTCTCTCAATCTCATTCAAACCCTACTCAAGATTACTTGACGCTAATAGGATCAAAACCCATACACTACGATATAAATTGACGTTAATAGCAACATAGTATAGTACAACGTTATAACTATAATCAAATTAAATTATGATACCATATTAAAATCAAATCAAAGTATAATGCTCTAATTAAATTAAAAGAATCAAACTTGAATGCTATAATTAAACTTCAAATCAAAGTAGATTGTTATAATCAAATCATAACCTATCTTTTATAAAACTCCATTTTTATAAACTTTACATTAAATTTTATAAAACTCTATTTTTATAAACTTTACTTTAAATTTTATAAAACTCTTATATTAATTATGTAAAAGATGCTTGTGTTAGTGGGAAATTATGAAGACCACCAAAAGCAAAAAGATTATTCCCATGGTCTCCCACTCTCACCTCCCATCCACTTTCCTTTCCTTTTTCTCCCAACACATTATTCTCTTCACCACTTAAACCTTCTCTATTCTTTCTCTCACTCTCAATCTCGAAATTCATCCAAGAAATACTCATATTCCAGCCAAGAACAATCTATTATACTCAAATCTTCATCCCTCTTGAAGCATTCATCAAGGTATGTTGTTAAAAGTTTCAAATTCATACAAGAAACAAATTAAATCCACCAAAATATCTAAAACTCATTTTATGCATAAACCTGATTTTTCTCAGAATACCATCAATAAAATAAGAAGTTCTGAAAATTTTCAGAAAATAACTTATTTGTATTGAGTTATTATAATTATTGCAATAAAGTAGGGCAATAATTCACATAAAATACTTGTTGCATTCAATAAATTCTGAGAAAGTTATGGGATGACTTATATATTGATTAAACATGATATATGAAGTTTCACACATTTATATTACTGTTTACTATTATTTATGATTTTATTGATTAATTAATAATGAAATATATAAAAAATACTTCCCATAGTCACAAATATCCGAAACTTATACACTGGGCTCTATATCATGTTATAAAACTATGGTTAATTTTACAGATTTTTTGGGAATCATTTATTATTTTTTCCGAATTTTGTTGTTGTTTAATCATTAAAGTATTAAATAAATACTAAAACAGTTCAGAAAAATATAAAAATTTTACAATAATTAATATTGTATGAAATAATGATTTCCTAATAATTTCATAATTTTTCAATACTGTGTACTATTTAAAACCATTTTCCTAAGTATTTAAGCATGTAAAAATGCATTTTAATGATTATTTCATATAAATAATTGTTAAAATCTGTAAATAATTATAATTGGGCAAATTATTATTTTAATAAGAAATTATTAAAATCTGGCCTAAATTGAAAATATAAATTAATTATGCAAAGTAATTAATTCAATTTAAAATTCATTTAACAAATGAATACCTTAATATTATAATCAAAATGAATTATTATTAATTCATCTAATATAAGAATATGTGTCTAATTATTTGTATTAGTACTCTATTCTCGTTTAGCAGTTCCTAAACCAAAACTATTAATTATATTAGGTTCTACGCCATTTTGACCCGAACCGTCTATCGTACGACACACGCATTTCGTTTTGGGACTAATGTGAGTAATCTACCCCATATTTTATAATTTTCAATACTTTTGGGGTGTATCATGTGGTTCTAATATGTTCCAACTTCATTTTATTGTTTTATCACAATTGAGACATTGTTGGGACATTTATACGTGAGTCATTAATTGTATAACTATTGTTTGTTTACGCTACATGTACTTGTAGTGCATTATCATTTTAGTCTAATCTCCATGACTATGCCCGTATTCTTGAGGTACGTTATGGACAATAATAGCGCTATTGGGTTGACCACCCCGCCTTGGGACGCTAAGGTGATTGATCGCACGTGGTTGAGTGTGTTTGATGATTAGATGCTCCATCCTATATATATTTATATATATATACATATGTATATATAGGGTGAGGACTTATTGTTGTTGTTATCATTTGTTAATCAATTTTTGATTTATAAACCGTTATCTCAAATACAATTGTTTGCCGACTTCAAAAGAAAACAAATTTCCAATTATAAAGGTTTCAACTTCACAATTTTCTCTACTAAAATTAGATTACTCACCAACTCTCGTAGTTGACCTGTTTTTACCCATGATGCAGATTTGAAGAATGAAGTTGATGAAAAATAGGTTGTGCCTTAGAAATCCACAAGACTATTTAAATTTGATGTAATAAATGTTGTTCGTATTTGGATTTGTATTTGTATGTTGTGGATCTTGTTTGCATACTTAGTACTTAATTGAATCTAATCATATTATAACATAGTTGTCATGAGACTTTGAACAATATATCACGCCTCGATCGATTCCGACAAGGATCGGGGTGTGACAGATTGGTATCAGAGCCCTTGACTATAGGGAATTAGGTTAATTGCCTTGACCTAGTCTATAGCCTCTAGGGTCCTCTCGTATGCTAGTTTATAAAATGCACACACAACTGCATGCAATTCACACTTAGAAAATCCTAGGAATACCTTTGTGTGTTAATTGCTCCCTTATGTGCATACGTATTACTCTTGACACTTATATGTGTGCATACACTTGTGAATATTCTCCACTTTCTCTGAAAATCACACACATACTCAAGTTGTTTAACAAAATGTATATACATATATGTATTCCTTAGAGCTCATAGGAAATTCAAAGTCATCCACTCTAGTTGGGTAGGATCATAGTAATGGACGCGTAGTAACTGGAAGGGGGAGGTGCCGGTAGCCCGAAAGTCCTGACTAGGTAAGCATTCGTATACATCCCGAAAGTCCTGACTAGGTAAGCATTCGTATACCTCCGTCTACCATAACTATTTTAACAAAATGGTTTGAAATGTAGAGGGTTAGCACTAATCCGTCGAGGTGATGGTCTTGGATGTTTTCTCTCTCATCCTCGAAAAACATGTTCTCGCTTCTATCAGTAATGTATACCTTTATTTTGGGCCTTCTTTTTTTTCCATCTTCGACTCATTTGCATGTCTCTTTGTTACGGAGTAGTTTGTGCCACATATGCTTGATCCACCTAAAATAAAATTTATTATCTTTGCATCTCGGGGAGGTGAGGCTTCTTTTTTTGGAATCTTGGAAGGATCAGGGTCTGGATCTTTGGGCCTATAAATCTTTATTCCTAGGAATTCCTTTAGGTGCCCCTTACTGAGTAAGTAGCTGATCTGTTTTCTTAGAGCTATGTAATCTTCGGTCTTGTGGCTAAAATCCGCATGGAACATGCACCATTTGGACTGATCTTTCCAAGTGTCGGTCTTCTCATTCTTCTTTGGACATATTGCTTTATGTACCAAATTCTACAAGGAAAATATTAGTTGTGTAAGTTTAACTAGAAAAAAAAAGAATAATTAGAAATATTGTGATATTCTTCATCATTTTTCTTCATCTCCTAATGCATTGACTCTATGGTTCTCTGGTTTGTTGTAAGGTTTTGATCAATGGAATATTTTGGAAGATGTTTCAAACTTCAGTTAGGATTTTCATAACTATCTTGAGGACTGATCTTCTTTTGCATTAACTTGTCCTCTTCTAGCCTTATGGATCTTAAAGCCCTATTCCTAACTTCATTAAGTTTACTGCATGGTGTCATCATGAGATCCTCGTAGAATGGGGAGTCCTTCTTAAGTCCCATTTTGAAGGACTCCACGACAGTTTCCACCTCCAGATGAAGAATATTTAGCGCTTCCCTGCCAAACCTGCTAAGAAAATCTCAAGGATTCTTTAGGTTTTTATGAAATCCTATAAAGATCACCGGTAAGTTTTTTGAAGGATTTGCTGTAAGAAAACTAGTTGTTAAAGAGATTAACAAGAAAGGGAAATGAAGTAATAGAATATGGGGGAACATTCAAGAGCCATTTCAAGGTTGGACCGGTGAGTGTTGATCCAAATCCATTGTATAAGTAGGCTTCCTTGAGCTCCATCGGAATAGGAATGATCTCTATTCTTTCTCGGTAGTGGGCTACATGCTCCTTAGGATCTGTATACCCATCATAAAGCTTCATATTAGGTGTATGGAGTATATTAGGGATTTCCACACCAGTGACGCTAGGTGCGAATCTTGACATCTAGTGGCTCGTTGGGGATACTTCAGGAATTGGGGAGACAACTCTGGGAATGGTAGAAATCATCTATCTTAGTTGTCTGATTTCTTGTTCAACTAGAGGGATAATACCTGCATTTTGGTTAGTATTAGAAGACATATCATTATTGGAATTAAAGATAGAAACAAATAATGATTCATATTCAGCTTCATTGGTCGTTGCATGTAATCCACAATTCACTTCTTGGGGTATTATTTCCCCTTGTGGCGATTTCAACATGTTTTTCTATAGAATTTGAGGCTTCATTTGTGTAAAAGGTCCATTTATTTGGTCCCTCTTCATTTTGGAGTTGCTTAAGCTTTACTTCTACCTCTGGTAGGATATTCGTGTTGAAATCTGCCACAATATCTGCTAGTGCTGGGATTTTATTACAGATCTTAGCTTGTATCATAGGTCAAACGTACTTAGCTTTACTGCCCATTTTGAAATCTTGCCTGATATTAATGGCTTTCTCATAACACACTTAATGGGAAAGTTAGTCTTAACACAAATAGGATGTATTTCAAAATAGAGTCTAAGCTTAGTTGTGTCTATAACGAGTTGTAGAACGAGTTTTTCTAAGTGTGACTACTTGCTTTCAGCATCTTGTAAGCTTAGTTGCGGATTTTCGATAAGTCATAACTTCTTCGTTATAACTCGGATTTGGGCGTTCTTTATATTTTTGGAATCCTTGACACGATCTCTACCACTATATTCATCCCAAACAAGTTTATTTAACATTTCATTTTTGAGGTTCGATTATGTAAATGCACATAGTATACAAAAATTTCTCTTTATTATTTTTAAAAAGAACTACAATTTGATCTATACTGTTACATTGATTCGAAATAACGGGTTGTTACATTATCCCCCCCCCCCCCCCCCCCCCCGTTAGAGGGAATTTATCCCAAAATTATTTCTAAAGTGGTACTCATGGACTAGGGAAAAGATGTCGATATTTTTGTTTCATCTAATCTTCCCGTTCCCAAGTGAATTCAGGTCCTCATTTAACATTCCAGCGAACCTTCACTATTGGTATACGGCTTTGTTTTGTTCTTTTAATTTCCCTATCCATGATTTCCACTGGTTCTTCTACGAAGTGTAGACTCTCGTTTAATTCAATTTCATCGAGTGGGATAACAAGAGTCTCGTCGGACAAACACTTTTTGAGATTTGAGACATAAAAAACGGGATGAATGTTACTGAGTTCATGCGATAGATTAAGTTTGTAAGCAATCGGACCAATTCTAGCAATGATCTGGAATGGTCCAATGTACCTTGGATTCAATTTGTCACGTTTACCGAAACGTATCATTCCTTTCCAGGGTGAGACCTTTAACAGAACGCGGTCACCAACCTGAAATTCCAAGGGTTTTTGTCGTTTATCCGCATAACTCTTCTGCCTATCACGAGAAGCTTTCAATTGTTCCCGGATTTATACAATCTTTTCTGTGGTTTCTCGAATGATCTCGGGACAGGTTATAGTACTGTCGGTTACTTGGTTATTGGCTAGTTGCGTATCGCCCATTTCAGCCCAACACAGAGGAGATCTGCACTTACGGCCATAGAGAGCTTCAAAGGGTGCAACTTTGATGCTAGTGTGATAGCTATTGTTGTAGGAGAATTCAACTAGTGGTAAATGGGTGTCCCAAGCTTTACCAAAATCTATCATACAAGCTCTTAACATGTCTTCCATAGTTTGTATGGTTCTCTTGCTTTGTCCATCAGTCTGAGGATGGTACGCTGTACTCATGTCAAGATTGGTTCCCAAGGACTTTTGCAATGATTGCCAAAACTGGGAGGTAAATCTATTATCTCGGTCAGAGATAATAGATATTGGCACACCATGCAATCGTACTATTTCTTTTAGGTACGTCCTTGTTAATTTCTCCATTTTATCAGTTTCTTTTATTGGCAGGAAATGTGTGGATTTGGTTAACCTATCGACAATAACCCAAATGGTGTCATGACCACCCGTTGTCCTAGGTAACTTGGTTATGAAATCCATTGTAATCCGCTCCCACTTCCACTTAGGTATTTCTGGCTGTTGAAGTAAACCTGAGGGCTTTTGATATTCTACTTTAACTTTGGCACAAGTTAAACACTTTCCCACATAAGTAGCAATTTCAGCTTTCATGTTTCGCCACCAATAGAGTTTCTTAAGGTCCAGATACATCTTGTCTGAACCTGGGTGAATGGAGTATCTAGTTTTATGGGCTTCATTCATGACAACATCTCTGTAACTACCAAACTTCGCTGTCCAGATCTGATTCCTGAGATAACAAACTTCGTCACCCTTGATTTCCAAGTTCTTTTCCATTCCCCTTAAGGCTTCTCTTCTCATGTTTTCGGGTTTCAAGGCTTCCAGCTGAGCCTACTTGATTTGTGTAGATAGGTGAGAATGGATAGTCATGGTCAGAGACTTTACTCGGCGGCCCGAGTACTCTTTCCTACTAAGGGCATCTGCTACCACATTGGCCTTGCCAGGGTGATAACAAATCTCACATTCATAATCATTTAGTAGCTCTACCCATTGTCGTTGTCTCGTGTTAAGTTCTTTCTGATCAAAGATGTGTTGGAGGCTTTTGTGATCAGTAAGGACTGTGCATTTAGTACCGTACAGGTAATGCCTCCAGATCTTTAGAGCAAAAACCACTGCTCCCAGTTCGAGGTCATGTGTACTATAGTTGACTTCGTGGTTCTTAAGTTGTCTCGAGGCATACGATATAACCTTTCCTCATTGCATCAGAATGCAACCTAGCCCTTGCGTGGACGCATCGCAATAGACTACAAAATCTTTCGTCCCTTCTAGCAGGGATAAGATCGGTGCGCTACAAAGGGCTTCTTTTAGTGTCTGGAAAGCAGTTTCTTGTTTCTCCTCCCATTTGAATATCACACCTTTTTGGGTCAAGGTGGTGAGTGGCTTCGCGATCTTTGAAAAGTTCTGGATGAATCTCCTGTAGTAGCCAGCGAGACCTAGAAACTGATGAATTTTTGTTGGGGTTTGTGGGGTCGCCCAACTTTCGATAGCCTTGATCTTGGAGGGGTCAACATGTATCCCATCCTTGCTGATTACATGACCTAGGAACTCCATCTTTCGAATCCAAAATTCACATTTTGAGAACTTCGCGTACAATTTCTCTGCCCTTAAGGTTTCCAAGACTTGTCGCAAGTGTTGGCTGTGTTCCTCCTTACTCTGAGAATAGACTAGTATATCGTCAATGAAGACTATAACGAACTTGTCTAAGTAAGGTCGACACACTCGATTCATCAGGTCCATGAATACTGCGGGTGCATTCATTAGACCAAAGGGTATCACTATGAATTTGTAGTGACCATAGCGAGTTCTGAAATCAGTTTTTGGAATATCGGCCTCCTAGACTCGTAGTTGATGGTATCCTGATCTCATGTCAATATTGGAGAAGAAACTAGCTCCTTGGAGTTGATCAAATAGGTCATCTATCTGTGGTAAAGGGCATCAGTTTTTAACGGTAAATTTATTTAATTCCCGATAGTCTATGCACTTACGAAACGATCCATCCTTTTTTTTCACAAACAAGATCGGTGCTCCCCGGGGTGAGAAGCTTGTTCTAATGAATCCTTTACTAAGACTTTCGTTCAACTGGCTGGATAGTTCTTGCATTTCTGAATGTGCAAGACGATACGGGGATTTAGCTACAGGGGTAGCTCCAGGGTTCAAGTCGATTCGGAATTCCACTTGGTGTTTAGGAGGAACTCCTTAGAGATCTTCAGGGAATACATCAGGGAAATCACAGACTTCAGGAATATCCTTAATGTTTTTCACTTCTTGTGTTTTATCAACTACGTGAGCTAAGAAGGCACAATAATCTTTGCGAAGATACTTATTGGCCTTGACGCAAGAAATGATTTGAAGCTTTGCACGAGGTTTGTCGCCATAGATAACAAGGGATTCACCATTTGGTAAATTGAGGCGAATGGCCTTTTCGTAACATAGAATATCGGCACGATGAGGACTTAACCAGTCCATGCCGATGATGATGTCAAAGCTTTCTATGGAGACTGGCATAAGGTCTATTTGGAAGGAATAACTGTTTAAAGTAAGTTACACCCTATGTATATATCGTTTGTGCTCTCGGTCTTGCCATTAGCCATCTCTACAGTGAACGCGTCTTTTAAGGACTGTGGATTTTGTTTTAGTAGATGTTTAAATTCATGGCTCACGAAACTTTTATCTGCACCGCTGTAAAAAAGAATGCATGCATAAGAATTGTTGAGAAGAAATGTACCGATAGCCACGGTAGGATCTGCCATCGTTTCTTCGTGGCCAATTGTTAAAACCCTTCCTGTGCCCCCAACATTCTTTGTATTTGGGCAGTTTCTCTTGTAATGCCTGATTTCACCACACTCATAACAAGCTTGGCTAACTCCCGTGGCGGGGACTTGAGATATGAGTTGTGCTGGTGCTTTACAGAAGCGGGCAGTATGCCCCTTGTTGCAATTTTTGCAGTGCATTTCCTTGCAAGCTCATGTGTGATGGAAGTTGCACTTATCACACTTTGGCAAAGTTCCAGCATATCAACTCGGGTTTGCTGGAGTAGCAGAAATAGTGGTAAATGCAGGAGTAGGAACGACAGTTGGAACAATAGCAGTGTGTACTGCCACAGTTTCTTGCTTTTTAGATGGCTCCTGTGATGACTATCCTTTTCGTTTATTCCAGAATTTCTTTTTACCGCCTCCTTCTTTAGGCTTTTCAAGAACAGCTGGTATGGAATCTTGAATAACCCTATGATCTATTAATGTCTGTGCCAAACGTTTGGCACTATCAAAGGTAAGGGAATTGGAAGCTAGAACATTCCCTTGAGTCGGGGGAGTTAATCCACATATATACCTATCCACCTTCTTGCTTTCCAGGGTGACCATCCCGGAACACAGTAGATCCAGGCCTCTGAACCTAGCAGTGTAAGCAGTGATATCGGAGCCCTTCATCTTTATACCCCAGAGTTCTTGTTCTAGCTTTTGCATTTCGCCCCTCAGGCAGTATTCAACTAGCATTAGTTCTTTCAAATCATTCCAAACCATACTGTTGGCTATCGGAAGAGTCAGGGATATGACTTGGCTATTCCACCAAGTGAGAGCTCTATCTGTAAAAGTGCATGCTGCAAATTTCACTTTTCTAGACTCGGGGCATGCATAAATTTCGAATATTGATTCGATTTTCTCGAACCAATGAGTCAAAGCAATGACACCTCCTGTGCCATCAAAGGATCGAGGTTTAGCATTTGTGAAATCTTTGTATGAACATTCCTTCAGATGACTATGACTATCTCCATGATTAGAATGATGGGCACCACTACCTGCCCCACTGTTGCCACTGGCATTGATCTGTGCTAATGTTGCTGCCATGGCGGCATGTTAGGTCATATTTTGTTGGTTTGAGCTAGGCATCTATCTGTATACGTCTTGATAGGGTTTTGGTCATGTTATGTGTGTTTACGGTTGTGTTTACAGCCGAGTAGGGTTCACAGCCGTGAACGTGTGTACGGCCGTGAACGGGTTTGCGGTTGGTTGCCCCCTATATATAGTGTCAGATGTGTCAGATGAATAGTAGTCGTGTGTGTGTATCCAAGTGTACCTGACGTTTGCGAACTAATAGACGTGTGCATTGTTGGATCATTCTTTGCTTCTAGTCCTTCTTATTCTTACTGATTACTACTTGTTTGTGTGTTTGATCACTGGTTGGATCTGGATTTGTGGACTTACAATTGGTATCAGAGCAAATCCGGTTTCAAAATCATGCAAGTGGTGTTCACAGCTGGAGTAATCATCTTTTTGTGACTGTTTAAGCTTGTTTACTGGGTTTTCTGCATTGGATCGTGAAGTTCAAGGCCAAAGGGATCGAAATCAACTCAAAATCATCTGTTTTCATCTGTTTCTAGGTGTTTACGGTTTTCATCTGTTGAATCGTTTACGGCCGTGAACTCTGCGTACGGCCGTGAACCACTCATCCTCACTAACCGTTAACATCTTATTTGACCGTGATCTTCTCAGTTGATCGTGAACCATTCATTGGCAGTAAACCATTCATTGACTGTTAACTTTTGGAGCGTGAATTGACTGTTGACCATGACCTGACCGTGAACCATTTTCTATATACGGTCGTGAACTCTGTACGGCCGTGAACTCTCCTTACTATAATCATTTATGGTTGCTTTTCATTACAAACCTTTAATTTCAATCAATTAAGAAAACTCAGAAAATTAAAAAAATGGAACCACAAAACTTTCCGGTCAATGAAGTTCCATGCTCTAAATCTTGTGAAACTACTGTTAAATTCTTACGTGAACAAATCGAATTATTGCGTAGAGAGAACGAGGACCTAAAATATGAAGGCTATACCCTTAGTAAAAGCCAAAGACCTCTAAAAGAAAAATTAGAGGCCAAGACTAGGGATTTTAGGCAATTGCAGGAAGATTATAGCAATAAATGTGAGAATTACGACTTTATCAAGAAACAACTTGCATCCGTGACTAACGAACTTGACACATTGAAAATCCGTTTTGAAAATGATGATTTTAATTTCAAGAAATTTGATGTGTCAAGTGAGAGAGTCGCAACCATAATATAAAAACAAATGAAATGGAAAGACAAGAAGCAAGTAGGTCTAGGGTATGCGAGTGTTCCTCCTCCTTTTAATCACAATTACACTGCTATCCCTATGACCCAGGAAGAGATGGACAGAGAAGAACATCTTGTGTATGGAAAACCTACTATTCCTATGAAGGAGAGTAGTTCTAGGGAAAAGGATGCTAATATTTCTTCTTCCTATGCAGATTCACCTTTAAGTCAAGGCAAGCAGGCTTCTGAAGAGAGTGTTTCTAATGATAATCTTGTTTCAAAATCTGGTTTGTCTGTTTTAGACAATGATGTTTTTGTTTCTAATGCTAAAATTTATGTGTCAAAGTCTGATGACTTAAATTTTTTTGATATGTTTGATTATCTGTTTGATAAATCTGATGTTTCTGTCACAAGCACATCCACTCCACCTACACCTGTCACACGACCTGAGTCATGCACATGCACGTGTGGGAAGAGTAAGGGAGTGAATAAAACCACTAAACCAGAAAAGAGCGGTACCAGTTTTGATTCTAAGAGACAAACTTGCTTTAACTGTGGAACTGCTGGTCATATTGCTCGCAATTGTCCAAATCAGGCATTTGTTCCTTTTCATGCACACAGAAGACAGAGCGAGTCGCGAGGAAGATCTCTCGTGAGAAATTTATCGAGACCTCGTTCTCGTGATGATGATTGGAATGTAAATAATGACAAGAAACGAGCTGAGCTTAAAAGAAATAAACAGGTTTTTCATGCAAATACAAACAGGTACTTTCACGAAACCGAACGTGGCTAAGCCAAGATCGGATTCGTCAAAGTCTTCGTGTGGGTCTTCGGCTAATATTAGACCGAAACCCAAACTATCAAAACAAAAGAAAATTGTTTCCAAATCACCTGTAAAAGTTTCTAAACCTAACTACCAATGGGTGCCCAAGAATCTAAATGTCCAATCATCTCAATCTTCTGCTTGTGCATCTGGTGATAAATGAAATTCAAAAATTGAAAAAGGAAAATTTGTTGCTAACAAAGGAAAACCCAGTGTTGTTATAACCTGGGTGCCTAAATCCAATTGATCCCGCACATTGTGCAGGAACAGCTGTGGAGGAATGTCGTCAGACCCTGGTATGTCGACAACGGTTGTTCCAGGCACATGACCGGAGACATCTCCCAACTGCACGTCATTCAGACTTTTAATGGGGGCTATGTGTCCTTCGCGGGAGGAGATGGAAGGAAGATCACACAGAGAGGAATTGTCCCAAATAGAGTGATGAGTTTTGAGAACGTCATCTACGCTCCCGAGTTAAAGTATAGCTTGTTGAGTGTCTCACAGATCAGGTTATGGACTACGGTTTGAATTTTTTTGAAAGCCCTATTTTCTGTGATAATGATGCTACAATCCAAATAGTCAAAAATCCTGTCCAACACTCCAAAACCGAACACATCGACATCAAAGTTCATTTTATCAGAGATTGTTATAAGCGTTCGCTCATCCGGTTGGAACAGATTCACACTGATAATAATGTGGCGGATTTGTTCACTAAATCGTTTAACAAAGCTCGATTCGATATGCTGGCGGGCTTTCTAAAATTGCTACTTTTTGAGGACTAATTTTTGTTTTTAGGTAGTTTAAATTTGCGCATTTAGTTTTCATTCTCTCTCATGCACAAATTTAGGGGGAGAAATAAACAAAAACAAAACAAAAAATCAGAAAACCAAAAATCCAAAAAATAGTGTTATTTCTGTTTTATTTTTTCAGAAAATAAAAAAATAGTGTCTCATGTTAGTATGTCTACAGGTGATGTGTTGGGAAGTGATATCAATTCAGTGATAACAGACAATCTTGACTTGTGTAAGGTACCAACCTTGAACTGTCTAGGCTCTGTGTTCGATGCGTTGGTAGGCACGGAAGATTTAAATGGACCAGACTAGGTATAAATGGACTATGAAAGGACTTGACAAGTAATTGACTTAGATAGTTCCACTTGGTCTGACAATACGACGGTCGGGTAGATTGAGCAGTGAGATATACATGAAAATCTACGCGCCACTCTAAAGTAATCAGTACCTAGAACTGTGGCGTAACTCTTTCTCGATGTATGGACGTATGTCCTTAATTCCAGTACTAATAGGGCGACTGGGGAAATCCGATAGAATAGATCTGTAGAAGGTTATTTTCTTTCTTTCTTTCTCTTAGTCATATGTTGCCTCCTTTGCGCGATTGGAACATATCCGACCTCGAATGCAACATATGCAACTCTATTTCTATGCATCCTCTTTTCTATGCAATTCTTTTTGTCTGTTAGCCATATGCTGTCCCCTCTGCATGATCGGAAGATCCGACCTGGGACACAGCATATACACCATTCTATTTCTCAATCCCTTTATCCAGTTAGTCATATGTTTATCCCTCTGCATGATTGGAAGATCCGACTTGGTTGTACAACATATGCATTCTAAATCTGATTTACCTCCTAATAATTGTCTGCTCATCTAAAGTAAGGAGTATTCTGGAAGTTCTTGATTACCAGAGTATGTCAGGAAACGGGAAACACGTTCTAGTACACCTAAAATTGAACATTCAATAGGTTGTCTGTAGATCTCGCTGCTAAATTTAAGTGGACAACAATATCTCTGGTCGTCGTCAGCTAAATGGTCTTCTAGGAATATCATTTAGGATCATATGATCAAATGTCTTGCCACCTGTAGTATGTCCTCAATTGTCACAATCTTTCGTGTTTAAGTGGACCACAATACCAGCGATTGACAAGATCTACTCATGAAGGTGGAAGTAGTGAAAAACGGATTAAGACTATCCTAAAACTTTGATCCCAAAATCATAAAAGGAATATTGAAAACGGTGAAAAGAAATTTAGTCCAAATTAGTTTAGTTTAAATTTTTTAGATTTTGTTTTATTTTTATTTTAATTTATAAGTCTTCAAAATGTCTTATTTTTTAAAAATTTGGATGTATTAGGTTTGCAACTCATGGGTTTTGAGCAGGATAATGATATAAGGTTAAGCAATGAAGACCTCGATGCTTTCTTTGACACTCTCCATGATGTTGTGCAACCTGCAACGGAGACAGAAGGAGTTAGTGATGTTCTCAAAGTGACTTCTCCAACTTTTGATCAGGTGGCCGACACCTTTCAACCGATATGGATACAACGTCAAGGATTCCTCCCTTCCAGTTGCTATTCCAACTTCCTTGCCATCTGATAGTGATCTCAATCTGACACAAGCCTCCCAGCCTCCAATTAAATGGAGAAAAGCCGATCCGAGGCCGGGAGTGCTTACCAGAAAACAAGCACCACCAGTCCAACAACCCTCCACAGCTGCTACACCAACTCAACCGACCCTAGAAGGACCAAGTAATGTTAGATCTTCGTTTGAAGCCGGGATTTTTTCTGCTCCTGGAGGTTCTTCTCCTCCACAACCTGCGCATGATGCTGCCTCCGTGAGGCTTGCCAGGTTTCTTACTCAACAAGATTCAGATCCTTTACCTCGTGGAAAAGGAATATCAATAGGTGAAACAAGTTCAGGGGCAGTAGACCCATCTATCTCAGACCTCAAGGAGGAGATCAGAGTCCTAAACCAGAGAATCATTGAAGAGGAAGTTTTGATTGGAAAACTTGACGTTCGAGTTTCCAAGCTTGAAGAAGAAAATACATTGAAATCAAAACAAATCCCTGCCCTACAACTAAAGCTTGGAGCCCTAACTGATGGATATTTCGACTTGAAGAACAAACTTATTGCATAGATTATCGACAAAAAGATGTGACTGGGTGCAATGGGAATATCGGACGTGCTGGTCGTCGAGAAAGACCAAATTCATGCTAGCTCAAACCAAGGGGGAGACAGTTAGGTCATATTTTGTTGGTTTGAGTTAGGCATCTATCTGTATAGGTCCTGATAGGGTTTTGGTCATGTTATGTGTATTTGCGGTTGTGTTTACGGTCGATTAGGGTTCACGGCCGTGAACATGTGTACGGCCGTGAACGGGTTTGCGGTTGGTTGCCCCTATATATAGTGTCAAATGTGTCAGATGAACAGTAGTCGTGTGTGTGTATGTGTCCAAGTGTACCTGACGTTTGCGGCCTAATAGACGTGTGCATTGTTGGATCATTCTTTGCTTCTACTCCTTCTTATTCTTACTGATTACTGCTTGTTTGTGTGTTTGATCACTGGTTGGATCCGGATTTGTGGACTTACACGGCAGCTACTGCTGCTTGAAAGACAGTAGCATCATATTGTGGAGGTGGCGGCGGTGGTGGATTTGGTGGATTGTTGTTCTTTCTGTTGGACTTTCTTGGAGGCATCTTTTATCTATAATGTTTTAAGAAAATGGTGATAAGTACAATATAATGGGTCAGGTGAAATCGAATAAAACATATCTTTAACTTATGAAGCAAGATGTTTATGAAAATTATAATAACTCCTTAATGAAATAAAATGCTTAATATTTTTATTGATATATTGTTTTATGCATGAAGTTGGGAAATTTGACCTAGATATAGGTCTATATTACATCAACAAAAAGGGAAATTAGACAGCATTACTACCTACGAGTAGTGTATTCACTTAATCGTAGGGTGGAGTTTTACTTATAGTAAAAAGTAGTATATACATTCGATATCCTAATTAAAATAGAAGTAGTGTAAACACTACTTGCGACGGGTACGGCTCTTAGTACTGGGCTCTGCCACATGGGGTTCTGATTCCCTCAAACGCCTCTTCAGTGTAGTCTGACGCTCTTGGAGTGCTCTCATTTCGATCTGAGCAACAATCATTCCTACATGGAGCATGTCTGTGTGGTGTCTGGTTTCATCGTGATCTCCGTCTAGACGATGAATATTTGCGGCGTTTTGTTGGGAGGCAGCAGTGACTTCTAGAATTCGGTTGATCGATATCCGGGATTGATCAACCTGACGAGAAATACGACGCACTATAACAGGGAGGGACCTATCAGCCGATCCTCCATTACTGATGTCATAGAAATCTGTGTTCATACCAAATGGAGGGCGTTGTCCTTGTTGGTGGCTCCACCTGTGTAGTTCTTCACCCCATGCTGGGGTCGGACCACGAAAATGTTGTCTGGCTGTTGGGCGTTGTACTCCTTGTGGTGGATTATATACCTCTAGTTCCGAGTCTGTGCCATCTGAACTATCCTCCTTGGGATCCTCTTCATGATCATCTTCTACCCAACCATTATTGCCTTGATTAGGGAAGTAGGGATCTCCAGGCGGAGGATATCCTGCCATAAAGTCTATACGAGGAATTAAAGGTAAGATGCATAGAAATAATGTTGTTTTACAAAATACTCCTATAGTATTTTAAATTTGTGTTATGTTCTAGAGTTCTTATGTATGAGTAGAGTTTGGTAAGTTTAAACTTGTCACAACACTACTATTACTCCCAAACACATGTTGATCATATCTCAAATAAATATAGTTGATCAGGTTATATTTATCCCAGATATGATTACATAACTGTCCAGGTTTAACTGTAGTGTCCAACATCCAAATACTTTTATATAGTTATTACTGTGATAATATTTCTATAGGTGTGAGTGTTAGTATACTTCTTATAAAATACTTATATTTTAAAAGTATACTTGTAGTCAGAGCACTCCGGCCCCATTGCATTTATAGTTGTATATCTTTTATGAATTGATATACTAAGTTCACTATAAACAATGCTCTGATACCAATCTGTCACACCCCCAAACCGGTATGGTGGAAACATTCGGGGGTGGATGACTTCATGTATAGTATCACAACAATGCACAATAGTAATCAAAGTACAACATTCATTACATTGATATAATATAACATTACATTCGTGTTCAAATCGTTGTACATTTGACACCAAAAAGTATAATTAAAAGACATAATTATATAAAACTTTGTCTTCCTCAAAAGCTGTGGGTACCTGTTTATCGATTTCCTGAAAATAGAAGTAGTTTTGAAAAGAGTGTCAACAACTAAGTTAGTGAGTTCATAAGCATGTTTGTAATAGAAATCTGTTATTTATTCCTTAAAAAAAATGCAAGTATATTTTCCCCAGAAAATCCTATATTTTCCGTTGTATATGTATTTTTGTTCTGAAATATTACGATATAGTTTTAAATTCCCATAATACTATGAAAAGTATGTTTTCTCTGTACTAGATTAACATTCTGTATTTATACTTGTACGAAAGTTTGTGAAATTGTAAATATCTAGATTTACCAATTATAGTTTCATTTATATAAAACTATTTGAAGTTGTTTACTTATTCTTACACTAAACGCACTATTCAATACCAAATTGTGAGTAATCATAACCATGCTTGATGACCTAAGCCTCGCCTGAAACACGACGTTCTTTAGGCATCGAAATATGGTACGACAATTGTCACCACAGGTCTACCGACCTAGCTGTTGCAAGCAGCTCTGATGCGGGATTGTCAGACCCGTATAGATCTATACACAAGTGTCACGCTCTCCCTCAAGGAGACTCTGGTTATAATTTTCAGGACTTTTGTTTTATACTTAAATAAGTACTTGAAGCGTATCTCACAAATGCTATATTGATAGTTACGTGTAGAATAATAAAAATATCTCATAAATTATATTTATTATAATTTATATGGTTGTTTACGTAAGTTATCCTGAATATGAAAAGAAATATGTAAGTTCCATCAACTGCATTGATAAGTATGCATGACTCATAAACTATACCTATTATAGTTTATATGTTTTTTTATATGAAATCCTGAACTGGTAAAATAGTATGTTTATTTTAGTAAAAAATAACAATCATAAATTAATTTAAATAAATTTTGTTATTTATAGAAAATTTCCTTGTATTCCCCCCCCCCCCCCCCCACCACCCTAAAACATTATAAAAATAGTGAAAATATAGGGGTATAAACTCACTTGATAGGTGACGATTTGGGCAGCGTTTCGTTTCTTAGAAAGGAGTTTTCTTGATTTGTTGAATCATAAAAAGTGACCCTCTTGAACTTCAGCTACCGCAACCTCTTCAGCTACCGCAACCATCCAGCACCCGCAGTCAAGCTCCTTCATCAGCAACCGAATCCGGAGTCTACCTACCGCAGTCACTTAACTAGATTACTTTACTTGTCTTTATTATGATACTCTCTATTGTCCAGTATGCCTTGCATGGCTACTCTTAGAGATGTAATCTAGTGTACTTCTTGAGTCTCTATAAATAGAGCTCATTCTCTTGTATCTAAGACGGATAACTTACGCATCTATCTATTCTGAATACACTTCTCAAGTTATTCTTTCTATCTCTCTTACTACGCACCACTTCTTACTCTCAAATATTACTAGAATACAACTGATTATAACCTCTCTTCTGAGCAAGTCTTTCGTGATTTAATCACTAAGTTTGATCTTCCTTATTAACTCGGTTTGAATGCATTCCTTGTTATGAATCAACTTATGTGTATACTTGATATAACAATTGTTGTCATTTCTATTTCTTTACTTTCCGCAACTAACTCTCTAACTATCTAATTCTAACTTATTAATATTATTGTTGAGCTTTTAGATCCTTTGAGATTAACTATTCCGCAATACACTTGTTCTATCGTTTGTTCAAGTGTGTCTCTAAGTTTTTCTCTCAACAATTGGTATCAGAGCCATAGTGGTTGCTTTTTGAAAACGGAACTCTGATTTTCAAAGGGCCTTCTATACCACTGAAGCTCATTTCTTAAAAAAAAAAAATGGCATAATCGTTATCTCTGAATGTTTCCAACAGTGTTGGTGGTTCTAACCGAGCCCCAATACTGGTAGCAAATGAATATCATCACTGGTCACAAAGAATGGAAAAATACATAAGGAGACTTGGTAGAGATGTCTGGCGATCCGTAGAAGAAGGACCACATGTCCCAGTCCTTACACCAGTCCAGACTGACGGCGCTACAACCAGACTAGGAGGAGGTCAAACAGTCATGAACCGTCCCACCAAGGATGATCTCGATAAAATGGAAAATGATGTTGTTGCTTTTTATGAAATCTCCTGTGGAGTTGCTCCTGACAACTTCGATATTATCATAAATTGCAAATCAGCAAAAGAGATCTGGGAAGTTCTCAAGAATTTATACGAAGGCTCAGAACAAGCACAAGACAAGAAACTTACTACCGCACTCAATGAGTTCAACAACTTCAAAGCTCATACTGGCGAAAGTTTGGAAGACTCCTTCAAAAGGTTCAACCTGATAGTCACCAAGTTATCCAATGCGAGCACCATCCGCAGTAACCATGAAACAAATCTTCAGTTTCTTAATGGTTTGGGAAGACATTGGACTACGGCTAAGATGATAGTCCAGGGCGATAGAAAGATTCACTCTTTGTCACTCTACAAGCTCTATGGAGAGCTGCAAGCACAAGAATCCACCGTACTCAAAGACTGTGCTGACTTCGGATGACCACTTGCTCTCATAGCACAAGCCCCACCGCAGTCACTCTACTCTCCCTCGTATGACACTCCACCGCAGTTATACGAAGCTGACTCAGAGTATGATGATGATGAAGAATTTCAGAAGGCTATTGCTCTGGTTAGTCAACAGTTCAACCGTCTACCACCTCCTTCCTTCCGCAAGAATCAACAGTTCAACAAACCTCCATTCAACCGTAACTTCGGTTCCCAGAATAACCATTCTCGATATTCCAAAAGTTCTCATCCACCACCGCAATCTCAAATTAATCAACCAAAGGAGGTACCGCAGTCTCCTCAAACCACTGACTCCGGTACTCCCTCAGAAGACAAGACTGATGTTGTAATTTGTCACAAATGCAACAAAGAGAATCACTTTGCAAGAGATTTTAAGGCCAATGTAGTAAAAGACAAAGCATTCTACGTTAGAATGGCTCAAGAGTTGGAAGATAAGGAAAAGGCAAGGGCATACGTAGCCCATGTCAAAAGAGACCATCAAGTTTGGTCATCCGGAGACGAAGATGAAGCCATCAGCAGTGTCAAAGGAAAAGGGAAAATCTGCATGGTGGCAACTGCGGATGATGATGGGTCTACAGAGCTGGAAAAGAACTACTGCTACATGGCAAAGGATGGAACTCTAAGCATCGTCGAACAGGTAAAACTTATGATCCAAACACTAAATTATAGCATGCATGACTGTCAGCCCTACATAGATGATCTTAATGACACTTGTGATGCCGTCCTTACAGACTATAACAAAGCCTTAGATGAGAAGAACATTGCGTCCCAAGAGATGTTCCACGTGAGAGGACGACTGGATAACAAAAGACTCAAAATGGCTATGTTAGAGAAGGACCTAGAGTTAGAAAAAGATGCAAGAATGTTGAGTGAAACCCAATTAGAGATAGCTTTGAACCAGAGAGATTTAGCTTAGAGTGAAATTGTACGCTTAAATCTCTTAATTGAAAATTTGTTTAATGAAAGTGAAGCTATTGAAAATTTGGTAAACAATGGAACCGTGGACAATACATACAATTGGGGTTGGTCGAATGGATATCCTACCGCAATGGATTCCTCACCCCGGTTCAATAAAGACAGACTGTATGTCCCTCCAGACCGAGAATTTCATTTCCCAGTCAATGACAAGACTTTTCCCGAAGATATCAAAACTCACTTCGGTAGACTACATTGTCTAAGCAATAATTGTGTCATTGAGGAAATTGTGCCTGAGGTTTCGGGTCACACATGTGATCAAATTCCTATCTGTGGCACCATTTACCCAAATTCTCAAACCTCATCTGTGGTTGATGAAGAAATTGTCATTGAGGGCCCCGAAGTCTCGAAAGACTTTCCATCTCTGTCCTCAGACCGCAGTGTCTCACACTGTAGTCAAAAGTCCCATAAATGTCCCACTGAAGTACCAACTAAGACTTACTCTGCAGTAGTCAAATCTTCACTACCGCAGTCCTCAGTAAAAGGAACCGTGACCCTTCAGGCGATTCATCATGAATTACCTATAGAGAACTTTGAAGTGGGTCAATGCTCACAAACCCCAGAATCTTCAAGTTCGGATGACTCAAGCCCACGTTTTCAAAATCATTCTAAAAATTCCAAGAAACTGCAGTTGAACAACAATGACTGCGGTTCACCAAAATCTTTGGCCAAAAAGGCCTTTAAAGAAAAAATTAGATCTCGAGGCACAACTAGACAAACTTTTTCGAAAAACAAGAAACATGTCAGATTTCCAAAGTCCAAGAGTCCAGAAAAATTTGTTTTCTCACACTACTTTTCAAAAAACTCTCCTTTCAAGAAAACAAACAAGGATAGTCCAGCTTCGAAAGTCATTCCTACTTTTTCTGACACAACCCAAAAGGGTGTTCAGTCTTTTTGAAACAATGGTTTTCAGGTCTACTCCTCAAATGATCCTAAATGGAAAGGTATTTTACCCACTCCAACACTTTTAAAGTCACGTCAAAATTTCAACAAATGGAAGGGTATCCTACCAAATCCACCAAAAAGGACTCAAAGATTTGCACGTGCTAAACCTTGTTCAAAACAAACTTTTCAGAAACCAAACAACACTCATGTCAGATCTTTTCAACCGCGGACCGGTAACAAGTCCAATTCATCCTATGGACCGCTGACCAAGCATAATGTCAGATCCAATGACAAAAAATCCTTTTGCAAATGTCAGTGTAGTTGCCAAAAAGATTCATCCTATGTCAAATCTAGTCAGAGTCAGAAACGTAGTACTTTTTCAAAAACTCACAACACTCCAAATCTGCACAAACACCCAGGACTAGGAATAAAAGTTGACAAGAGACCCGTCCCTGCAACCTCGGTCCATGCATCTTTCAAAAATTCACCAATTGCCCCAGGCTCCAAACTAGTTTGGATGCCTAAACTAACCGTGTAATTCTCAGGCTTTGTGCAAGGAGGAACAAGAAGAAGAATGGTTAATTGACAGTGCCTGCTCCTTGCACATGACCGGAAGGTTAGAATACCTTCGGGATTTCAGGCCAATATGCAATGGTGGAAATGTTACATTCGGCAACAATGCGAATGGAATCATCCGAGGTTACGGTGTTCTCACTACGGGGAACTTTTCTATTCAGAAGGTTGCTTATGTAGAAAGCCTTAAACACAATCTCATCAGTGTTGGCCAACTATGTAAAGCAGGACATCGAGTTGAATTTGATGATCAATTCTACTACGTAATGACAAGTGATAGGAACACGTGTCTGATCAAATCCCGATCCGAAGGTACCATGAATCCTTTGGATGTCTCTCTGATCATTGGTAGACCGCAGTTGTGCTTCCTATCCAAAGCCGTATCCGAAGTCAGCTGGCTATGGCACCACAAGCTAGCTCATCTCAACTTCAAGTACATCAACAACTTGGTCACAGGAGAACTAGTCAGAGGTCTCCCTATTCTCAAATTCAGCAACGATACTCTCTGTCCGGCTTGTGAATGTGGTAACAGTCCAAAGCAAGTCACCCTCAGGTAATGGATTCTTCAATTTCTGAACCACTGGAGCTATTGCACATTGATCTCTGCGGTCCATCAACCGTAGCCAGTCTCCATCACAAGAAGTACATACTGGTTATAGTAGATGACTTTACACGCTTCACATGGGTCTTCTTCCTCGGACTCAAATCAGAAACACCGCAGATTTTCATCAACTTCATCAAAGAGATCGAACTTCAAATCAAGCTTCCAGTCAGACGTATCCGCAGTGATAATGGAACCGAGTTCACTAATCATCTTCTCAATAGTTTCTTGGTGTCCACGGGCATCTCTCATAACTTCTCAGATCCCTACACACCGCAACAAAATGGAGTAGTAGAAAGAAGGAACCGCACACTAGTAGAAGCAGCCAGATCTATGCTCAACTTCGCACACCTTCCTCTCTACTTCTGGGCTGAAGTTGTAGCAACCGCATGCTTTTTTCAAAACCGAAGTATTGTGTGCAAACGCCTCAACAAAACACCATATGAGGGCCTTAACAACCGCAAGCCAAATGTATGCTTCTTTCATATCTTTGGGTGTAGATGTTTCGTGATCAACAACCGAGATCAGCTTAACAAGTTTGCACCAAAGTCTGATGAAGGCATCTTCCTTGGTTATTCCACTAACAAGGTTGCTTATTGAGTGCTCATCAGACGAACAAGGCTGATCATTGAAAGCTTCGATGTGAAATTTGATGATTCTCACATCCGCAACGCCCCTCCATCCACTGAAACCATCGTAATCATGGAAAGCGATATTCCTGCCTCTTCAGGTCCTTTAAATCTAGTTGAAGTCAATTATGACGATCTTTTCGATCCTGTTGAAACGGCGAAACTATCCGAAGTTCTTGTGGCACCCACAGCTCAACAACAACACGCTGATGTTTCTGGACCATCTCTATCCGAAGTCGCTTCTCTCAATATTTCCACCTCTCCGGTTGAGAGGGAAAGCTCTACTCCGGATCTAGCAACAACCGTCGAGGTTCCAGTACTTGATGTTGCTCAAGTTCCTATCCGGAGAGAATCATTACCATCAAACGTATCTTCGGATTCGGATGATGAACTCATAGAGAAAATTGACACGAGAACCGATCCAAGGATTATCACTCTCCCATCCGCAGTCCAGGGGGAACCTTCTCAGGTTCCAGAGGAACTCCCATCAGCAGTCAAGGGGGAACCTCTCCCAACTGTTCAAGAAAACTCCATTCTCGTTCCAAACCAAGATGACTCGGCAGGATGTTCTCAAGTCCAGGGGGAACTGCCATCTCCAACCGCAGACTCTCCTGATATTCAAGATATTCCCTCTACCGCAGCTGCTGATCATCTGCAGCCCCGTCTGCACGTATGGACGAAGGACCACCCACCAGGTCAAATCATTGGCAACCCATCCGCAGGTATCCAGACTCGATCTTCCAAGGACCTATCTGATCACTGCCACTACGTAACATTTATGTCCTCGGTAGAGCCCAGAACAATCAAAGAAGCATTGCTTGAACCTGACTGGATAGCTGCAATGCAAGAAGAGCTAGAAGAATTTCAAAGAAACAAAGTTTGGCAGCTCGTTCCGAAGCCACGTGGTCACTCTATTGTTGGCACTAGATGGGTGTTCAAAAACAAGCTGGATGAATCTGGTGCGGTAGTCAGAAACAAGGCAAGACTAGTTGCAAATGGGTATAGTCAACTTGAAGGCATAGACTACGATGAAACGTATGCTCCGGTAACACGCATGGAAGCTATCCGGATCTTCCTAGCATACGCAGCCCACAAGAACGTTAAGGTACACCCAATGGACGTTAAGAGTGCATTTCTCAATGGGGAATTAAAAGAAGAGGTTTATCTTCAGCAACCTCCAGGTTTTGAAAATGTTGAATTCCCAGACCACTGCTACAAGCTTGAAAAAGCAGTCTACGGTCTGAAGCAAGCCCCAAGAGCATGGTATGAGACTCTTTCTGAATTCCTTGTCTCATCCGGGTACAAGAGAGGAGTGATTGACCCCACGTTATTTAGAAAATCAAATAGTAACCACCTTATGCTTGTACAAATATATGTGGATGATATCATCTTCGGATCGACTGATCAAGGAATGGTGGATGAATTTGCTAAGCTCATGACCAACAAGTTCAAAATGAGCATGAATAGAGAGATTAACTTCTTTCTGGGACTTCAAGTGAAACAAGTTCCGCAAGGGATATTCATTCATTAAGAGAAATACACCACTGAATTGTTAAAGAAATATTCTATGGACAACTGTTCTTCGGCTAAGGTCCCCATGGCCTTCAGTTATAAGATCTCTGCTGATCCCTCAGGTGAATCTGTGGATCACAAGACTTATAGAGGTATCATAGGCTCTTTGATGTACCTCACCGCAAGCAGGCCAGACATTGTCTTTGCAACTGGTGTATGTGCAAGGTATCAGGCTGACCCAAAAGTGTCACATATGACCGCAGCCAAACAGATACTACGGTACCTAAAAGGAAGCAAATCTCTTGGTCTATGGTGCCCTGCAGGCAACGATTTCAGCCTTCAAGCATTCACAGATGCGGATCATGCCGGATGCAAACTAGATAGAAAAAGCACTTCAGGTGGATGTCTATTTCTGGGTGAAAGACTCATCAGCTGGTCATCAAGGAAACAAAGCTATGTATCTCTGTCTACCGCAGAAGCTGAGTATGTGGCCGCAGCCAGCTGTTGTTCTCAAGTCTTTTGGATGAAAACTCAATTATTGGACTACGGATATAGAATGATGTGGATACCGATCTATTGTGACTCTGAAAGTGCTATTGCTATTTCTCACAATCCAATTCAGCACTCCAAGACTAAGCATATTGAACTACGATATCACTTCATCACAGACCACATCTTGAAAGGTAACATTGAACTCATCTTTATTCATTCTCATGAAGAGATTGCTGATGTGTTCACAAAAGTGCTCGACTCCACAAAACTTAACACCTTCCTGCAAATGTTAGGAATGATGAATCCAGACTCGCAATTCTTTTTGAATTGTTAGATACTGCAGACCATCCTTGGTCTCCGTTGCGGTTCTAACTGAAAGTTACTTATGATAGATGGTTCTGGTACCGCAGTCTAGGTACCGCAACCATATATCATACTTATTTTTCATGGGTCCTTATTGTTTGTTATTACTAACTTTTGTACAAGTGCTCTTCTCAGTTTCTTCTACTGCAGTCATAAATCTATCCATCTGCAATGACATTTGTTCATCCGCAATGAAACCTGGTTATCCGCAATGAAGTTTCCATCCGCAATCACATTGATAATTTCTCAACTGTTTCATCAACCCTTGAATCTTTTGTGTGCTATTTAATGATCCTTCATTAAATAAAACATTAAATAAAAAAAACATTCCCTTGAGAAACTGTCTCATTCTCTTTCTGAATAAGCCTTGTGTCAGACCTATTTTTAGGTATGATGACAAAAAGAACATTTTTCCATAATCACATCCTTAATTTGTCTTTTCCGCTTACCCAGAACGTCCCATCCGTTACAACTTCCTTTCCCCTCACCCCACGATCACCTGACGTGATGATGTCCTTCTGACCATTCATTAAATGGAAACCCTCTTTTGGCAAATCTCAAAAATCTTTTTTAAACCGTTTGATTTTATGTGGCTGAGATTTAATCTCCGATTCAAAAGATTCCCTCCAATCGACGTTTTACCTTATCCTTTTTTTTACCTAGGGTAAAAATCTCATCCCTTTATAAACCCGTCTTCTTCCCCAAAATCACTTTACGCTTTCTGAACATTGAACCTTCCCTCTCAAATCCTTCAAGAACTCTGTTTCTTTACTCTTTCTCTCAACCCTCAACAATGGTGAAATCTGGTATTTCAAAGAAACAATCCAAGGCATCTGGATCAGTAAATCCTACTGGTTCAGACTCTCCCACTATTGCTTCAAGCAACTTCAGAGCAGTGTTCGAAGATCATCCATCCTATAATGCTCTAACCAAGCTGATGATTAAGTTTCTGAAGAATCATCCCCTGTTTGGCCCCTTTGATGCTTTCACAGATATTGTCCCAATCTCAACCATCTTTAAATGTGCATTCTCAGCTTATCGCCCAATCGAAAACCCTCAAGAAGTTCACCTTAACCTGGTTAATGATTCTTTGGTCATTCTGTCCAAAGAAAAATTTCTTTCTGCCATTAACCTTCTTGTTCATCCCTCCATCAAGATCTTCTCCCCATCCATGGCGGACGTTACTTCAGCCCTTTACCAAATGGGCTATCAGAAAAAGATAAAAGGAATTGGTGAATTCAAGAAAAACCAATTGCCTGCGGTCTGACAATTTGCCTGCCACTTCATCATCCGCAGTCTATCTGGCAGAACCGGAGGCACAGACAATATGGGACTAAAGCTTCTAGAGCTGTTATGGAGTATATTCACAGGACACGATGTAAACTACGGGCAGATCTTATGGGACGACTTTATTCAATATATTCCCAAGGAGAACCCAAGGGAGAACCCAACCGAGCTCACCTTTGCAAGGTTCTAGTCACTCTGCATTTCAGATCTTCATGCGGATGCTGGAATCGACATGGGCAGTGACATCGATTTCTTTGTTACCAAGGATCTCAAAAGGTACAATCCTTCTTCTGATCAAACTGTTTTTGGACCAATTCGAAGACTCCCTACCCACATTCTTTCCACACTTGGTCTTGAGACTGCTGATGTCTCAGATCACATTGAGGCTACGGAAGGTATTGCCCCATACCCTCCTACCCCGCCTCTCCAAGACCCATCCGCAACCACTAACCCTGAAGGTACTGCAGTCCCTTCTGCCACTACTCTCTCAAATCTTTCTCAAAGAAGAAAGCAATTGGCCACCAAGAAGAAACAAAGAACACCCAAGAAGGATGCTCCCAAACAAACCGCACCCACTAAGAAACGTAAAACCAAACCTACCGCAACCACACCTGATAGTGACTCTGATGAGGATAGGCAACCAATTGCTATCCTTAAGAAAAGAAAAACCGATACCTCTGGCCAAATGCGTGACCGGACCGATACTGAAGCCTCTCAAAAGGCTCCGGTAGTCCGTGGGGTGGCCGTAGACCCATTCAACACAGCTATCATTTTCCAATCAGACTCAGAAAGTGAGTCTGATTCACGACATCGTGGAGACTCCCCCCCAGTTCACTCCCAAGAGGATGACACTGGTGCTCGCCCTAAGGTCTCCAGGGCTTCCCGACTGCATTTCTTTTCACCTGAGGAGTTGCACTCCATCCTTTTGAACGTCACCCAAACACTTCAAACACCTTCCCAACCGCAGGGCACTTCTTCCGCCCATGCCAGAACTGAGCCGAGGCCAAACTTGACCACGGGTCAAGGAGACCAAGGAAGCTCAGGAAATCCTACTCTGCTTACATCCGCAGCAGGTGGTTTAGGCACGGTGAGCACAAACGTGCAAGGATCCGTGAACCCGAAGGACACTTCGGTGCGTTTCCAAGGTTTTGACGGCGATGAATCCAATGACTCATGGTTACAGTACACTCCGGTAACTGAGTCAGAAATCAAGAAATACGCTGCTTTCAGGAGGGCATTTCAAGCCCGCAAGGAACAACAGCTCAAGCAACAACAACAAAAGGAGCAAGATATCCAGTCAGTGGCACGGTATTGGGCAGACGCAATCAATAATGCCAATATCGTAGCCACCATTCAAAAGGTTCAGGACTGGATGACCGAGATGGCTGAAACATTCCTTAAAGCTCAGGCAGCAGGTGAAGGTGCAGGTACCTCCAGAGTGACTCCAACTCCTACTCCAACTCCAACAGTTCACGAATCACAAGACGAAGGAACCGCAATAGAAGTCAGTTCTGCTCCCACCTTCGGTCTTGATGATGAAGACATCCAGGAGGTTAACAAGCCCAGTCCTTCTGATGATGACCTCATGATGTTCGATGAGGAAGAGGAATCCAGTGGCTCTCACCATTCGACTTCTAAACCCAAAGAAAAGAAGAAAAAAAAGAAGAATGTTGTCACCAGGAAAGAATTTCTGAGCTTACAAGCCAAAGTCGATCAGATCTTAGCTGCGGTCCAGCCCACTCAACCGCAACCAGAAGACTCTCCCGGGCCGCAGTCACTGATCGAACGTATAGAACGCTTGGAAACAAGGGAACGCTTGGCTGCTGAGAGAATTTCTCTCAAAGTGGAAATGGGGATCCGGTCCCTTGACAACAACCGCAAAGCAGATCACAAGGATTTTATGGCTGCTGCGGAACGCCTCATCACTGAAGTGACCGCAATCAAAACGGATCTCCAAGCAGCCATTGCGGATCAAGCCACTCAGTCTCAGAAACTGATAGCTGAGACTCACACTGCGTATGAGTCCACTATCTCAGTTCTTCAAGCAACAATCAATAGACTGCAACGCTCCCTTTCCTCCAACTTCCATGGTCCCGAGATCCTCCAGCTCACCAAGGAAATACACAGGCTACTCTTCAGCTCCTCCATTCCCAATAATCAACAGTTAGTCGAAGACCTCAAAGCTCAATTTCAAGAGGTTTTTGCCAAGGTTGATGGCCTTAAAAAGTGGCTTGAGGAAGCTCCTCCGTTGAATTCCTCAAGAGGGAGAAGTGAAGAAGAAGTCCATCACTCTGATCACTCCATCTCACAACATCAGAGCCCCCCCATCATCACAGAAAAAATTCCTACACCGCAGCCTTCACCGCAACCATCTTATCATACTCCACCTCATAACACTCCACCGCAAGAGAAGGTCACTCCTGAAAAGCCCGAAACTCCCCCTCACTTCAAAAACCTGGCTGAGTACATGTCATCTCCAAGCTCAACTGACTCTCCTGCCACCACCCAAAAGAAACACGATTGGAAGGCAGCCAAACTTGCAGATCTTATATGGAGAGAATGCGGTTTTGATACTATGATGGACGAATCCTTGATAAACTTTTGGATCAATCCTCACCGCAGACTGCTGGATGAAGATTACAGACCCCACCTCACCAATGTTGAACCCCCTACTGATGGATACTGGGATATCCTAATTTCTCCAAATGCCAAATACTTCACAGTATTTGAGCAATTCGACCGCAGCCTTCCTGACCACAAAAGACTGCCAATGGAATTTGAGAGACTTAGTCTTTTTCATGCTAAACATGCCTCTTCCATTGAAAATATATGGTCTAACGATAGACCATCCGCAGTCAAGAACTACAAAATCCGAAAGTTCATGAAGGCTGACTACATCCAGTATACCCTCACTAGAAGGGAGCATGACTATATCCGCACCCAGGCACACTTTCCCTGTATGAATCCGGAAGAAATCTTTCTTATTGCCAAGGTGTTCCAAAACAAGTCAGAAAAGCACCCGAAAATGAAGATTGCGCTTGAAAAGGCCAATACTTTTCTGAAGGAAACGGTCTGTGATTTTGCCAAGATCGATGCAGATATCTATCCTATCATTGCCAAGAAATTTGATCTGCCACCTCTCGAGCCTGCACCAATGCCTACCGAAGGCTATCAAGAAAGATCCTTAGGCGCAACCAACTTTCCTGAACTTGGAGTCATTTTCAAAAGGAAGATAGATAATGTCAAATATTTCATTCCTATGACTGCCATGCATCGCCTCACCAAGAAGCAACTTGACATCTGCCGAACCGCAGTTGAAAGATCGAAGCACACTACCGCAGAAGTCAAGTTCGAGATCTTAAGGAGAATTACCTGGCTAGAAAACATCAGGAAGTTTTGGTGGATCCTGATCAAGTTCCTCAAACTTGATAGCTGAACAAAAGTTAAAGAGGTCACTTAGGGGGAAATTGTTGAATCATAAAAAGTGACCCTCTTGACCTTCAGCTACCACAGCCATCCAGCACCCGCAGTCAAGCTCCTTCATCATCAACCGAATCCGGAGTCTACCTACCGCAGTCACTTAACTATATTACTTTACTTGTCTTTATTATGATACTCTCTATTGTCCAGTATGCCTTGCATGGCTACTCTTAGAGATGTAATCTAGTGTACTTCTTGAGTCTCTATAAATAGAGCTCATTCTCTTGTATCTAAGACGGATAACTTACGCATCTATCTATTCTAAATATACTTCTCAAGTTATTCTTTCTATCTCTCTTACTACGCACCACTTCTTACTCTCAAATATTACTAGAATACAACTGATTATAACCTCTCTTCTGAGCAAGTCTTTCGTGACTTAATCACTAAGTTTGATCTTCCTTATTAACTCGGTTTGAATGCATTCCTTGTTATGAATCAACTTATGTGTATACTTGATATAACAATTGTTGTCATTTCTATTTCTTTACTTTCCGCAACTAACTCTCTAACTATCTAATTCTAACTTATTAATATTATTATTGAGCTTTTAGATCCTTCGAGATTAACTATTCGCAATACACTTGTTCTAACGTTTGTTCAAGTGTGTCTCTAAGTTTTTCTCTCAACATGATGAAACTGAGAGTTTTTGATGAAAAGTCGGCTTCACGCGGGCAGAGTTTCAGCTTAAAATTGAGGACTTTGGGGCTTTGGGACTTGCTTCAGGTGGTAAGGAGGTTCTCGGGACTTCGGAGGGTTTAGAAAGGCTTAAAGGAGTGTTCAAGTGGAGAGAGGGTTTGAAAATTCTAAACAAAACCCGGAGGTCTCGCATCCTATTTATAGGAGGGGTTTGGCCCTCGGTACGCTGGGCGTAATACTCATGTACATTGGGCGTACTACTAAAAACCTCAGTAAGTTGGGCGTACGTCTTGTACGCGGGGCGTACTAGTTTGAGTCGTATCCGATCTTCGGACGTGGTGAGGCTACGAGGCACGCGTCGAGGATAGTCCCATTACGTTGGGCGTAATCTTTTCGTATGTTGGGCGTAATGGCTACCTGCTTCGGACGTGTTGATTGAGAGAGATACGTGTCGCATACGAGAAAAGAGGCGACGTGGTCAATCTGAGGCCTAGCTTCCGAGTACGTTGGGCGTACTTCCTTTTTCCAAACTTCAAAAATTCATATTTTTAGCATACGAACTCCGTTTTTGACGTTCTTTATATCCACGCGTAGGTGAGACCATTCTCTACAACTTTCATTTAGACTCTGTCGGCTAATTATGACTTTATTTTTATAGTTATATTTTTAACAGGCCGGGACAAAAAAAGTCTGTTAAAAATTCATAACTTCTTTATCCGACGTCCGTTTTCGTCTGTCTTTTTATCGTTGGATTTCTTTTGATAAGGTCTCCGATTCTCATTTAGATTGTTTTGGCCAAAAGTTGCTCGATCTAAATTTCGAGTTTCGGGCTGTGTACTGTTGTGTCGAAACTTAGAAAAATCATAACTTCTTCATACGAAGTCAGATTTAGACGTTCTTTTTATGGACACTCTCGGTTTAACGTATACTATAAATTTCATTTGGATAGTTAAGGCTAAAAAGTATTTTATTGAAAACACACTTTTTACGTTAAACAGTGTTTTATCGGTTTTGTCGCGGATTTTCCATAAGTCATAACTTCTTCGTTATAACTCGGATTTGGGCGTTCTTTATATTTTTGGAATCCTTGACACGATCTCTACCACTATATTCATCCCAAACAAGTTTATTTAACATTTCATTTTTGAGGGTCGATTATGTAAATGCACATAGTATACAAAAATTTCTCTTTATTATTTTTAAAAAGAACTACAATTTGATCTATACTATTACATTGATTCGAAATAACGGGTTGTTACATCACCTAATGCTTGTTCAAATTTATGTCGATGATATAATTTTTGGTTCAAGTGATCCTTTATTGTCAAAGGAATTTGAAGAGATAATGAAAAGTAAGTTCGAAATGAGCATGATGGGAAAAATAAATAAATTTCTGGGTTTACATATTAGTCAGAGCAGGGAAGGCATGTTCATCAATCAAGAAAAATACACACGCAACCTGCTAGATAGATTTGGAATGATGAATAGCACAAAACTGAAAGTACCGATGGCAGTGGGAACACGCTTGAATCCTTCGTTGGACAAGCCAGCAGTAGATCTCACTACATATCGCATCATGATAGGTTCGCTTTTATACTTAACTGCGAGTCGACCTTATATCATGCTTGATGTGTGTAACTGTGTCAGGTATCAATCAAACCCAAGTGAACCCCATCTTACTATTGTGAAGAACATCTTTCACTATCTTAAGGGAACAGTATCGTGGGACTCTAGTATCCTTCACATACAAGATTCTTTGTTCAAGCTTTTTCAGACGCAGACTTAGGTGGAAGCCAACTAGATCGCAAAAGCACAACAGGTGGATGTCAGTTGTTGGATGGAAAGCTTGTAAGCTAGCAATCAAAGAAACAAACATGTGTTTCAATTTCTATAGCATAAGCAGAGTATGTGGCTGTTGCAGCTTGCATTTCTCATGTAATCTAGATTCAAAGCCAACTTCGTGATTATGCAATCAATATGAAGAAGATCCCTTTATATTGTGACTCACAAAGAGTTATTCGCATATTCCATAATCCGGTCCAACATTCAAAGACTAAACACATAGCTCTACGCTATCATTTTATCAAGGATCATGTTGAAGATGGTAACATAGAAGTTCATTTTATCAAAACAACGGATAAACTTGCAGGCATATTCACAAAACTTTTAGATGATAAATCATTTTTAAGAATTTTAAATGGTTTAGGAATGATTGAAGCAAGCTCTGTTCCAGGTTCGTCATGAGTGTAAAGATGTCGAAGTAGTTGGAATGTTGTTGAAGAGTTCATAGTTTACTGTTCTCGGTCCAGTGTCGCATACGTTCGCATTCGCATTTCTTCTGAATCATTCTGACGTCACTTCATATTAAGGGGAGAAAATTCGTTCGATGTACAATGTCTTTGGAAGTTGCTACTTCTTACATCGAATATCACTGGTAACACTTTATTACTTTGTTATTGTTTTTAGTTTTCCAATAAAAAAATCCTAAAAGATTTTATTATGTTTTGTCTTTAAATTTCAAAATCAAAAACTCAAAAGATTTTCTTATTTTTGTCTTTACTTTTAGAAAACAAAAATCCTAAAATATTTTCTTGTTTTTATTTCATATTGTTTTTAAGCATTTGTGGCTCATTGTAACAACATGCTTTGGTGGCGAATGCTCAACGATCACAATAAAAAGGGGGACAAGTATGATTTCGCACTCATGTCTAGTTAGGAGTCCTAGAAGCATGATGTTGTATGTTGACCTCAAGCCTCAAAAACTTTATGTGTTTAAAGCCTTAATGGATCTCTCACTATGAGTGTTCCTTCCCAATCAAGCTATATTCGCATTAGTCAAAGAGCCACCTTTCTCTTCTCATTCTGAGTAAAGAGATTTCTGCAATGTACATATCTTTCGTAGAGGTACAATGAGTTTCTTTAACCAATATTTTTTACCAACATTTTTTCACGATCACACACATCACTGCATATCCTTGACATCTCTGGTAGCAACCAATCATAATGCAGATATTGCACCAATCTGTGTTTATGATCCTGATTCATTTTTCCATGATGATGGTGAAACCCAACAATCCCAACTTCTAAGGAATTGACGGTGAACTTTTTGTTCAAGATTATAACAAAATATTCGTTTCAGTACCATTTTTCGATATTCAAAATCATATTCCTTTCGTCAGGCGTGATCTTGACAAAATGATCTATAACCAAGACATTTTTGCCCAACAAGATCCAGCTCTTAAATTTTTTTGGAATACGGTTTCCGTCTGAATATCTTCTTAACCTCTTGTCACTTCACACATTATCGAGGCTTACTTGTTCTTCACTACACTGGTCATCCAAGTAATTTTGTTCAATCAACTCACACATATGTTAAGTTGTGGTATTGAGCAAAGTTGTGCCTACCTGCGAAACTTACAGAAAAACAGGCACTTTGATGCTCATTGATGATTATTCTATTGTACTTCATGAGAAACCAACCAAGCAGTTCGTCATTTCTCTTGATGTCGAATGAAGTGATATTTTCTCGGGATCTTATTGCTTTCATATCAAATGATATTTGATATCACTATTCACACATTTTTTAATTTGATTCTCACTTATTCTTTGGCACACATTTACACTGGAATCCTTTAGGTTTTGGGTACTACCAACTCGAAACCTAGATTTCGCAAAGTCTGGCATATGATTTTGCTTTACAATCCCAAAAGCAAATAAGCCTAACCTCAATGCAAAGGCCTGTTGTACTTGATCTACAGTGCAAAACATATGACGGTTCTTATCCTATTGGGAACAACGAGAAGTTCGGCGGACGTGACGGTTCAAAATTTCACAGGATTTTAGGAAATCGTGATGATTACTTTGTCTGACGTGGAGACTTCTACGGTAACCAGTCCTATAACCAATGCAACACGTGGCAGAATCTGATTGGTTACCGGTTAAAATTCAAATTAACTGTGGACTATTAAAGGACATTGGTGGTGTCATTTGAAGTCTTTATGCTCTATTTTGAAACTTTCCCTAACTTTCTCCCAAGGTAATCGTCTTCAAACAACTTTTGCAAACCTAACAATGGCGGCTCCTGGTGCTAATGTTGATCCTTCCAACAACACCAACGAAGAAGAGATTTCTCAACCCTTGATGAAGATTCAAATCTCAAATATTCGTTTACAACCAGAAGTTAGTCAATATCCTGAACAGTTGCAGATGCTAATTGTAGCCCTAAATCACTTTGTTCTTTCAACTGTATTCTCGTCATCGTTTGTTGTTCAAATGACCTGGTTATCACTTGTTGGTTCAACAACAGTCTTCAACAAAACGACGAAGGTTCTCACTTTCCAACTGAATAACAACAAACTGCAAAAGCTAACCAAGCGACAGTTTGCTCAGATTATGAAGCTACCACACTCAGGTCCATTCTATGAAGTTATGAATGAACAGGTTGTTTTTATGTTTAATGAGATGGGTCATCAACCTCCTCTTACTAGGATAAGTCAATTTCGCAAGTCAGTTCTTCCCTATGTGTGGAATTTTCTTTTTGGTATTATACTACGATGCCTGACAGACCGTAGTTCAAGGTTAGATAGAGCGAAATTGGAGGTCTATGCTATGATTTTTGGTATTTATTATGATTTAAATGTTGATTATGTTACTCAACTTTGGGAAGAGTTTGGTACATCAATTTCTCACACCAATGTGTCGAATAGTGTTTCTGGTGCAAGATATTGGAGTTTAATCCTTAAGGATGTGTATGAAAAGGCAGGGATTTTGGTTCCATCAGAAGATGAGAAGGCGGAGTTTTTGACTTTGCAGGTTCCTAAAGTGGTTATTGATGAACCAATTCTTTTTCCAAGTATTGCTCGCATTCCAGACACAATGTTAAGAAGAATTGCTCCTGAAAACCCAATTCTAGTTCAATATTTGGCATCTGTCAAAACGAATGTCACAGTTGGAGTTCTTTTGCCAAAGGGGGTTGAGGGTTCGTCAAAGGCTGGTAAGGCATAAAATAAAAAGAAGAATACTGAACAACCAAAACCTATTCAAGCGAATGTGGAAAAGGAAGTTACAAAACCTGTTCAAGAGAATGTGGAGAAGGAAGTTTCAAAGGAGGTCATTCCTTTGAAGACGGGCATTCTCAAAAGAATAAAGAAGCCTACTCACAAACCTTGTTATTCTCCTGAAAGGCCAATTTTTGAAGAAGTTCCAGTTGATAACATTGCTTCACCTAAGCATGTGTCTTCAACAAATGGGATAAAGAAGATTCGCAAACCTCAACATAACAGAAGAGGTGTGCTCATTCGGAAATTTTTTTTTCCTGTTTCACCAGCCTCCAAGAAACGTTAAGCACAAGAAATGGTTAAAAAGCTTCAGAAGAAACAGATACAACTAGAAGACTCACTTGATAAAGTTTTTGTCGAATCAGAGCATGGCAGTGATAGCGAACGCTCTGATATTCGCATTGATGATATTGGCTTTGGTTCACGTCAAAGGGATTCTCCAGTTAAGTTAACTTTCGAGGAGACTGGAAGTCCTGGTGGCAATGTACACGTATCTAATACGGATACAACCACCAATTTGAGTGATCCTCCATCTACTTCCATCCATGTGAAGACAATAATTTTACCACACGAGGTTTCGCAAACCAAGTCCACTACAGAGGAGGTTCGCACCTCATGCATCCCTATTCCTGCATCTGATGCGAACACAAATGTCACCATGGGTGAAAGGGTGATAAATAATGAAGCCGTTGGTACTTCCCATCCTCAAACATCAACTATTTCTACATCACTAATTCTTTTATTTACCATTGAAACCACACTTATCGACACCTCAACTTCTTTACCACCATTATATTCTCTTACCCTTCATCATTTTCTACTTCCACAATCTCACCAACATACTCCACCATCATGCATGAACCCATTACTACTCTCTTCTCTTCGTAATCCATAGAGCCAAAGAGATTAATACATGATGAAGAACCAAATGATGATGAAATTATGGTTTCGTTTGAAAATTTACAGTTTGATCCAGAAGAGGACAACATTCCTGATAATATGCTTATGTCCGCTAAACAGTTTAAGATTCTCAACAACAAACTTAAATCTCTATTACGGATTCAAGCTGACACTAGAGGTAGAAACTTTGTTTCTGGGATTGAAGTGGAGTACATGCTTAAATCTCAGGAGAATCATCTTAAAACTGTGATGGAGAATATTGAGCAACAACATGTTGAACGATCAAAGCTTCATGCCAACAATTTTGAATATGAGATTAAAAAGCTTCGTGACGTGGTAAAACAGCGTCATGCAATTTTTGTTGAGCAGATTAAGCAGTTGGAAGAATCTGTTAATCTCAAGGTGGCAGAGCTTAAATCTGAAATAACCAAAGAAGTGGAGAATATTAAGATTAGAGATAAAGTGAAGGGTCTTGTGGTAACTCTATATGAAGAAGAAAAAAAAGAAGAAATTAGTAATGGAGATCGAAAGACAAAGATAGAATGATCCACCGAGTTTGAACAAGGGTGATCCCAACAAACACTGGTGCTATGAAACTATTGAGAAAGTTGTTTCACTAGAGAATATGGATGATTTTCGCAAGGTTTCTAAGAAAATTTATGATGTTGAAAACTCTGATTTCAATCAACTCGATTTTCCTATCAATCACATGACCTATATTTCCTCTCAGTACAAGTTGGTTGATCGATTCAAAGACAAGGAGGAATATAAAAGACTAAAAATGAGATATCATGCAGTCTTAGGAAAAAGCAAAGAGGAGATTTGGTCTGCTGTGAAGATCATTAAAGTGATGTCAATCACTAGGGAAAACTTGTTTGAAGGGATTCTTCAAAATTTTCGATATGTTGTAGTAAGGGAGAACAATGTAGTCTGTTAGTTTTTAGTTGCCGACATCCCATTGATGAACCTTAACGACTTGGTCATAGTGACATTGATTCTAAGTAACGTGGATGTAATGAAACTACCAAAGACCAATAAGGACGATTTTCGCATCGGATTTGCTCATATCAAAGTCTTCATTGATAGTTATTATGATTGCCTCACAATCACCGATTTTGAGCTTGCCATGGCCATCAATAAGACTTCAAAAGTTCCTCAGTCTTTGTTAAAGGGGAAGATTAATATTGCCAAATATGAAGATGGAGAAATTATTCATAAGCCTCTAGGGGGTAGTGTTTCTTTGTAACAACAAGAACCAGAGAATGACAAAGTTTTTTTCCAAGTGGATGATGTTGAGAGGTACACGAATGTCCATATACAAGCCTGCTTATACGAATCAATAATTGCAAAAAGATACTGTAGAAGACAAGGCTGAAATTCAGAAGACTATTCTTTGGTATATGGAGATTCGCAGAGTACTTGTCTAGATCATGAAGTTGATGACGTGATTTTGACTCTTCTCACTAAGGGGGAGATTGTTGAGGGCGAAATGTTTAGTGAGAGGTCGAAAGTTATTCTGGTCTATATAGGTGCGAAGTCTGGTACTTCGTAGTATATGTATTTTGCAAGGCATTTGTTGTGTTGTAGTGTAACGTCTAGTCCTTGCATACTTATTGAGCGTCTGTATTACCCTATAAATAGGGTTAGTATAGAAGTACATAGATAGATTTTCGGCACTTTTGTTCTTACTCTCTCTCTCTCTCTCTCTCTCTCTTGTACTTATGTACTCATTCAGTCAAATCAACGAGCCAAACAGATATTATTTACGATTGTGTTCTTAATGCTTTCTGTTATTGATTTTATTCTCTAAACTCGATTCAAACACTCTTCACGTAGCAAGGTGATAGAATGTGAAAGCCAAGTTTCATTGTGACAGGAAGATGCGATGCGAATGTAAGATCGTAGTGAAAGGATCAGATGTGAAAGTGGGTTGGCTACGAAGGGCTATAGTCGGCGATCAGTTGCGAATGGAAGCTTTCGAAATTGGGGCATCGGAATAGATCTCACAATGTGAACACTATATATTCACGTCGTAAGAATGAAGATTCCAAATGATAACAACGCGGGATGAAAGTTTCCTTGTCAAACACGGATTTGTATTGATCTCACGATGTGAGACCCTAAAGCTCACGACGTGAGATGCGGTATAAGGAAATTATAAATATCTTTTGATATATTCGACTTAGGAGGTTGGATTGAATATTCCAAAGAGATAGTCGAAATCAGAAGCCAGAAACCTGCAAGATTCGAACATTGGAGAAGAATTCGATTGAAGATTAAGAGTTTTAAGATTACACATTACATTTGGTTTGCATTAGCTTAATCGTGTCTATATCTTATGTATTTTTGTGTTTATTTTGTATCATGATTAGCTAAATCATTAGGCTTTCGTATAGTGTAGATGAACCCTAATACTATGTGTTAGTTTCTTGATTTTAATGGATTTTCCGAAGGTGGTTAAAGCTTGTGTTTGATTACCATTATCTAGCATGTTAAAGTTTTAATCTTTGTTGCTTTGCTTCAAGTTAAGTGTAGATTAAGACCATTTGAATTGCATGAACTTGATTACCTAGTAGTTTGTGATCATTAAATTGCTAGAGCTAGGATTGGCCAAATCTTAGATTAGGTAATAAGGGTAACAACTTTAGCTGTGTTAGAGAACATAATTTGATCATAATTGTGTTTATTTAATTATCTTGATCATAGATAATTACCTTACATACATCTTACATAGCCCAATTATCCTTAATAATCAATTATGTGTTTGTTTGTGTATGATCATTGCATAGTATTTCATGAATTGGTGAAAATATTAGGAGATCAGATCCAGACTACTAATTATATTTATATTGGTAACCAACTGAATAAATCCATGTTCAGAAACTATCCATAGGAAAAAGGGGGATTCAAAGCTAAACGAAAGTGTCTTCATAATCTTGATTTCAATTGTTCTTAGTTAAGTTGTTTTCTTAGTTTTTAGTTAATTGAATAGTTTAAGTTAATCTGAACTTGAAAAATTAGATAAAACCCCAATTTTAGTTATTGTTTTTAGGTTAATTTTAGTAATTATATTATTAGCAAAATCTTGTTCCCTGTGTTCGATACTCAACTTACTTTACTATACTATAAACTGACTAGGTACACTGCCTATAGGTGCATTAGTAGATAAGTAGTTAGGTTTATAAATTTAAATGTTGATAGGTATATTTGTTGCACATCAAGTTTTTGGCGACGTTGTCGGGGAACGGTTTGCCTTTAGTTCGGATTTTTTTTTTATTAAATTTTGTTTTTAGTTTAATTTTTCTATTTATTTTTTTATATTATGTATTTCCAAATCTCGAAGATCTTTGAGGAAGTGGTACAAGAACTAGAACGAGGAGATGAGGGGATATAACTCAAACAAAGATTGAGGTTTGGAATATGGTTAGATCACATCCTTCCTGACGAACCAGAACAAACTGAGTTACATTAACTAGAGCTAGAAGAGGAGGTATTTAATCCAGAAAAAGATTTGGATGTGTTGGAAAGATTGCTAGCAGAAGACTCATATAAAGAACAACAATAAGCTAAATTGCAGGAACCACATCGTGGTGTGACCATTACCACAACGTAGACCCTTATTTTTCCAGTTTGTGTTTCGAAGCATGGAATGACGATTCCAACTTTGGAGAAAGTTCGGAAGTGCGATCCATTTCTGATAAGTGTCCAACCGGTTCCAACCCTTGTCAAGATTCTTGGATTATATGGATTCAAGATCGTTTGGCCAATTGCAAAAGCAAAGAGTCCAATTTTACGAATCAGTCCAAAAAGAATATTAAATGCAACGGATGGATTGGCAATGAGCGGATTAATAGTTTATTAAATTAGGATTCTAACTCAAGACTCGCACAAAAAGAAGCGCTTATAGGGAAGCAACCTGACTCTTAAATTAGTTTGCATTTTCTTCTCGTTTTAGTTTTTATTTTTAATTTTTAATTGTAGTTTTATTTTGAATAAAAGTGTTTTTCATGATTCTTATTTTTGTTTCAAGAAACTTTCAGCTGAGAAATTGATGATGCAAAAAATACAAGAGTGGGGTGGAGTATTACGAGAAGAAAAGGAAGAGACGGTAACACAAATAAGTGTGGGGTATACATTCGAGATGTGATTTACTATTACAACACGACTGATTTTCCCGACATGAAGACCGTGGCGCGCTAATTCTTAGTACACGTTGTAACAATGATTTTCTCGCAAGTTCTAGTTTTTACAGAGACCACGTTGTGGCCAACAACTTGCCACAACGTGGCAACGCCCCAGTCAAATTTTCGAGCTATGAAGATTAGTTTTCTGCACACCTTTATGACAAGAGTCCACCAATTTCAGCAAGGATGTTCAGTTCCAGGAGTGTTCCAGTAGACAAATTCAAGCTAGTATCAACAACAAACCCACGACAGTCGTCCTATCTCGCGACTACATAAACAAGGCGAGTTTGTTCCTTTTCTCTCTCTTTTATTTTATAAGCTTTTAATTCTTTTTGTACAATGAGAGCATTGTATAATTTAAGTATGGGGTATGGGATCAAATAAAAGAAAATTTGCATGCTAGAAAAAATATATATGGTAGATTTAAAAAATGGAAATATAAAGACTTGAAAAATGGTCTAAATTAGAAAATTCTAGAAAACTTAAAATTTTTGTTGTGTTAGAACTAAGTTTGCTAGTGTTGTGTGGGATAAATTTGTAACGCCCCGTTCCTGGTACGTATTTAATTCATTAAATGTCATTTTATAAAGAGCTACTCGACGAGTAGTAGCCCTAACTCGTCGAGTAGATGCCAGGATTGGACGCGGGTTTAAGTGATCTACTCGGCGAGTCCGCGCCTTGACTCGACGAGTAGGCCAGTCTGGGGAAACCCTAATATTTAGGGTTTGCACCCTATTTAAGCAACATTATGGGCTTCTTGTCCAGCCTCCATCACCTCCAGAGCATTAATCCTGAAACCCTAATCCTCCATAAGTGATCTTGAGCTTCCTTGGTGATTTTGAGAGTTGTTTGGTGTATTTTGAAGCTAGTGCAAGAGTTGGAAGGTAGAAGATTCAAGGGAGAAAGAGTAGATCCAAGAACAACATCAGTTTCTCTTCACTTTCTGGTAATCAAGCTTCATACTTGACTTGTAGTTTCTTAGATCTTCTTGTTGCCATTTTTATGAAGTTTTGGGTCCAAGAAGCTTGATCCTTGGGACTTGGATGTCCCAAGTCGATTCACCCTCAGATCTGGAACCTTGGAGGGTCCTCATGGCATAAAGGTGCCATCTTTATGGCCATGAGAACCCCAAGTATGAAATAAACCCCATTTTTGGGTCCTTTAAGCATAAAAGTCCCATGCATGAACGTAAAGTTCATGACTTTACGTGTCATACCGATCTTAGGAGCCTAGATCTACCTTTTGAATGAGTTTTGCACATCATAAATCAAGTTATAGACTTGGACATGCATAGACTCGGCGAGTCGTTCTTGGGACTCGGCGAGTCGTGGGTTGGTTCCCAAAACTGTTATGATTCAAATGAACCCAGTTGAGTTTAGAAGGGATTTAGATGAGTCCAGAGAAAGGACTCAACGAAATAGACATAACCATGGATCTGGAAACCATGGGACTCGGCGAGTGCAGGAACGTACTCGGCGAGTCCAAGGCCATCTCCCAACTCATGAAGACGGACTCTACGAGTTGTTCATACAACTCGGCGAGTCACAGACTAGACACGTTCTTATGATGAAGATAAACCCGACGAGCTCAGGAGGAACTCGGCGAGTCAGATGAAGATTGTCCCGATGTTATGATTGAAGGAGAACTCGTCGAGTTCTTGCTAAACTCGACGAGTAGAGTCGGGTTGGGGGTAGATGAGAGGATTGGGACTCGGCGAATTGACGGGCCAACTCGGCGAGTCCGGTCAACTGGGAAGTTGACTTTGACCAGGATGTGGACTTTAGCCAGGGGTAAAATGGTCATTTTACCCTAAGTATAGTTATCAATTTCTGACTAAGTGTCATTGTGGAAATTATAGTCGGAGAGTCGCCGGAGCAGCAACCAGATATTTTCCGCTCAGTGTTTCAGCAGCCAGTTACGCGAGGTGAGTTTCCTTCCAGTAGGAACGGGTCTACGGCCACAATGTCGGCCTCGTTTAAGTTGTAGAGTATGTCGGGGTAAGCCCGATGTCGGGATTAGCCCGATGCAGTTTATATGTTCCGGACCTCGGTCTGATGCCGGGGCGGTCCCGAGAAGTAGTTATGTATGTCTGATGTCTTTGTGATTCATGCATGTTTATGTGTTAGGTGTTATGTGTTCCGGGGTAAGCCCGATGTATGCTAGTTATATGTTATGATTATGTGTTCCGGGCTTCGGTCCGATGCCGGGGGAATCCCGATGCAGATTATATGTTTATGATATATTCTATGTTGTGTATGTGTCGGGGTAAGCCCGATGTCGGGGCAAGCCCGATGCCGGGGTGAGCCCGATGTCGGGCAGGAGTCCGATGTCGGAATTCATCCCGATGCATTTGGGAGTAGACCCAGAGTTATGTGATTGTTATATGTTATGTGTATGGTATGTGGTAGTTTGGGAGAGCTCACTAAGCTTCGTGCTTACAGTTTTAGTTTTGGTTTCAGGTACTTTAGCTAGCAAGGGAAAGGGCTCGGGATGATAGCATGGCACACACCACAGTTTTCTTAGCCTGGGAGTTTACTCTGATATGTTATATGAGATTGTGACATGTTGATAGATTTTATGAGTTTTTGAGATACATGTTTTATGATTTTATACTATGGCGATGATATTTATGTTTGCTAAATGATTTTGAAAACCAAATTTTGGTTAGTATTTTTGGGTTGTTTCAAGTTGGTATCAGAGCCTTGGTTTGAGGGATTCGTGCACAATTTCGGGTGTGTCTGAACTCAAACTAAGGAAGTGGTATAACGTTTTCAAAAGAATAACAATATTTATAAAAGGATTTTGAGAAAATAAAACAATTTTAGAAAAAACGTATAAAGAAAGAAACTTGGAAAAGAGAAAAGGGTGTAGTGCATGCAATCAGCCGAGCTCAAGTAAGTACTCCCAAATTACCCATACTAGTTTATGCTATGTTACGATTATCAACTTTATTAGAACAACATGCTAGATTAGGACTAAGGATCTAGGAAGGATGCCTTATGTGCCTGTTATATGTGTTCAGCTTTATGAGAACTGCATGCTAGTACAGATTAGTCAGTATAATAGCCAGAGTAGTATATGTTTGATTATGTGTACTCGATGCTCGAATGCTGCTTGCTTTGTGCTTTTAGGAGTCTCGGTTATCTCTCACTAAGTAGTAAACGAATATGTTACGTTGCGTATTGTAAGGACTAAATAATTTCAGAAGGTTAAGTCTAGCTCTGTTTCACAACTCTTGTCTGAGTCCAACCGTTGTAGAGTAGGACCTCTCATTCGAAGAATTATCTAGTATGAGTACTATGTAATAGTATTCGCGAGCTAGTTAGTGAAAGAAAGCAGGGACTTCTTATGCAGCTGATGGCGAAGAGTGGGTTGGTGATTACCCTAGGGAAAGCCTAGGAAGAGTTAGTATGAGATCAGCAGTAGTAGTAGTAGAAGGGACTTGGTGGAGTCGAGGTAGTTCTTGAGGAAAGTACGGATAGATGTGGAAGGTAGTATGGGTCCGTACTACTGAAAGCAGAGGATCCATACTCGAATCAAGGAAAGCTGAGATAAGACCAGTGAACTAGTAGTGTATATGATCCCTCCAGTTATATTAGTATTCTGATGTTTATTATGATGTGTTTCAGAATGGTGGTTTTGCGCTCTAGACCAGCAGTGGGTAGCTCAGGTGCAGGAGAGGGATCGGGCTCAGGCTTTGGAGCCGGGCAGTTAGATGAGCAGACCAGGGAGTTTATCTCCTTGGAGGTCACACGCAGCATACTAGACCAGACTCCTGTGATTTTTGGGTCGGTCAAGGAGGGTATCTTAGAGCTTCTGGACGAGAAGCTGAGCATGTTCCGTACTGAGATAGCGGCCATGATGGGAACACGCACATTGACCTTCAGGGAGTTCAGAGCTTGTGGAGCTCCCGACTACCATGGGGCTCGGGACCCCATTGCGAGTACCAGATGGTTGGCAGATGTCGCCCACGCGTTCCGTACCAGCAAATGTCCCGAGGGGGACAAGGTCAGATTAACATCCTGTCTTCTGAAGGATAGGGCACGAGATTGGTGGGAGGAGGTCGGGAGAGCCATTGGAGATGACACTGTATTTGATGCCATGACCTGGAGTGATTTCACGACCAGGTTCAGAGCCGAGTTCGCACTTGTTATTGAGGTGCAGCAGCTTGCTAGGGAGTTTCAGGACCTTCAGTAGACGACGGAGACTGTGGCGGAGATTACCGCCAAGTTTAGGGAGAGGGCCCTTCTTGTTCCGCAGTATGTGGCGGACGAGGAGATGAAAAAGGCCCCTATATCACGAGATGTTGCGGAGTGATATCCGCCAGTTTGTGAGCCGATCCAGCTGTAAGACGCTGGAGGATATGATAGCGAGGGCTCGAGAGAGGGAGTTGGATTTAGAGATGGAGAGGAAGAAGAAGTCAGAGGGAGTTCAGTCAGGAGGTTCGGGCAAGAGGCCCAAGGTATCAGATCATAGATCTCGGAGCCAGCAGAGCTACGGTCGTTGTGGCAAATACGGCAGGATGCACGAGGGGGCGTGCAAGTCAAGGAGTTCGGGCTGCTACAAGTGCGGCCGAACAGGTCACATGAGCCGAGATTGTACAGCTACTACCACCACCACACCAGCATCAGACCTGATTTTCTTTCAGTGCAATCAGAGGGGACACAAGCGGTCCCAGTGCCCGAGCTTAGCAGCAGCTGGGAAGGTGGCAGCACCTTCTCCTGCCACCTTGAGGATTACAGATGGCCGTCAGGGCCGGGCTGAGGCGCCTACGGCGCGGAGCAGGGCTTTTCAGCTTACTGCAGAGGAGGCACGAGCAGCTCCTGACGTGGTGACGGGGTCGTTCTTAGTGAACGGCATCTCAGCTATGGTATTATTTGATTTGGGGGCTACCCGATCATTTGTGTCGCTCGCGCTTAGCAAGCGATTTAGCAGAGATCCAGGGGAGCTGGATTGTCCACTCGACGTCGAGATAGCTGATGACAGGACCGTTAGGGTCATGAGAGTTCATAGAGGATGTACTTTGCGATTATTTGATGAGCAGTTCTCACTGGATTTGGTTCCTATTCCCCTTCAAGGGAACAAAGTTATAGTAGGTATGGACTGGTTGAGCCCCAATGGGGCAGTGATAGATTGTGAGCAGCAGTCGGTTAGAGTTCGCACTCTCAGTGGAGGAGAGTTAGTGATTCAGGGCGAGAGGCCACAGCGCGGACCAGTTTTATGTTCTGCAGCGAGAGCGAGACGTCACATTTTGCGCTGTCTAGGATATGTCGCGTATGTTATGGATACCCGGGGTAAGGGTAAGACGACAGTCGACGATGTTCCATTGGTGCGAGAGTATCCGGACGTATTCCCGGAGGATTTTCCTAGGATACCTCCGGAGAGACAGGTTGAGTTCCGGATTGACCTGGTCCCTGGTGCAGCTCCGATAGCCAAGGCACCATATTGTTTGGCTCCTCCCGAGATGCAGGAGTTGTCTACGCGGCTGCAGGAGCTGCTAGACAAGGCTTTTATCAGGCCAAGCAGTTCACCATGGGGAGCCCTGATCCTGTTTGTGAAGAAGAAGGACGGGTCGCACCGTATGTGCATTGATTACCGGGAGCTGAATAAGGTAACGGTGAAGAACCGTTACCCACTCCCGAGGATAGACGATTTGTTCGACCAGCTTCAGGGAGCATCTTGGTTTTCCAAGATTGATCTGCGGTTCGGGTATCACCAAATGCGTGTCAGAGATGATGATGTGCAGAAGACCGCTTTTAGGACCCGCTATGGTCATTATGAGTTTGTGGTGATGCCGTTTGGGCTCACTAATGCTCCAGCCGCATTCATGGATCTCATGAACCGCGTGTACAGACCGATGCTGGATCGGTCTGTGATAGTATTCATTGATGATATCTTGGTTTATTCCAAGACTGAGGAGCAGCATGAGGAACACCTGAGGGAGGTGCTCGAGACCTTGAGGAGGGAGAGAATTTTCGCAAAGTTCTCCAAGTGTGAGTTCTGGTTGCGCGAGGTACAGTTTCTGGGGCACCTTGTCAACCAGAAGGGTATATTAGTAGATCCGGCCAAGATTGAGGCCGTGATGTAGTGGGAGGTCCCGAGGTCTCCATCCGAGATTCGGAGCATCCTGGGATTGGGACGGTACTACAGGAAATTCATCCAGGATTTCTCCAAGATAGCAGTTCCGCTGACCTGACTGACCAAAAAGTCGGTGGTGCTTTGTTGGGGTCCTGAGCAGCAGACAGCCTTTGAGACGCTCAGGCAGCGACTGTGCGAGGCGCCGATTCTCACCGTGCCAGAGGGAGTAGATGACTTTGTAGTCTACTGTGACGCTTCGATCACAGGTATGGGAGCAGTATTGATGCAGCGGGGGCATGTGATAGCTTATGCCTCAAGACAGTTGAAGCCTCACGAGGCTAACTACCCGACGCATGATTTGGAATTGGGGGCGGTGGTGCTCGCCCTCAAGATTTGGCGGCATTACCTCTACGGAGTCTGGTGTACTATCTACACGGACCACAAGAGTTTGAGGTACCTCATGGATCAGCCGAATCTGAACATGAGGCGGCGTCGGTGGTTAGATGTGGTGAATGATTACGACTGTGAGATCCTTTATCACCCGGTTGTATGGTTGGACCGCGTCCTAATCTTCATATATGACCAAATATTGAGCGTTATGTTCCTCTTATATGTCCCGGTTTTATGAAAAACCGGGTTCTTTTGTGTTAGATAGGAGCCGGTTTTAAAACTGGGTTTTATTCCTTTTTTCACATAGGTCTCGCTGGCTTTAGGACCCGGTTCAAAACCGGGTTATCTAATTGAAATAACCGGGTTCTATAAGCTTTTTTGTAGTAGTGTGTTATTTTGGAATTATTAGATAATTTATGGATGTGATTAACTAGTATTTCTTGTTTATTAAATCGTTTATGTAATGTGGTAAATTTGATATTTTATGTAATGTGGTATGTACTGTTTTATGTTATTTGATGTTTTTATGTAATGTAGATTATGATTTCTGTATTTTTTGTAAATTCTGCAGTTTATAATATATAAACTAATATCATATTTAAATTGTGTATATATATATATATATATATATATATATATATTATAATAATAATAATAAAAGAATCAGCAGCGAAAGCTTTTGCGACGATCGACACCAATTGCAACGATGCCTGCCTCCGGGAAGCTTGGTAGGAAAAAAAAACTCCAACCAGTGCCAAAAAATTAATAGAGACGACACTAATAGCGCCGACACGGGCTTTTAGCGACGCCGGCTATTAGAGACGACACTAATTGCGATGATTTTTGAGTATTAGCTACGTGTTAATAGCAGCATACCTTTTGCGACAACTTGTCGTCGCTGAAGGTATTAGAGACGATGTTAGGCATCAATTGCGACGTTATTTTTTTCGTCACTAAAGGTAGCTTTTTATATTGTGTATAGATGTTATGACAGTTATAAAGTAATTTGTAATAAAAAAAATCTAATTACATTAAACACATTGAACAAAATTTGATAAATGATGTTCGATTTGGAACAAAAAAACATAGTGTCAAAATTGAAAGAAAAAATTAAATTTAGTGTCAAAATCGAAAAAAAATGAAAACTTAGTGTTTTTTGTGGAAAAAAAATTTTCAATTTTGACACGTCAGCATATCATGTCAGCATGCCACGTCATCAAAACCGACACATCATCATGCCACGTCAGCATGTAACCTGGTTGACCGGTCAAGTGGTCAGAATTATAACAAATTGGAAAACACAGTGTCAAATTTGAGACAAAAAAAAAACACAGTGTCAAATTAGAATTTTGGTGTAAACCGAGTGTTTTTTATGCTATTTACCCTTTAAATTAAATACGAGATGAACAATAGAAATGTAATTCCATCCACCTGATATGTCTGAATTACTTATTTTCACACATACTAACTATAGATTTGACATACATCTACTTTGGATGACCTGATGATTGTTCAATCTCTAATAATTACAATAAATGGGTAGTTAGTTCTTTATCACATGGATTTGTTATGCAAAACGAAATAAAATTTAATTTATATTGACGTGATGTACAAATTGTTCCCCAGGATATGTGTTTTGTACTTATAGGTTATATTTGTTACACGTCGATAGGATTGGATGGAGTGAGACTGGATTGTAATGTATTGTAACGATGCGTATGATGATGACCTTCACCTCTTGTGTACAAACGAACAATCGGCTTTGTCCCACATCCACCTCTTTGGATAGGATACAAAAATACAGTATATCTTCCACTGACATTAATTTTACTACTATTGCAATGAATGTTTAAATATATAACATTCTCCCATGTCATATCAAATCATGTTTAGCGAGGCCTCCAGATCATAAGGCATTATATATTTGACTTACAAGCAGCCGAAGAATACACCCCACATCAACAAATCAATGTTGTTAAAAGCTTAATTAGAACATGAAAGATGTAGATCGAATGACCAATTAAATGGTAACATTCGGCAAGTGAAAGTTTATAATTTAGGTGTGAAGTCATTGTAAGATTCTTAAAAACCATAATTTTCCCTTTTCACCGTCAAAACCCAACAAAAAAGTGGTATGTATCCTCTAGTTGCTGGGTAGGATTGATAACACCCGTTTAAACATGGTTTGTTGTAATAATGAACATTGAAAATATATTTTGATAAGTATCAGTTAGATTCCAATATTTATATTGGAGTTTTGAAGATGTTATTTCCTATATTTCAAGTGTTACAAATAATATCCTTAGCCGTATCAGATGAGGTTGCATTATCCTTAACTCAGAATATATGTGGCTATAAATGGGTGGAAATTAGACCATCATCACATATATGCATATTACATTCTTATTGTGCCTTTTGATTTGATTTTTCTTTATCTTTTAAAAAAAGAAAATAATAATGAAAAGAAAAAGAAAAAAGTGCAATCGTACCCACAAATAGTGTCTTTTATTTGTGTCAAGAATCAAGATTACTATTTATCTCCATCTTTTAATATAGTGGCTCCCTTCAACCCCCTCTTTAAATAAAATTTACATATTTACAATCCCCAAAAAATTAAACAAACCCCGAAATGATTAAAAGGACACCACCGAGTGTTTTGACAGGTCAATAAACATCAAAATTCATTAAAAAATTATTGTGATTTATTATACCATGTTAATGGGAAACATAAGAAAAGTTGCATATTCATAGGTACCTTAAGGTGCTATTTTCAAACTATTTAAGAAAAGACATGTAACATTAACATATCTGATCAGGATTAGAAAGGGCTTGTCAAATGTGTCAAATGGACGAAATAAAATATTTAGTGCTTTCCACATATGGTTTTATTTGGCTGGATTTGATGATCGAATTAATTCAGTATCATTCCTATTTCATTTTAGTAACGCATAATTTATCTCAAACAAATATTTTAAACAACACAACCATAACAATCTAAATATTTATTACCATAAAAGTTCATAGAATTTAATATTATATTTATTATTGTTTTTTGTTTTAACAATGTTAGATTTTTTTTTTTTCACCAAATTTACTAGTTACTTTATTACCTGTCAAATTATTACTTTTGCTGTAATTATTTATTTCAAACAAAAATATTCTAATTATTAGCAGCTAAGATATAATTATATAACATTTAACTTGCCGGAATAATAAATTCCGGCACACGTTTTCATATTCTAGAGTGAAGAACCGTTACAGTCAAAATTACGGTATCTATCATCGCCGGTCGGTCTCTCAACTCTCAACAACCATCTCAATGATATTATTTTCATTCATGTTGCCGTTAATTTCGCCACCATTTACATCTACAGCTTCTCTACACGTCGTCTTATGACGCAATTTCCAGTCGAGTGCTTGACACGCGCGAGAGCAGTAGTTCACATCTCCACACACCGAACACCGTCTAAACTCGTGCTTCCTCGTCTCCGGCCGACCGCAACCGCCGTGCGAGCATAACCTCAGCTCCGGAGTCGGTGGCTTCTCTGAGAACCATTCGCCGAGAAAACGGTTCGCAGGGTGAGATTCAGGAGCCGGAACATTACATCCGAAATCACTTAGTAACGGGCACCCCGAGCCTACTAGGTTCCATTTCTGGCGTTTGCCAGAAAACAACGACGGAGTGGTTGAGAACACGGCGGCTAGCTCACGGGTGTTTGCTTGAATCAATAATCGCCTTCCTTCGGCGACATTCTTGCTCACCCCATAACCGTCTTGCAGGCAATGTCCGAGTTCCCGGAGAGCGTCGATGTGGCCGAGAAACGCCGAACGAGCACATAGAGCAACTCCGGCTCGCAAGTCCTTATCGTTCTTTGATCCTCCGCTGCCGTTGAACTGAATCACAGCAAGTGAGTACAGTGCCGGTGCGTGTGACCGAATCGCGGCTTTGGCCATGAACGACGCTCCGCTACCCCGATTTTGCAAACAGTAGAAAGTAATCTGTAACAAGAAAAAATTCAGAAACTTCCGGTTAACACTTGTAATAAATGTCCACTTTCCTTTCTTTATCTTAGAAGAATTTAAACTCACCATGCCGAGTGTGTAAGAAGCTTCTGCATTACCGGCATCGGAACACCCTTTAAGAAATCGGTGAGAAGATTCCGACCAATTTTTAGCTTTAACGGCAAAACAATTTGTTGAAAGCTTCGACAATACAAGTGAATGAAGCCCTAATCCGTTTAATCTCTTGCATCTGTTAAACATACATACAATTGGCCACAATCAGTTATAAAATCAAATTCAAAAACAACGGTATGATTTTTTTTCACATTTCAGATCATACGTTGATAAAACGCCGAAGAAATCTGCAGCACAACCAGCGGTAGAGCCAAGCTTGGAAAGGATGCATAAAACGATATCGTCGGGAAGCGTGTCCAAGAAATCACACTGACTGGAATGAACTACCACCGGTAATCCGGACGAAGACTTGAGCCTTTTTCTGTTCGTTATCATCGGTGCTCCGGCGAAATTGCCATCTGTTTTTCTCTTATGGTAGCACAAGTTATCGATCTCCGTATAACAAATTCCTCGTCTGGTTCTCATTCCTTTCCTCCTCCTTTTCTCTCTCTCTCTCTCTCTCTCAAAATATATATATATATATATATATATATATATATATATATATATATATATATATATATATATATATATATATATATATATATAGGGTTGAGATCGGTTGAGATCTTAAAGTTTCCCGAGAACCCGAGAACTAATAATGGAGCGTTGGATCAAAAATAACTCGTTAAGGACATGATCGTCATCTTACCAATCTCATTTAATGTTTAATTTTTTGTGTTATTTAATATATTAATATAAATGTCTAAAAATTTACATCATAAATCAAATTTTCAGATTTTTTTAAAAATAGTATTTTTCATTTTTTTAAATGCAGATTTTTTAATTTTTTATAGAAAACATGTATTTTTGAAAAAAAAAATGAAAAAAATATTTTTTTTAAAAACTGCAATTTTAAAAAAAAAACTGCATTTTTTTTTCAAAAAAACTGCAATTTTTTTTAAAGAAAACGACATTTTTTTCAAAAAAAACTGTAATTATTTTTAAAAAAAACTGTATTTTTTAATAAAAAAAACTGCGAGTTTTTAAAGAAAGTTATATTTAAAAAAACTGCATTAAAAAACCTGCATTTAAAAAAAAAATTAGGTGTATATATGCATATTTTTTCAAATGCATATATTCATATTTTTTATATTATAATATTCATAAGTAAATCATAAAAAAGCTCATTTTTATTTACCAATCTATAAACACAATAGTACAAGTATTTTGTTTGTTACAAAATAAAATATAAAAAATAAAAAATGCTACAAAATTTCAAAGAGTTTTAACTTCTTCGTGTCAATATTTCCATATTTTCTACAATTTATCACTTTTCACTTCTTCAATATTTTCCATAAATTCTTCAAAATCTACAAGAAAATTAAAAAATTTTGATTAGTGCAAGAACAGTCACAAATATACATTTGTCTATATCTTGTAAGATTCATATGTGATTTATATGTGAATTACATATGATTTACATATGAATCACATGTAATTCATATGTGAATTACATATTATTTACATGTGAATCACATGTAATTCTTATGTGATTCACTTGTGATCTATATGTGAATCACATGAAATTCATATGTGAATCACTTGTGATTCATATGTAACTCATATGGGATTCACTTGTAATTTACATGTGATTTTATATGTGAATTACATATGATTCATATGTGAATCACTTGTGATTTATATGTAAATCAAATGTGAATCACTTGTGATTCACATGTGAATCACTTGTGATTTACATGTGAATCACATGTTATCCATATGTAAATTACATGTTATTTACATGTGAATCACATGTAATTCATATGTGATTCACTTGTGATTTACATGTGAATCACATGTGATCCATATGTGAGTTACATGTGATTTCTTTTCTATAACGATATGAGATTTGTTGAATTCCAAAACACAAATTCCAAAATAGAATACTAAAGAAGCAGATGATGACTATTAGTGCACTATATAATTAGTTTATGTCCAAAAAATAATGTAAATATTAGAATGTTTGTAAAGATTTTGCATTTTTTTAAAATAAAAAGATTATAATAATAATATTTGTGTACCTTTTGTGTTGCTAACTTTGATTGTTTTTCACTGTAGGCTCATGTACAAACCTAAATGGGAAATAACAAGATACTTTGAATACAATGATATTTGCTTGATAATAAAATATAAATTTAGAATAAAAACTTACCAACATCTAATACTTCTCCTGCTACATCAGTAGCTGTTGTAACAAAGACATACACATTTTTAGATTTTGAAATCATATGTTCTGAGATAAGGTGTTTGTGTAATTTGCAAAAACAATTATAACATGATTGATTTTACTACATACATACATACCTGGTATCCAAGGGAATTTGAGTGGTAAAAAGGGGCGTAACATGCCTTTTTGTATCTTCCAATCGAATGGATTTAGGCTAGTTGCCTACAATTTTAATAGAAGTTTACCTTTAGTTGCCTTAGGAATAGGAACTTCAAAAAGCTAAAAAAACAAAAGGAAGACTGCATCAACATACTTTCAGAAGGTTCATATTTTGCAATCATATGAAGCAAATGTAACTTTCACTTCATTTGATATCTATGGTTTCATAAATCATAATCAATCAACACAACACTCTATATTGCAAATGGTAACGACAATTTAGTAAATTGATTAAAAAACAATGAACAAAAACCAAAATAGTATAATTTGGTTGATTATATGAGATTTAAAACACTATTATCCTCTGTCATGTATGAATGAAATATCATATGAAGAAGAGAAATTCAGCACAAATAGATTGATGATTAAACACTAGAAATTGATCGATTATATGAGATTTTGAGAACCTATCATGTTCCATTATCTGATGGAGGCGACAATGGCGCCATCTTCCAGCTCTGCTGGAGATCATTTTCAGTATGACGTGACGAAGAGTAATTCGTCGATCCACCACCGAACGATTAATCGTAAGTGAGAAGATTGGTTACAGAGAAAGAGGAAGTCGGATTCATATTAGCATCTGAGTTGAACAAAGCTTTGTAAGAAGGTTTTGTCTATGAACTATCAAAATCGATGAAACTAGGAGAATATGCTTACAGATCTAGTATTCTATACGCTGAGAGAAGAGAAAAGAGACTCAAACCTACAATTTCGATACGTTAGGGCTCAGATCAGTCTTCCTGTCTTCCTACGACTTCCGATTTGGTGGTAGCGCTGCGATGGCGAATGGGTTAGGGTCATTTGTCTTTGTGGTCGTTATCCTCCATTGAAGCGACAACGAAACAATGCGAGGAAGCACTCACCGATTGATGAACAACGGCCATGAAAATTGAATCAACTGTTGATCTGCATCTGAAAAGATGAAGACGTATGTATCTGTGTGCGTGAGAAAGAGCAAGCGTGTGAGATCTGTTAGGGAATAGAGATCAGGAGACGTGTTTATGGAGTCAATTTTTTAACCCTAAAATGCCCTTAATGCTATTCAATTTCGATGCCCCCGTTGCTTGGTTTTTCAACTTATTTACAAAAATGCCATCTTTAATCACAACCTTCAGTTTTTTTGATCTAACGCTCCACCTTTAGTTCTCGGGTTCTCGGAAAACTATGAGTTCTTAAATGATCCTTCCTCTATATATATATATATATATATATATATATATATATATATATATATATATATATATATATATATATATATATATATATATGACAAAATTGCAAAAATGGTCCCTGTGGTATTCAATTTTTTGGGGTTTTAGTCCAAACCACGACTTTTTTGGATTGGTGGTCCTTTTGAGCTAGTTTCCTTGCACTTTTGGTCCCTGTCCAAACTAAAAAGACTAATATACCCTTAATGAATTTAATTTTCATTTTCCTTTCACTTTTTAAAATTATTATTATTATTAAATATAAAATTGGGCCCACATGTCCACCTCTCTCTCTCTCTCTCTCTCTCTTGTTTCTCGTCTACTAACAAAAAAAGAAGCAGCAGCAAATAGCTGAAGCTGCTGTTTCCACCCTAACTAGCATACCACCATGGCAGCCCTCCCTTTCTTCCTGTGAATAACGATCGATCCACCCCGAATGTTGCGTTCCATTCCTTCTTCCCTTATTTCAATCAAGTTCCTTTCGTTCCAAATCAATTGCAAACCGGAACCAGAGATGTCTTTTCCCTCTTTGCAATTGACCAACCTCTTCAATTCCTCACTTCGTCCTCTTCTTGATTGTTGTCAAGAAGCTCCACCGGAGATGGAGCAGCATCCTACAAAACCACGAGGCTGTCAAACATCAAACCCAAAAACCCTTTTCCTCTTCAGCGTCTTCTTTCTTCTTCTGATCCAATCGGCCAGCAACACACGAAGGAGCAATAAGAACTTCGGTCCTCTGCCTTTGTCTGATCGAGAAGAGGGACCCGATTGGAAGCAACAACAGATTGAGGGGGATGTTTGTGGGTGGTGATCGTCCGCAGAAAGGTAATGAGGAAGAGGGTTGGGAGTGGGTTTGTCTGGTCCTTGTCTGATCGGAGAAGAAAGAAATTGAACAAAAGCAGAAAAGAAACACAAGGGCAGCAAAGAAACTTGGTCTTGTGGTGGTTCATATGTGGTAGTTACACAGTCACGAGGAAGGGTGCCGATAGAAGGCTATCCCCGGAGCCTTCATTACCTTTATGTTGTGATCGGCAGCAAAACGTAAAAGAGGATGGAGGTCTTCGATCCTCTGTTGATCCGAGAAGAAGGAAGCATTAGCGGAGGAGGCAGTTGGTGGCGAGGGAGGTGTTAGTGGTGGGGATGGCAGCCCATTGGCTCGCTGGTGGAGTTGTTGTTCTTGATGGTCACCGGAAATGCATCCACCTCTGGTGGTGTTTTTACCATAAAAATGAAAAAGAAAATGAAGAAATAAAACTGGGAGATAGAGAGAGAGAGAGAGAGGTGGGCCTCATAATTGTTATTAATAAAACTTTATATTTAATAGCAAAAACCATAAAAAATGTATCAGAAGGGCATTTTAGTCTTTTCAGTTTTCTGGGGGACCAAAAGTGCAAGGAAACTAGCTCAAAAGGACCACCAATCCAAAAACGTCGTGGTTTGGACTAAAACTCCAAAAAAATGCATACCAGAGGGACCATTTTTGCAATTTTGTCTATATATATATATATATATATATATATATATATATATATATATATATGTATATATATATATATATACATACTAGTTTATAACCTGTGGGAACCACAGGCTATAAAATTAATCAAACTTTCATAATAAAAATTTAAAATTATTAATCAATTATTTTAAATAAATCATTTTAAAGAAATTATTAATTAACAGATATATCAAAATTTTAAAGTTTTTTTTTTTTTGAAAGAGGATTTTTAAAGTTATTATAACTTCAAATTTAACATATAATTAGAAAATATAAATTTAAATTTTGAAATTAGTTGTCTAATATATCTAAATGACACATGACATAATATTAATGAGGAGTTGTATTCTAGTGACACTTGGAAAAAGGAGATTAAAACTATTCATTTATTAGAATAAGGATATATATATATATATATATATATATATATATATATATATATATATATATATATATGGGTGAGGTTCAATAGAGAACCATAATTAACCAAGGAACCAATCGTGAGTGTCGGAAATAATTGTTGGATTAGGTGTCTAAGCCCATAACTATAATTGGTATGTACTTGAATTGATAGCAGCACAGTCCTTTTGGGTTGCCCTCAACCTAGCAACTGGACAAGGAAATTATGAAAGGAGAGATATTAATTTATAAGATTAATAAATTAACATATATATATATATATATATATATATATATATATATATATATATATATATATGATTTATTAATATGTTAATGGATTAATATATTAATTAGAAATCATTATGTTTAATTAATTGTTAGCCAGAAATTAATCAGAATTGATTTTGGGGTTAAAAGAATTAATTATAAGGTGCAGGGACTAGTTTGCAATTATCTAATAGTTGAGTGGAAGACTCTAGAACCCCCTTGGAAGAGGGTGGACGAAATCTTTAGGGGAAACCCTAATAATTTCGTCCATAGGGGCTTGGATAAGGCCCTTGGGTTTGCTTAGGCCCTAAGCAAAGGATAACTAGGGTTTCCCTTAAACCCTAGATCCCTCAGCTATATAAGGAGCCTCCTGGTTCATGTTTTTGGTCACTCTCTTTCTTTTGAAGAAACCCTAAGGCCGAGATTTTGCATACTCCCTCTCCCCTCTCTCTTCTACTTTCCTTCTTGCTAGTTTGGGTGTGATTCCATTAGAGGCATTACACTTGTGGTGCTAAAGCTTCCAAGAAGATCAAGATCAAGATCAAGGGAATATCAATTGTTTGCTATAACAATTGAAAGGTATGTAAACCCTAAACCCTAGTTTGTTAATTTCGAAATTAGCCTCTCTCCTCTAGGGTTCTTGTTTTGCAATTCAAAGTTGTATGTTCAATAGTTAAAACATAGATCCAAAGTAGGTTGCATGTGAACTTAGGAATTGTTTTCTAGTTTATTTGTTGTACCTAAAACCCATCAGTGGTATCAGAGACATTGTTGTTTTAAATTGAATTGCTACAATTGTTGAATTGCAAATTAGGGTTTATAGCTATTAAACCCTAAAGGCCAAATTTTCGATTTCTAGGGTTTTGGATCAAAGGGTTTTTTCGAAAACCCTAGCCTCCAAAGAACCCTAATCGAAATTAGGGTTAGGGTTTTGAAAACCCTAGCCTCCTCCCTTGTAAATTTCGAAATATGCTAGAGGATAACTAGGGTTTCTTGTTTTTTGGATAATTGTTACTTAATTAGATTAATTGGATAATTATCCTTACCCTATTTTTCGAAATTAGAGGGATAAGGATTAGGATTAAATTAATTGATTAATTTAAATTAGATAATCCTTACAAGATTTAATAATTTGATTAATAGTTAATTAATAGATAAATATTAAATCTAGTGAATTGGTTTATTTAAATTTGAATTTAACAGCTTAAATTTCGAAATTTATATAAACCCTTGAAGTTTTAAAAAGTTTTAAAACACACCTTATATATATATTATAATTAAAGGTTTAATATTATATGTATAAGAATATGGTCAGTCAAATCGCTAGTATGTCTCATTCACGAAGCTAATCTATAAGGGGGGTATAAGGAAACTGCCTATAAAATGGTAGTTGAATGGGTGTCCACTCTCACCCACCGCTTCCTTGATTAGTGGAGGGTCGTTAGCAGAACGGATTTGATAGGACAACTACTTCTCATTAAAAGTATAATGATATTAAAGAAAGTACTAGAACATTATTTTCAAAATCCCAACTCTAGTTACTTTAGGAAAAATGTGAAAAGTATGCTAATCCATGAAATTGCACATTATGCTTTATTGGTCGTTAGTGGAGCGTGTGTGGTTAACCAGCACACTAAAAGGCACTAATAAAGAGTAGCAATGGGTATCTCATAATTGTCATTTTGATGGAGCGTGTGTGGTTTACCAGCACATCAATAGTTAATGATAAAGACAATGAGGTTACCAAGCACATTTGCATGGTTATTCACATCTTGTTTGTGATCCTCGGCATCCCAGTCACAAATAGAAGAGCATAATCTGAGAATAAAACATGCCATTGAATAGTTTCAATGTATCTCAAAAGAATTAGGAATTTCACTTCGTTTGTTTCGTCTAATGGTGGAATTGGTGAATCGTCATTCGCCTACCTTTATGAAATTTGCACTTGGATCTCGGCATCCCATTTCTGAGTTGTGAATCTTCATAGTTGGATCCTAACCTTGATATTATATCTTTGGGTTATTCTATTAAGGTACCTTGAAATCTAACTAAAACTTTCTTTCTTTTCAGATGTCTACTCCTGGAAACACTTCTACTTCGTCCTCCTCCAACCAGAACTTCTCCTTGCTCAATATATGCTCCAAAGTCGTTATGGATGGCTCAAACTATAACGATTGGATGCGCAACATCAAGATGGCTCTTCGTTTCGAGAACAAAGAATATGTTCTTGAAAAGGAGCTCAAAGAGCTTGATGAGAATGAAGCTACTCCTGAAGATCTTGCTGCCTACAAGAAACATTACGATGATGCTACCAAAGTGGCATGCATCATGGTGGCAACTATGTCCCCAGAACTGCAGAGGTACTATGAGGACTACTGGCCTTTCGAGATGAACAAGGACCTTATGGAAAAGTACCATAAGCGAGCTCGTCAAGAAAAGTTCGAAGTAGTCAAGTCACTCATGGCTTGCAAGATGAAAGATGGGGAGTCAGTTGTGTCACATGTGCAAAGAATGCAACGCTACATAGAGCGTTTGGTCAAGCTCAATATTCACTTTGATGAGGAATTGGCCATTGACATGGTTTTGAACTCACTTCCTGAATGTTATGGTCAGTTTATTCTAACTTACCATTTGAACAATACAGAGCAGACCTTGGCCCAATTGCACAACTTGTTGCAGACAGCTGAGGCAGGGATGAAGGGTAAAAGTATACCCTCCACACCTATGAGTGCCCCTGTTTTGGCTATTGGACAGGGAAAGGGGAAAAAGAGGAAAGGTCCTCCCAAACAAAACTGGAAGAGCAAGGCTCAAGCTGGGTCATCTAGTAATGGCCCAAAGGCTAAGCCCAATGGTTCCACTCCCCATGTTTCTGATCCAAAAGAGGCAGTTTGCTTTTACTGCAACCAAAAGGGGCATTGGAAGAGATCTTGCCCACAATATCTGCAAGATATCAAGGATGGCAAAGTGAAGCCATCTTCGGCAGGTATTTACACTATTTCTGCTAATAACTCATTATCTTCTCGTTCATGGGTCCTTGATACAGGATGTGGTTTTCATATCTGTTCTGATTTGCAGGGTCTAAAGGAAAGTGAGGAGATAGAGCGAGGAAGGATAAACATGATCATGGGAAACAGAAAGTCTTCACCAGTAACCAAGATCGGAGTTTATCAGCTTCTGCTTAGTAATGATGTTAGATTAGATTTAATAAATTGTTGCTATTCGTCTGAGATGACGAGAAACATTATTTCATTTCATGCATTGTTCAGACAAGGTTTTACATATTCTTTTAATGATTTGAATGGTTCAATTTCTGTTTATAAGAATGGTGTTTTTATGTTTGAAGCTTTACCTTGTAATGGTGTGTATGAAACAGTGACTTGTGTTGATAGCCTAGGAAATAGTGTACTTAATATTGACTTGTCTAATAGTGTAGACAAGGCATGCTTGTGGCATTGTCGTCTTGGACACATCAACAAGAAACGCATAGCCCAACTCCAAAAGGATGGAGTGTTGGAATCATTTGACCTAAAGTCAGATGACATGTGTGAATCTTGTCTTTTGGGAAAGATGACAAAATCACCATTCACAGGGTCTTGTGAAAGAGGTGAAGGTATGTTGGATCTCATACACACGGATGTGTGTGGGCCCTTCAGATCAACTACAAGAGATGCTAATCGATTCTATGTGACTTTCACTGACGATTATAGCAGATATGGATGTATCTAATTGATCAAGCATAAGTCAGAAACTTTTGAAAAGTTCAAAGAGTTTAAGCATGAAGTCGAAAATCAATTGGGCAGAAAGATAAAGATACTTAGATCCGATAGAGGCGGGGAGTATCTTAGTATCGAGTTTAACGACTATCTGAAAGAATGTGGGATAGTCTCACAATTGACTCCTCCTAGGACACCACAGTTAAATGGTGTAGCTGAGAGGCGCAATCGAACCTTGTTAGACATGGTTCGTTCTATGATGAGTCGGGCTTCACTTCCTATTCACTTCTGGGGGTATGCCTTAGAGACAGCCGCCCACATCCTTAATCTTGTCCCTACAAAGAAGGTTGCCAAAACACCTCACGAAATGTGGACAGGGAAAGTTCCCTCGTTAGCACATATTAAAGTCTGGGGTTGTGAAGCTTTCGTAAGACGAGAGACTCACGACAAGCTAGCAGCTAGAAGTGAGAAATGTGTTTTCATTGGTTACCCAAAGCAGTCTTTTGGATATTTGTTCTACAGGCCTAGTGAGAACGTGGTCTTTGTAGCACGAAGAGGAGTCTTTCTTGAAAGAGAGCTCATATTCAAAGAGGACAGTGGGAACACTATTGACCTTGAAGAAATTCGAGATTCAGCCAATGAAGGAACCTTAGATGACACTAGCACTCAACCAGAGGAAACAGTTCCTGTTGAACCAATCGATAACTCATTACCTCTTAGAAGATCCACTAGGGTGAGTGTGCCACCTGAGTTATATGGTTTTCATATTACTTCAGATGGTGACACATTCATAAGTGACAGAACACTGGTAAACTTAGATGAACCAGTCACTTATAAGGAAGCAATGGCAGGCCCAGAGGCTTCCAAGTGGAAAGAGGCAATGGACAGCGAGATTAAGTCCATGTATGACAACCAAGTTTGGAATTTGGTTGACAGTGTACCAGGTCGTAAGACAGTTGGGTGCAAATGGATCTTCAAGAAGAAGACAGACATGGATGGAAATGTGCACACATTCAAGGCTCGACTGGTTGCAAAAGGTTTCACTCAAACCCCAGGGGTTGACTATGATGAGACCTTCTCTCCAGTGGCTAAGATTAAATCTATTAGGATATTGCTCGCCATAGCTGCCTTTCATGATTATGAAATCTGGCAGATGGATGTCAAAACTGCTTTCCTTAATAGGAAGTTGGCTGAAGATGTTTACATGAGTCAGCCAGAGGGTTTTGTTGATGCAAAGTTTCCCAATAGAGTGTGCAAGCTTGAGAAATCCATTTATGGATTGAAACAAGCATCTCGCAGTTGGAATCTTTGCTTCCATGAGAAAGTCAAAGAGTTTGGTTTCTCTAGAAGTGAAGATGAGTTTTGTGTGTATATCAAGGCTAGTGGGAGTATAGTAACTTTTCTGGTGTTGTATGTCGATGACATATTACTCATTGGTAACGACGTTCCAACCTTGAAAGAAGTTAAGTCTTGGCTTGGAAAGTGTTTTGCCATGAAAGACCTTGGAGAAGCTGCCTATATTCTTGGGATTAGAATATTGAGAGATAGAAAGAAGAGACTAATTGGACTTAGTCAGAGCACATACTTGGATAAGGTACTAAAGAGGTTTAGTATGGAAAATTCCAAGAAGGGAGAGCTACCTATCCAGAGTAGTATCAAATTGAGTAAGACTCAATGCCCGAGTACAAATGTTGAAATAGATGACATGAGTCGTGTACCTTATGCTTCCGCTGTCGGATCGATCATGTACGCTATGACATGTACTCGCCCTGATGTGGCATTTGCTTTGAGCATGGTCAGTCGCTATTAGGGAAACCCAGGTAGAGCTCATTGGATAGCAGTTAAGAATATACTCAAGTATTTGCAAAGGACAAAGGACTGGGTTCTTGTGCTTGGTGGCAGTGATACTTTGAGAGTAGATGGTTACAGTGATGCCAGCTTTCAGACGGATAGAGATAACTTCCGTTCTCAGTCGGGCTGGGTATTTTTACTGAATGGAGGAGCAGTTACTTGGAAGAGTTCCAAGCAAAATACGGTGGCTGATTCTACTTGTGAATCAGAGTACATTGCAGCAAGTGAAGCGTCGAAAGAAGCAGCTTGGTTGAGGAACTTCATCGGGGATCTCGGAGTTGTTCCAACCATCCAGGAGCCTATGGAACTCTTCTGCGATAATGAAGGAGCGGTTGCCTTGACAAAGGAACCGAGAGATCATGGTAAGACCAGACATATCGACAGAAAGTACCATTTCATTAGACATAGAGTTGAAGAAGGCCATCTTATAGTAAAGAGGGTGTCATCTGAAGATAACCCAGCAGATCCCCTCACAAAGGGTCTGAGTAGGGCTAAGCATATTCAGCATGCTCGGAGCATAGGACTGAAAGATGATATTAGTTTTAGTAGTTAGATTTGTTTTTGAAACTTGTAACAAAGTAAATGTAATTGACTTTTGGTGATTAAATAATAAAGTATTATTTATAAGTTTGGCTACTACCTTTTGTCAATTGTTTATTATTGTGTTTCATTTTTGCATGTTTTACTTCCTGAATAATGAGATTATTCAAACTCCACAGTCGCTCGTACTCTTGGAAGTAAGTAGTGAATTAAGACTGTCATGAATTGGATTGCAGATTGTCTAAGGATAGACATGGCAATAGAATTGCTGCAATGTTCATGAGTACTCAGAAATTGAGATTTGAGTATTGGATAAACCCTCGCTCAGAGTATCACTTCATGGAATTCATCACGAGTAATACTGAGACGATAATATCTTATAATCTTGAAACGAAGATATATGAGTTGTAATTTACAAAGTCGGTAATACATTGGTGATACGAAACCGCATCAGTAACTTGGTGTTATAAAACGTATTGTCATGTATAATTTGATGAGTAAAAGATACAAGCATATGAGTCAACGTTTATTCGTTCCTTTTGCCCTAACAGGAAAAGCGATATCTGTGGGCCCCTCGATGATTTGGTGTTGACTTATGTGCTGGGCCCAGCCAGGACTAAATTGATGTGTTCAATTAGAAGTCCTACATCATCACAAATCAGGAATCGGGAAACATAGATTCTGGACATAGAGATTGATTACATTCCATGTCTTATGTCTAGGGATATCCAGCAGAACGAAGGATTATATGATCACTTATCTTAGGACACGTAACTGACTGGGTCAGAGTTCGGCAGCAGCTTTTGGAAGCTATAATTTGCTGGTCAAATTTAGAAGGCATACTAGCAATTATAGTTACAGACTTATCCAAGTGGGAGACTGTTGGATTAGGTGTCTAAGCCCATAACTATAATTGGTATGTACTTGAATTGATAGCAGCACAGTCCTTTTGGGTTGCCCTCAACCTAGCAACTGGACAAGGAAATTATGAAAGGAGAGATATTAATTTATAAGATTAATAAATTAACATATATATATATATATGATTTATTAATATGTTAATGGATTAATATATTAATTAGAAATCATTATGTTTAATTAATTGTTAGCCAGAAATTAATCAGAATTGATTTTGGGGTGCAGGGACTAGTTTGTAATTATCTAATAGTTGAGTGGAAGGCTCTAGAACCCCCTTGGAAGAGGGTGGACGAAATCTTTAGGGGAAACCCTAATAATTTCGTCCATAGGGGCTTGGATAAGGCCCTTGGGTTTGCTTAGGCCCTAAGCAAAGGATAACTAGGGTTTCCCTTAAACCCTAGATCCCTCAGCTATATAAGGAGCCTCCTGGTTCATGTTTTTGGTCACTCTCTTTCTTTTGAAGAAACCCTAAGGCCGAGATTTTGCATACTCCCTCTCCCCTCTCTCTTCTACTTTCCTTCTTGCTAGTTTGGGTGTGATTCCATTAGAGGCATTACACTTGTGGTGCTAAAGCTTCCAAGAAGATCAAGATCAAGATCAAGGGAATATCAATTGTTTGCTATAACAATTGAAAGGTATGTAAACCCTAAACCCTAGTTTGTTAATTTCGAAATTAGCCTCTCTCCTCTAGGGTTCTTGTTTTGCAATTCAAAGTTGTATGTTCAATAGTTAAAACATAGATCCAAAGTAGGTTGCATGTGAACTTAGGAATTGTTTTCTAGTTTATTTGTTGTACCTAAAACCCATCAATAATAACGATCAACGGCCAAGGAAATAGATGTACACTTTTACATTGGACGCACACACACCGGATTATACAAAAAAATCCACCCTTACAAAAAAACTTACCACTTTTTTTCATTTAAAATTTTTTTTAGGCCATGTTTTTTATCAAAAAAAAAACTGAATATACCGTTGTTCACGATTTTTCGTCCTCTTTCCATAGAGATCCATGATGATATATAAAAAACGAACTTTTTTTTTTCGAAAAAAATTTACTTCATTTTCTTTGATTAAAAAATTAAGATCTATTTTTTATAGAAAAAAATTAATAAATATATCAAAATTCATATTTTTTGTACTTTTTAAACATAGATTCATATTCATGTTAAAAAAAACGATATTTCAGTTCAGATTCATACTGTAAACCTGTTGAGATTCATATTGTGAACCTGTTCAGATTCACAGTGTGCATAATAGTAAGTCAGATTCACAGTGTGAATCTGAACTGATCGGAGCTTTTTCACATTGTGAATGTTAAAATTTGAAATATTTACAGTTTAGATTCACAGTGTGAATCTACATTGATCGAGGTTTTTTTTTTTTGTGAACCTTTTCAGATTCACAGTGTGCATTATAGTAATTCAGATTCACAATGTGAATCTGAACTGTTCGAGATTTTTCATATTGTGAATGTTAAAAATTGAAATATTTACAGTTTAGATTCACAGTGTGAATCTACACTGTTCGAGGTTTTTTTTTTTTAATTGGTGTTGATGTTTATTAATAGAGTACAAAAAATTAATATTTTTGGTATAAGTGGGTTTTTTTCGAAAAAAAAAAGATCGTTTTTTATATATCATCATGGATCTCTATGGAAAGAGGACGAAAAATCGTGAACAACGGTATATTCGGTTTTATTTTTCGATAAAAAACTTGGCCTAAAAAATTTTTAATGAAAAAAAGGAAGTTGGTTTTGTTATAATCTAGTACATGTGCGTCCATTATAAAAGTTTACAACCCTTCCTTTTGCCGTTGATCGTTTTAAATTCCGACACTTTGGATTGATTCCTTGGTTCCTTGATTAATAATGGTTCTCTATTGAACTTTTCCCTATATATATATATATATATATATATATATATATATATATATATATATATATATATATATATATATATATATATATATATATATATATATATATCAAGGTTCTAAAAAGCTCGTCATGGCTCCGCCATGGCGCGACATTGCTCCAAGGCTTGTGTCTGCCGCTATGCTTTACCAAAACGTCGTCTTAACTCATATATGTGTATAAAATAGAATAATAGTTGAAAATATATATAAAAATATTAATTATATACAAAATTTCCGTCTTAAGTCACGCCTTACAAACAACGTGGCTCGCCAAGGCTCGTAAAAGCTTGAAGCTTGACATTGCCGCCAAGTCACGCCTTATGTTATTTAGAACATTGATATATAGGGAAAATTGAAGCTTAGGTACCCAAACTCACATGCTATGTCGTTTTGTATCATATAATTGTCCAATATTCTTATAATTCAACTTCTAACTTGATTACTCCAAGATTTTTATAAATTTCACATTTATCTTCCTCTTATATAATTTATATTTTCAACTACAATATATATAGCCTAGCAGGTGTTCGGCAAAAAGATGTTATGTAAGAGAAAGATAATAGTGAAATTTTGAAAATCTTGAAAGTAAATCAAGTTAGAGATTGAAATTTAAGAACATTATAATGAATATATCAAACAAAACGACGTATTATGGTGAGTTTGGGTACCTAAGCTTATATACCCTTAAGGGTATATTCACTTTTCCTATATATATATATATATATATATATATATATATATATATATATATATATATATATATATATATATATATATATATATATATATACTAGACGGATATCCGCGCGTTGCACGGAATAAAATTATATGATTAAATTTTTTGTAATTATATGTTATTGAAAATATTGATGTTATTTTTATTAACTATAAAATAATAATAATAATTACATTTAGTTGATGCAAAGTTATAACTAATTTGCAGAATAAATAATATAACACTTATTAAAATCAAATCATTTAATGGTTTCTGCTCATGCTTTACATATGTATAAAATTAGTTGTGGTGACTTAGTAAGACATGTGAAAGATATGATAGATAAATTATTTACCCATATTTAAATTATCGCACTACTCCAGGGCATGATGTATAACCTTATATTTGCATCAAGGGATTATTCGGGCATGAAACCCTAGTTAAGGAAGTTCTCTTTCCAAAAAAAAAGTTATAGAACTCACCATTTTAATTAACTATTGTTATAGTTTTTTAAATTTTAAATTTTTTTGATGATGTATTATAATTTCATGTTATTTTTAACTATTATTATTATTATTATTATTATTATTATTATTATTATAAATTAATTTAAAAACAACTTAATTGAATTTTTGTTATTATATTTATCGTATATAGTAATTTCCTTTCAACTATTTTAAAAAACATATGTCGGATTTTTATTACTCTAGTTTTTAAACTTTACACTATATTTTTAAGTTTGTTTATTATTTAAATCTAGGTTATGTATTTAACAATATATTGAAGTAAACAAATTTAGTATACCATATTGATAATTCAATAAGCCTTTAATTTAGGATAATGTTTAGAATTAACAACATATTTAAGTTAATAAATTAAATATATTATATGAAAATATGAAGAGTTAGGAGTTTCAAAATGATGTGGTAAAATGAAAAATGCTTCCTGAATTATTTAAATTATCAACCACTGTTTGTAATGTAACATAATTTAATTTACAACTTTATTTTATTTTTAATTATTATTACAAATTAATCTAAAAAAACTAAATTTAGTTGTAGTTATTATAAAAATAGTTTTTGGATATCTTTTAGTTAATTCAACATTTAGATTTAAGATTTTTATATTTATCGTATTTAATATTTTCCTTTTAACTATTTTAAAAAATGTACATTGAATTTTTAAAACTTCATTTGATATTTTAGTTTAGGTTTTAATTTTTACACTATATTTTTAAATTTATTTAATATATTAATTTAAGTTATGTATTTAACACTATATTGAAGTCAACAAATTTGGTGTATCATATTGATAATTGAAGAAGTCTTTCATTTATGATAATGTTTCTAACTAACAACATATTTAAGTTAATAAAATAAGTAAATTATATGGATATATGAAGAGTTGGGAGTTTCAAATTGATGTTGTGAAAGGAAAAATGATTCCTTTATAGTATAGTATGATATATATATATATATATATATATATATATATATATATATATATATATATATATATACTAGTTTATAACCCGTAAAAACCACGATTACAAAATTAATTAAACTTTAATAATAAAAAAACTCAAAATTATTAATCACTTATTTTAAATAAATTATTAATTAAGAGATTAATTTGAAATGGATAATCAATAGGTTAACATGTGGCATGTATTAATTAGGAAACATAATAGAATGACATATGGCAAAAGAAAAATAAAATATGCATTAATTAGTGTGAGAAATTTAAAATTTGAAATTTGAAATGGATAATCAATAGGTTAACATGTGGCATGTATTAATTAGGAGACATAATAGAGTGACATATGGCAAAAGAAAAATAAAATATGCATTAATTAGGAGACATAATAGAGTGACATATGACATTTATTATGTCTCCTAATTAATACATGTCACATGTTAAATTTTGGAGGAAAATTTGAAATTTGATCCCTAACTCTCGATCTCGGTCTCAATTTTCCTCCACCAGAAGTTGCCTAAACAGAGGTTTTTATTTTTCTGTATTTCTTCGGTTTTTTAGATCAGATTTCACTTTTTCTTTTTTGCATTACCAAAATTAAGTTGACAATCTATATGCTTATTATATGCTTGTTTGTATACTGAGTTAGTTATCGGATTCAATACAGTACGTGATATTGAAATTACTTAGAGTTTAGAAGGTTTCTTATTAGGAAGAACATTTTCGTAGAAATATAAAATTCTAGTGCTCTTTTCCTTCATGTGTGGCCTTATGAATATTGTTGTTCTCTTTAACATAGACCCATCTGGTGAAAATATAGTCAATTTGTATTCAAAGCGTCAGGTTTTCTAAAGTGCACGCAAGTTGCTCGATGAAATTCCTGAACCAGATTTAGTTGCTTTGCTTTAATATCAAGATATATTGGCTTAATACAAGTATACAACTTTGCATTCCTTTGTTCATTTATAATAATCCATGATATTTTCTTAGGATTTTACTGGAGTTCTAGTTGTAGTTAACCTTGCTTGTATATGATATGCTATGAACAGACTCAATGGTGACTCCAATAAGATCAACCCATTGGTAAGTAATATTCTAATTATCCACTTCACATATTTTTTTTAAAGCATCAACAGTTTTTAATTCTTTCAAATCTTCATATTTTCCAGGTGCCAGTAGACCTTGTGATTGACCATTCAGGTCAAGTTGATGTTTCACGAAGTGCAAATGTTGTTCAAGCAAACATGTACCTTGAATTTCAACACAATGATGAACGCTTTTCCTTTCTGAAATGGGGATAACATGCTTTTGACAACATGTTTTTCTAGTATTGTTCATCAGGTAAATATTTACACATTAAAACCACATCACAGATGAACCTTGCAAATAATCACTGTAATAAGCATAAAATGTTCAAAAATACAATGAAATGACACTGAATATTGATAAATTGCAAATAATCACTGTAATTTCATGTTCAACTATCCGTCATCGGAATTGAATTCTATTGCTACAGTTATTTGATTATTTTTGTAAAAACTTTAATGCTTGTTTATTTAGGAAAACATGATTTCATCTAGTTAATTCATTCGTGTTTTTCTGATAAGTAAAATAACGTGGTAAATTGGCATTTGGCAATTCTCTTAAAATTTAATGAAACATACATTAATTTTGAATATAATATTTGAAGTTGGTAGAAAATATGTTCGATTTTAATGTTTATATATGAATTAAATGTAACCTTGCAATGAAATTTAGAATGGATTCAAAGGCGTATACCTTTGTTGAAATTAAGATATTAGTTTTTATAGATCTATAGATGGCATATATGGCAGTATCTTCATTATGTTTGGGTGCTTTATGATTTTTTAGGATAAATAACCCTTTTTCATCCACATAAAATAGAATATACATGTTTGTTTGAGGTCAAGATTTTAGAATCAGTCATTTTCATTATAAAACTCCATATTTTTATATCATATGTTTTAGATGACGATCATATATTCATATTATCATCTCAAATGATCTTTTCTCAGGTATTTGTTAGAACATAAAGATTTACCACTTCATCATTACGTATAATGATTAACTTGAATTCTTTTTGTTTATAGCATAACAACCTTTGAGCACTTGAATTACATAAAGAAAAAGTAATTTTTTAAATTCAATTTTTTTGTTCTTTGTTTCCAGTGAATTGAACTTGGAATTCCTTTCCTGAAACCAGTTCAAAAGATTCCACCAATGTGGAATAGACTTTCATGGCCATGATTGCTTCCATCAAAGGTACACAATATTTTCATTTTTTCTTTTTTCTGCTCTCATTACATATACAGAAATAAATAAAAATAAAAATACTTTGTTTATGCATTTACAATAAATAAAAAATATTTAAATATAAATAAAGATTTCATTTTTAGTATTGAATAATATTCCGCCCAACCAAAATTTCACATTCCGATTTCAATTCCAATTCCAATCTTGAATTTCCATATCTACATTTATAGTATTCCAATCATAACAATTTTCCAATCTTTAGTTTACCTATTTACCGCCTTAAATTCACATGTAAATCACAAGTGAATCACATATGAGTTACAGTTGCTTCATATGTAATTTACATATGAATCACATGTAATTCACAAGTACATCACAAGTGATTCACACATGAATTACATGTGATTCACATGTAAATCACATGTAAATAAAAAATGAATCACATATGAGTTACATATGATTCATATGTAATTTCATATGAATCACATGTAATTCACAAGTAAATCATAAGTGATTCACATATGAATTACATGTGATTCACATGTAAATCACATGTAATTTACATGTAAATCACAAGTGAATCACATATGAGTTACAAGTGCAACTGAACACATTTGCATAAATTTAAATTTAATTAATGATAAAATTTCTTTGATAGATTTAATTATAAAAACGCCTTTACGAGGTGACTTTAGAAGGCAAGTAAATGCTAAAAGCAGAAAATTTGCACATATTCATGTACAAAATCATTTAAAAAGAGTCTTTTATCTAGACAAAGTTGTTTAACAACTCTAAAAACCAAACTCTTAACTTGACTTTGTTAAAACAAACTGTCCGCAACCATCTGGTATAAGAGCCTTTTTAATGGATTTAGCAACAAAAAATATAAAGGTAGAGATGAATCTCAAGAAACTGAAGAAACTACTTCAGATACTATGTTAAGCTTTATTGAAAATGAAGATGGTTTTCAAGGAAGTTTAATGATTAATCAAAAACTTCTATAAAAAAATTAAGAAAACAAATCTTAAAATAAAGAAAGAAAACATCTTCAGAAATGTTCCCTCAAAATTTAATATTTTAAACACATTAACAAGTAAAAACGAAATCTTTTACTTCGTTAGTACAAAAGAAATGTCTGCCGACATAAAAGATATTATAAGATCTATCTATTTACCACTCTTAACCAAAGAACAGATAAACAATAACCTAAAAGAAATTCCTAAGAAATAAGATCAAAAATTAGAATGATCCACATTGGAGTAGTAAAAACATTGATCAAATCTCAACTTCAAGAAAGAATTAATTCTCCCATAAAAATGGCTTTAATAAATGATATAATTAATCACTGACAAGATTGCAACCTTGGTGCAGCTAAAGGAAATTTAGCTTACCAAAAATTTATGTTTTCAGTCTATCCTAAAATTTCCCTAGACTTAAAATCAGCCAACTTAAATAAGGTTTTATCTTTTATTCATCACTTTGAAAGAAATGATCTCATGAATCCAGAAGATAAACCCTTCATAATAACCTATCTCATAGGATTTTTTTTGACAAATAGTCATCATAGCATAGACTACAAGAAAGAAGGATATATCGTACTTGAGGATGTATTCTCAGAAATAGGACATGTCAAAGATAAACAATTTTGAGACATAGATCCTCAAGACAGCTCTTGAGCTTTAAACATCGTCAGAAAAAAGGCTTTAGGAGAAAAGCTACCACCGAGAATCGCAATAGATTCTCTTTATATATGTGAAATATCTAACTCCCTTGAACCAACTCTTAGAGAGATACTAAAAAACATAATAAGGATGTCTTCGAGGGTTGATAATTTAAATCAAACTATCGACTAAGTGAGGTAATAAATGAATAAAATAGATCTTCCTCATATTTACAAAAAAGGTATAGCATTAAATTTATATAGGTGAAACATGAACTCCCTTGAACCAACTCTTAATGATCCTACCTAGAAAAAAGAATACACTTTTTCTTCTTCATAAAAAGTAGGTATTCAAACTCTAACCAACCTTTGTAACAACATAAATCAAATTTTCACAAGAAGTTGGCTAAAACACTCAAAATAAATCATTATTTTAGGATCCAAAAAGACATATCTAAAGATATTTCAAAAAATAAAAAAACCTTTCAATCAATCTAAGAAAGAATTGAGTTTTGCCCTTCAAAATGGAGGAGAAGTTAATAACAATCAGTTTGAAATTTTCTTTACTCGAATAGAAAATCAAAACAAACTGATTGAAAAATAAATAACTTGGTAGAAAATAACTCTAAACAGTTAGAAATTATTTTAAAAAATCCAATAACATGCTAAAAGAAGTTGCCGATAAAGCAGTTCTTACATGCATAATCAAGGATTTTAACGTTAGATTAAAAAAATTGCAAAATCAAATGAAGCAACTTGTGGGATGACAACATATATATTTGACCTCAAAGAATCAATTAATCAATTAAGTAAAAAAATTGAAAATCTTTCAGAAAAATTTCATCAAAGGATTAACCAAGGCTTAGTTACTACGAGCCAATTAGAAACCATTGCTGCTAAAATTATTAATGAATCTCAAAAAGAGCTTCAAAAAGAAGTCATTACTAATAAACCCTTTACAGTTTTAAATCCTAAAATTGAAGATATAAGGTCATTTACTGGTAAATACATAACCTAATTATAACGTAGGAAATGAAGAACTAGGTTCATCAAAGAATCCCAATTCTATGCCATGTCCCAAGGACTATTTTAAATCAACATGATTGACTACTTATCCAAAGTAGAAAAATTATTTTGGGACAACCATGAGAATGACGAATTAATAATCAACGAATCAAATGTTTCAATTCTTGATCAAGCTCTTAGACTACTAGATCTTGTTGAAACTGAAGGCAATGATATAGCAAACTTAGAGATTTCTTTGTCAGAAGAACTTAAACAACTTTTCAGAGTTGAAGAACCAATTAATATAATAGTAGAATCTTTTGATGATGATGTTTCTACACCTATTTCAGAAGAAGAATTAATTCTATGTGATGAAGAACCTAACTTCAGAATTAATCGTAATGAAACACAATACAATAGTCATCATGGATAATCCTCTTTTCAAGGATCAAAAAAGAGACCTAAAACTGAAGAACCCAGTTTTAAATCCCTTTCCGTTCCTGATCTTCACACTAGAAACCCAAACCAACTTGGAACAAATAATCTCTACATAGAAAATATTGAGACAAACAAAAAAGAAGTTATCGATAGATGGGCTTTAGAAATTAGTCTAAGTATACAAACAAACAAAGAAAAATATGCAACAAAAACCTCTATCCTTTTGTTTTTTACCATAAAATTTTAGGAATAGTCCAAAAGTTTATTAAAAATACAAAACTGGATTAGTCATGATCTAATGACAATATTCCAAGACATGCTTGATGCTATCTACATGAAGTTTCGTGGTATAGATCTTATAGAAGATAAAGCCAATGAACAAAAGAGAGATATCGGAGAAGCCAAATCCAGGCTTACAAATCTCACTATATTTTATATTTGCTATCTTGATCACTACACCTGCAATTATGAAGCAAATCTTTAAAAATAAATGATTTAACTCAATACCCTAAGTTAATCAAACAATATCTACTAAAAATCCATATTGTAGGACAACATTCTCATGATAGATTTTTACAAGAAGCCACAAATGCAACAATTTACAGTCTTGCCTTTGCTAAAAGAATAGTCATTGATGAAATAAAAAAATTGTAACCTGATCTGGCAAGCACACACTTGCAGTCAGGGGAAGACTTTGTCTAAGAACAAAAGTAGAACCATCTCGAGTTCCTTGAAGGGAAAGATCATACCCTAATCTGGCAAGCACACACTTGCACTTCTTTTCAGATGAAGAAGCAGAAAATGTAGCATAATTTAGAAGATGAGGTATGTGATTACTTTCAACAACCTCATCAACACGAATGGAACAGATTTGACACTTGCCAGACTGATTGTATGATCTTTCCCTTTTAACTCTTGCAAGGTTTGGGGAAGAGAGCTCATCTTTGACGATTATATAATTTGGAAGACGAGGAATGTGATTACATCAGCTTAAATTATGTGCTTTAAGATTTACAATGTGGTGTAGGGACATCCAATCTTCCATGGCATGCACAACATTATCATGTTTAACAAGACTTGATGTATTAAAATTTAACATATAATACCTACACATTTACATTCTTATATTTACTTTTAACGTTCAAGAATCATGATACATATAATTTCAAATAATTTTTTATTTGACACAAGATCTATTCTTAAAAGTAACTATGGGAAAATAATTATTACTCACGACATCACTTTTTGTGGTTCCAATTATATAATAAGTCATAAATATATTACCTTTTATGGCTCACGGCTCACCAGGTAACACCTGGGCACCCCTACGGGAGGTCTCAAGTCAGACTTTAGGGGTTTCAACCAAGAGTTCGTTAGGAGAAAGGTGTACGACACAGTTCCAAAAGAGTATGTTTAGTATCATCGTCAAATATGAGCTCTCTCCCCCAAACCTTGCAATACCTCGTCTTCCAAATTATGTTGTGTTTTCTGCTTCTCCATCTAAAAAGAAGTGCAAGTTTGTGCTTGCCAGGTTAGGGTATGATCTTTCTCTTCAAGGAAATCGAGATGGTTATACTTTTGTTCTCAGACAACGTCTTCCCCTGGCTCGAAGTTTCTCACTGGTGTATCGGTAGATGCCTATGGAATAAAACTGGATGTCTTGACCAATTAAATTTGTTTGAACTCAAGATCTTGAACGTTATGGTCAAGAATAAACTTATGGGTTTCTCTTAAATCGTGTTTGATCAATTTGTATCCCACATACCTGGCAAGAAAAGACCTACGTATGTGACTCACCCGAGGATAATTAGCATTTTTCTGGAGTTCATATCACCAGGGTATACTAACATCAACGTTGTTGAACTTGTTGTTCCTCTACACCTTCAAGTATTATTAATGCTTCTCCAAGTGATCGATTACTATCAATCTAGCAAGTTACCAAATAAATTACATGGCAATATTATGATGCGGAAGCCAGGTCGGATCATATGTGGCAGGATTAAGTTTCAAATATAGGGTTTTCATTGAACCGGTCATTTGGTTGATAAAATTTGTAAAAACAGTGACATAATTGAGAAAAAAACCCGGTATTAAAATCAAAATTTTATGGTAATATAGTGAATTTATTGCAATTTAGGAAATATAGTTACCGGGAGAACAGAGGAATCAGTCATTTGGTTGATATTGCAATAAAAATGTAAATATAATGACATAATCGATAAAAAAAATAATTCAGTATCAAAATCAAAATTTTATAATAATATAATAACTTTCTTGCAATTTATCCTTAAAAATATTTCATCATTGCCTAAAGAAGAAATTACCAGAATGGTTTATTTAGTTCTCCATAAAATTGAACTCTTGCTCCATTTTTTTTATAGCATATGATTCATGAGTTTGTCATTTCTCAAGACTCTAGTCCACTTTCACTATAAAAAAGACTAATATATAATTTTTAAATCATTTTCTCTTTTTATATGATTGATTTGTAAATAGAAAATGGCTTCAAAGAATTTTTCTGTTCTCTTAAATATTTTCAGTACATAAATGATAATGATTATGAATTAGGTATTAGAAAGAACCTAAACATCATCAATAGTCACAAAAATATCATAAGAATTAAGACATAACAATAGTCACAAAAATATCATAAGAACTAAGACATAACGTGTTTTTTTTTCTTTTACAAACTTGGGGGTGTGTGGGGTTGTTTATTTGAAGTGTTTACCGATTTATTTTGTTTTGATATAGGTAATAAAGAGTTTTTAGTGTTTGGATAAAAAAAAATTCATAAACATTTATTAACTTAAATTTGGAGTTTATGATAAATCATTTTTCACTTATTGACTTATTTAAACAGATAAGTTGTTTTATTATTGACCCTAAAATAAGAGTTTATAAAATACTAAAAATAACTTATCAAATTATTTCGATTTGATACCAGATAAACTAATCCAAACATTTTTTTTCTAAAACTCGGTTTTGACTCTGCATAAATTAATAATCAATTTTACAAATAAACATAAGTTGTTTTAAATAAGCAATCCCAAACACTTTCTTTGACGGATTCCACACACAAAGAACACCATACGTCAATTCACACAAAAAAAATAATAAAAAAAAAAGATGTTTATCGAGCTCGAACCACAAAAAGGTCCATTCGTTATCTTTATTTTCTAAATGCCAAGAAAATGACTACTATATAATCAATTTTAAAAGATATATTAAAACGCTTTCTAAATAGAACTTGATTAAAATATAATGTCTCAATCTAATATAATATTCCACGAAAAATATAAATATTGACCTCATAAGGAAAATTTAACGGGTTTTACCTTGAATTTTATTATAAATTTGAAATGGTAAACAAAAGTATTTTAATGTAATGATCAAGTAACGGTCGAAGAATGAACATAATGACCACTTGTGGCCGACTTAATAACCAACATGTTGGTCTCTTATGTTCCTTCTTCGACAATTACTTGATCATATATATATAGAGAGAGAGAAAAAAAAATTAAATTGCTTCTTACATTTTTATGCCTACAAATATTCCTACCCACTAATATTATTACAAGTGTCACCATTCCATATTTTTTTAACTATCTCATTAATAATATATTAGGAATATAGCAAATCAAATTAAATTGATTGTTGAAATGATGACACATGTCATAATATTAGTAGCATAAAAAGTAGGAGGCAATTTAATTTCTCATATATATATATATATATATATATATATATATATATATATATATATATATATATATATATATATATATATATATACTAGGTTATAACCCATGGAAACCACGGTCGGTATATTTAAAATTTCTATATAGATAAAAAAATAATAAATATAAAAAAAACCAAGATATTGTCGATTGTAAGTAATTATGAATTATTTTGTTAAGCAAAATAAACATAATAATGTTATTAGGATATGATTTTGTATTTTCAAAATTTAAATTGAATTTGATTTGTTACCCAAAAAAGGAAATAATAAGAATCATAGAAAAATGATACGTGTCAAATAGACATACTAAAAAATTGACACGTGTCATTTTTAGGTTTTATTTATTAGAATATATATATATATATATATATATATATATATATATATATATATATATATATATATATATATATATGTTAGTTCAATTGAGAAAATAAAAAAGGTTGAGAATCGGAGAATCATTCTCAGTCACTCATTTATTTTTGCAGCAAAAGCTTCCGTTGTACCAGCGGAAATGGATAAGGAATACATATGTGTTTACAACAAATCATGTATCCTTAAATTATGCTAATCATTACCTTAATATATATAAAAACATAGTTTTTTTCTTTTTTTTTTAATTTTTAAGAAGCTATTTTTATCGAAAAATGATTTTAAATATACCAAAATTAATGATATTTTATTCTCTACAAATAGACATCCATATTGATATACTTTTAAGATAAAATAAAAAATTTATTTTTTTTATATTTTCAGCTATCGTTATTTATAAGTAAATAAAAATTTATCAGATTTTTTTATTCACTTATGAATAAAAATATATAATTAATTTTTTTTACAATTTAAGTATCATTTATACTACTTAATCATATATGAATAACAAATTAACTGTAACAAAAAAATCTGATAAATGTTTTATTAATATATAAATATAAAATATGAAGACAACCAATACACGTTTTATTCATATATAAATATAATATATGACGAAAGATGATGTAAAAAATATATTTTAAATAAGAAAACTTTATTACGTATCATATTCATATATGAATGATAATTAAATTATAAAAAAAGTTAAGCATACGTTTTATTCATAAGTGAATAACGAATGTACTGTAATAAAAATCTGATAGATTTTTATTCACTTATGAATAACGAGAGCTAAAACTCTAAAAAAAAAAAAAAATTATTTTATCTTAAAACTATATCAATATAGATGTCTATTTATAAAGAATAAAAAATTATGAATTTTGATATATTTAAAATAATTTTTCGATAAAAATGGTTTTCTAAAAATAAAATAAAAACAAAAAAAAGTATGTTTTTGTGTATATTAAGGTAATGATTAGCATAGTTTAAAGAAGCATATTTGGTTGGAAAACACATGTTTATCCGTTATCCATTTCCGACGGTACGCCTAAATGTTTTGCGGCAAAATAAATGTGTGGCTGAGAATGATTCCCCCATTCTCAACTTTTTTTTTCTCAATTGAACTCATCTATATATATATATATATATATATATATATATATATATATATATATATATATATATATATATATATATATATATATAGGTTGAAATCCGTTGACAACTTATAGTTTCCCGAGAACCTGAGAATGATTGTGAAATGTTAGATAAAAATTAACTCTTTAAGGACATGATCGTCATCTTATCAATCTCGTTTAATGTTTAATTTTTTATGTTATTGGAAATATTAATAAAAATGTATAAAAATTAACATAATAAATCAAAATTTCATATTTCTTTTTCAACAAATAATAATTTTTGATTTTTTAAAAAAATTGTAGATTTTTTGATTTTTTTTTAGAAAACATGAAATTTTATAAAAAAAATTGAAAAAAAAACATATATTTTTTTAAACTGCAATTTTTTAATAAACAATAATGTTATAAAAATCAGTAAATTAAAAAAACAAATCAGAATATTTAAAAGAAAAATATATTTTTTATAACCAAAAAAATCAACGTTTTAGATGCATATATGCATATTTTTTCAAGTGCGTATATTCATATTTATTATACTAATATTCGTAATTAATATTAAAAAAAACACATTTTTTTATGTACTAATATAAAAACACAATAGTACAGGTATTTTATTCAAATAAAATAAAATATAAAAAACAAAAAATGTTACAAAATTTCAAAGCGTTTTCATGTCTGCGTGTCGTGATTTCCATATTTTCTTCAATATATCACTTTTCATATCTTCAATATTTTCCGCAAATTCTTCCAAAAAACTACAAGATGATTAAAAAAATTAATTAATGCAAGAAAACTCACGAAAATACATATGTATATATCATGTAAGATTCACATGTGATTATATCATGTAAGATTCACATGTGATTATATAATGTGATATTCACATGTGATTGTATCTTTTAATATTCAAATGTGAAATTCAGAAGAAAATTAAAAAAATAATAATAATGAAGAACATTCACACAAAATGCATGTGTACATATAGAGGAAATTCATATGTGATTTACTTGTGATTTACATGTGAATCACATGTAATTAATCATATATGACTCACATGTGATTCACATATGAATCACATATGATTCACATGCAAATTAAAATTTGCCAAGGGGTTTCCCCTTATTCCAAAACCCATTGGCAAAATTTAATTTGCATGTGAATCACATGTGATTCATATGTGAATCACATGTGATTCATATGTGAATTACATGTAACTTACATGTTAATCACATGTAATCCATATGTAATTCACTTTTGATTTATATGTGGATCACATGTAATTCATATGTGATTCAGTGTGATTTACATGTGAATTACATGTGATTCATATGTGAATAACATGTGAATCACATGTAATTCATATCCGATTCACTTGTGATTTACATGTGAATCACTACACACTTCTAGTCGAATACCACCTAACAAGTATCTGAAGAGTTCTTCGTCTCTCTTAGAAGACAAAAGTTTGGCAATTAGGTGAACTTACTGTGGATATCCATGAATCTACAGTTGGATCTTCACCCATTGGTTACTTCGTTGTTGTTTTTGTGACATTCCCTAATTTCTCGGCCAGAAAAGACCGATTTAATTTATGCTTTTAAAATAAAGTCAGGGAAATCCTTTTAAAAGATGTTGCGGAATTGGTCCCCAAAACAAAACATAATAAAAATTTATCAAAACATTTCTTTAAGAAAGTATATATTTTCCTTTTATATCAAAACCTCGGGATGTCATGTTCCGATACAGATCAAAAGCATAAACAAGACATTATAAGCCTTACAACAGTTATTTACAACTACTGGCCTATAATCCAAAAATCTCTCATCATCATCCGACTATGCTTGGGGTCCACTACTTGTATGATAAAAAGCTGAGTGGGTCAGGCTTGGGAGCTTGGTGAGCATATAGGGTTTTCAACCCACAATAAATAAATTTATTAATTTCATCAAACAACAATAACCCGATTACCCATTCCCGTTATCCTCACTTTACGTCCCTAAAACATCTATCACAAGGGACCTAGTCTAAGGATTTTCATCGGGGCGACAACACTGCTTTGGGGGTTTCCCAACAATTTATGTCAAATAAGGCAACCATGTGGGGGATGGAGTACAACAAATGAACACCCAAGCTCATTAACACCTACAGGTTGCGAGTCTGCCAGCGTTCCACTGGACTGTCTAGAAAGTCTGTGGTCGTCATCCATACTCCGCTAGATGACTGGATCACAATAACATTGAGGCCTCTCATCATTTTAACACACATCGGCTATTTCGTCTACCCATGTTTTACCCAACATATTTGTAGATAAAATACATATACAGTTTAAAACTTGTATAAAACATCTATTCAACAGTCACCTCAATTAAACAATTAATATAATTACACATAGCACGTATTTTATAAAAAATACTTCATATCTAGGTGTAAGATGAAGGTGACTACACACTCACCTGATTTAATGATAATCGGGCAGCACTTCGTTTCCTAAAACGATCGTTTCTAATAAAACCGGGAGTTTTATTGAGAAACCAGGCTCTGCGAAGGTTGGGCTTCAAAACCGAAAAGATAAATTTCTCGGGCTTCTCGGGCACTTCGGGACGTGTTTCGGGTGTTTGGTATAATACCGGGGCTTTGGGGGAAGTTGGAATGAAAGAAATATTGTTTAAGGGGTGAAAATTGACACTTTTCTAAAATATACTCGGGAGGTCTCGCACCCTTCTATTTATAGGGGCGAGGCTTCTGATCGGATGGATAAGAAGCGACCAGGTGTCAGCAGATCCGAAGGGAAGGCTGATGGCTCGCACGTGCGCGGGTCCATGTGGCTGCTTCTGATTGGACCGAGGTCTAGGTCCGAGGTTCGGATCTGAAGCAAGAGGGAAGGGGGACAGTTGGTGCGAAGGTTGGATATGCGGCAGGGAGATCTAAGCTCGGACGAAGCTGCACACGCGTCGCTCCTCGGATGCGCCACGGCTTCGGATGACTCATCAATTTCGGACACGTGGCGCGCATAGAGCGAAGGTGACGTGGCCGAAGCCTGACTATGCGAATTTTCTCGATTTTTGTGCAAAAACTTCTAAAATCCATATCTTTCGCATACGGGCTCCGTTTTTGACGTTCTTTATATGCACGCGTAGGTAAAATTACGCTCTACAACGTTCGTTTAGACTTCGTCGGCTAATTTTGAATTTAATTTTTATATTATTATTTTTAACAGACCGGGACAGGAAATCCGTTAAAAAATCATAACTTCTTCATCCGACGTCCGTTTTCGTCTGTCTTTTTACCGTTGTACTACTATTGACGAGACCTTCGATTCTCCTTTAGGTTGTGTCGGCTAAAAATCACTCGATCTAAAATTCGAGTTTTTAGCTGTCTACTGCTAAGCTGAAACTTAGAAAAATCATAACTTCCTCATACGAAGTCAGATTTGGACGTTCTTTTTATACATACTCTCGGTTTAACAAACACTACGACTTTCGTTTAGATCACTAAGGCTAAAAAGTAGTTTATCAAAAAATCACTTTTTACGTCATTCGGCACCGTGTCGGTTTTGTCGCGAAACTTCGACAGGTCATAACTTCTTCGTTATAACTCGGATTTCGGTTTCTTTATATATCTGTAATCCTTGTCACGACCACTACAACTTTCTTAATAGATATCGGCTTTATCTAATATTTATTTTCGACGCTCATTTTTATTCTTAATTAATTAAATCGTAATAATTAAGCATAAAACACATAATTCACATAATATTCACATAATTCCTTTTCATTTCTTCAAAATGAGTTACAAAGGTTAACCTAGACTATTATGTCAATATTAATGCCTAGTCTAGAAACACGGGCGTTACAGTTTCGCCTGCAAAAAGTATCTTCCATTCTTCCAAAGGAGTGCTTATTCCTTGTTACAAGAGCCAAACCTAAATAAGTTCATAACTAGTAAGCAAATGATTAGCCATTTTCGGAAAAAAAAATCTTCAAATTCACACTAACATAAAGAAGCACTTTCCAAAAACAAAGTTCATCTGAGATGTTTGATTAGATTTCCCAATATCATTTCATTTGAGTACTTGTTGTAAGATCTATTTTTCTTATCTGGTACAGTTTTCCATGCGTAAGTTACAAATCAGAATTGCAGGAAAAAAAAGAAGATAAAAGGCTAGTTGTTTACCAGAACATCTGCTTCATCTAAGCTAATATAGTTATTCAAAGATCTCTTTGCTTTTTTGCTCTTCATATCATGATATCACAAGTAAAAAATCAAATCATTTGTTGATATAATCATAATAGAACACAATAACAACCCAAAAAATTGAATTGGGAAACTAAATGCAGTGAAAGCTAAAAAGAAATACCTCAATCAAGAATAGAACTAGTTGTATTACATTTTTGGATAAATTTTCCGAAAGCTCACAGTACTGTCACTCGTATCCTTCAAATCATTCGCTTATCTCTACCTTTCTTCAACAAAACACTCCTCAATCACAATCTACTTCAAACTGAAAACCAACATTACAACCCAGACATTTCCTAGTAATCATAAATAATTCTAGATTACTACTAAAATGCAAATTAATCAAATCGAAATGAGCAAATCGCATAGAACAATCCATCGTTTTTGCCCAGGAAGAAATTACTCAATAAACTAGTCACTCAAATTTACTAAAAACAATAATCCACACAGTCGAACCGTAATTTATGTTTCCTAAATCATAACAGCCAAAAAAGCCATCGGATTTGCAAAACCCTAATTTGTTACCCTGTTGATATTAGAGAAGCAATCGATCTAAATTACATATGAAAATGTTAACATAGAACATGAATTGTGTAAAATCCCAAATTTCAACCCAAAATTTTCAATTAAAACTTTCTGATATCTGGTGTGAATTTATAATATATGGTGTGTTATTTCTGATATTTGGTGTGATTTTTCTGATATCTGTTGTGATTTTCGGATTTCTGGTGCATATAACAGTTCTCAATCATGACATTTAAAAATTCGACTTCACCATCGGTGGGATCAATCGATGTGACTTATAATATCTCATTAAATTAACGGTCTACATTTCCTTGAATCTCTCATCATGCATGCACATTTATACCGCTACATGTGATACAAAGAAGTTGAGTGAGTGAGGTTGGGAAACCTGGTAAGATACATAGGGATTTCAATCCCACAATGTTATTATATATATATATATATATATATATATATATATATATATATATATATATATATATATATATATATTTCAATAATATTGTAAAAACCAATTATTACCAAACAACATAGATGTGCATCCGATTTAGATATCTACATACCCTCACACTTAATCCTACTCGCACCCAATCGATCCTCTCAGATCCTAGTCTACGATTATCTGGAGGGATTATCCTGTCTGATGAACCGTTTATAATATGCAGACATACCATTACCGTTGTCTGATCGGGACCTACCATTTCTGGTTATCCAAGAATATGCAGACATACCATTATAGTTTTTTAATCAGGACCTACCATTTCTGGTTATCCAAGAATATGCAGACATACTATTACAGTTGTATGATCAGGACCCACCATCTCTGGTCATCCCATGGGGAACACTATATTGTACTCTAGTACGAAGCTATCGTACATCAACACCTAAAAGTGTCAAGGAACATAATTCTACTCTTCGTACCTAACTTAAACACACACGTCCTAAATGAGACTACCCGATATCAAACTTAATTGAATTAATACTCTTATATTATTAACGGGCATAGCTACCAAACCTCTAATACCAACTATGTCTAGATAACACTAACTTATCTTAGTGTATATATATTTAGCGTAGAGTGTTTTAAGTATTAATATACTTTTTTCTATTTCCATAATGATATTTCTATTATTGTTATCATGCGAAAATAGACATATACCTTTTTATCATATATAGAACCATATCTAGTTCGCATGTCATATATTCTTAAATACATTTCTAATTTGATCGAGGTCATTGTCCCAATAAAAAATAACCTCAAAAACCACTAGATAGTTAGGGTAAGTAAAGGTCGAATCCACGAGGTGTTCGTGGTTAAACATTGTGTTAGAATAGTCAAATGGAAAACTAATGCTTGAAATTGTCACGAATTCCAATTAAACTAAAATAAACTAAACAACTAGAAACTTTATGTAACACCCCAGATTCAGAAGGACAAGAAAGGAAGGAAAAACCCCCAAGTCAAGAGGTCTACTCGTCGAGTCCAGGAAGGAACTCGACGAGTAGGAGCACGTTTGGGGTCGCGGGTTTAGTGACCTACTCGACGAGTCGGTAGACCGACTCGGCGAGTTGGTCAGGGTTTGGGAAACCCTAAATTCGGGTCTTGTACCCTATTTAAAGAACATTATAACACTCCCTCAGCCTCCTTACTACCCTCTCAAGTTCAGAACGAAACCCTAGCGCCTTCCATGAGTTTGTGAGCCATTTGTGAGCATTCTTGAGTGTTTGGAGCTTGAAGAAGAAGGTGAAGCCTTGGGGATACAAGAAGAGACTAATAGATCCAGAAACCTCTTGCATCCTTCTCCATTTTCTGGTAAGAAAGCTTAAACCTTGATCACTAGGAATATAGATCTCTTCTTTGACACTTTTGGGGGTTTTTGGTCCAAGAACCCTAGCATGACAAGGAATGGACGTCCCAAGGGCTTGTGTTTTCAGATCTATCACCATTAAGGGATGTTATGGCATAAAGGTGAAAGCTTTATGCCATTAGAGTCCCCATGCAAGCATAAGAAGTGTTCTTTTCGCCTTTTTAGCTCAAACGGCCATGGGTGGAGGTAAAAGGCAGGAGCTTTGCATGTTTATGAGGTGATTGGGTCCAAATCTAGGTTTTGGATGCTTTAAGACCCACTGGAATCGTCTGAATAGAATTGGGCTTAGAGGTACTCGGCGAGTCAGACCGTTTTCTTGCCCAAAACCCTTATGTTGCGGTATGAGTTGAGTTGGAGGAGGACTCAGCCGTTTGGGTTCATTATGGACTTGAAGATCATGGAACTCGGCTAGTGTATAAACAAACTCGTCGAGTTCAAGGCAATGTCCCAACCCCATGAAGACGGACTCGACGAGTTCAAGGAGAACTCGGCGAGTCGTAGATTGGACACATTCATACGGATGAAGATGGACTCGACGAGTTCAAGAACGAACTCGGTGATTCAGTTGAAGATGGTCCTGATGCTATGATTGAAGGAGAAATTGTCGAGTTCTTGCTAGACTCGACGAGTAGAATCGGGATTGAAGCATTTTGAAAGGATAGGGACTCGACGAGTTGGCGGACCAACTCGGTGAGTCGAGTCAATTCGGAGCGTTGACTTTGACCACTGATCGTTGACTTTGACTTGGACCAAGTTTGACCTTTAAGGGAATGGTGACCTATGAGTTATTTTGGGTATGGATAGTTCGGGGAGACGAAGGGTTAACAGTTCGGGGAGACGAAGGGTCAACAGTTCAGGAGTTGCCGGTTAGCAGTCAGAAGTGTTCAACTAGTCGCCAGCAGTGCGAGGTGAGTCTCCTCACTGTGTGTAAGGGTCTACGGCCACAATGCCGGCCCATTTAGTTTATGTATGGTAGGAAGACCCGGGAGTTAGCCCTAGGCACTATGTATGATAGACCATGAGGTAGCTCCTGGCACCCAGTATGTTAATATGTATGATAGGAAGACCCGGGGGTTAGCCCTAGTCACTATGTATGAAAGATCAGGAGGTAGCTCCTGGCACCCTGTATGTTATTATGTATGACAGGAAGACCCGGGGGTTAGCCCTAGGCAATATGTATGAAAGACCAGGAGGTGGCTCCTGGCACACTGTATGCTCATTAGCTAAGTATAGTAGTATGTATGTTAGTTGTCTTTGTGATACTTGCATGGAAGACCAGGAGGCGGCTCTTGGCACTTGTCTGTAAGACCCAGGGGTGGCCCCTGGCTTGTCAAGAAAGATCACGTGGGTGCCTGTGGCATAACAGTAAGACTATGTGCGGCACATAGCACCTTATTTGATATATGATTGATATGTATGGCTCACAGTATGTATGGCATGTATGGCCCAGTTGATATGTATGGTATGTGGTATTTGGGGAACTCACTAAGCTTCGTGCTTACAGCTTTCAATTTTTGTTTCAGGTACTCATGTTTTCAAAGGAAGGAGCTCGGGACGATCGTAGCGCATCACACTATGATTTCCGCATTTAATGATATTTGGGATTAGAACTCTGATATTTGTTTAAATGGGATGTTTTCAATGTCTGGAGCAAAGTTATTAAATTTTTTTCTTATAATAAAAATGAAATTTTTAGTCTCGATATTTGGGATGTTACACTTTATGTTGCAAAATGTTGTTACAACAAATACTATGAAGGACAAAACTGTTGGGTTATGAGCATTCTAACACTCCTAAGGTGTACATGCAACCCTAAATACCTTGGATCTATGTTTTCTCTATTATACATGCAAATATCAATTTTCCAAGGTATTGTTCTAACTAGCATAATATAAAGTACATGTAATATAAAATCTAGTAGAATTACATACCTCTTTGTTGTAGCTTGATTCCATGAAGCTTAAGAGCCTAGTGCCCCAAGTGTGACACCTCAAATGGTTCACACAACATCATGAACATCTTGTAATAACCATGAGAGAGGATACTTGACTCATAGAAATCGGCTTGCCCTCTTGTGTATGCACTAGTGCCAATTTCACCAACCAATGGGGTCTTTATATAGTGTGGCTATTAGGGTTACACCATGTAACTCATGAATTTACCTATTCCTTATGCTCCATGGGTTTTAACCTCCATGGAGTATCCATGGGTCACCACATGGGTTAAACCCAACATAAGGAATCATGGATCATAAGCCCACATATATAAGAATGAATGATATACACAATCAATCCCCATAAATTTAATTAGTCCCTTTTTGATCACTAAATTAATTCCAAATTAATTCTTGATCAATACTAATTAAATAATATGATTTCATATTAATATATTAGAACTTATAATATATTAATATGTCACAAATATCCTCTTCTCACAAAAGGTCTATCCAAATGTCCCGATGCCATGCAACCCAAATGGACCATGCCGGGTCGGGTCAAGTATGTACCAATTATAGTTATGGACTTAGACACTAATACAACAGTCTCCCACTTGGATAAGTCTAATAACTATTATTGCAATTATTACTTCATAACCTGACTAGCAATCGTAGCTCTTAAAAGCCGTTGTCGAACTCTGAACAAATCAATGACACGTCCATTAGATAAGTGATCATATATTCCTCCATTATAGATATCATATGGACTGAGACAAGGATTATAATCATTCTCTCTTTCCATTTGTTGTTTCCCGATTTCTGATTTATGACAACCGACTATTTGAACAAATCAAATCAGTCCAGGCTTGGCCAAGCACTTAGGGGTGTCATCACTAAATCATCGAGGGGCCCATAAATATCGCTTTTATCCCTTTAAGGCTAAAAGGAATGGATAAAATTTGACTCATATGCTTGTACTAACTACTTGTTGAATCATACACAAAGGAACGTTTTATAACATCGAGTTACCAATACGTTTTCGTGCAATCAATGTATAACCAACTCATAGTCAACAACTCATATCTCTAGGTTTGAAGAATATAAGATATTATCGTCTCATGATTCACTCGTGATAAAATCCATGAAGTGAGTCAAATGAGCGTGGGTTTAATCCAATACTCAGAACTTATGAGCACTCATGAATGTTACAACAACTCTTGCTATGTCCCATACCTTGGACATCTACAATCCAACTTCATGACAGTCTTGCCTTAATACCTACTTCCAACGTATTATCGACTGTGGATGGTTTGAATAACTTAGTCATTCAGGAAGAACGAACTAGTTATTCTGGAAGTCAAAACATGCAAAGTGAAACACAAGAATAATACTAATCCTATATGGCCCCAAACCTCTTTGAGAGTAAATAAAACAACTTTATCTAAGCACCATATTGATTACTCATTATCCAATGTTTCGATTCATCAACTTAATACTTGAATTAAAACAATAGTCATGCCATGCTCCAAGCATGCACACTATGTTTGTCCAAACACTAGCTATGCCATACTCCAAGTATGCACACTATGTTTGTCTATGATCCTTACTTTGCGAAACAGATCGCTGGACAATATTTCAATGATGCTCATTTCACAATCCCAATCCTTACTTTGTAAATGTAAGAATACCAAATTCTTGCCATTTACCGTAATATGTTAGATTTTAAACTTATATGCAATGGTCCCCTTGTAATGATTATGCACAAAGTCACAAATACTTGTCAACAGACATTACAGAGTATTCCAATGGAGATCAACTCTATGGAAACGAAGTCTCACATTCAAAGTACATTCCTTTGAACACCCTTCTTGCATTAAGTTCTCTAATCTTACACAGATTCAAAGAATAACTTCCACCTATGGAGACAATTCCATATTCCCATTTTGAATATCACTTCTGAACAAGAGTTGCCTCCTTTCAGAATATGTCAATATGGTCCTATCTCTATACTTCCAATTGTCCATGAACAACAAATCTTTGGCAAACCTCAGATTGTCCTCGACAATTGCTTAATCATTTTAGTCAAATCCAGTTCTATTCCTTTTTCCCTCTTAACGCCCTAGGCATTTGGAAAATTTAGAATGGATAAATATTATAGCACATGTAATCGATCCTATACCCCAAGCATACGGGACCCGATTCATGCTATAAAATTTTTTATTTTCCATGTTCTCAAAATTCGAACTATGAAGAGGGATGTCGTAATCATAATCGAATTTTGAGAATGCAACATATATAGAATTTCCTTATGTTGAACCATTCGAACATAACATTCCTATATATCCTTGACTAAAGTTAAAATCTCAATCTAAGCATTTAGAATTGGAATGAAGTATAAATCCTCTCCCTTAATTTTAGCAAAACAATTTTTCAAAGCGAATTGAACCTTTTCTTTTCTATAATTAACATTGATAACTTGCAACACTAACCAGACTAATCATGCTCCCACTAGCACAATGATTATTATCTTACCAACACAACACTTATGCTCCCACTAGCTTTGACATGTACTCAGAAATCAACTGGACTTCTAGGAATCAATACTTTATTGACTTTCTTGCCAAAGTTCAGATTTCTGATACAAGATTGCTTTGATAAGACTTTATCAAAATCATACACCTTTCCTTAGATAGCTCACATGTTTGTCTAAAAAATTATGAAGAGGGATGGCGTAATCATAATGTTTAGACCTTTTTGTCATTCTCACAAGTCCATGTTAGTGTGCCGGTTAACCACACGCGCTCCACTAATGACTTTGAGAATGCAAATATCACAATTGCTATCTACTTAAAATCTACTTAGTGAAAGCGTTTCCTCACCATCATTTTCATAAATCGGAGAGAAACCTTATGACACTTAGATTTTTATGGTGCATGAGTTCCTATCCATGTGAATTTGTCAAAACCATAATCACACGACAAGGTTAGTGACAAATCCAAACTCATATGGACTGAACTTGTTCAATCTTAATTTCTTGCCACTTGGCAGCTCAAGGGCCTACCATTGCTTCCAGGTTGTTATGCAACAATTGAGAACTCATAGAACTCATATGCAAAGTCAACTTTTAACTGGAATAGACACATAAATAAGAATATGTCAACACGATAGGTTACAAACCTCAATTCGTGGGCTAGTGATTAACAATACTCTTGATTAGTTCTTAAAACTTTCTCAAGATTTTTAAAGACTCCCACTGACCTCTTGACATATAAGATTCTCTTTTGTCAATAATCATTCCTTGACAAAACAAATATTCAAGAGTTAGTGCGGATTCTTATCAAGTTAAACACTTCTCACAATTGGTCTTAGTTGGTCTTTGTCTTATCCAAAACATCACAACTTACCAACTTCAAATGTACAAGAATAGGAAACAACTTACTCTACATTTGACAAGTGTTATAAACCTTTTCTTAAGATTATGTCACTCGAGTTACAATCTTGGAGTATGACTCTAAGAGTTGATTTTGGAACGAAGTATGATTTATCTTTTGATTTAACCATTTCAACAATTCATGATTCCTCTCCTCAGTCAAAAAAATGCATTAAGGTGTCCTTAGAGAATCAATTGTGATATGGTTTCATAATCACTAAGATAATCATAAAACAAGATACTCAAGTACTCTCCCATCTCTTCAGATTGGAGAAACTTTTATCTTTCTGCCTTATTTGATTCTTCTCATCCGTTCTGCCATACATTGAAACTTTTCCAATGTTTCAGAATTACACTTAAACTTTTAAGCATAACTATATTTACTAAACTTTTAGTAAATCATGACGAATAATCTTATCATTCTTTGTGGTGGACCTGATCAGCGCACAACCTAGTGCACCCGATCCTTTAGTCCTTCTCTTGACTCACACATACATGTGAACAAGGAATTAGTCTTAATTTCACAAAAATGACTCACTCATCATACAATACAACTTGCATGATTCCAAGTTTCTATCCAACTGAAACTTGGGTGATGAGAATCTTTCCTTATTTGATAAATTATGACACTACCACAAATGAAAGAATGAAATCCATTTTCCAATATTGCTTATCAATGGAAACATATAAACAACAATTTTTCCACAAATGTCATTGTAAGGATACTTAAAATAAATAAAATCAAAATTTTTCCTTTTATTTTTAAACTTTGCGGAAAAACTTATCATTACAATGCAAATACATATGAAAACATGTTGTTATCTATTCCTAAGCAACATATCATAACTCTTAAGCAGCAGCTCAAAAATCTGATCATCGAACCATGCGATATGAATTCATCTTCGCGAACAGAATCAACACACTCTTTCTTTAAGCTTCCTTTGATTTCTCCAAAACATCAAAATGTAATTACATTACAACATGTATTAAGAATCTCCAAAATAGACTTCATAGAGTTAGATAATGGACTTTAACCTAAAGCAAAGTCAAACCTTTTTGACTTTTACCATCCTTATGAACTTTTCAGGTAAATTCGGCAGCTTCGCAACCAATGTCCCTTACTTTGGCAGAAGAAACATATGGACCTTTTTGGAAATGGTACACTTGAGTGTCTCAGACTTAGCCTTTCTCTTTACCATTGGTCAAATGACTTGACCATGGCCAATCCCTCTCTATTGGGAAGAGAAAGCTTTTCTGAACTTCCAATGTCACCATTGTCAATGTCCAAATAGGTTTGGGAAGTAGATCTTCCAATCTTATTTGCTTTACCAATGCTTCAAATCATTGCTGATTTAGCAGCATCAAGCAAATAGGTAAGATCACTAAGGGTCATGTCGTGATCTATCATCAGGGAGTGACTGAAGAACCAAGTCAACGGCCAGCTACCTCGAGACTTCGACACCCGACTCTCCCGGCTTGCCAATATGTGACTTAACCTCCAAGATGTAAGCACATATAGTCTTTGCTTGCCAATAGGGATTGAGTGACTTAGAACTTTTCAAGTCCTGAAACTTGTGGGATAGGGAGAATTAGTAGAGGAGGTGGAGGAAGTGAAGCATGATTTCTAGTCCCATTAATGCACAACAAAGGGATTAATCTTTCACCTTGATTGCCATGTGGGATATCATCTTCAATAGGAAAGCTTGTTCCTAAAGATTTGGGAAGACCATAGTTGTCTTAACTAGACATCTATAATGGGAGAAATTCAAGTTAGTTGATTTAAAGTCCTTCATATAAAACCCAATATGAAATATTAAGGCTAGGACCCAACAACCTATTTATAACTGGAAGAGGGATGCCGTAATCCAAGCTATAAAATAGTTGAAGGTAGGTAAATGACGATTTACCAATTTCCACCGTGAAAACGAAATATAATTAAGTTTTAATTGGATTTGAAACTACTAGATCTTTTGAGATACATTGAACTTTCAATGGCATGTTTGAATCTCGATTGTGCCCTCTCAAGTTTGTGACTGGGATGCCGAGGATCACAAACAAGGTGTGAATAACCATGCAAATTAACTTGGTACCCTTAACTTTATCACCTAATTGATGTGCCGGTTAACCTCACACGCTCCACCAATCTATGATAAACTTAAGTTACCCATCGACACACATTGTCAGTCCCATGTTAGTGTGCCGGTTAACCACACACGCTCCACTAACGACTTAACAAAGGTGCAAAGTGCAATTTCATGGGTTAGCACCATTTCACATTTTCCTAAGTAACTAAGATTGGGAATTTATAAGTGTTTAGTTACTTAGTATTTATCATTATAATTTTAATGAAGGGAGAATTATAGTCCTTATCCTACCCGTTCGGCTAACGACCCTCCACCAGTCAAGGAAGCGGTGGGTGAGAGTGGACACCCATTAAACTGTCATTTTATAGGCAGTAACCTTATACCCCCCTTATAGACCGGCTTCGTGAATGAGGCCTACTAACGGTAAGATTGACTTTATATTATACATATCTATATAATTAAAATTATAATAATAGTATAAGGGTTGAATTTTAAACTTTTAAAATTCTAGGGTTTGATTTGGAATTAAAGCATTCATAAGCAAAACTTTACAAATTCCAAAACTTAGGGCAAGTATTGAAACTATTCAAAAACTTTTCAATTCCATAACTTATGTGTTTAAAGTAGTTTTAATGGAAAAACTCTTCAAGTTCCATAACTTGAGGACAAGTTATGGAAGACTTTAAAACATTTAAAAAGAGACTTTATATTTTTCATAACTCATGGAAATCTTTATGAGTTTTATGAATCTTAAATGTGACTTTTCATATAACTTGAGGACAAGTTACAAAAACACATTTTAGAACCAACTCTTAGATTAATTTGGATTGAAAACAACAATTTCACATAACTTTTCTATTAATCTAAGCAACTCATAAGAACAAGATAATTCAATCAAACTTTTTCATGTAATTAGCCTAACCATTAAACTAATACAAAACATGAATCTATTGACAATTATCTTTGAAATTGGATTAGCATGAACATTACCACATCAAAACAGGTTTATAAGTTGAAAAACAGCTTAGGGTAATGTTCCTAGTCCAATTCCAGCCAAAACAGTCGAAGATATGCTGTCTGGGGGTCCAACTCGTCGAGTGCATGAACCAACTCGGCGAGTTGGATGACTTTAGCCTTGGACTCATCGAGTCCCTTCATGGACTCGGTGAGTCTGCTGTTCAGACAACAACAAACTTCGATTTTTTCAACCAGTTTGCAAGTATAACAAGAAAACAAGCCTAGGCTCTGATACCACTGTTGGGTTATGAGCATTCTAACACTCCTAAGGTGTACATGCAACCCTAAATACCTTGGATCTATGTTTTCTCTATTATACATGCAAATATCAATTTTCCAAGGTATTGTTCTAACTAGCATAATATAAAGTACATGTAATATAAAATCTAGTAGAATTACATACCTCTTTGTTGTATCTTGATTCGATGAAGCTTAAGAGCCTAGTGCCCCAAGTGTGACACCTCAAATGGTTCACACAACATCATGAACATCTTGGAATAACCATGAGAGAGGATACTTGACTCATAGAAATCGGCTTGCCCTCTTGTGTATGCACTAGTGCCAATTTCACCAACCAATGGGGTCTTTATATAGTGTGGCTATTAGGGTTACACCATGTAACTCATGACTTTACCCATTCCTTATGCTCCATGGGTTTTAACCTCCATGGAGTATCCATGGGTCACCACATGGGTTAAACCCAACATAAGGAATCATGGATCATAAGCCCACATATATAAGAATGAATGATTTACACAATCAATCCCCATAAATTTAATTAGTCTCTTTTGATCACTAAATTAATTCAAAATTAATTCTTGATCAATACTAATTAAATAATATGATTTCATATTAATATATTAAAACTTATAATATATTAATGTGTCGCAAATATCCTCTTCTCACAAAAGGTCTATCCAAATGTACCGATGCCATGCAACCCAAATGGACCATGCCGGGTCGGGTCAAGTATATACCAATTATAGTTATGGACTTAGACACTAATCCAACAAAAACAAGGTACTTCCGGTTTAGTTGTTTAGATGGTTGGACAAACATGTTTTCTTCCCTTAAATTCCAATTTAATTACCTAGAAATAATTATGGTTGACTCACATTCAATATATAATTATGGGCACACAAAATGTTGATCTAACTAATTGTCTGACTCCCTATGTCTAACTGGATTAGGAACAACTAGTGGTTTGGCGATAATGTGTCTTACGATTACCTATTACAATGTTGATCATTTAATACTACAAGTTCGGAATAATGTATGTGGATTCTACTAGCCATCTTAATTCCTAAACTACTTGAATTTAGAATGATTAGTGAATTTAACAATACACTATCTTAGTTGCAAGTTTTGGTGATCAAAATGACATAACTAGCAGAAACGAAAAACGTGAAAGTTGTAGAAAATCTTGTCTCGTTTCCATAACTTCTTTACTCATGTCAATCGGAGCTCCAGAACTTGATATATCACCAAAACATTGAAAAGTGGTCAGCTTTCCCAGCAACATTTTCTTCATTCCTTAGCAATCCATCTCCCATGTTTTGCTAGATTCCTTTTATTCGTTTTCTTTGCATGTTCCGCCCAATTTTAGTACCAAGTAATTTCTTGCACATAATGTTGAACATTCCATCAAAGTAGTGCCATTCTTGGGCAAACATACACCAATTCAACATATTTATGACAGTTTAATACATTATAAAATAGACTTATCAACACATAAACCAAGCAATAAGCATATAACTCGTGCATAAACATTCAAAATAATATTTAATTTTTTAATTAATACTTAATTTAATTAATACTTGTATTAAAATAATGTTCATGCAAGGGACTATGCACGTACTTGATAAAGTCACGAATCGAAACTCGGATAGCGCTTCGTTTTAGCAGTTGGCTTTTCCTTTGACGTGACCTAGGTTCAATTAACACTAAGTCTTAGGCTAATATTCCTTATGAAGAAAGATAGCCTAGATCCATCACTAATTCCAAAGTCTACTGATCTATAGCTGATAAAGGATGGCCAAGAAGTATCATATCGGAGGTAGGGTTCGTTTGGTATACAGAGTATACTTTTTGGAAATCCCACTTTAAACACCTTACTAAATCCAACCTAGACATCAACCCCATAAGTAGATCAATCAGTAATGTGACATTGGAATTACTGACAATCTTATTTATAAATTCATAACAACGACTATGAATTTAACTATAAATTACACTAGAATAAAATAGAGTGTAATTTAACACTGACAACCCGAAATTTCTATCTTGTACAGTTATTCAAATCAATCAAATTCAGACTCGTTTCTGCTATCTTATAGCATTGTTTAGAGTCAATTTGAGTGTTCTAAGCCTAGTATCTTCAAAGTTAGGGTTTAGAATTGGGTTCCACAAGTTCACCACTTCCCAAAATGGCCAAACACTCCAACATGAGGAGTGTACGACCGTACACTTGGGTGTGCGGCCGTACACCCCCTTCTGGCCATACACTCTCATGTATAAATGAGAGATTTAGCCTTCATTTAGCTCTTTTCACCCTCCCAAGCCAAGAACTCATTCTCTCTCAACTATCATCCAATTTTTCATCCTAGATCTTCAAGATTGTAAGTGTTCTTCCCTTGATTTGTTGATTCATTTCACTATATAGTAAAGATCATTGATTTCATCCATGAAATCACTTCATTTTGGTAGATCTTCAAGTGTTCTTCAGTTTCACTAAGAACACCTACTAAGTTCTTGGACTTCAAACACCCCTAAAGGCTTCTATATCGTAAGTACTCCTTCTTATGCTTGTTACTTACTAGTTATGCTCCTTAGAAATCGTCCAAACCATGATCATCAAGGAGTGTACGGCCATACATACTCCATGTGGCCGTACACTCCTTTGTTTAGTGCTTATTGGACTTAAACTCATGTTATATGATAGCACATGATCAAGACCACTTAGGGGATGCAAGATAGAGCCTTGGAATACCCTTTTTGACCATTTCCTCAAGGAGTGTACGGCCGTACACTCCATGGCTATACACACCAGGCCGTACACCCAAGTGGCCGTACACCTTGTGGCCGTAAACACACATGTGTGGCCGTACACCCATTAGATGCAACCCTTTGTACTTCTAACACTTCAATCTAAGTGTTTCCTAAGCCCTAGTGTGTTTTCCTTACATGATTAGTTGTATAAACACTAATTATATACATATATGTGTCATTATATGCTTATTAGGATCCGTTGTGCTCAAGTCTTCACTTGACACTTAGCATCCTACAAACCGATCTTTCATTCGTATCACTCACTGCAGGTGAGTTCATACCCCTTAATTTACCTTTTAAATGATTTTAAATGTTTTTATGGGGGGAATACAAGTACAAACATAATATTTATTATATCAATCACATGTGATTAATAACTATCAAACAAATGGATTTCATATACTTCAAACTGTGTTTTCAAATAAATTGCTTCAAATCGTTTTACAAACTCTTTTATATGCAAAACCCTTTATCAAACTCTTTTAAACTTATATTTTGTCAAAAGCATATGTATATAGATATAGTTATATGAGTAGGATTGAAAGGACTTAGGACTGATAGCTCGCCTTACTTCCTGTTCCTTGTTTGGTTGTGGACTTAGGGTATCGGTTGTTTGTCCGAAGGTCGTTTGAATCTTAGTTATATATTATGTGTATGTATATAGATATAAAAGTTCTTCATTCAGTTCAATACCTTTGGGTAGCAAAGGTGTACAAATATGTTCATTTATACAAACAACATTACTAGTAAACTATAATAGGTATAGTTTAGGAAGTCACTAATACTATTACTAGAACAATGAAACACACAACGAGTCAGTTCATACATGAGTCAGTACATACTATAACGAGAGACAATACTCACTATAAAGAGAAACAGACAGAGAATACTATAACGAGAGACAATACTCATTATAAAGAGAAACAGATAGAGAATACTATAACGAGAGACAATACTCACTATAAAGAGAAACATATAGAACATACTATAACGAGAAACAACACTCACTACCCACTATACACTAGAGAACATACTACATACTAGACAGAGAAAACATACACTACACTAGTACATACTATACAAATACAAGAATACTTTAACCTTAATGTGAGATACTACTTCATGGCTCGGCAATATACTGTTGCGTCACGTTTTGTACCTAAAGTCTCCTGGAGGGAGATCATGAATTTGTGTATAGATCTATACGGGACTGACCCTCCTACACCTTGCTGCTAGCTATAGTGGGACCTGCAGGTCTACGGGTGACGAATGTCATATCATTTCGACGTCTCGAACGTCGTGTTATACTAGTCAATCAAGTATGGTTACAATCATATCACATTTTACCTTAATTAAACTAACAAGTTTAAAGGTAGTTAGTACATTAGTAGTTACCTAGATAAAATACAGTACATCTTTATTTTCCTATTTCATTCACATTGTGATCTTCTCACATAAACGGTAATGAAAATCTATATTTTGGTAATGATAGTCATACTTTGGGAAAACACACACTTTTACAAAAGAACAAAGATAGAGAACAGTTGAGTCTTGGTAGAAGACTACTTTAGTAGGAAACATAGGAATTTCTAGGAAGTTTACAAACATTTACATCAAACACTTACAAACTTTTACATCAAACATTTACAAGCACTTTCTTCAAACTTATACAAACAATGACACTAAAATACTTATGAACTCACCAGCTTTAATGTTGATCTACGCTTTCAAAATAACTTGTATTCTCAGGTCATCAGTAGACAGGTACCGATGATCAGGTTTTGAGAAGATGGAGCACATTCAAGACTCATCTCTTATTTTGATTATTCATTTTTGGTGTCGTATAAACTTCAGAACACACTTGTATTAAAATATTACTATTAATTCAATCGATGATGTTGTTGGTTGTTTACTATTATGCATTGTTGTGATACTGTAGATGACGTCCTCCGCCCCCGAACGTTTCCGCCGTTCCGGTTTTGGGGTGTGACAGACTTACACAGATTCCCTGGACAAAAGTCCAGAAATTGCACTAGTAGAGGTTTCACTTGTTGGATTTGGTGTCTAAACCCATAACTATAACCGGTATGTACATGACCCGATTGTAGCATGGTCCTTTTGGGTTGCCTTCACCAGTGCAATTTGATAGGATGGTTTTTAGAATAAGGTTATTTATGGTTTATTAATATATTACAAGTATAATATATTAATATGAAATTATTTAATTAGTGTGTGCTAATGATCCATGATTATTTAGATGGGCTAAACCAATAAGTTAATCCATGGATAGTCCATGGAGGTTAAACCCATGGAGCATAAGAATGTGGAAAGTCATGGAGCATTAAGGTTTACAAAGTGTAACCCTAGCATGTGCAACACTATAAATAGAACCCTCCATGAGCCAAAATCGGTTACACCTTCTCTTTGAGATAAGTAGCTTATTCTCTTAAGTCATCTTTTTTCATATTGGTGTTTGTGAACCATTAGAGGCATCACACTTGAGGTGCTCAAGCTTTCAAAGGTCAAGAACTACAAGTCCTTCTAAAAGGTATGTCATCTATCTAGATGTATTATTCATTTGGTAATTTGTATGCTAGTTAGGACAATGCTTTGGAAAAATTGAAAATATGCATGTATAATAGAGAAAACATAGATCCAAAGCATTTAGGGTTGCATGTGCACCATAGGAGTGTTATAGTGCTCAAAACCCAACAGTGGTATCAAAGCCTATGATTGTTTTCTATTATATTTGATGCTTACTAGTTTTTCAAAGATGAAAAACTCGAAATTTTGGCCTCTGACTGGTGAAATCACCGAGTCCTTGAACAGACTCGACGAGTCCACTCAGTAACAGAGCAACTTGCCGAGTCCAGTTCATGTACTCGACGAGTTGAAGGCTCTGTTTGCAGAATTTCGAGTTTCTTGGCCTGGTTTGGATTGGGAACACTACCACAAACTGTTTTGGATCATTGGAAATGTTTTTTTATGATATGGTAATGCTTGTACTCATCCAACCACAAGATAATTGTCAAAGTTCTAAAATAATTGTTCTTTTTATATGATAAACAAAATTGCATTCAAATTGTTGACTAGAAATTATCTTGATTATGAGTTTAGTTAGATCATAGATTATGTGATAATTTTAGTTGTTAGAAAAATGATCTAAATTAATTTTAATACCTCCATAACTTGTCCGTTATGGAAAATGAAAGGTCTCATACATTAAAATCAAATTAAACTCATAAGTTATGAATGTGAAGAGTTTTGGAATTTGTAAAATTCACACTAATGAAACTTTAATTCCAAACCCTATAGTTTTAAAAGTTAAAATTCAACCCTTATACTTTATAATATTATAAGTTTAATAATATATATATATATATATATATATATATATATAAGACAAGTCGGTCTTACCGTTAGTAGGTCTCATTCACGAAGCCGGTCTATAAGGGGGTATAAGGTTACTGCCTATAAAATGGTAGTTTAATGAGTGTCCACTCTCACCCACCGCTTCCTTGACTGGTGGAGGGTCGTTAGCCGAAAGGGTAGGATAGGACATTAATTCTCCCTCATTAAAAGTATAATGATTAAAAATAAAGTAACTAAACTTTTATTAAAATTCTCAATCTTAGTTACTTTAGAAAAAATGTGAAAAGGTGCTAATCCATGAAATTACACTTTGCACCTTGTTAAGTCGTTAGTGGAGCGTGTGTGGTTAACCGACACACTAATTTGGGACTGACAGTGTGTGGCAAAGGGTAACTTGATGTTAATCATATATCAATGGAGCGTGTGTGGTTAACCGGAACATTGATTAGGTGATTTGTAACATTGGGTGTACCAAGCTAATTTGCATGGTTATTCACACCTTGTTTGTGATCCTCGGCATCCCAGTCACAAACTTGAAGGGCACAATCGAGATTTAAACATGCCAATGAAAAGTTCAATGAATCTCAAAGATCTAGGAATTTCAATCCAATTAAAACTTAATAATCTATTTCGTTTTTCATGGTGGAAATTGGTAAATCGTCATTTACCTACCTTCAAATATTTTACAATTAGATTACGGCATCCCTTTTTCGCAATTGTAGAATATTGTGTTGGGTCCTAGCCTTAATATTCATTTGGGTGTAATATTAAGGATTATCATCTAATCTAAACTTTGTTCTTTTTCTTTTACAGATGTCTATCCCAAACAATGCTTCCAATCCAATCCCTTCATGCTCTTTCTCCCTCATGAACCTATGTGGGAATGTCATTTTCGATGGCTTGAATTTCATTGATTGGATTCGAAACATCCGAATGGCTATTCGGTATGACAACAAAGAATATGTCCTAGATAAAGAGCTTAAGGAGATTGATGTCGCCACTGCTACTCCTAAACAAATCGCTGAACACACTACTCATGAGAGAGATACGACAAAGGTGTCGTGTCTTATGATTGCAACCTGACTGTTGAGCTGCAGAAGTCCTATGAGGACTACTATCCTTTTGAAATGTATCAGTATTTTATGGAAAGCTACCATCAAAGTACTCTACATGAGAGGTATGAGATCATTGCCTCCATGATCACAACCAAAATGAAGGATGGTGAACCCATCACGACCCACTGGCAGAAGATGCAGAGATTCGTGGACCGCTTGCTTAAATTGAATGTCAATTTTGATGAAGAGTTGGCCATAGATATCATTCTACACTATTTACCTTCTTGTTATGATCAGTTTCGTATGACTTATCATATAAACAAGGAGGGGGTCACTCTTCCCAAGCTTCAAGGCCTTCTTAGGACTGCAGAAAGCAACCTGAAAGGCAAGTCGGTTGTGTCTACTCCTACTACTACTACTTCTGCCCATGTTCTGGCAATCAGGCATGGGAAGGGAAAGAAGAGGAAGGCTCCCTACAAGAGCCGCAAGGGAAAGTCTCTTGATGGATCCTCTTCAAGTTGGACCAAAGTTGGTTCTGCTAATCCCTCTTCCAATCCGAAGGAAGTAGAGTGCTTCCACTGTCATGAAAAAGGGCACTGGAAACGAAGCTGCCCCAAGTACTTGCAGGACATAAAGGATGGCAATATCAAGCCCTCCTTTGCAGGTATTTACACTATTCAATCTAATAACTCATCACATGCTAATACTTGGGTCGTTGATACAGGTTGTGGTATTCACATTTGTTCTGATTTGCAGGGACTAAAAAGAAGTAGGGATGTTTAGCACGGGAAGATAAGCTCAATCATGGGAAATAGGAAAGTGTCTCCTATGACCAAGATTGGAGTTTATTCTTTATTGCTTAGTAATGGTTTAAATTTAGATTTGAATAATTGTTGTTACTCGGCCGATGTGGCGATAAATGTTATTTCCTTTCACAGTTTGTATAAACAAGGTTTTACCTTGTCCTTTAATAATGAAAATGGTGGTATTTATGCTTCTTGTAATGGTGTATTTTATTTTGAAGCATTACCTTGCAATGGTATATATGAAACTGTGATGGTTGTAGATAACTTAGGAAATAATGTGTTGAATATTGATTCTTCCAATGACTTGGATAAGGCATGCTTGTGGCATTGTCGTCTTGGACATGTCAACAAGAAGCGCATAGCCCAATTCCAAAAGGATGGAGTTTTGGAGTCATTCGACTTAAAGTCGGATGACACTTGCAAATCTTGTTTACTTTTAGAGATGACCAAGTCACCATTAACTGGTTCTTCTAAAAGGGGTGAAGGTCTGTTGGATCTCATAAACACTAATATGTGTGGACCATTCAGAACCGCCACAAGGGATGCTAACCGCTTCTATGTGACTTTTACTGATGATTATAGTAGATATGGGTATATTTACTTAATCAAGCATAAGTCAGAAACTTTTGAAAAATTCAAGGAGTTTAAGCAAGAAGTGGAGAATCAATTGGGCAGGAAGATAAAGATGCTACGATCCGATCGAGGAGGAGAGTATCTTAGTATCGAGTTCCTTGATTATCTTAAGGAATGTGGAATTGTTTCATAATTGACGCCACCTATGACACCACAACTTAATGGTGTGCCTGAGAGACGCAATAGAACCTTGCTAGACATGGTTCGTCCCATGATGAGTCAAGCTTCGTTACCTATCTCATTTTGGGGGTATGCCTTAGAGACTGCCACCGATATCCTTAATCTAGTCCCTACCAAAAAGGTTTCCAAAACACCTCACGAGATGTGGACAGGGAAAGTTCCCACATTAGACCACATCAAAGTTTGGGGTTGCGAGGCTTTTGTGAGAAAAGAAACTCACGACAAGCTCGAACCTCGGAGTGAGCGATGTATTTTCATCGGCTACCCACAGAAATCCTTTGTATATCTCTTCAATAGACCGAGTGACAATGTTGTCTTCATTGCGAGGAGAGGAGTCTTTCGCGAGAGAGAACTCATAGGCCAAGGAAACAGTGGGAATCAAATTGACCTTGAAGAGCTTCAAGACTCAAGCGGTGAAGGAACCTGAAACACTAGCAATCAACCTGAGGAGGAAACTCCAATTGATCCAATTGACGAGTCCTTACCTCTGAGGCGTTCCAGTAGAGTTAGAAATACACCTTAGTTTTATGGTTTCCATATTACTACTGAAGGCGATACATTTATCAGTGATAGCACACTGGTAAATTTCGATGAACCTAACAACTACAAGGAAGTCATGGAAGGCACCGAGTCTGTAAAGTGGAAAGAGGCTATGGACAACGAGATTCAGTCCATGTATGACAATCAAGTTTGGAACTTGGTTGACAATGTACCAGGTCGTAAGGCAGTCGGGTGCAAATGGATCTTCAAGAAGAAGACCGAGATGGATGGGAAAGTACACACATATAAAGCGAGACTGGTTGCGAAGGGCTTTACTCAAACTCTGGGAGTTAACTATGATGATACCTTCTCACCAGTAGCGAAGATTACATCTATAAGGGTTATGTTGGCCATAGCTACATTTCATGATTATGAAATATGGCAAATGGATGTCAAAAACGTTTTACTTAATGGAAAGTTGGCTGAAGATGTTTACATGAGTCAGCCATAGGGATTTGTCAATGCAGAGTACCCTAATAGAGTATGTAAGCTTGAGAAATCCATTTATGGATTGAGGCAAGCATCTCGCAGATGAAATCTTTGTTTTGATGAGAAGGTCAAAGAGTTTGGATTTTCGAGAAGCGAGGATGAGTCCTGTGTATATGTCAAAGCTAGTGGGAGTATAGTGAGCTTTCTGGTATTGTATGTAGATGACATACTGCTCATAGGAAATGACATCTCAACCTTGCAGGAGGTTAAGTCCGAGCTTGGGAAGTGTTTCGCTATGAAGGACCTCGGAGAAGCTGCCTATATCCTAGGGATAAGGATATTGAGAAACAGAAGTAAAAGACTAATATGACTTAGTCAAAGTACATACTTGGACAAGGTGTTGAAGCGTTTCAGCATGGAGAACTCCAAGAAAGGTGACTTACCTATCCGAGGCAATGCCAAACTGTGTAAGACTCAGAGTCCGATTACAGAGGCTGAAATAGCAAAAATGAGTCATATACAATACGCTTCCGCAGTTGGTTCGATCATGTATGCTATGACTTGTACTCGCCCTGATGTGGCCTTTGCTTTGAGCATGGTCAGCAGATATCAAGGGAATCCTGGTAAAACTCATTGGACTGCGGTTAAGAACATTCTTAAGTACCTGCAGAGGACTTAGGACTGGGTCCTTACCCTTGGTGGGAGTGATGACTTGAGAGTGACAGGGTATAGCGATGCGAGCTTTCAAACCGACCGAGATAATTTCCGCTCTCAGTCGGGCTGGGTGTTTAACCTTAATAGGGGAGCAGTGACATGGAAAAGTTCCAAGCAGGAGATGTAGCTAATTCAACGTGCGAATCAGAGTACATAGTAGCAAGCGAAGCATCGAAGGAGGCGATATGGTTGAAAAACTTCATCGGAGACCTTGGAGTCATTCCATCCATAAAGGAGCCTATGGAGATTTTCTTCGATAATGAAGGGGCAGTTGCCTTAACCTAGGAACCGAGAGATCATGGAAGATCCAGGAATATCGACAGAAAATACCACTTCATAAGACATCAGGTAGAAGAAGGACACCTCGTGGTAAAGGGGATATCGTCAGAGGACAACCCATCAGATCCCCTCACAAAGGGACTGACTAGGGTTAAGCACTTGCAGCATGCGAGGGGCATTGGGCTAATGGACGATATTAGTTTTAGTAATTATATAAATTGAAACTTTTAATAGCTAAATTGTAATTGAAATTTGATGATTGAATAAAAGGAGTTTTACTTATAAGTAAAGTTACTGTCTTGTGTCAATTATTTACTATTGTTTCACTTTGCATGTTTTGACTTCCATAATAATTAAAGTTATTCAAACCATCCACAGTCGATCATACGTTGGAAGTAAGTATGAAAGAAGAGTGTCATGAGTTGGCTTGTAGATTGTCTAAGGAGTTAGACATAGCAAAAGTTTGCTACACCATTCATGAGTGCTCTTGAAATAAGATTTGAGTATTGGATTCAACCCGCGCTCATCTGAATCACTTCATGGAATTTATCACGAGTGATTGTGAGACGATAATATCATATAATCTTCAAACCAAGATACATGAGTTGTTGACTACGAGTTGGTTGTGCATTGATGGCATGAAAACGCATCAGTAACTTGATGTTATAAAATGTGTCGTTGTGAATGATTTGATGAGTAGTTAGTACAAACATATAATGTCGAAGTTTATCTGTTCCTTTTATCCTAAGAGGATTAAAAGTGATATCTTGGGCCCCTCGATGATTCTGTTTTGACTGTGTCGGGCCCGGTCAGAACTAAATTGATGTGTTCGGTTATGTTCTATGTCAGACGAATCAGAAATCAGGAAACAAATTGCATGACAATAAGTATGACTATGTTCAATCAGTAATGTGACATTGGAATTAATGACAATCTTATTTATAAATTCATAACAACGAATATGAATTTAACTATAAATTACACTAGAATAAAATAGAGTGTAATTTAACTTATAGAGATTCCCTGGACAAAAGTCCGGAAATTGCACTAGCAGAGGTTCTACTTGTTGGATTTGGTGTCTAAACCCATAACTATAACTGATATTTACTTGACCCGATTGTAGCATCGTCCTTTTGGGTTGCCTTCACCAGTGCAATTTGATAGGATGGTTTTTTAGAATAAGGTTATTTATGGTTTATTAATATATTACAAGTATAATATATTAATATGAAATTATTTAATTAGTATTGATCAATAATTAATTTGGAATTAATTTTGTGGTCAAAAGAGACTAATTAAATATATGAGGATTGATTATGTAAATCAATTATTCTTGTAGTGTGGGCTAATGATCCATGATTATTTAGATGAGCTAAACCAATAAGTTAATCCATGGAGGTTAAACCCATGGAGCATAAGAATGTGGAAAGTCATGGAGCATTAGGGTTTACAAAGTGTAACCCTAGCATGTGCAACACTATAAATAGAACCCTCCATGAGCCAAAATCGGTTACACCTTCTCTTTGAGATAAGTAGCTTATTCTCTTAAGTCATCCTTTTGCATATTGGTGTTTGTGAACCATTAGAGGCATCACACTTGAGGTGCTTAAGCTTTCAAAGGTCAAGAACTAAAAGTCCTTCTAAAAAGTATGTCATCTATCTAGATCTATTATTCATTTGGTAATTTGTATGCTAGTTAGGACAATGCTTTGGAAAAATTGAAAATATGCATGTATAATAGAGAAAACATAGATCCAAAGCATTTAGGGTTGCATGTGCCCCATAGGAGTGTTATAGTGCTCAAAACCCAACACTACTTGCTAGCTATTACTACTTCATGGATCGCAGGGCTTTTCCGTAGACTAAAACTAAGGGAAAATGGGCTAAAAGTTGAAGGGACTGGAGAGAAATGAAATGGGAGAGTATGAGGAATGAAATGGGGGTTGTAGCTCTATTTATAGCCAAATTTGGGGTACATGGCGTGCAAAAGGGGTGCACATCGTGCTTCTTAAGGCTACGTCTCCCCGGCCACTTTGTCCCATGTGTCAGGCTCTCCGTGGTCCGCGTATTCACCTTCTAGAAGAGCGTGTCGAGCTCCTGGCGCGCACTGCACGGGGCGTAAATCGCAGATTTTGTAAATTCCATAACTTCTTCATATGGACTTAGTTTTTGACGTTCTTTTTTTCACGCGTACCTCTCGACGAGTACTAAAACTTTCTTTTAGGCTCCATCGGTTAATTCTGAATTTATTTTTATCTCTTATTTTTATATGATTTAATGATTTTCCAAAAATCATAACTCTCTCGTACGTACTCTGATTTTGGTGTTCCATTTACCAAAATTTCTATCTTAAAGAGTAATACAACTTTCATTTTGGTGACTTTACCCAAAAGTCATCCATTCTCTTCGTACATTTTAACGTCACACATTCCTTGTGCACGACTGACTTTTATATCTTTATAAAAATCATATCTAATTCATACGAAGTCGGATTTCTACGAAATTTATATTTTCAAGATCGGGACGACATGTACTTTCTAATATATATATATATATATATATATATATATATATATATATATATATATATATATACTCACACACACTTTGGCACACTTATTTTTATGATATATATATATATATATATATATATATATATATATATATATATATATATATATATATATATATATATATACTTTGTCACACTTATTTTTCCTATTTTTTCTTAGTACGAAACTTGTATTATATAGTCTGCAGCACGCACGACTATAGATTATACTTATCGAGGATTTAATTTTAATAATTATTAATTATTATATGTAGCCTGAATTTGCGGGTGTTACAATGATCCCTTCAAAATCTCTTTCCATTTACATGTTTGCAAATTTTTATGGTTAACTTGCCATTTTTTATGGTTAACTTATTACAACTATTTTCATATGTATGCAACCCTTCATCCCTAATTTCATTTTTTTTCTTTTACCTTCTACCTAATGGCAGATAGCAGGTGTGTGTGGATGGCATGTGGTAAGGGCATAACAGAATGAAATGATCTAAGCTATTATTTCTTGCATGTAGATTCACATGTTATATAGCCCCCATAGCAAGCTCAAACACTATCTTAAATATTCACTACATCCCAACATCAGGGGTAAATTTGCCGAAAACTAAAAAAAGTAAAAAAATTCAACTTTTTATGTAATGCAAATTGTATTTCCAGACAACAGGGGTAAATTATTTCCATTCGGATTAAGTTGGACCAATATAATTGTAATGATTGGGTGAAATGACCTTTGTGAATCGAATTTTGCAATGTTGAAAACAAATTAAAGTTGGACCAATATAAACCATGATAACAAAAATAAAATTAAGAGTACAAATTCTATAATTAAATAGATTTTAAATTTGTAATTAAGAGAAAACTTGAAAGTGCAATGTTGAAGGAAGCAATTAAACTTGATTACTATTATATATATATATATATATATATATATATATATATATATATATATATATATATATATATATGAGAGTTTGTTGTTATTTCTTCCATTCAGTCCTAGTTGGACAGATGTAATTTGCATATTAGAAGGTTTTAACATTCAAGTGGGTTGTAATAGTTTACTTATAGTTTTGAAATGCTTATTGTTTATGTAATGTAAAATAGTGGTTTATTCTGACATTGTTTTGAATTAAAATGATTTTAACCTCATTTTTTGTTTTTATCTTTTTGGCTTGGAAGTACCTAAATTACCCCTAAAAATGATTCTTCTAATTTTTATTTTAGGTTTACTAGAAGTTGTTGTGAATAGGAGGCAAAGTCTGATACAATTAGATGCAATAATTGGTAGGACTTCGACAACCCCTGCCCCTTGGTATTTGTGTCCATTTATCCCCAATGCCCCTAATCTCTGTGTCTAAGTATCAAACTTTTCTTTTGGTGTTGTACAAACAAATACATCATCACATACAAAATATTATTGTTTCAAGTAATTAGATCAACATTGTTTACACAAGTATGTCATACATACCGATAGACTAACTTTTTCTATTGTTGGACTTAATTTCGTCATATATGTAAGGAGTATAAGGTCTAGATATCTCCACCTATAGGGAATCATTCATGTTTCAACAAGTAAGTGCATAGTTTCTAGAATTTAAGCTACATAAATCAACAAAAGATGTAGTTTTGTTTTTGTGGGATGGAATGGGTTATTCCGAAATATGTGATTCAATTATTAATAATGACTGATTTTCATCCATGCTATTTTGATATGAAATGAAATCTTAATTTAACCGGTCTTAATCATTATCCATGTAATTTTTTCAAGAAAAATTTCATTTAAAATAATTTTGAAACATTAACCATATTGCTAACATTTTACTATCTTTGACCCTAAATTTCATTTAAAATAATTTTGAAACATTAACCATATTGCTAACATTTTACTCTCTTTGACCCTACACTAATAAAGATGTACATCATCTCTAATTTCTTTTCTATGTGATATACGTTTTTTTTTGTTTCCAGAGGGAAGTATCACTTTTTTTGGTTGTTAACTATGAGTTAATACTATCTAGAATCTACTATATGTTACATGCCATCATTGGACCAAAAAGAGTAACGCATATAGGTACTTTTTAATATAAAAAAATTAAAGAAAACTAAAGATAGTTTTTGTCGATTTAGAATCTGTAGTTTTTCGTGAGGTACAACAAAACTGTTTTATGGTTTAGAATCTAAGCATTTATAAGCCCGAGATTTTCACGTGCCAATACAAAAGTACTAAAGTCTGACGAAAAATTCAGCGGCAATGAAGTCTATAAATCAAATCTGGTGTATAAAGAACCGTTGCACGATTAATAACGAACAACCAATCATGTGTTCATGTAAATTTGTAAAGAATCCTAACTTTTTATTTTTAATCATGTGTTTATGATTAATAACTTTATATATATATATATATATATATATATATATATATATATATATATATATATATATATATATATATATATATATATATATAGAGAGAGAGTAAATTACACGAATGGCCCCTATGGTTTGGGGTAATTTGCACGTTTGGTCCATAACTTATTTTTTTAACTCGGAAGGTCCCTATTGTTTGTTTTTGTTACGCGCTTGGTCCCTACTGTTTGTTTTTGTTACACGTTTGGTCTCTGTCTTACCTAAAAAACTATTATTTAAATAGGGAAAAATAGTGAGTTATGTAAGGTAAGGTGAGGGGATGGGTTTGGAGGTGTGTTTATTTAAATAAATTAAAAAATCAAAGGCAAAAATAGTCTTTTTAGGTAAGATAGGGACCATGCACGTAACAAAAGCAAACAGTAGGGACCTTACGAGTTAAAAAAATAAGGTAGGGACCAAACGCGCAAATTACCCTAAACCATAGGGACCATTCGTGTAATTTACTCATATATATATATATATATATATATATATATATATATATATATATATATATATATGTGTGTGTGTGTGTATATATATATATATATATATATATATATATATATATATATATACACACACATATATATCTTCTCCTCTAATAAAAGAATCATAAATTTGCCACTAGACACTTTTTTAAAACCCATCTTTGACAGATGGCATGTTGTAGTTCACCATTTCTTTTGCTTTCCCGCTTATTTTAAATCTTCTTTTATCATTAATCGAATCCCAACAAATCAGCAAAACATTATTCCATTCAAATTGAAAACTAATCCCCAATCAAGGCTCTATCTTTGGAAACCGAATCACCATTAATCTGTGGTTTCATTATTCAAAAAATAAACCCAAAAGATCATCAGTCTCCATTATTAAATGCTCATATCAATCTGATGAAGAATTCTACAAGCTCACACTAACGCATTCATCTGATAAGGAATCCCACAAGGTCACACACAGAACATGTATGTTATCCTCTTCCACGGACTATTTTGGGGTTCCCTATTTTATTGTTTGATCCTCCTGTAATCATTATTTTTGCTGCAGTCACCAGAGTTTCTAACTCCATTCTATCTTATTGCTATAGATCTCCACCTGAGTATGGTGCTTATAGGCATGCTTCATTTCTTCAAGCTGTGCGTTTCTTTTTGGGTCAGTACCACACCACTCCTTGCATATTCAAATGCAACATTATTTATTAACCTTAAGAGATTAATTATGTGGATACCAAGTAACAAATCAATAAATCGGTCCATAAACTTTCTCCTAGATATTTTTGTTGTAACTGTATCAGTTAGTCATACAATCCAGATTCAAAATTTCATTAATGGCTTAAATTCCAAATTAGGGCTAACTTTGAAAAGCATGGGAGAATATTCAAAGGATATGTGTAGTGCTTCTCAACGATATTTTATTCAGCAATTATATTTCCTACACCATTGCAACTGCTATCAGCATCAGGTGAATCCAATATAACCGGTTTCGTCTTAAGATATTAGTGCACGAAGATTCTTTATCAGCATATGATATTAATGTAGGGGAATACTAAAATCAAATTTTTATCGCAAACAAGTCCATGATGCAAATTGTAGATATTAAGACCACTTTTATATGTTGTTGTTTCAGCTGGACTTGTGCGGATTATCATGTTTAAGATAGCAAAGTTCCATAATATGGCATTGTTGTTTGTTGTTGCTTCCATCATGTCATTTGCTTACTCTACCATTGGTTTGGGGATTGGTTTTGAGTAAGTTATTGATATATAATCATAATTGTATATAATTTCTTAATTCTCTCTTAAAAAACTCTTTTTTGGAGTTCTAGAAAACGGAGAGATTATGGAAGCATTGAAAGAGTTCCAACATTGTGAATATGGGTAGAAATTGCAGGTATGTGGAACACTTCAACTTCTTAACTGAGTTGTGGTTCATTCATTCCTGATTTCTTTGTTGAATGATATAATTATGTTTGTAGGATCTTCACCTAGTTTCTGTTTTATAGGTGAATCGTTTGTTACAATTTGTATAAAAATGTCATCATCTACTAGCTAAAAGTGGGTTATGTTGGTGTCTCCATGCAATATTTGTATAAAAATAGTAATATGTGAGGTGAAATTATTGTTTCGAGTAAATCGCTTTTCCTACAATAAATGTAGCAATTCAACAACTTTGTCTGATTAGTTTTTTAATAACACTACCACATGGTTATGACACAACCACATACATGGGCTTAACAATCTGTTAAAAAAAAGCAACCTACTTTCATTTGAGAGCCTCTTTTACATGTGGATCGGTTTTTTGTGGAATAATAAGAATAAAATTTTGTTATTAATAATATTGTCCAGTTTACAGGCTAAGAGGGTGTTTGGATAAATTAGCTTATAGCTTATTAGCTTATAGCGGTAGGAGAAAGCAATTTTTGCAAAAGTGTTTGGATTAGCTTATAGTGGTGGGGATAAGCAATAAACTAATAAGCATAAGTGTTTGGCAATAATAAAGTAGCTTATATTAGTAAAATGACCAATAAGCAATAAGCAATAAGCAAGGGGGTTAGCTTTTCAAAAATATCTTATTTAGCTTATTCCCACCGCAATAAGCTGAATTTTAATGTTCCGTATCCAAACACTTAAAATTAACTTATAGCGGTGAGAATAAGCAATAAACAATAAGCTTCCTATTTTTCCCTTATCCAAACACCCTCTAAATGCAAGAAAAGGTAACTTACCTATCATATCAATTTATTTTTCATACTAATAACATTTCACTTTGAAAATTATATCAAACTGCAGCATTATACTTACAGGTGTTGCAAAAAAGGGGGTAATTCGGTTTCAGTTGTATCCTTAAGATATACCGGTCATGTTCAGAATTTTGTTGTAAGCATACATTTTTTGTAGTTATGAAGTTGGATTTTTGACCCATTTCTCTTAAAATATTCTTTGAATGCTTATTACATATTAGTTACTTCTGATAATGTTTTCTATCTAATATGCGGTTCATTATTGCATTTTTGGTCAACTATCGTTTTGACCATTTTTTTTTTCTTTTTGTCATTTGAAAGACTTAAAATTGAAAAAAAAAAAGAATGTTATAATCATATAAAACTCTTATAACTAGAAGTATATATTTTATGAAAAGTTACAATTTAAAAAAAAATATATTTTTTAAACATATATTAAAAAAAGGAATATATATTTTCAATTTTTAACATAAATTATATGTAATTAAATTGACTTTTTTTTTTCATATGAATGAATTATAATTACTATATGTCTATATTTGTATCTTATCTATATTATTTTAATTTATCAACCGTGGTTTATATGGGTTATATATATATATATATATATATATATATATATATATATATATATATATACACACACAAAAAAAAATTCAATAGAGAACCATTATTAATCAAGGAACCAAAGAACCAATCCAAAGATTCGAAATTTAAAGCGATCAACACAAAAATGAAGTGTTGTAGACTTTTACAATGGACGCACATGTACCATATTATAACAAAACTCACTTCCTTTTTTTTAGTTTAATTTTTTTAAGCCATGTTTTTTATAAAAAAAAATAAAAAAAAAATAAAACCGAATATACCATTGTTCGTGATTTTCCGTCCTCTTTCCATAGAGATCCATATTGATATATAAAAAATGATTTTTTTTTCAAAAACCCACTTCGTTTTATTTGTTTGTTGAAAAGTTAATGTCTATTTTTTTTAGAAAAAAATTAATAAATGTATCAAAATTCATATTTTTTGGTACTCTTTAAACATAGATTCATATTGATGTTAAAAAAAATTGAAATTTCAGTTCAAATTCACGTTGTGAACCTGTTCAGATTCACATTGTGAAGCTGCTCAGATTCACAGCGTGAATAATAGTAAGTCAGATTCCCAATATAAATAAATCCATTTGTTGATTTTACAAAACTAATTTATGAGTAATGAAAACGTTAAAATATTATAAAACTACATGAAATATATTTTGATTAATATGTAAATTTCATAAAGTTAATTTGCGAATGATCAAAGAGTTGAAATAGTAAGTCAAATTCACATTGTGAATATTACAAATTGAAATATTTACAGTTTAGATTCACAGTGTGAATCTAAACTGATCGAGTTTTTTTTCACAGTGTGAATGTTACGAATTGAAATATTTACAGTGTAGAATCACAGTGTGAATCTGCACTGATCGAGTTTTATTTTTATTTTTTTTAATCGGTATTGATGTTTATTAATAAAGTACAAAAAATTAATATTTTTGGTATAATTAGTTTTTATTGGATAAAAATAAACTTAAATATTGAAAAAAATAACAAAATGAAGAGGGTTTTTTTTGAAAAAAAAAGTTTGTTTTTTATATATCAACATTGATCTCTATGGAAAGAAGATGAAAATCGTGAATAACGGTATATTCGGTTTTTTTTTTGATAAAAAATGCAGCCTAAAAAAATTTAAACGAAAAAAAGAGGTGAGTTTTTTTGGTAAGGAGGTGGATTTTTTGGTATAATCCGGTGTGTGTGCGTCCAATGTACAAGTATACATATTTTTCTCTTGGCCGTTGATCATTATGATTTACGATGCTCACGATTAGTTCATTAGTTCTTTGTTAATTATGGTTCTCTCTCTCTCTCTCTCTCTCTCTCTCTCTCTCTCTCAATATTAGGGATGACAAAAAATCCCGAACCCAACGGGGAAACCCGAAACCCGATCATTTCGGGTCGGGTAACGGGTCTTTATCGGGTTTTTTATCGGGTTCGGGGCAGGGAGTGGGTTACCCTCGCCCCGACCTGATTATATATATATATATATATATATATATATATATATATATATATATATATATATATATATATATATATATCCTTTTTATGTTAACTGCACGCATTCAAAGATAAAATACTTACTGTGGACAATCTTTTTAGTTATTAAAAATCTTGTGTGAATGATCGTTTTTTATGTTTTGACATATTACACTAAACTTAAATCAAATGATTTTTAATATAACGTCCTGTTTATTTTATTAAAGTGATGCATCATATTTTTAATTTAAAAAGGATGCTAGAACATATATTTTTTTATAATACATCGGGGTATCCTAAAACAGAATAAAGATTTCGTTATGAATTGTTATAAACCCGATAAGATACCCGAAACCCGACGAGAAAACCTGAAATCCGATGGGAAAACCCGAAACCCGATGGGGCGCCCCGATAGGAAACCCGAAAATTATCGGGGCGGGTTTGGGAAACCATGCCCCGCCCCGAACCCGCCCCATTGCCAATCCTACTCTCTCTCTCTCTCTCTCTCTCTATATATATATATATATATATATATATATATATATATATATATATATATATATAGAGAGAGAGAGAGAGAGAGAGAGAGTTCAATTGAGAAAAAAAAAGGTTGAGAATGGGGGAATCATTCTCAGTCACTCATTTATTTTTGCCGCAAAAACCTCCGTCGTACCAGCGGAAATGGGAAAGCAATAGACATGTGTTTTCCAACAAAACATGTTTCCTTAATCTATACTAAGCATTACCTTAATATATATAAAAACATAGTTTTTTCGTTTTTTTTTAATTTTTAAGAAGTTATTTTTATCGAAAAATGATTTTAAATATACCAAAATTCATGATTTTTTATTCTCTACAAATAGACATCCATATTGATATAGTTTTAAGATAAAATAATTTTTTTTTATATTTTCAGCTATCGTTATTCATAAGTGAATAAAAATGAATCACGTTTTTACTACAGTACATTCGTTATTCACTTATGAATAAAAACTATGATTAATTTTTTTTACAATTTAAGTATCATTCATATATGAATATAGCATATAATAAACATAGTATATTCATATTTAAATATTAGACGATGCATTCACTTGTGAATATTACATAGTATATTCACTTGTGAATATTAGATGATATATTCACTTATGAATATTAGATAATATTTTCATATCTGAATATTACATAGTATTACATGGTATATCACATGTGAATATTACATAGTATATTCACTTGTGAATATTAGATGATATATTCACTTATGAATATTACACAGTATATTCACATATGAATATTACAAGGTATTTTCACAAATATATATAATTTTTATATGTTATTCACATATGAATAACATACAGACTTGCATATTTGTTTTTTTTTTGTTTTAATAATCATATAATGATTCAGGTGAGAAAACATATTCATATATGAATATAACGTGGTAATTTAGTTTTTGCATTTCATCAAACAGTTGAAGTGCATACAATTTAACTTTTTTAAAAATGTTAAAAACATGATACTTTGACTATTTAAATCTTACAAAATAGTAGATTGATAGAGAATTATATGAAATTTTTCAAAAAAAAAAACGATTTGATCTTTTTCTAACCTCAATTTTGAAGTTTTATTTGATAATCGATATTGAATGAATGATATGAAGTGTATTTTTTGTTGATTATCGATGATGTTGATCTAATGACGCTGGGAGTATAATTAATCGTAGATGTTGAAGATCTGATCGTATTCAAGCAGAATTGAAGGTTGGATTAAAAGAACCAAAAACGAATTTTTGTTGTTAACTGTTGAATCGTGTTGATAAACATGTTATTGACGAAGATCGATGATTGATTAACACTGGATGATGTTGATGATGGTTTAATTGAAGAAATCCGGATGATTGTTGAAGGTTGGAGGAAAAATTTGGATGATGAACGATCGATTAGAAATTGGTTTGAACTTTTATCTATTTCTATACGGTTACGTATTTGAGATTGAAGGTTATTATCATATTTACAAGTTTGCTACCGTGTCTTTTTATGCTTAGATTAAATGAGTGGCTGAGAATGATTCCCCCATTCTCAATCTTTTTTATTTTCTCAATTATATATATATATATATATATATATATATATATATATATATATATATATATATATATATATATATATATATATATATATATATATATATATATATATATATATATACTAGAACCAACATTCTGATGTGAGGCCGGCGTCTAACCTCAACAACACATTACCAATATGATTCTTTTGGTCCTTTGTATTATTTAAGAACAAGTAAAATATGTATCGTTATCTTAGTCAAATTATGGAAAATATGACATTAGCTTTTCTTGATAAGTCTTGGATTACAAATATCATAAATTTTCAACAACACATTGTTTATTAGTTAATTAATATTGCTAAAAACATATAGTTCTCATCACTGTATGTTTTTGCTACCTAACTCATAGCGATTCGATAACTTGCACAAAGTATATATGAAATGTTGAACGTACTACAAAATTGATCAATAAATGGAAATCTTAACTTTACAATACAAGAAAAATAACTTATCAGGGTAATCATATTTGTCGTTTTGTTCACATTTAGACAACTTTTTTTTGTACACATTTAACTATTTAACTTGTTATATGTATTCACATGCTACCATTGTCACCGACTATAGCATGTGACAACGGTAATATGTAACACATTTAACAAGTTAAATGATCAAATGTGTATAAAAAAAATTGACTAAATATGAACAAAATGAAAAATTAATTACCATGATAAGTCATTTTCCCCACTTTTAATAGCGATTTTATTTTTTTATATTTGTTTGTAATTTTTTTTCAAACGTTATTTTTAAAATATCCATAATGTCCTAAATACTAATTAAATATTGATCAATTTTAAATTTTATTTTTTAATTTATAAATATGTTCTTGTTTTGTGAAATATTTTATATTGACTCTTATATATTTTTTTCTTTTGTTTTTAAGCATATACAATATTTTAAAAGTAAATAATATTTAACAATAAAATCAAATAAATTAAAGATGTAAAAATAAGTATGGAGGGTCTTTTAAAAAATTAAAAAGAAATTATTATATAGCAAATAAAAAAAACTATATAATGTAAATGTTTTAAAATTGTTACAACTTTTTAATTAGAATTTTATAAACTTTTAATTTTTTAATACAACGTTTTAAACTAGTATTTAATGAAATTGTTTTAAAATGTTATAAAAAAAATATTAAATTGTCATATAAAATCTGTAAAGTTAAAAACTTGTAAGAAAAATTATAAAACAATTATAAAATAGTTGGTTTAAAGCATTTGTATTAAAATTATATATTAAAAAAAAGTTATAAGCAAAGTTTAAAACATTGTATTAGAAAAATCTATAGGAAAAAATATCATAAAAATGTTATAATAAATTAGAAAAGGTCTTAAGAAATTTGTAAAAAAAATTATTCACGTTTAGACAACTTTCTTTTTTTCGTATACATTTGACCATTTAACTTGTTAAATGTGTTCATATATTATAATTGTCATCCGTTATAATAGGTGACAATGGTAATATGTGAACACATTTAACAAGTTAAATAGTCAAATGTGTACAGAAAAATGTCTAAATATGAACAAAACGAAAAGGTAATTGTCATTTCCCTACAATCCGTGATCACACAAAGAATTTGATAATAATGGGTCGAAATGTAAAAATGGATACGGTGTAGTTGACTGGCTAAAATTATTTTGTAAATAATTTCAAAAATGCATGAATAGTTAACATATAAAATAGAATTACAAGTAATATTATCAGTTCAATATAAGAATTTAATTCCTTAACGAAGCCTTTTTAAAATTCAATGTTTCTTTATGGGATAATGACTTAAAAGGGTAATATATTATTTGATTTGTACACATTTAGTCACTGACTTTTTTTTCGTCCACATTTACCCCTTCAACTTGTTAAACTGTACACATTTAGTCTTTATTACCGGCTACTCCATGTTAGCCGGTAAAAAAGACTTAATAGGGTAATATATTTCTCACTTTGTACACATTTAGTCCTTAATATTTTTGTACACATTTAGTCCTTAATATTTTTTTTGTTGCAAAATAAGGCATTTTTGTTTTTGTACTCATTCAGTACTTATAAATGATTTCTTTAGGTTTTTCTCGTGATATATTACGTGAGATAGCCATATGGTGGTGGGATAGGTTGAGGTGGGCCCGTTATGCATGATAATACGTTTGTTGTATCGAGTATTTTAAGGGAAACTCAATAAACTTTGTGTTTACCCAGTTGTTTATGTTTTCAAGTTCTATCGTTGATCGTGGGAAGGCGAAGACATGACTGTACACACTCATCAACAGTATTGAGGATTCCACGTTTCTTATATTACTCTGATTTTAGATAAATGTATTTTGGAATAAACATTTTTTCATAATAATGGATTTATAAGCAAATCTGAACCGATTTCTTGATCAAAGCTTTAGTTTTTTGAAGAATAAAACCCCCAAAACGATTTTATGTTTGATTTTTGAAGAGCGAACTTAATTTCCAGAAAGGAAATCAAAGATTTTTGAACAGCCCCACACACTTCATCAATGATTGTCCCGCATGCATAAGTACTGGATAAGTACAAAAACAAAAATGACTTATTTTGAAACAAAAAAATATTACGGACTAAATGTGTACAAAATATTAAAGATTAAATGTGTACAAAATGAGAAATATATTACCCTATTAAGTCATTTTTCTCGGCTAACCTGGAGTAACCGGTCATAAGAACTGAATGTGTACAGTTTAACAAGTTGAAGGGGGTAAATATGGACGAAAAAAAACTCAGTGACCAAATGTGTACAAATCGAAAATATATTACCCTTTTAAGTCATTATCCCTTTCTTTATTTATTTTATTTTTTTACAGCTTTCACTCGTTCTTTTGTTTCGTTTTCAGCCAACCTTTCAATTTTTTATTCATCACCCCCTTGCATAACAAAATAAAACTTAGATAGCTTGTATTAAATAATTTTATGTTTATTGTTAAAACATAAATAATAAAATATATTTAGATAATTTGATGTTACTCTTGCAGTAATGATGATATTTAGATTACATGGAATAATAACAATAATAATAATAATAATAATAAATTGCAATGGAAAGGAAATAGTTTAATTATTTTGTTGGGTATATGAAAAAAAGTAGACAAGATCTAGTCAAGCCATAGGTTGACTTTTTCTTTCTTTTTATTTTGACTTTACCCTTTAATCTAATAATCATTTTCCTATGGCATAAGTCTATAACCGTAATAAAATTAAAACAAAACTACATGATCGGTTCATATGGTTTTAGTAGTTTTTACGTGCTTAAGACAACTATGTAATCTTTTACATTGCTTATCATTATGGTTTTTAAAAATTGCTCGTCTGATCCTTTCAAATAACATATATGTTTTTAGCCATTAATCAACATCACAATCATCGATCTGATTAGGTGGCTTGACGCTTGGCAACTGATTAGGCTGGATAGGGGCTTAATGTTTACGTGGCTTGCCATGTCAACAGATCACCTTAGTACCCTCTCACCTTGACCATTTACCTCCTCTCTTGTCGATCTTGTTCCTCAATTTGTCTTTACATATTTCTTTCTTACTTGCATAAACAAACAACTCTCTCACATTCCCCTTCATTCAGTCGCACCCTTAACACCGATCTTCAATCTCATCACCAACTCTCTCCCCTTCTATCATTCAGTTGCCTCCTCACGATTAAATTTAAGAAGGGTTTAACAAGGTTTTTAAAAAGGTTTTCACAAGGGTTCAAGAATGGTTTTAGAAGGCTTCAAGAAGGGTTTTCATATGGCGATTTCTTTTGATCCTAGGTAAAACATTCATCCTTTGTGTTTGATTTTATCCTTTTAAACAAGGTTATTTCAAGTTAACTGAATCAAAATCATAAAAACACTTAATGCATTAATCTATTAAAACAAAATGTATGCAGTGAAGTTACAAGATTCAGTTACTTCCAACATAAAAAACTTTCACCCTTCCTCTAACCTGTGTAGCGTTGCCTTCCTCCTCTCCAATAATTCCTCAATTACTTCCATAAGATTTTATCGTTACTTTTGCACCAAATGAGATGTGCTTGTGTAATGAACCGTCTAAGCGAGGGAGGGAAACCAGTTAATTGCTATGACATTCTTCCTTTTTCTAGAAATCCCGTTAAGAATTCCATCGACATTGCCATTTTTTCTCTTGGTATTTCCAAATATCATTTTGATTTCTAAGATGAGAACATTTTTTGTGTAACAACTTTGATTCCATTGCTAGTTGTAGATAATAGTGCAGTTTTTTTAGTAGTAACTTTTGTAAATGTGGTGAAATTACTTTGGTTTAATTGATTATATAAGGAAGTTAAACATAACTTTGGGGTTATTTATTGCAATAATACTAATGAGAGCCTTTGGTGGTGATAGACCCTTTGGTGCCTTCTGGGTACTAGTATGTTGTAACATCCCGAAAATCACAGTAAATTTAAACTTTTCAAAAAAAAAACAACCCAACAACCATAACTGTTTACAAAACCATTGTTTCAAAAGTGTAAGTCATAAATCAGAGTATCCCAAAATCCAATAGCATAAAAATCCGAAGGAATGTGCATGATCACGCCTTTTCTTTCCCCCAATCCTCTGAAGTATCTGAAACAACAAATTGAAATTGTAAGCCAACGCTTAGTGAGTTCCCCCAAGGTACCACCACACAGCATAACCAACAACCGCATGCATACATGAGCCTTCAGCATGACTGGACCGCCCCGCAGGCCTACAGACTATCTGAAACACTCTCATGGCCTTCGGCCTGACTGGGCCGCCTTGCAGGCCTTCAGTCTATCCATTCTGCCCAGGGTGTCTTGGCCTTCAGCACCAGCTGGTCCGCCTCAACCCATCAAACCATAACATTTCGACATATATATAATAACAACAATAATCAACAAACACATGTATTCCTACATATCTACCAATCTAATCACATAACTAGTAAACACATATCTCAACATAACAACACACAACAAGATAGGATACCTAATCCAATAAGCCGACCTTGGTGCCTTCGACCCATAAGTACAGTGAGGAAAACTCACCTCTCATTCCGAATAAATAGTTGAATAGGTCTCTGCTCCGAATATCAACTCTACCCGTCACCTATTCATCAAATAGTGACCAATCTCAAACACAACTCAAAATACCCAAAATACCCTTAGGTCAAACTTGGTCAAATCCTGGTCAAAGTCAAAAAGTCAAACCTGGTCACACAGCTGAGTACGCCCAACGTACTCAGCTTGTACGCCCAACATACACGAGTATTGACCAAAACACAGGTTGATTGACTTAGTACGCCCAATGTGCCTGTGTTACACCAAACGTACGATGCCTTCACTCAAACCTTCTATTAATAGCTTATTCCTTAAGCTCTTTTGTCCAAATCCCATATCTAGTCCTAAACTAACGTCCTTAACCATAAAGTTTCCAAATTTATCGTCTTGCATGGCTAACAAGTGCCCAACATAAAAAACCCTAACTTCTTAACTCATTAAGACACTCTAACTCATGCATGGAAGGAAACTAACAATCAAGATTACATTTTTATGACCTTAGACACTCCAAAACGTCTGAAAGGACAGCTTGAGAGGATCTAGACCATGCCATACTCAAGAATAATTTTGATTGGGGACAAAAGCACATGATAACATCACACAAGCTAGATTTAACCAAATGAGCATCAAGGTATGAACTTTATACCTTCCAAAGATGTAGGAGGGTGCAAAACTTCCAGATCCAAGGTTGTTCCAAGCTTCTAAGTTGATCTCTCTTTCTTCTTCTTCCTCTATGAACACCAAAACACCCACAAATGGCTCAAGAATGCTAAAAAACGAAATAGGGTTTGCAAGGGTCGAAGTTGGGGCTGGAGGCTGATGAAAGAAGGAGGACTTGGGACTTAAGGATGCTTAAATAGGGTCCAAACCCTAAAAATTAGGGTTTCACCCTGGCCACGTACGCCCATCGTACCAAATATATGCCTAACGTACTTCACAAAATCCATGTATGCCCAATGTACGCACCATACTTCCAAAAATTACAAAAATGCCATTTTGGTCCAATTTGCCACAATTCTCATATCAAGGACTAAAATGCAATTAATTCTCATACTTAGGGTTAAAAATGGAAATACCTCAATATCAAGATGTTACAATTCTCCCCCACTTGAAATAGACTTCGTCCTCGAAGTCCGCGGATGTGAACAACTTACGGTGGTGCTCCCGCATCTCTGACTCGGGTTCCTACGTCTATTCGGAACCCTTTCGATGTTGTCACTGAACCTTGACCAAAGAAACCACCTTGTTGCGCAAGGCCTTCTTCTTCCGATCCAAAATTGCCATGGGTCTCTCCACATAATTCATGCGATCTTCAACCTGAATATCCTCCAAAGGAACAACCGAACAACCGCTGAATCATCAACCACACATTTCCAAAGCTGAGAAACATGAAAGGTGCTGTGAATCTGACTAAGCTCCTCAGGTAAATCCAGCCTGTAAGCTACCTTGCCAACCCTTGCAATCACCTGAAACGACCCAATATACCGGGGCCCCAACTTTCCCCTCTTTTTGAATCATATTACACCCTTCCAAGGTGATACCTTCAACAAAACCATGTCACCGACCTGGAACTCCAACTCAGATCAACGCTTGTCGGCATAACTCTTTTTCCGACTATGAGTTGTCTGCAATCTTTGTCTAATCTACTGAATAAGCTCTATCGTCTGAAGGACTACCTCAGTCCTTCCAATGACTCTATGACCAATCTCTCCCCAAAAAACTGGGGTACAACACTTCCTCCCATAGAGGAGCTTGAATGTAGGCGCACCGATACTGGAGTGATAGCTGCTGTTCTAAGAAAACTCAGCTAAGGAAAGGTAGGAGTCCCAAATCCCTCCGAAATCTATGACGCAAGCTCTTAACATGTCCTCAAGTGTTTGAATGGTCCGCTCACTCTGACTGCCAGTATGCGAATGATAAGCAATACTAAGATGCAACCTCGTATCCAGTTCCTTATGAATCTTTTTCCAAAAAACAAGATGTGAACCGAACATCTCAATTAGATACAATGGATATTGGAATACCATGCCGACCAACAATCTCGCGCACATAGAAATCCGCCAATTTCTTGACCGAAGAGCTCTCTCGAATGGCTAGAAAGTGGGGGCTCTTGGTCAGACGGTCCACTATAACCCAAATCGCGTCAAATCCCTTAGCCATCCGAGGTAACTTGGTGATGAAATCCATAATAATATGTTCCCATTTCCACATGGGAACCTCCAATGGTTGCATCTTACCATGCGGTCTTTAGTGCTCAGCCTTGACCATCCGACATGTCAAGCACCTCTCAACATACCAGGCTATCTCTCTCTTCATGCACGACCACCAGTAACTAAGTCTCAAATCCCGATACATCTTGGTGGCTCCAATGTGTATCGAAAATCTAGACTTGTGTGACTCCTCCAACACAATTTTTCTGGTCCCACCAAAGTTTGGCACCCAAACGTGACGACATCGGGTCAATAATCCATGACTGTCAGTAGCAAACCTGTCAATCTCACCCTGAGTCTCTCTTGTTTCCAATTCTCCTTCTTGACTCCCTCGGCCTGAGCCTCTTTAATCAATTTAAGTAGCAAAGAATCAATCAAAATCCTTATACACATGCCCCCAACAGAAGAACTACCCGACTTGCGGCTCAGGGCATCGACGACCATATTCACTTTCCCAGGGTGATACAAAATCTCGCAGTCATAATCCTTGACTACGTCAAGCCATCTGCGCTGTCTCATGTTTAGATTTGGCTGATCCATGAGATATCTCAAACTCTTCTGGTCCATGTATATGGTACACTGAACCCCATACAGATAATGTCGCCAAATCTTGAAGGAAAACACTACCACCCCCAACTCTAAATCATGTGTCAGACACCAAACCTCATGCGGCTTCAGCTGCCTAGAAGAATACGTAATGACTCTCCCATGCTACATAAGCACCACTCCTAAAACATTGATGGATGCATCACAATACACGACAAAATCCTCAACACCCTCAGGGAGGGTCAATACTGGGGCCTCACACAACTTTTTGTCTCAGTGTCTCAAACGCAGTCTGCTGCTCAGGCCCCGAGCGGAAATCCACGCCCTTCTTCGTCAGATGAGTGAGGGGTACCACAATTTTGGAGAAGTCCTGAATAAATCTCCGATAATACCCTGCTAATCCCAAGAAACTCCTGATCTCGAAGGGAGACTTTGGAACCTCCCACTACATCACGACCTCAATCTTTTCCAGATCGACCAAAATCCTGTTCTGGTTAACGAGATGTCCCAAGAACTGGTCCTCTCGTAACCAAAACTCACATTTCGAGAACTTGGCATACAACCGTTCTCGCCTCAATACTCTCAGAAGCTCTCTAAGGTGCTCCTCATGTTGCTCCATGGTATTGGAATACACCAAGATATCATCAATGAAAACAATGACTGATCAATCGAGCATCGACCTGCATACTCGATTCATTAAATCCATAAATACCACAGGCGCATTGGTGAGCCAAAATGGCATCACCACGAACTCGTAATGACCATAACGAGTCTGGAACGCGGTTTTCTCCACGTCCTCCTCTCTAACCCTCATCTGATGATACCCCGACCTCAAATCGATTTTTGGAGAACCAAGATGCACCCTACAACTGGTCGAAGAGGTCATCAATCCGCAGAATTAGGTAACGGTTCTTCACCGTCAACTTGTTCAACTCCCGGTAATCAATTCACATCCGGTGTGAACCATCCTTCTTCTTGACAAACTGGATCAATGCTCCTTATGGTGAACTACTCGGTCTAATAAACTGCTTGCTCAACAGCTCCTGAAACTGAGAGAACAACTCCTGCATCTTAGGTGGTGCCAAACGGTACATTGCCTTGGCAATCGGAGCCGCACCCAGAACCAAATCAATCATGAACTTAACCTGCCTCTCAGGAGGCACATCGGGTAACTCTTCCGGGAACACATCAGCAAACTCTCTAGCAACAGGCACATCTGAGACTTAAGCATGCTTCCCAGCTCGAGTATCAACCACATCCGCAAGATAACCCATACAACCATGCTGAATATACTGCCGACCCTGACAGTAGAACAAAAGGTTTACCCAATCCTAGTACCATCTCCATAAATAACCAGCTCTCCCCCACTTGGGGTTCGAACTACCACCCGCTGACCCTCGCAGTCAATCATAGCCCCGAACTTGCTCATCCAATACATCCCTACTATCACGCACACATCTCCCATGGGGATAGGAATCATATAAGGCACCCCAAAAATCTCGAAGACACAACCCGGATAAACACTTGACACAGAAACCCCATGTTCGTTCGCAATACAAACTCGCAACGGACACTCCAACTCTCTAACAGTCATATCAAAATCCCTACTAAAAGATTGAGATACAAAGAACCGAATCGCACCCGAGTCAAAAAGCACAAGAGAAGGCAAGGAATTCACTAAGAAGGTACCTAGAAGAATCATAAACATAAGCATACCATAAAATAACTGACAAAATAATAAATAGAAACATACTAGTAACAACGTTCAATGCCGCCCTGGCCTCCTCTGCAGTGAGCTGGAAAGCACAACCTCGAGCCCTCAGGGGCTCCGCCCTACCCTAGCGTCTATAAGTGATCCTCAGAGTAGCAGGTACTACAGCCTGCGCCGGCTTGGTGGTGAGCAATGAACAGTTGACCTTCATCTGGCCAACCTGATCACAGTGGTAACAAATCTTGGCGCTCAGTACTGGGGTTGGCTGGCGACAATCCCTCACGAAGTGCCCCTCCTTGCCACATTTCTGGCATCCAACAGATGATCGGCAACCACCCTCTGTCCCCCGGATCTCGAATCAGCGGGCTTGAACCGCTTCGCTGCAGGTTGTGACTGAACAAGAGCCTGCCTCAGCTCCCTCGTCTGAATCTCTATCTCAATCTCCCGCCTCCTCGTGGCATCCTGAAGCTCATAGAGGGTAGCATAACGTTGGGTGGACACAAACTGCCGGATATTCATCTTGAGCATACTCAAGTACCGAGTCATCTGAGCTTGCTCAGAAGCAGCAAACTCAGGGCATAAAAGAGCCCTTTCAGTAAACATCTTGGTGATCTCTGTCACCGTCTCAGTCGTTTGTCTCAGATCCAAGTACTCCTGAGCTAACCTCTCCCTCTCCACCAAGGGAACGTATCTCGCACAGAACATCCCCGAGAACTGCTCCCATGTAACAACAACTCTCTACTTAGGAGTGTAAGTACCAGTCACCAGTCTCCACCAATCCTTCGCCCCTAACCGTAGAAGGTTCATGGCGCACTTGACCTTCTGGAGCAAGGCAAGAACATGTGAATAAACAACCCTCCACATCAGACAGCCACATCAGACACGATCGGGTCCCTGATCCCATCAAACTGCGAGGCTTCGTATTGTCGAAGTCCTGGTATTGGAAATATCTCTCCCCTCGAATCGACGTAGCAGACACAGTCACTGTAGCTGCAGAACAACAGCCTTAGAAAGAGCAACATATTGATCATTAAAGAGCTCAATCATAGCGGTCTTGATGTAACTAAACATCTCTGGCATAGACCTCCAGACAGTAGCAGCCACCTCAGTGGCGATGATCTCCCGAATCTGATCATCAGACAATCCTGGCCTATCCTGGCCACCCGCTCCAGATCTTGATCCTCTCGTCTCCACCATGCTGAAATTAAACCAAGACACATCAGAAAATCCACAACACACATTGATACAATCACAAAACGAGGTTAAACCCTTGGGGTTTGTGACTTCCTTGCTATGCATACAGGTCATGTGCTTTCAGTAGTACAGGCCTATACTACCTTCCACACCTACTCGTATTTGTCTCAAGGATCATCATAACCACCCAAAATAAATATAACAACTAGGATCCGCATACATCCTATCCTCACTTTATCGAGAATGGCTAAACATTCCTCATCAGGGCGGCTGCTCACACACATACTCACTCATGAAACTTCCACCAACCCCGCAGCCACTCGTGCATGCTAATCATACATAACACTGGATCCTATAGATAGTTAAATACTTGATTCTACCCTAAGCCCACAACCAGACAAGGAACTAGAAATAAGGCTAAACCAAACATTCTCAGGCTATACGATCTTAGTTATGTACAACTATGATGCATACACTAAGCAACTACAGTAAGGATGTTAATTCCATACAAGAAGCACTCCTAGGCTATCAGACATCATACATCAGGAAATTCTATCATGCAATTCCTGAAGATCCCTAGCCTACCACTATCATGCAGTTCTACCATAAACATCATATCAAATAACAGTTTGGGTAACTTGGGGTATACTTTCTTGCTCCGTCTGATCGTACACATCACATCCTTCCTTGGCTACTTTTGAAAACCATTTTTAAAACTTTACAGTTCCTTAGTTTGAGTCTGGATTCAAATGAATGTTTATCCAATTCTCTTAAACCAATGCTTTGATACCAACTTGTAACATCCCGAAAATCACAGAAAATTAAACTTTTCAAAAAACAACCCAATAACCATAATTGTTTACAAAACCATTGTTTCAAAAGTGTAAGTCATAAATCAGAGTATCCCAAAATCCAATAACATAAAAATCTGAAGGAATGTGCACGATTACGCCTTTGCTTTCCCCCATCCTCTGAAGTACTTGAAACAACAAACTGAAATTATAAGCCAACTCTTAGTGAGTTCCCTCAAGGTACCACCACACAACATAACTAACAACCGCATGCATACATGAGCCTTCAACATGACTAGACCGCCTCGCAGGCTTACAAACTACAGGGTTCGGTTCCGGTCAGGACTCACAAAATGGTGAGGACTGCGAGGACAATTCTCCACCACCCATTTCGTCAAGGGCACAAACGTCAAACCCAAATATTTGGTCGTGTTGCGTTCGCATACGACCCACGTCCGTGGTAACTAATACAGACTCGATGATTTAATCTCGTGCGGCGAACGTCCATGGAACGTCATTTAAGTGGGTTTTATTATTTATTTTCGTTTATTTTTGTTTATTATTATTATTATTATTATTATTATTATTATTATTATTAGTAGTATTATGTTGTTAAAAAAATTCAAAAAAAAGTAAATAGATATATGCTCGGTTTTAACGTTTTTAACTTTTTTTCATTTTTTTTTAGTTTTTTTTTGTTTTTAAATATTTTTACTACATACTTGAAGGTAGATTTTTTTGTTTTTTTGTTTTTTTTTATTTTTTAAACTAAATATCGGTTTGAGTTTTTAATGTTTAACAATAATAAAATTTTAAATAAGAAGAATATTAAAGATCATAATATTTTATTTTCCGTTCATACTTTTTTTGAATCATATTATTTTTGGATTATAAAATTTTAAATCAAATTATTTTGAATTGTAGTATATCAAATCAAATCATTTTTGAATCATATGATTTTGGATCAATAATATATTCAATTAAATATAGTTTTTGTTCAAAAAAAAATTATGGATTGTTATATATTTTGAATTATTTAATTTTAAATCATAAAAGATATAATTAAGGATTATAAAATATTTGATTCTATGTATTTTTAGATCATAACAAATTAAAGATCATAAACAAATTGAATCAAAAGTTTTTTTTGAATCATAAATATTTTGAATCGTCACATTTTGGATCACATTACGACGCTGGAGGTGTTTTTTTTTTACCCATTTAACCTCCAAACAATTAACATTTGCCGGAAAATGTCAAAATCTCGCACATAATTACAAAAACGTCTCATCATCTCGCGAGATATTGACGATAAATAAAATCAAATCTCCACTTTTTATTTTTTTCAATCCTACGGCAAAGATTTGTCATTGCAATCCTCACTTATTTTTAAGTCTTCACTCGATCCAACTTGTGTGTGTGTGTGTATATATATATATATATATATATATATATATATATATATATATATATATATATATATATATATAAACTTTATAAATACTAATCACTTTTCTCCTATTGTCATAAAGGATAATGATTTTTTAGAAAATGTAATGACAAAGGTGTTGTACTAGCTTCACTAAGCACATGGTCTTGATCATGCTTCACACACATGATATCAAACCATAAGGATTGTTGCCATTTCTCTAAGTATTGTTTAACATGGGATTGTTAATTACTTTTTATTTTGGTAGGCCTCATCAGTTTACTTCAAATGAAGTCTTTAGATTGTTAGTTACTTTTGCCCCAAAAAGTCCAACATCAAGATTTCTATCTAATCGATATTAGATTTTGCTATTCGAAATCTATGATAACTGCCAAACAGTAGTTCAGATTCAATGAAGTTTAATCGAATGTAAGAAAACGATAATTTAAATCCGACAAATATTTAAGTCCATGCAAAAATCAACCATGTATTTTGCAATATTGACCTCGAATGTGAGGTTAGTCCTAGTCCATGCCAAAATCAACCATATAACAAAGGGCATAATTGGGATTTTATAAGGCCTACGTGGCAACTGAACCAGCCAATAAGTTCTTTCTCGTATCTCTAGAGATAACACCATATGCGTATATTGACCCCAAAAAAACATACAATTTGCACAAGAAATAAACATGGCTTCAACTGGTTGTACATCTTTCGCCATTTTGTGCATTATCGGTTGTACTCATAGCAACTATAGTTGTATGACATGGTACAACATTTACAACAATCCTCTTTTTACATCTGAGATATTAATTTGTAAAAAAGAGGAATTAAGCCTTATTCGGAAAGGTCAAAGATGTCATTTAAGTGCTTGTATCAAGAAGGGACAAATGCAAGAATAGCAATGTACTTTTATTTATTTGTTTATTATAGCATTATATTTTCATTTCTTTTTATTAGAATACTGATTTTCATTTTTTTTGTCTTATCAACTCAATGAACTGTGAAAAATCAACCCAACCAGAACACTATACTCTTCATTTTCTTTTTCGTTTTAGGGCATCATATTTTAAAAAATCTACCAAATTATTGCAAAGAAAATTGCTTTGTATTTAAGATGGCAATGCTATAATTGTGACATTTTCTTTTTTGGTAGATTATATTCCAAGTTAAAGTTACTTATATGGCTATTGTAGCAATTACAAAGAGTTGATTATATATGAGGGGTACTTTAGAGTTTTAAGTTGAAGACATTTGATTAAAATCCAACTATTCTCTTAAACTACGTTTTTGTCAAACGTTTCAATTCTTATGGAATATGGCATAGGCAAAGATACAAATACTTTGCTTGATAAAACGCACCGAGTCTTTTTTTTTTTTTTTTCCGATGAAATTATATATGTACAAAGTGGCTAAATGGAAAACAATATTCTAATGGATTGACTTGACCCATGTATACATAATGTCTTTCTTTTCTAAAAGAGATTTAACTTTCGAAATAAGACTAAATGACCATTTTACCCTGACAATCCAAAGAGCAAATTTCACAATACTCATCAAATCTAAAATTAACAGTATTCATCAATTTTAACTTAAGACGAGTTAAAAGAGAAAAGAAAGAAGGGCTAATTGGTAAAGAGTTAAGTGTCTTTACCCTTTAAGCCAAGTTTTTTGGGTTAACCAATTAATTTCATGTCCAAATTAAGTAAAAAAGAAACAACCATACACAACTGTACAGATTAAGTGCTTAATTCATTAAACTCATTAAGTCAAAAAGAAAAAAGATGCTCTTCAACATACAAGTTATAATTACATAAACTTGGTAATTAGCATGAAAGAAACATTCAGGAGTAGGAAGTTTCATACCAGGTATTCTCCATTCTTCCTACTTACATGGGTGTTTGGTAGCGCTTAAAATTGATTTTTGCAATTTGCAGTCATGATAGTTAGTTTGAGTGTTTGGATAAACTGATTATGATTATGATTTATTATTATTATTATTATTATTATTATTATTATTATTATTATGTAGAGTTAAAATGATCATATGATGGATAATCATATGCTATTAACTTTGTAGCATGTTTATCAAACCTCTTTTGTAGAAAATCATCTACCATTCACTTCAATCCTATGGTCCAAAAATCACATTATAAAAATTGTTAGGAAAGTTGGATGTATGATGCAACCAAGTTAACATGTGCCATGTGTGTTCATCAAGCTAAAGATCAAAACAGAAACAAGAACTTTCACATCCTAATTTAAATCGTGGAATATGAACACAATCAACACATATGGAACCTATACACAAAGAACTAAACTTGCATTTGAACATGAATTCACATACCTAAAGACCCTTAATATGCACATCTGAAAGCTACTTCATAGATTAAGGGGGTGTTTGGATTCGCGTTTTAACAAAAAGATGAGGAAAAGTGTCTTCAATTTAGTCTAAGTTAGGGTAAATAAGAATTCACATCATTGACAGACAAATTGTTCATAAAAAATGAAATTATAACCCATTCATAGGAGGATGACCATAAAGATTGAATCAACCAATAACCAGTTTCTAACTATCCAAACAAATTCATATAATTGATTTATAAAACAGAAATTCGAATCATATATGAGTAATTATATGATATGTTAAGTTCACAAAGGTCTAGAATTGATATGTATATATTGATAGAATCATCAAGATGTGATCAGAATGAAACATCTTAATCACACTCCATCAAGTAGTATAATCAACTTACAATACATAACAATACGAGTAATTAGAGTGTAATTGAATCAATAGAGGAGTATATTACAAATCTGAATTTCTTTCAAACATTCAGAAGTAGTAAAAATTTGCTGAATATATTACAATTACAGAAACCCAAATAGGTTACCGGGTTAATAGGGTTGGTTTGGAGGACGAACCGAGATCCGAACAGGGAGAGGCCGACCGGTACCAGAACCGCCACAACTATTACACGCCATCCGGCCGGAACCAGCGCACGTCCGACATCCACGGTCACCGTCTGACCACCGATTACAAAGGCAACTAACCCGACCGGTGCCGTTGCAACTTGAACACCTTTGACCTGAACCTGAATCAGAACCAGGACCCATCATCGGATTCCGATCCATCACTGATTTCAAGAGAGCAGCTCCGGCTAACACGCTCAGACCCGTCGCAATCTGAGTCAAGACAATCGGACCCATATCGGATATTAAAGAATTGAGGTACGTTTTAGAGGGAGTAGAAGATTGATGATAATAGTAGTAGGGGGAAATATGAAGATTTTGTGGGTGAATTGAACTGATATTTTTTTGAGGTTTTGTAATGGGGAAAGATTTAGGAATATAGAGTTCACACGGATCGGGAGGATTGAAGTGGTGGTGGAATTGTACACGTAGAACTAGAAGAAGCGTGTAAATTTGGAGGTGGTGTGCTTGGAAGTTGGAATGTAGTGAGATATGGAGGCAAATGGTTGGCTTTGCTTGTACCTATTTCTCATCCTCTTGTTTGATTATGGTTATTTTGGTTCAAGCAAATTACACAATGTTCTATTGTTCTTGACCTTGCTGTAACAATATGGTTAGCAACTTCATTTATCAATTGAAAATATAAATTGCATTTAAAATCAATATTATTGTATATATATATAGTATCAAAATCAATATATAAATCACTTTGGTCTTATTCGTGTTTTTTAAGAAACAAAATGTTTAAGTTCTGTTTCTACATACGCATAATAACATGTACACCAAAAATCTCTAGTTTATAAAAATATGATTGTTTTTTAAAGTTTATAGACTTTGTTTTTTAAAGTTTATATACTCCATAATGATATTGAAGCACATTGATCATATATTATACTAAACAAAACAAAAAATCAGATGTACATATACTCATTAACCATATTGATTTCTAGATGATAGTAAATGACAGTGATGTTGGTGGTTGCGATGGCAGAGGCGTTGACGTTGACAGAGGTGGTGGCGTTAGTGGAAGTGGTGGCGGTGATGGTGGCGATCATGGCGATAGTGGTAGTGGCAGCGGTCGTGACGGCGTTGGTGGAGGTGGTAATGGCAGACGTCGTGGTGGTGGTGGAGTTAGCGGAGGTGGGAGTATACGAGTTTGGAGTCGATCAAAACCTCATTTGTAGCTTTCGTCACATTTTCCCTTATTCTCTCAGCCATCTTCTCTTCGAATGTCCCTACCAAACTCAGGTCTATCATAAAATGACGATCATGATAGTTAAATTATGTCCCCGACAAGTGGATCAACATTATCGCCATCCTTAATGGGGTCTCAAAAGGTAAGACCATTTGGTCTATTATTTGTCACCTAGTTCTTGCATATACCATCTACCATCTATGGATTGAATGAAACATATGATCTTCAAGAATAAGAGAATATCATGTGAAACAATGGTCAAGACTATTATCAATGATATTCTCGTTCGACACTCTTGAGCCTAAACTTCAAGCCTTCCCCAAAAAAAGTTACTAAAGCTAAAATGTTAAATAGTAGAGACTGGTTCAACCTTTGACTTTATAGCTATTAGGCAGACCAAACATGGTTGAAAGAGCGGTCAGGGTCAAGGGGGAGCTGCCCTTTTCGAGGGTCGAGAGTAGCACCCCTGGAAGAAATTTTTCATGGAATAGTTCCTTTATCAAATTCAACATCAAAATGAGTCATGGGCCAGATTTGTCACAGTTTTTAGGATTGTCCTTATTGGCAGTTTAGGTCAATATATATATATATATATATATATATATATATATATATATATATATATATATATATATATATATATATATCCCTTGAATCCGTGTAACCTAATATATCTGAAAGCCATTCATCAACAAAATCTATCTATCTCTATCTTATGGTTTCCTGTGTCCGTAGGTGATCACTGTGATAATGTGAAACATGTAAATTGATTGTATTATTATTTTCGTTTTGCATTATTAACGTGTGTATGAAATCGTTAATTGTTTGTTGAAGAGCTTAAACCCTAACAACTAGTTTTGTAGAATGTTGACCGAAGGTTACCGTTACCATAAGAATTTACACGAACCCTTGGCCAAAAGAAACCTGAAGCGGTGAAGCAAGAAGACTAGATTAGCAGGATATTGGCATGGTAAGATTTATATAGGCAAGGAAAGTAACTTATAGTATCGTCAATGTCAAGACTACCTACGGCCTGATAAAGATGTTATCTAATATGCAGGAAAAAACATCAGCCTCAAATAAGGTTTTCTTGATATAACAGTTGGTTAACACGAAGATGAAGGAAGGCGACTCGGTGACAAATCACGTGAAATAATTTAATTTAATTATATCAAGGCTAATTTTGGTTGATATTAAGTTTGAGGATGAAGTCCAAGCCATTTTATTATTGTCATATTTTCCTAAAAGTTGGTGTGGTATATAGTGACAATAATTTATAGTTCATGTGGAATTACTAAGTTGACATTTGAAGGAATTTGTGATCTAATCCTTCGTGAGGATATTCACAAAAGGAATGTAGGGAAACATACAACGGTCTTTTGAGTGCAGAAGGCAATGGAAAAAAACCAACATAGGAGGCGGTGATAGAGGAAGATCAAAATCTAGGAAAATAGGTTAGTAGAAGAATAGGAAAGATATTACCTATTGGAATTGCAAGGAGAGTGTTCACTGTAGAAAGCAGTGCCCAAAACCCTTAATAAACAAAGGTAAGAGGGATTTGAATGTGGAAACCGACTTCAATGGTGATGCATTATTTTGATGTATCGAAAACACAAAAGAATATTGGATAATGGATTCGGGTGAATTGTTTGTTAGTCATTCCAAAAGTGTAATACATCTCAGGTTGTCAATTCAAATCATGCTAACTAATTGTTTAGATTTGATGATGCAAAACATGTACATTGTTTTATAGTTGTACAAGTCACTGTTGACAATCAGTCTTGGATAAATAAGTATGAATATTACAACTTAGTAAGTTGAGTTGCCTGGAAGCCAAGTTATCTTTGTGTTGTGAGTTGTATTATTATGTATAATGTTGGAGATACCTAATATTGAGGATGGATATATATGTTCTGATCTACCAAACATTGAAATCCAGATGTCAAAGAATGAAGACTAGATCTCAACTACCTTAGTTGATCAGATCCGAAACAAAAGTTGTTGAAGTTTTGGTGCTAATGAAGATCATCCCCTAATGACCAAAAGACACTGAAGGAGTTGTCAACACAAAACCCACTAAAAAGTATTATCAGCACGAAGATCATCATTCACTGATGACTTGATCCACTGGTAGTAATACTCATCAGCTTGTTCAGACACTAATGATAGATCAGTATGTCCATACGTTGAAGTTCTTATACACGGATGACACACTGATGATATAATATGCTGAAGTCGTGAGACGTTGATGATCATATACTATTTGTTGAAGCTGAAGCTAATCAGTGGACGACTCCCTGATGTTGAGGCCCTGATCAGGATATGAGCCGTTGGTGTTGATGCCCGAATCTGTAGCCGATCAGAATTACTTGGTGAAGAAGCATTCTGAAGATCTTATCTGATATGTTCCTTTGAAACATACCAAAAATAAATACCAAAAATTTCTTTTTAAAATCATTTATGAAAACCATATTCCAATCATATCATAATAAAACCATAAGACATGTATCTCAAAACATCATATCTGTCAATGTATCAAAATCATATATCATAAATCAGAGTGAATCCTCCCAGGCTAAAAACAGTGGTGTGTGTCATGCAGTCATCCCGAGCTCTTCCCCTTGCTAGCGGTAGTACCTGAAACCAAAACTGAAAACTGTAAGCACGAAGCTTAGTGAGTCTCCCCAACTACCATATACCATACACATAACACATAAACATATCTTGGGCCCCGCCCCTGCTACATCGAGTCAAACCCGACATCGGCTTTCCCGGCATCGAACCCTATTCGGCATCGGGCCCTGCCCGACATTGAGCAAATTTCAGAATACATAAGAGCATAATCAACAATACACATAAACCTAAGCACATAACGTTAAAACTTAAACATTCCTCGGGCCCCGCCCAACATCGGACCCTAATCTGGTATCATACTAACATTCCTTGGGACTGCCCTGGCATCGAACCGAAGTCCGGAAACATACAATACAAACACATGCAAGAATCACAAAGACATCAAGCATACAAGCATTCCTCGGGACCGCCTCGACATCAGATCGAAATCCGGGAAAAGCGTATAAACCTACATCAGGCCCCGCCTGGCATCAGACCATAGTCCGGAACTACTACTAACTAAACGAGTCGACCTTGGTGCCTTAGACCCGTTCCTACTGGAGGAAACTCACCTCGAATGCTACCTGTGAAATATCGTGTGAGGAATCTCTGACGGCTGCTCCAACGACTCCCCAGCTATCAATTTCACAACAACACTTAAATCAATAACATGATAACTGCTCTTAGGGTAAAATGACCATTTTACCCCTGGTCAAAGTCAACATTCTGGTCAAAGTCAAAGTCAAGGTCAACTCCCAGTTAACCCAACTCGTCGAGTTATCTCCCAAATCAGCGAGTTCCTGTACAACTCAGACTCATGGTCAACCGAGTCAACTCGTCGAGTCCTTTACTGGAATCGCCGAGTTCCCTTGTCTGTTTGGGCTATCTTAATGGATTAAGCCCCTACACTTTAGATCCAAGCTTTATATTTCACAATAACCCTGAAAATGTCCTTTTAAGGGTAAAGTTTCTAACTTTACCCCTTAATACCACTTCTTAAAGGGTTTAGCTCAAACCTTAATTCCTTGGGACCTAGAACTTGGTCCTTAAGCCATCCATTCACCAAACTAAGGCTTACAAATTCAGATCTAATCTCCTAACACTATTTGGACACGTAAAGTTCCAACCTTTCTCCACATGCATGGCCTTTTGGGGCTAAAAAGACCAATATAACACTCTAAGGCTTGTATGGGGGATCCAATGGCATAAAGTTTGCACCTTTATGTCATAACAGCCCCTTTAGGTCCTAGATCTGGAAGATTATCCACTTGGGCCGTCCATTCTCCAAAGGTCATCATTCTTGGGTCAAAACCTTCATAAAAGGGAAAGGAAGAGATCTAATGAACTAGAGGTCAAGATAGAAACTTGATTACCATAAAATGTAGCCAAAGAAGTGTAGTTTCTGGATCTACTCTCTTCCTCTTGAGCCTTCTAACTCCTTCTTCTTCTTCAAGCTTCAAGAACACAAAAGATTGCTTACAAATGGCTCACACACTCACAAGATGCTCTAGGGTTTCGTGGATTAGGGTTTGGGACAAGGAGGCTGTAAATGAGGCCAAGGGGTGGGGATTAAGATGGTTAAATAGGGTGCAAAACTCCGGAATTAGGATTTCATTCTGGCCGATCTACTCGCCGATTCGAGGGCTTTTGACTCGTCGAGTAGATAGCTTAAACCCCGCACATAATTTGTCTTCTACTCGACGAGTTAGGGCCACCAACTTGTCGAGTCCCTCTCTTAAAAAGAATAAATACATAAGTTAAATGCATACCAGGAACCAGACGTTACATCCTTATTTACCAAATCTGATTTTATCTTAGAAGATTCAATCCCTATACACCAGGGATTTGATTTAATTAGAAGATCTAGAGAATCTGTAGAAATTTTATTTCCTACCTTTTGTGGTAATTAGTTTGTTTAGACTAGTATTGTTATGACGCTTTCATAAGTCAAGTGTTGATGATTTATATTCTGAATCTGTAGAGAGATCTGAGAGTTCTTTGTGAGTTCTTGGAGAAGATTCAGAAAAACATGTTTTTCTAAATCGTTATGCTTAAAACGAAAAACCTGACAAATGAAATAAGTTTTTGTTTGTTGAATCTTTGTGTTATTATTCCACATTTCTTATTGATTCATACACGAGTGTTCGGATCATGGGACCAATATAATGTTATGAACTGACTAATACTTTGAAATCAAAGATAAGAATAGATAGATAAAACTTCACTAATTTGATTAATATTCAAAATAACATCCAAAACGAGCAATAAAAGCCAAATGAATTGCTATAGATTTGAGAGCTTAGCTTATCCCAACGTGAAAGACCTCATTTCACCAAAAAGATAAATTCACCCTTCTTCCCACTACCATCTTATAATATTATGTCATAACAAACTAAATAAGTAAAATACCTAAATTACCCCTCTAATAATAAGATGCTCCTTATTTATTGATTTTCTCAAATTACTCTTTTCTCAAATAGGTGCTTAAGGTGGATATGTAGCACATAAGTCCTTAAAGTAGAACTTTATGTATAATGGTATTGAACATTGACAAATCAAAGGGTTCAATGCTAACACTATTTTTTCACGTTATCATTGATAACTAACAATCTAATTCACCGACCAAAAAGATAATTTAGTGAATATAAATAATGTAGTCAATGAGTTTTATTTCATTGTAACTTATATTATATAATTTTTAATTTATTTATATTTTAATTATGTAAAAGTATATTGTTCACATGTATTTATACATTGTAATATATAAATAATATGTATTTATAGGGAGTGAATACTAATGGATATGGATGTAGAGTGAAAGTATACATGGATGCTTTGGTGATTAGTAGATGTTGGAATGGATGGGAGTGTGAAGGTATACAACTTGTGAGGGTGCACTATTTGAATTTGTATGAAGTGTATGTTTGATTGTGTGTTTAAATGTCATAATGATATGGATGTCAGAATCCTTTTTGCATTTTAGTGGTAATTGGTGGATCATTTGGATATGGATCCTTTTGAAAGATAGTTGGGGAAACAACATAGGGGTTAGTGGTTTGACCAAGTAAGTTTAAGTATAACGAAGTGGCTGAATGTTTTTCCAAAGGTTATAGATGAAAATTTGGTGTATGGGACTTGAGGTGGTCTTTGAGCAATATTGGCATCTTTAATCAATATGTTGATGAACATATATATGTGCATAGTCCATATTCCTTCTCCTGGCCGTAAAATAAAGAACCTGAAGATCAATTGGAATAATGTTGATCGAAAATAAAAAGATTAGGATAGTAAATTGACTTATCAAACTTTACATGAATGGATTCCTTAATGATTTTCCTCTTACTGTTTTATACTATATAAGCTTTGAACACAGATGAGTAGCGAATGTATATTATTCATCAATGTTTGATTCAAATTTGAATAATTGATCTCTTTGATTCTGAATGAAGCATAGACAACCAAGTCTATAGAAATATGAGATGATTGGCATTCTTCGTTTTTAGACTTCATATGAAGTCCTAGAGTTTCCTTTCATAATGATGGATCAATTCCAAGTGTATTCAATAATGTTGACGGCTACAACCCATAACTGAATTCAGTCCATCTTCAACAAGTATTGTTTTACCATCTATGATTACGGTTATTTTTTAAATTTTCTACTCCCTTTGCTTATATATTTTAACCGTAGAGAAGTTTTGTAAAAAGAATTTCTTGTCACAAAAGGACTCAATTGTGGGGTTTCAAATTTAGTGTCATAATCACTTTTAAGCTCCTTTAAATTTTAATCAAATATACAACTCTACTCTTCTGATGAATGATATGATCTCGTTAGCAACATCACTTTTACTTATAAAGAACGTTTTCTAAGTGAATCTTGAATACTCATTCACAATTAATCAGAAGTATTACATTTGTAAGAAAAAACCTTGTTATAGCAGGTCATGATAATATATATAAAACAATTTTTGTAGCTTGTTATATGTGGTTATTAAAATATAAATATATAAGTTTTGACTTTCCTACATAGAACATATAGTTTTTATCCAAAAATATCATTTCAGTGATATCCATTAAAATACAAATGGTATATAGAAAATTAGCATATAGCCCCTAACACGAAATACACAGACAAGTCAAAGGTGCTTCTATATAATAATGTGACATCCCCATTTTCACGGCCAGAAAAGACCGATTTTGTTTATGCTTTATAAAAATCAGAGTACCTCTTTTAATAAAAATGTTGCGGAATTTGTTCCCAGTAAAACATGATAAATACGTTATCAAAGCATTTCCGAAGAAATGTATTTTTATTCATTTTCAAAACCTTCGGATGTCATCGTCAATACAGAAACATAAGCATAAACAGAACTTACATTTATTTACACTAGTGATCTACATCTCTTTTAAATCTCTCGGTGTAAAGTAGCTTCATATCGACACCTGTGATATAAATAAGCTTGAGTGGGTCAGGTTGGGAAACCTGGTGAGTACATAGGGTTTTCAACCCACAATAATTTAATTATTATGTTTAAACATCAAACAATCAACCCAATTACCCATCCTCATTATCTTCCTTACTCTTAAGGTCTACCCTAAGAGACATTTATCCTGCATTCGTTCATTCTGAAGTCCATTGCTTTCAGGGTTTATATGACAGGAACTAAGTCCATAGCTGCCAATGCTTGTTCGTAAAGCACTAATTTATAGCTGCTAAAGTTCATTCATCGGGTACTAAATCCATAGCTACCAGTGTTCAGCTAATAAGTACTAAATCCATAGCTACCAACGTTTATTTAACAGGTACTAAGTCCATAGCTACCAACGTTTATCTAACAGGTACTAAGTCCATAGCTACCGACGTTTATCCAATAGGCACTAAGTCCATAGCTGCCGATGTTATTTATTAGGCACTAAGTCTATAGCTGCCAATGTTCACTCATATCATCTTTCATCTCTCATCATTCATCTACCGATGTTTTACCCAACATATTCGTAGATATAAAATACATATACAGTTTAAATTATTTAAAACATGTATAAAATCGTTCATCCAGCATAGATAGCAAGTATACAGGTTATATGCACACATAGCACGTAATTTATATATAGTACTTCATATCTATGTGTAAGATGAAAGTAACTATGCACTCACCTGATAAGGTGGTGACTCGGTACTCGGACAACGCTTCGTTTACTTAAAACAGCTTTGTTCGACAAAACCTAGTATCATTACCACTAGGGTTTAGTCTAATATTCACCGAGTAGCTATTATTACTATTATATAAGCGTTAAACAACACTCTTATATAACTCATAATAATAGCCTAAATAATTATTTTAAGGTCCTAATAATGTTACTATAATTAATTAGAAGCTATATTAAAAATAGCGTAGGCGTAGCTCACTTACAGCGGGTTTTATAGAAAACCGGGCTTCGCCGAAGCAGAGTTTCTGAGCCGAAGGCTCTTCTTTTCGGAGCCGTCAGGCGCTCCGGGGCTTCCGCCTCGTGCTAGGGGGTTCCCTAGTCTTTTTTTTTTTGGGGGGGGGGGGGGGGGGGGTTTGGGGGGTTAGAGAGAGAGTTTAGAGAGAGAAAGAAGTGGGGAAAGGTATGAGGAATGAGGCAGCCCCGAGCCTCTATTTATAGTGCTCCTGGAGCGAAACCACGTCGTGGTGACTTTCTCCACGTCGTGGTGTTGCGTAGGCTCCAAGCCCCTGGTGCTGACACGTGGCATCGCATATAGGGTGGAAATCAGCCGATTTTCAAAAATTCATAACTTTCGCATACGAGCTCCATTTTCGGCGTTCTTTTTTTCCACACGTAGGTAAAAACAAGATCTACAACTTTCATTTAGACTCTGTCGGCTAATTCTCGACCGATCTTAAATTTAACAGTAGGAGGAGATTAGACTGTTAAATGACCGCGAAGAATTCATAACTCCTTCATACGGACTCCGTTTTCGTCTGTCTTTTTATCGTTGAGTTCCTATAAATGAGATCTTCAACTCTCATTTAGGTCGCTGAGGCCAAAAACCGCTCAAACTAAAATTCGAGTTTCGGGTCGTGCACTGCTATGCCAAATCTTAGAAAATTCATAACTTCCTCATACGAAGTCAGATTTGGGCGTTCTTTTTTTGTATGTTCTCGGTTTAACGTATACTACAACTTTTGTTTAAGGCTAAAAAGTCCTCCATCGTAAATTCACTATTTACGTCTCCCGGTGCGGTGCCGGTTTTGCCGAAAAATTTCGACGGGTCATAACTTCTTCGTTATAACTCGGATTTCGGCGTTCTTTATATGTACGGAACCCTTGTAACATATACTACCACTTGGAAAAGATTAATCTTTCTAAATCATCATCCATCAAAAACTCATTTTCGATGCTCATTGTCTCTAAATTAACTAGCCCAGATCTACGGGCGTTACAAATAATAACCTTATAATTTATTTTATAGAAAAGGACAAAAATATCTGATTTCTCTAAGTTCTTTCCAAAATGAAGTGTAAATTACTCATTTTTGTGAAAATAATAACTGATTACATAGATGATACATGTGAAACTGGTTGTGAAAAATGTTAGGTGACCACTAATTTTATATGTGATACCTGCAAAATTAATTCCTATTTTTATATTACTTTATTTATTTTTTTGTTTAATTCTTAAAAAATATATCGGTTGATTAGACTAATTTTTTGTTTTATTAATTTTTTTGTTACTTTAATTTTCTATTTCCAATAATATTTAATACTTATGTTTATGATTAGTTATCAATCATTGTTTGTAGTCCAGCGGTATCTAATATTGTTTTTAATAGAGAATTGATATCCCGTCTAATATATATATATATATATATATATATATATATATATATATATATATATATATATATATATTGATATCCCGTCTAATATATATATATATATATATATATATATATATATATATATATATATATATATATATATATATATATATATATATAGGGAAGGGTTATTTTGAAAACAAAAAAACCCTAAAAATCATAAAAATGCATAAAAAAATACCTAGAGATGACAAAACTTTTTTTTGACATTTTTTATGAAAAAATCGCAGGTTTTTAAAGAAATTCGCTGAAAAAAATTTTGAAAAAAAAATTAAAAAAAAAATATTGATTTTTTTTTTCAGCGAATTTAAATAAAAAGCTGCGATTTTTTATAAAAAAAATTCAAAAAAAAAAGTTTTGTGATCTCTAAGTATTTTTTTATGCATTTTTATGATTTTTAGGGTTTTTTGTTTTCTATAGAACCTAAACCTATATATATATATATATATATATATATATATATATATATATATATATATATATATATATATATATATATATAGGCTTAGGTTGTTGTATTCTATATAATTATTGTGTGGATGTAAGATTGATTGTGGACCAATCATTTTTAGTTATTTTAAGAAAAATAATTAATACATAAGATTGAATTAAAGATAACTGAAAAATAACATATAATTTCATAATAAGAGTATTTTAGTAAACTAACATAAATTTAAAAAAAGAAAATTGCAGATTTTATGGAATAACTAATTCTTTTAACTTAAAAATATGATTGTGTGTTGGATAATAATTCTATTAATTCGGACATTGTAACAGAATTTGATTATGTGATTATGGTTATCTTGAAAAAAAACATTTTATTCTAATGTTATCAATACTACTAAAATCATTTATTACATTCATTTTAAATAATACAACTATGAATATAACTTACATTTATTCTGAAATTGTTGATTATCACTAGAACATTCTTGAAATTGTAGTAAGAATCATCATCTCCTTCTTGTAAGGACTTCATCTTCTACCGGAATCGAGAATACACTTGATCTTCTTTCTTTCAGAATCAAAAATATGTTTGATCTTATTTTCGAATCCAAAATACACTTGAGAAAAATTATTTTTGCAAGCTCATTTGATTCCAACCATAATAGAAAAAATCCACATGACTTGATCTTCTTTAAGAATCCTGAACAAGTGAACCAATTTGTTTGTAATTAGATATTAAAACTAATGAATTATTTATATACATATAAACACATTCTGATGGAATACATTTATAACAGACATTCTTATAGACGTGTCCATCCATAACTTGAGACATGGATCTTGCAATTGCCTATTACAGGAAAGAAAACCATAAAAAGTTAGTACAATTGAAAAAAGAGATAGTACCTTAAGATAGCAACAAATTGGGGTCCTTTTCCTTGATAAACTCGAGGACAAGAATAATCTGCCACATACAACAATAGCAACCAACAAAGAAAAAGAAACAAAAAATAAATATAAATAAATAACTTATTTCACATACCACATGGAAATGTTGCAAATGCAAGAAAAGCTACATGATGTCCTCGAATTCCATGGGCATTAGGTATTGATAAGTTTGGAAATCCATCTTCAAATTTTTTGTCATTCAATGTTTATCCAGTATGATTATCTAAGTCATAGTAACTAGTTTCTAGTGCTTTATCTAGGTTAAATAATCGGGTTTGATACTAGCAACAACAAAAATTGATCATTAAAAAACCTAACCCAGAAGCAAATACATGATTATCAAGTTAGCAAAAACCAAAAATAACCTAACCCACATGATTATCAAGTTAGCATAAACCAAAAATCACACTTTAGATAAGAAACTGCAAGCAAAACGATGTTTATAAGATTTGGAGGAATTGAAACTGAAAAACTACGCGAGCTGATCTGGAATAAAATCACAAATAGATGCAATCAATCTTCTTACCTTCCCTTGCATTCCTCTTTCGCTCAATCTCTCTCATCTCTCCCTTTCTCTTCTATGTTCATCCAAAAACAAACACCACAGGAGGGAGTTTTCTGGGGAACAGCAGGAGGCATCGTCCTCTCATCCCTTCTTCTTTTCCTATCAATTAAAGCAACAAAAAAACCCTGATAGAATTGTTATGATTTTGACTTTTCCTTTACCTCCTTGTTCATCAAGTTTATGTTGGGTTATGAGCATTCTAACACTCCTAAGTGTACATGCAACCCTAAATACCTTGGATCTATGTTTTCTCTATTATACATACAATTATGAACATCCAAGGTATTATCCTAATCTAGCATACAAAATAATAAATATAACAAGATAGAATACATACCTCTTTGATGTAGAATGTCTTCATGAAGCTTGAGTGCCTAGTGCCCCAAGTGTGACACCTCAAATGGTTCACACAACACCAAATACACTTGGAATAACTTGAGAGAAACTTGAAAACTCCTTGAAATCGTCTAGCCCTCACACTCACACATTAGTGCACGATTTCTTGAGCCATGGGATTCTTTTATATGGTGGCTATTAGGGTTACACCATGTAACTCATAACTTTAACCATTCCTTATGCTTTATGGATTTTAACCTCCATGGAGTATCCATGGGTCACCCCATGGACTTAGTCCAACATAAGGAATCTTGGATCACAAGCCCACATATATAAGAATGAATGATTTACACAATCAACCCATATATTTAATTAGTCTCCTTTTGATCACTTAATTAATTCCAAATTAATTCTTGATCAATACTAATTAAATAACCTTATTAATATATTAGAACTTATAATATATTAACCAACCTTAAGTGTTATTTCTCTCATTATAGTCTATCCAAATGCATGATGCCATGCAACCCAAATGGACCATGCCGGGTCGGGTCAAGTATTACCAATTATAGTTATGGACTTAGACATTAATCCAACAGTCTCCCACTTGGATAAGTCTAAAACTATTATTGCGTATGACTTCTGGAACTGATCAGCAATCGTAGCTCTCAAAAGCTTCTGTCGAACTCTGACCTTGTCGATGAACTCTGACCTTTGTCAATGACTTGTCTATTAGATAAGGGATCATATATTTCTCCATTCTAGATATCATATGGACTGAGACATGGATTATCAATCATTCTCTCTGTCCATTTGTTGTTTCCCGATTTCCGATTCATGATGACTGACTGATTGAACAAATCAAATCAGTCCTGGCTTGGCCAAGCACTCACATGTATCATCTTTAAATCATCGAGGGGCCCACAGATATCGCTTTTATCCCGAAGGTAAAAGGAATGGATAAACTTCGACTCATATGGCTTGTTCTACTACTTGTTGAATCATACACAAAGGCACGTTTTATAACATCGAGTTACCAATGCGTTTTCGTGCAATCAATGTATAACCAACTCATAGTAACAACTCATATCTCTAGGTTTGAAGAATATAAGATATTATCGTCTCATGATCACTCGTGATAAAATCCATGAAGTGATTCAAATGAGCGTGGGTTGAATCCAATACTCAGAACTTATGAGCACTCATGAGTGTTGTAGCACCACTTTGTCCACCAACTTGGACCTCTACAAACCAACCCATGACAGTCTTGATTCATATCTACTTCCAACATATGACCGACTGTGGATGGTTTGAATAACTTAATCATTCAGGAAACGCGACTTAGTTATTCTGGAAGTCAAAACATGCAAAGTGAAACACAAGAATAAATGAATCAAATATGGTATCAAACCCTATGAATATAAATAAACACTTTTATTTATCACCATACTGATTACTCATTATTTATTGTTTCGGTTTTATCAACTTTATACTTGAATTTAAAACAATAGTTGTCCCATGCTTCAAGCATGTACACTATGTTTTCTAAACACTAGTCATGCCATACACCAAGTATGCATACTATGTTTGTCTATGATCTTTACTTTGTAAAATAGATCAATTGAACATCACTCCAATGATCCTCTTTTCACAGTCCCAAATCCTTACTGCAAATGCAAGAATTCCAAATTCATGCCATTTACTGAAATCTGTTAGATTCTAAACTTATATGCATTGATCCTCTTAATGATTACGCACGAAGTCAGAAAGACTTGACAACAATCATTACAGAGCATTCCAAAGGAGATCAGCTCCTTGGAAACATCCTTCTTTCATTAAGTTTCCTAATCTTACACAGATTGAATAATTTCGAACTTTGAAACATTTCCATATTCCATTTTGACTATCACTTCTGAACAAGAGTTGCCTCCTTACAGATTATGTCAATATGGTCCTTCCAGAATTAACATTATACTTCCAACTGTCCTTGAGCAACCAATCTTTGGTAAACCTTAGATTGTCCTCGACAATTGCTTAATCATTTTAGTCATATCCAATTCTAGACCTTTTCCCTTCATAATGCCCCAGGCATTTGGAAAATTTTAGAAAGGATGAATATAGCACATGTAATCGATCCTATATCCGAAGCATATGGGACACGATTCATGATGTCTCATATAAAGACTAAACCAGTCTTTTGCTATAATATTTCCATTTCAATTTGCCAAGTTCTCAAAATTCAGATTATGAAAAGGGATGCCGTAATCATAATCGAATTTTAGAACGCAAATAATGGACCCATATATAGAATTTCCTTATGTTGAGCCATTCCAACATGAAATTCATATATATATCCTTGATTAAATACGATTAAAATCTCAATCTAAGCTTTTAGAATTGAAATGAAGTATAATTTCCTCTCCCTTAATTATAGCAAAACAACTTTTTCAACCCCTGCAACCTCACGAATTGAAACTTTTGTTTTCTATAATTAACATTGCTAACTTGCAACCTTTGTCATAATTATCATGCTCCCACTAGCTTTGACATGTACTTAGAAGTCAGCTGACTTTCTTACCAAAGTTCAGATTTCTGATACTAGATTGTTTTGATAAAACTTTATCAAAATCATACACCTCTCTTAGATAGCTCACATGTGTGTCTAAACAATTTTAGAACTATGAAAAGGGATGCCGTAATCATAGTCTCAATTGTTTAGACCTTTGCCACTTCTCACAAGTCCATGTTAGTGTGCCGGTAAACCACACACGCTCCACTAACGACTTTGAGAATGCAAATATCACAATTGCTATCTAGCTAAAATCTACTTAGTGAAAGTGTTTCCTCACCATCATTTTCATGAATCGGAGAGAAACCTTATGACACTTAGATTTAATAGTGTATGTGTTCTTATCCATGTGAATTTGTCAAAACCATAATCACAAGACAAGGTTAGTGACAAATCCAAACTCATATTGATTAAACTTGTGCAATCTTAAATTCTTGCCATTTGGCAGCTCAGGTGCCTGCCATTGCTTCCAAGTAGTTGTGCAACCAATTGAGAACTCTCAGAACTCCTATGCAAAGCCAACTTGAATAGGCACAAAAATTTCAACACGATAGGTTATAAACCTCAAGTCGTGTGCTAGTGAAGGACTTTAGGTTTTATTCTTGATTAAGTCTTGAAACTTTCAAGAGCTTTAAGACTCCCACTGTCCTCTTGACATATAAGACTCCCTTGTCAAATATTCAAGAGATAGTGCGGATTCTTTATCAAGACTAACACTTTACACAATTGGCCTAAGTTGGTCTCTGTTTTATCCAAAACATCACAACTTACCAATTTCAAATGTACAAGAGTAGATAACCTTTTACTCTTACATTTGACTAGTGTTAACAAACCCTCTTTAAGATATGTCACTCAAGTTACAATCTTGGAGTATGACTCTAAGAATTGTTTTGGAACGAAGTATGACTCATCTTTTTGATTTAACCATTTCAACAATTCATGACTCCTCTTCTTAGTCATAAGAATGCACTAAGATGACTTTAGAGGACCAATTGTGATATGGTATCTTAATCATTAACATGATCATAAACATGATACTAAAGTACTCTCCCATCTTTTCAGATTTGAGAAACTTTTATCTTTCTGCCATACTTTGATTCTTCTTATTCGTTCTGTCTCACATTGAAACTTCTCCAATGCTACAGACTTATACTTAAACTTATAAGTATAACCATATTTACTGAACTTAAGTAAATCATGACGAATAGTCTTCTTGATCTTTTGTGGTAGACTTGACCAGTGCACAAGAATGTGTACTTCGATCCCTTAGTCCTTTCCTTATTCACATAAGGAATTAGTCTTAATTTTCCAAGCTGAAAGTTCTCATTCATCATACTATACAACTTGCATGATTCCAAGTTTCGGTCCAATTGAACCTTGGGTGATGAGAATCTTTCCTTATTTGGTAATATTAGACACTACCACAACCGAAAGAATCAAATCCATTTTTCCAATATTGCTATCAATGGAATCTTATAAGCAACAACTTTTCACAAATGCCATTGTAAGGATACTTAAAATAAATAAAATCAAAACCTTTTTCTTTTATTTTAAAACTTTGCGGAAAAACTTATCCTTACAATCCATATGAAAACCTTGTTGTTATCTATTCCTAAGCAATATAAATATCATAACTCTTAAGTAATAGCCCAAAATTCTGATCACCGAACCATGCGATTGAAATCCATCTTCGCGATCAGAATCAGCATGTACTTAATAGAGTTAGACAATGGACTTTACCTGAAGTAGAGCCAAACTTATTGACTTTAACATCCTTAGGTAAATTTGGCAGCTTCGTAACCAATGCCCCTTCCTTTGGCAATAGTTACCTATGGACCCTTGATAATGGGACTATCTCAGACTTCGCCTCTCTCTTTACCATTGGGTCAACCGAGTTGACTATGGCCGATCCCTTTCTATTGGGAAGAGAGAGCTTTACTGGATATCCAATGTCATCATTGTCAATGTCCATAGCATTTTAGGAAGTTGATCTTAGCAAATAGATAAGATCATTAAGGGTCTTGTCTTAGTCTGTTTCATAGGATTCCCAAAAGAACTCACTATGTGACTTAGAAAGTAGTTGAGCCACCAACTTTCTCAAGACTTTGACACCCAACTCTCCCGGCTTGTCAATATGTAACTACATCTCCAAGATGTGATCACACCTAGACCTTGCCTTGCCAATAGGGCTTGAGTGACCTTAAACTTTTTAGGAACTTGTGGGTTAGGGAGAATAATTGGAGGAGGTGAAAGAAGTATGATATCCATGGGACATCATCTTCATTTAGGAAAGCTTGTTTCAAGAGATTTGGGAAGATCATAAATGTCTAGACCAGACATCTTTTTGGGAGATATTCAAGATAGTTGATTTAAAGTCCTTAATATGACACCCAATATGAAATATTAAGGCTAGGACCCAACAAACTATTTTATAACTTAGAAGAGGGATGCCGTAATCCAAGCTATAAAATATTTGAAGGTAGGTGAATGACGATTCACCAATTTCCACCATGAAAAACGAAATAATTTATTAGGTTTTAATTGGATTTGAAAGTCCTAGATCTTTGAGATTCATTGAACTGTTCAAAGGCATGTTTCAATCTCGAGTGTGCCCTTCAGGTTTTGTGACTGGGATGCCGAGGATCACAAAACAAGGTGTGAATAACCATGCAAATATACTTGGTACCATTAATATTTACCCCTTAATCAGTGTGCCGGTTAACCACACACGCTCCACCGATACTATGATAAATATTAAGTTACCCTTTGCCTACCTTGTTAAGTCCAGGTTAGTGTGCCGGTTAACCACACACGCTCCACTAACGGTTTAAACAAAGTGCAAAGTGTAATTTCATGGATTAGCACCTTATTCACATTTTCCTAAGTAACTAGGATTGGGAATTTATAAGTGTTTAGTTACTTAGTATTTATCATTAATACTTTTAATGAAGGGAGAATTATAGTCCTTGTCCTACCCGTTCGGCTAACGACCCTCCACCAGTCAAGGAAGCGGTGGGTGAGAGTGGACACCCATTAAACTACCATTTTATAGGCAGTAACCTTATACCCCCCTTATAGACCGGCTTCGTGAATGAGGCCTACTAACGGTAAGACTGACTTGCTCTTATACATATATTTAAATATTATTAACTTATAATATTATAAAGTATAAGGGTTGAATTTTAACTTTTAAAATTCTAAGGGCTAACTTGGAATTAAAGTATTCATAAGTGAAAACTTTTCAAATTCCAAAACTTGAGGGCAAGTTTTGAAACTATTCAAAACTAATTTATTCCATAACTTATGTGTTTAAAGTAGTTTTAATTAAAAAAAACTCTTCAAGATCCATAACTTGAGGACAAGTTATGGAAGACTTTAAACTAATAAAAGAATGTAACTTTTCTTTATTTTTGTAACTTATGGAACTAATTAAGGTTACACATTTTATCATTTAATGAAGTGACTCTTGAACCTCCATAACTTGAGGACAAGTTATGGAGTCATAAAACCATTTAATGAGGACAAGACTCTTCATTTTTGTAACCTTTGCCAACTTTTATGAGTTTTATGATTCTTAAATGTGACTTTTCATATAACTTGAGGACAAGTTACAAAAACACACTTTGGAATCAACTCTTAGATTAAAATGGATTGAAAACAACTATTTCACACAACTTTTCTATTAATCTAAGAACCTCATAAGAACAAGATAATTCAAATCATCAATCTTCAAGAAATTAGCATGAACATACAAACTAATACAAATCTTGAAATTATGACAATTATCTTAGAAATTGGATTAGCATGAACATTACCACATCAAAAACAAGTTTATAAGTCCAAAAACATCTTAGGGTAATGTTCTTAGTCCAATTCCAGCCAAAACAATCGAATATATGCATCCAACTCGATTTTTCAGCTACTTTTGCAAGTATAACAAGAAAACAAGCCTAGGCTCTGATACCACTGTTGGGTTATGAGCATTCTAACACTCCTAAGTGTACATGCAACCCTAAATACCTTGGATCTATGTTTTCTTTATTATACATACAATTATGAACATCCAAGGTATTATCCTAATCTAGCATACAAAATAATAAATATAACAAGATAGAATACATACCTCTTTGATGTAGAATGTCTTCATGAAGCTTGAGTGCCTAGTGCCCCAAGTGTGACACCTCAAATGGTTCACACAACACCAAATACACTTGGAATAACTTGAGAGAAACTTGAACACTCCTTGAAATCGTCTAGCCCTCACACTCACACATTAGTGCACGATTTCTTGAGCCATGAGATTCTTTTATATGGTGGCTATTAGGATTACACCATGTAACTCATAACTTTACCCATTCCTTATGCTCCATGGATTTTAACCTCCATGGAGTATCCATGGGTCACCCCATGGACTTAGTCCAACATAAGGAATCTTGGATCACAAGCCAACATATATAAGAATGAATGATTTACACAATCAACCCATATATTTAATTAGTCTCCTTTTGATCACTTAATTAATTCCAAATTAATTCTTGATCAATACTAATTAAATAACCTTATTAATATATTAGAACTTATAATATATTAACCAACCTTAAGTGTTATTTCTCTCATTATAGTCTATCCAAATGCATGATACCATGCAACCCAAATGGACCATGTCGGGTCGGGTCAAGTATTACCAATTATAGTTATGGACTTAGACATTAATCCAACAGTTTAGTCGAGAAAACCTTCACCGGAGGTGGAGGCTTCCGATAGTTAAGAGGGTGATACATGTCTCTCATTTTCCTTACTTTTCATCGATTTCCCAGCAAACCAAACACACCACCTGTTACTGATTTGTTCGCCCCTCTTTCATGTCAAACGAATAACTCTAAACACCCCCTACAATTGCTTCTTCCTTTTTCGTGTGGTGTTGTCGAACGGATCAGAAAAGAAGAAACAAGGAGTCACCGGAGCAACCCCTCGCCTCCACCGTTGTTGACAATAGCCACCACTGATCATCGCATCGTTGCCTGCTTCTGTTCGTCTTTCCTTTCTAATCAGATGAAGACGAAGACTAAGGATCGAAGATCATTTTCCCCCATTTATAGTTGTTTGATAATCAGCCTCTTGTTTTGCTCTTTGTAATTGATTGCCACCACGAGCCGCGTATTGTTGTTTTTATTCTCCTCCACTTCATATCACTACTGTGCTATATGGTTGCATCATCAGAAAAATTATTCCAGAAAACAATTGATTTAGGAACGGGAGCAAAGGCGAGAATGAAAGAAGGGAAGAGAAGGATTATCACCGATAAATCTTGCTCGGTGGTGACTAATGGTGTTGATCGGCCCTCTTGGTCTTCTTATTTGATTTTGGGCGTGTAGGGTTAAATGAAGATGCCTGAGGCGAGAGTAAAACCGATTTCCTATATTAGGGGATATAATTAATTTGACCATTTACCACTAATAATTAAAAGCTAAGATTACAAAATTACCATTTTGTAGGTTTTTGAAATGACTGGTCCACAATCATTACAAACAGCAAAACAAGAGCTTTTATTGGCTGGTGGGTTTTTTCCACCAGCTTAGTTTTTCGGCCATAACTTTTTTTTTTTTGAAAAAAAATATCTGAAAAAATCAAAGCTCTTAAAATTTAATTCTCTACAAAATGAGCACAATCATGAAAATTTGAAAAAAAAATATTTTTATTTTTACTTTTTGTATTTATAAAAAAATTCAGAAAAAATAAAATCTCCAAAAATTATAAAAATGTATGGTATGATTTTAGTCACTATTTTAATGACTTTGTAAAAAGAAATTTTAAAAAATAAGGAGTTTTAGATACCAAACTTGATTTTAAAAGATTAAAAGTTTTCTAAAAAAATGTTGAACATAATATGATGCAAATAGAGATGAATCAAAATATTTATGATTCAAAAATATTATGATTCAATATGTTTATGATCCTTAATTATTATATATTTTTTATGATTTAAAGTTAAATGATTCAAAAATTATAATGATCTAAATGTTGTATTGAACAAAAACTTTATTTAATTCAATATATTATGATCTAAATAAAATGATCCAAATTAATATGATCCAAAAATGTATGATGCATAATATCGTTATGATTCAAAATTTTATGATCCAAAAATAATATGATTCAAAAAAAAAGTATGAAGGAAAAATATTATGATCCTTAATATTATTTTTATTTAAAATTTTATAATTGTTAAACATTAAAAAATTCAAACCGCTATTTAGTTTAAAAAATCATAAAAATCAAAAAAAAAAAAAACAAAAAAAAACCCTACTGTCTTCAACTATGTAGTAAAGATATTAAAAAAAATTTTAAAAAAAAAACAAAAAGAATAAAAAAACGAAAAAAATATATAAAAACATTAAAACCGAGCTATTTAAAAAAATTGAATTTTTTTTAACATAATAATAATAATAATAATAATAATAATAATAAAACAAAATAACAAAATAAATGAAAAAGAAAAGGAAAACCCATTTAAATGATGTTCCATAGACATTCGTCGCGCATGATTATTCTCTCGAGTTCGTATTAGGCTCTATGCACGTGCGTCGCGTGCGAACGCGTCACGACCAAGTAAATGGATTTGACGTTTGTGTCGTGACAAAATGATTGGTGGAGAATAGTTATCGCGGTTCCTACCAATTTTTGGGTTCCTACCGGATCGGGACCCTATATATATATATATATATATATATATATATATATATATATATATATATATATATATATATATATATATATATATAGGCTTAGGTTATTCTATTCTAACTAAATATTGTGCGGACGTATGGACAATGTTATTCTTTAAGAATGATAAAGAAAATATGTTGTTTGATAATATAAATACGTTTAATCTTACATAACTATTGTAATTAACATACATTCTCACTAATTAAATCGTCTATAAAGTTATTATACAGTTATTATTATTATTATTATTATTATTATTATTATTATTATTATTATTATTATTATTATTATTATTATTATTCTAATTTCTGTCAGAATGTTGTCAGAATGTTTATTGAGTCGTATTCTGTCAGAACGAAAATGAGTGAAAAACAATGTGTGAGAACAAAAATAAATAATAATTAACGAGAATGCATGAAAATGACCATATCTTTGTAAGGTTGAACGTATTCACATTGCTAAACAACTTATTCTCTTAGTAATTCTCATAGAATAACATTGTCCACACATCCGCACAATAATTAGTTAGAATACTTGAACCTAGCTCTCTCTCTCTCTCTCTCTCTCTATATATATATATATATATATATATATATATATATATAAGTATGTTCGAATGAGACAAAATCAAATTTGAGAACAAATTTAGACCACTTAACTTTTTTTAATTATAATTATAAAATAATAAAGATTTAAATCAAAAAATAATTAAAACAACCACCCCATATCCCCCCACCCTACCTACCTCATCTCACCTACTCTACCAATATTAAATCTGAACACTCCCGTTTCCCTAAATCTCAAACCACCACCGACCACCGTTGGAGTCACCGGATTATCATCGGAATGGCGTCAGAATCACTGGAACGGCGTCGGAATCACCGGAACGGCGTCAAAATCATTGATTTGTTGCCTCTCCAGCTTCTCTAGATCTGGTTATCAATACCTCCCTCAGCCTCTAATCTTATCACCGTCGGAAACTATATCCCTCCATCTCTTCTCTCCGACAAAAAGGTTTTTAGCCTGGTTAGTCGGTGTCTGAAGCGAAAGTCTCTTGTCAGTATCTCGTTCTCGTTTCCGATCTAGGTTCTCCGGTCATCGTATGCTAGCATATCTGGTTTCACTGACCTCCATTGCTGCTGTCGAATTTGTCATCGTAGCTATCATGTTTGCCCTGTCACACCATTTACAAAACTCTTCTCCTGCTTCTTTGTGTTGATAGATTTGAGGTTCATTCAATATATACCGTTGTTTAGGGTTGTAAATTACAACCTGGATTTGCAAGAGAAATGATATTGAATAGTACCAAAATGAATCATAATGACTCATGTTTATATTGTATTGATTCGTTATACCTGTTTGTCCTTCCGGTGAGTACCATTGGGTATGAAACCCTTCGTCGAAGATATCTGCATTGTTTTGGATTTTGATGCATAGACTGTTTCGATGGTTTCGATACTTATTTTTCGAGACAATATTTGTAGCTTGGGTTATGATTTGATTCACCAACCCTTTCCTTGTAAAAAAAATAATCTAATAAACAAATTTATTCACATTTGAATAATGAACGAACGGTAACAAAAATCTGATAAATAATTTATTTATATGTGAATAACAAATAAAAATTGTCCACATAAATATTATATGATTAAATAGATATAATCACATGTGATTAAATGCATACAATCGTATGTGATTAAATACATGATATCACATGTGATTATATATACGAGAACAACTATTGAATGAAGGACGCGAAAACAAATATTGTCCACAATCATATATGATTAAATACATATAATCACGTATGATTAAATATACGAGACCAATTATTGAATCGAAACCGCAAAAATAAATATTTTCCACATAAATCATATTTGATTAAATACATATAATCACGTATGATTAAATATACGAGACCAATTATTGAATCGAAACCGCGAAAATAAATATTTTCCACATAAATCATATTTGATTAAATACATATAATCACGTATGATTAAATATACGAGACCAATTATTGAATCGAAACCGCGAAAATAAATATTTTCCACATAAATCATATTTGATTAAATACATATAACCATATGTGATTATAAGAATTCAATCACATATGATTTATGTGGACAAGATTCATTATCACGTTCTCGATTTAATAATTGTTCTTTGTTAACTGTAATCATATGTGATTAAATACATCTAATCACATGTGATTATATGTATCTAATCTGATATGATTTATATGAACAAAAAATAATCTTTTTATATAAATCATATGTGATTATATACATATAATCACATGTGATTATATACAAGAGAACAACCATTGAATCAAAATTTTGAAAACAAATCTTTAACCATACTAATCATATGTGATTAGATATATATATAATCATATGTGATTATATGTATTTAATTATATGTTATTTATGTGATAAAATACATATAATCACACATGATTTATATGATTATATACATTTAATCACATATGGTGTCGGTGGTTGTAGGTAGTGTTTGGTGGTGATGATGGGTAGTTATGGTGGTGGAGGTGGAGGTGGGGGAGGGTGGTGGGGGTGGTGGGTAGTAGTGACGGGTGGTGGTCGTGGTGGTAGGTGATTAAACATATTTAATCACATGTGATTATATGTATCTAATCATATTTGATTTTATTTGGAAAAATGAATATTGTCTATATAAATCATAACATGTGACTAAATACACAGACCAAGTATTGAATTGAAACCACAAAAATAAATATTGTCCATACAAATCATATTTGATTACATACATATAATCACATGTGATTATATGTATCCAATCACATATGATTTATGTAGATAAGATTCATTATCGCGTTCTCGATTTAATAATTGTTCTTTGTCAACTTTAATCATATGTGATTAAATACATCTAATCACATGTGATTATATGTATCTAATCACATATGATTTATATGGACAAAAAAAAAATCTTATCTATATAGATAATATGTGATTTGATACATATAATCACATGTGATTATATACAATAGAACAACCGCTGAATAAAAAACGTGAAAATAATTTTTTGTCCACATTAATCATATGTTATTAAATAAATATAATAAGATATGATTAAATACATGAGAAATTATTGAATGGAAAATATGAAAACGAATCTTATTTATAAAAATCATATGTGGTCAGATACATATAATCACATGTGATTATTTGTATTATTCATATGTGATTTATGTGATTAAATACATATAATCAAACATGAGTTATGTGATTATATGTATTCAATCACATTTTGTTGCAGATAGTAGGTGGTGGTGGTATGGTGGAGATAGGTGGTGGTAAAGGTGGGGGAAGGTGGTGGTGAAGGTGGGGGTGGTGGTGACGGGTGGTAATGTTTGGGTGTTGTGGTGGCGGTGACGTATGGTGATGTTTGGTCGTGGTGGGGGTGGTGGTCGTGGTGGTAGGTGATTAAACATATTTAATCACATGTGATTATATTTATCTAATCATATTTAATTTTATTTGGAAAAATGAATATTGTCTATATAAATCATAACATGTGACTAAATACACAGACCAAGTATTGAATTGAAACCACAAAAATAAATATTGTCCATACAAATCATATTTGATTACATACATATAATCACATGTGATTATATGTATCCAATCACATATGATTTATGTAGATAAGATTCATTATCGCGTTCTCGATTTAATAATTGTTCTTTGTCAACTTTAATCATATGTGATTAAATACATCTAATCACATGTGATTATATGTATCTAATCACATATGATTTATATGGACAAAAAAAAATCTTGTCTATATAGATAATATGTGATTTGATACATATAATCACATGTGATTATATACAATAGAACAACCACTGAATAAAAAACGTGAAAAAAATTTTTTGTCCACATTAATCATATGTTATTAAATAAATATAATAAGATATGATTAAATACATGAGAAATTATTGAATGGAAAATATGAAAACGAATCTTATTTATAAAAATCATATGTGGTCAGATACATATAATCACATGTGATTATTTGTATTATTCATATGTGATTTATGTGATTAAATACATATAATCAAACATGATTTATGTGATTATATGTATTCAATCACATTTTGTTGCAGATAGTAGGTGGTGGTGGTATGGTGGAGATAGGTGGTGGTAAAGGTGGGGGAAGGTGGTGGTGAAGGTGGGGGTGGTGGTGACGGGTGGTAATATTTGGGTGTTGTGGTGGCGGTGACGTATGGTGATGTTTGGTGGTGGTGATGGTTGGTGGTGGTGGTAAGTGATGGGTAGTGATGGGGGTAGGAGGTGATGATGTTGGTGGATAGTATTGGTAGTTGGTGTTGGGGATGATGGTGGCGGGTGGTAGGTTGTGGGTGGGGTGGTGGTTGTGGGTGGTGGAGGCGGGTGGATGTGATGGGTGGTGGTGACGAGTGATTTTGATGGGTGATACTTGGGGTGGTGGTGATGGGTGGGGGAAGCGGGTGGTAGTGATGGTGGTCGTGGGTGGTGGTTGGTGGTGATTGGTGGTAGTGATGGGTGGTGATTACGGGTGGTTGTGGGTGGTAGTTGGTTGTGGTGGCGGGTGGTGGTGATGGTGGTCACGGGTTATGGTTGGTGGTGATTGGTGGTAGTGGTGGGTTGTCTTTACGGGTGGTTGATGGTGGTGGCTGGTTGTGGTGATGGTGGGGTGATGGTGGTGGGTGATGGATATGGGTGGCGGTGATGGGTGGTAGTGGTGAGTGATGGTGTTTGGTGGTGGTGGGGGTGGGTCGTGGTTTTGGTGGGTAATGGTTTTGGTGGGTAATGGGTAGGGCAGTGGTGGAGGTGAGTGGTGGTGATGGGTGGTGGTGGAGTTGGGTGGTGGTTGCCGGTGGAGGTGGGTGGTGGTTGTATTGGGTTGTAAGTTGTAGTGATGGGTGGTTGGTAGTAGTGGTCGGTGGTTGGTGGTGGTGGTTGGGTGGTGGTGGTTGGTGGTGAGTGATGAGTGGTGGTGAGTGATGGGTGGTGGTTGGTGGTGATGGGTGGTTGGTGGCGGGTTGTTGTTGGTGGTGGTTGGTAGGTGGTGGTGGTGGGTGATGTTGGTTGAATTGTGAGTGGTATTGGTTAGTGAGTTTCTTTAAATGTTTTTAATTATTTTTTTATTTATTTAAATATATTTATTCAAATTTAGTTTTTGATTTAATTACAAAAGTGTCACCTTGCAAATTAAAGAAATATTTTTGTTCTCAAATGTATTCGCAATAAAAAAAGATCTTGAGATTCAACCTCACCCACATATTTCTTATTTGTTGTTCTAACACTCCAGTGTACCGACATCAGTGGGATATATCTAATTATAAATGATTATGTGGCAGAGTATATATATATATATATATATATATATATATATATATATATATATATATATATATGTGTGTGTGTTCACATATTGAGTAATCATATATGATTATAACAGTTGGTGACAGAATAGGTAGTGGTGACAGAGGTGGCGATGATATAAGGGATGAAGGTTTCAGTGGTGGGGCCGGCTGGTGGCAGAGGTGGTGGCGGTGGCGGTTGTGGTGGTGGGTAAGGTTGCGGAAGTGAAAGGAAAGGATGTCGGTACGATAAAGTTTTAATTGGTTTTTTAACAATAATAAATAAATAAATAACATTAACATATTAACTTAAACAAATTTATAAGATACATGTTCCCGTTCAAAATCATTTGTTGTACAATCAAGTCGACTCACCCATCTGACCACGTGTTCGTGACCGGTCATTTTCCTTTTCTTTTGAGATAATTTATAAATTTTATCCAATGAATTTGATATTTGTTGTACCAGGGACAAAAAGATCGACTTTGCAAGGTTTGACCGAGCCATATCCATGTGCTTGTGATACGACTTTATCTATTCTTTTCATTATTCTTTTAAATATTTCATTAGAGATAAAATGCGAATGAAATAGAAAATAATGTTTGAATTGGTTTTATTATTTATTTAAATAAATAATGAAATAATAGAACGAAATAAAATTTTAAATATTTGATTAATAGAGATTAATATGATAACATGAAAATATGTTTAGAGGGCTATAATTGTCAAATGGTGAGAGTTAGGCTCCAACTCTTGTTGACCGATTACGACTTGAATGTCATAAATTATTTGGGGGAATGGTTGGTTAGGAAAATATTAAAATAATTAGATAGTTTTTAGTCAAAATGGTGGCCGTAATTAAAAGGTATAAAGCGAGGGACCATTTTAGCCATATGCTCATAGTTTTGGGATTAGATCTCCGACCCATTCTTCTCTCACTCACTCAAACGATTTCAGTCATATTGAAGCTCCATCCATGGCGAATTCCTCTTCTTCAATGAAGTTCGTGATTAGAATTTGTAATTCAATTGGTTGTATTACCATTGAAACTGAATAAGGATATTTTAAAAACTATTTGAATCTTATTAATTATTGATTAAAGTTACAAATGAATTACATAAACCAAACCTAAAAAGGTTTCAATGACATGAATAAGGCCTACATGAATTTACAACAATAAAAAGTAATTTGAACCATCACAACTTCATAATTGTTGTTAGAAAACATATTGGAAGGGTGGAATCATAACATTGAATTGGAATAATATGTTTAAGAGCTTATTAAGGTAATTAGAAGTTCATTTATAGTTTATTAAGTGAGTGGAACGATGATTGATGAAGTTGGAATCTATTAAGAACATATGAACCAATTGTTGATATTATGATTTCTACACGAGCTTCCATATAGCTCTTGTGATGTTTAAGGTGTTGTTTGTTTTTTCGGAGACAAAATGTCTGCAGTCTGCGGACCACATCTGCAAACCTCTGCTGTAGAAGAGGTGGACCAAATGTCTGCAATCTGCAAGAAGAAGATTGTTTGTTTTTTAACGTCTGCATGTTGTTAAAATATACTGAGATTTAGATATACCGGTTTTTTTAAACATAAAAATATTACAAAAAACTAAATTTTTCATCAACTATAACTTCAGCGACTAAATAAAACATACAACTAATTTACAAATATAGTTTGGGGCGAGCAAAAACCGAATCGATAAATTTTTTTGATAAAAACGCAAAGAGCCGAAAATAATAAACCGAAACCGATACAAAATTCGATGATGTGATGATTCGAAGGGCTAAAACTATGTTGGGATTCAATAATCAAAAAATTAAATGATCTTAGTTATTAATGTGGTATAAATTATGATAACTGAAAAATAAAACTTCATTAAAATTTTTGATATTATATCAATGATATTGTTTCTATCCTAAATAATATAAAATAAAGTTACCGGATTTATTTACATTGCACAAAAATAAAAATATCTATAAAACTATGTCAAAATTATTTGGATAAATATATTATTTGAATAGAAAAACATATATATAAACATTTGGGTTAATAAATAATTATGATATAAAAAAACAATAAATAAAGTAACAAATAAATACATAAAAAGAAAGGAGGATGACGAAAGTATAAAAAATAAAAAACGACACTAAAAATTACAAAAAAATATTCTTTCTTTTTTAAAAGTTAAATACATATTGTGGAAGAGATAAGAAAAGGCTAGAAGATGTTAGAAGACATAAGTCCATATCTGCGCCAAGAAGAGGACGCGCAGACCTTTTTAGGTCTGCGGTCTTCTAAAAAACAAACAGTCTGCGATACCAAACATCTGCGCGTTGTCTGCGCGGCGCAGACATAAAAGGTCAAGAAGAGCTTTTGCAAAAAAACAAACACCACCTAAATGTCTTAACCATTAAGTCATAAGTAATATAAGACTTAAATGTGATGAAATAATGATATTACGACTTTATATAGATTATTCAGACAAATTGGTGAAGTTTGGGAACAAAAGGAGTAAAGTTTATTTCCTTAAGAGTAAAATCTTGATTTATATTGATGTGTTGTGTGTTACACGGATGTGTAAATGTAAAGGAAAAGGTTACACGACCATGTAGTGTTAAAAATGATTTTTATAGCTTGATCCCTTTTCCCTTTTTCTATAATTCACCCATACCTTCCATATAACGTTAAAACAAGCAAAACGAGACTAAGTAAGTTAGGGACACTCCCATGGGTAATTTGGTCATTTTATAACCTTTTAAATATATCATTAGGTTGTGATTAAGAGATCATTGAGCATGGAAGCAAAGGTAATTAACATCACAATCCATTAAGGTGAGTAACTACTGAATACATGTCCCTATAAAAACAAATGATGAATTTTATGAAATAAAGTATGAATAAATGTTTACCAACTTGCTTATTATGTGTAAATGTATTAAAGGTTGTAGTTTCTTAAACAGTGGTCTTCAGAGTAAAATTAAAATAGTAAAATCAAAACAGTATATTCCTCAGATCGTGTAGTCTAAACCCGAAGTTGACACGGGAAATGACTTGAGATTGTTTCACCATACCACCATCTTGTCAAAAGAAATCCCGAAACTTTAAAGTTACAATCTCCAAAAGACAAAATTTTCATTCCAAAAAAGATTAAATCAATGCCAGTCTCTTATACCACATGGATAAATGCTTATAATCTCCCACTTTCTTTCTGTCTCATGGTTTAAAAAAACATCAAAAAATCTTCTACTAAAGCTTAGAAAAAACCAACGACTGTAGAAGAAAAGAGATTAAAGGCAATTAAGAAAAAGTCCATTAAGAATCCCAAACATAGAGTAACTTAAGAGTGGAGAAAGGTGACCACTACTTCTGAACCTAATGTTACTTCCATCCGACAATCAAAGACATCTGTGAAATTATCATTTTACAAAACCGTAGGTCCCAAACAACTTTGGTTGCCTCGACTAACTATTTTAGTTTGTAGGCAATATGCGATGAGGATCAGGATATGGAATGGTTAATCGATAATGCATGATCCTTGCAAATGACATGTAGGTCTCAATTTCTAGTGACTTCCAAAAGTCATGGAACCATGTTTCCTCGAGACATTACTTTGATAATTGGAAAGCCACAATTATGTTTCTTATTGAAGGCAGTCTCTGCGATTAATTGGATATGACACTCGAGACTTTCTTATCTCAACTTTCAATATATAAACAATCTTGTAACTAGAGAGATGGTTAGTTGATTGCCTCTCTTGAAATTCAATAATGAGAACTTTTCCCGACTTGTGAATATGGTAAGCGGGTGACGAAAAGTCATCCATTGATTGTCGATTCTATAATGTTGGAACCATTACAACTTCTGCACATCAAGTCTACATCGCAAGTCTACATGCCAAGAAGGATATTTTAGTGATTGTTGATGACTACACTTTTTTCCTTAGATTTTATTATTGAGGGTCAAATAAGAGACACTACAACTATTGATCAACTTCATTAAAAACATTGAGTTGTGGGTCAAAATACCCATAAGGAAGATTATAAGTGATAATGAGACCGAGTTTATAAATCACACGTTGAATGAAATTTTGGTATCATAAGTGATCAGTCATAACTTTTCTGCACCCTATACATCGTAGAAAAATGGCATGGTTGAAAGGCCCAATCAAAACCTGATGGAAGTTGATAGGTCTATGCTAAACTTTGCAAATTTTCCTCTTTATTTATGGGTCGTAGCTGTGTCTACGACATGCTTTGTTCAGAATAGAAGCATCATCAATAAGCGTATTAAAAAAAACCATACAAAGGGTTGAATAACCGCAAGCCAAATATCAAGTTTTTCGATATTTCTACTTGCAGGTGTTTTGTCAAGAACAACAAAGAACACCTAAGAAAGTTTACACCAAAATCAGATGAAGACATATTTTTGGGTTACTCAACCAATAAAATTCCATATACGATTCTTATTCACTGAAAAAGGTTAATCGAAGAAGGTTTCGATGTGGAATTTGATGATCATTACGTCTGAAAAAGGAAATTGAAAAAAAGACATCTTTCATCCTTGAAAATGATATTCCAATTTCCTTAGGAGCCTTAAACATAGTTGAAGTAGATCATGATACTCTTTTTGACCCTCCAAATACCTCAAGACATTCATACATTCTGAATATTGGTCTCACATGCTTCTCAAAAATGACACACCACAACCTCAAGACCATCTCTCATTGAAGACTCATATATTGAGTTTTCCACCTCACCGATTAAGGAAGAGAGTGTCACCATTATGCTACCTATTATGGACACAATCATTGAGGTTCCATTCTTAAAAGAAGTTCATGGTAGACGGGGAGCGCAACATATAAGAAAAGTATAGCTGGATGATGAAGAAATATATTAAATTATTGTCGAAGCGCCAAATGAACCCATAGCCATTGATGGGGAGCCTTCTACGGTTGAAAGGGAGCATCATTGTAACAAATCGTAATTTTTATAAACATTAAACATTTAAATTCCAGTAAAATATCTGACTGTACATGTCATCACAAAAAACAGAGTTTCAAAAGTATTTATAAGTGTTCCCAGAAACATCAATGGGTGTTACCAATTCATATCCTAACCATAATTAAAGAAAAAGAGGATAAAGCATAACAGAAAAGACTAGTCCAATGTCCTTGATTCTTCTAAGCCCATACACTCTATGGTTTGCTACCTGAAACTATAAACACATGGAAACAATATCTATCAGACAATAAGTCTGGTGAGTTATAATACACATCTCAACCATCTAACACTACTCCCATCCCTAATCCAATCTTTACCAACACTACCACTACCACCACTACTACACAAGCTCATTCTTCAGCTCCTATCCCACCTGTTACCACTGAACCTCCTGTCACAACCAAACCCTTATCACCTACCCCATCTACTGACACCACTCCTGTTCTTGGAGGTGAGGACTTGGAATTTGATTCCACCTATTTCAGTCCTTACCGTGTCCAGAGTGATGAAGATGAAGATGCACCTGTAACCAAGCGTCATCTCAAAGCAGTCAATGATAAACTTGATCAACTTATTTCCTCTTCTTCCTCTGGGGCTTATTCAGATGCTGCTCTCAAAGCATTATTTTCTTCTGTTGTAAAAGAGCATGGCGCATCCCTTTCTGCTGCAGCCAAGGCTATCGACGCCTCCACTTCCCAGTGTCAAAAGGCCTCGCTTGCAGTCGAGTCCTCCTCTAAAGAATGCAGAGAGGCGACCGCAAAAGTCGACAAACTAATTTCTGAGGCTAACCTATTTCTAGATTCATTGCAGGCTGCTGCTCAAAAGAATGCTAAGACGGTAAATGATTCGGTTGCAAATCTTCAGCGTCCTCTAGCATTCGAACGAGCTAATCTTGAAGTTGCCCGAAAAGCCATTGAAGCTGCAAATGTCAATCTGCATGATAAAGTCAATGATCGCTTAACTCAACTCGAGGCAGAATTGGCAGTTGAAAATCGAGTCATGGATGAACTCGACAAGCGAACCTCTCAACTGAAAATCCAGAATCTCAAACTTCGCACTGCAATAGCTGAACTCAATGACTTGAAGTCTGAGAGGGAAGTTATTCGAGGCTCAGCTGCTGATGTTCACTCCATCTTACTTCACCTCCTTGAAGCCCATGATCCTATCATCACCATCACCACTCGTAGGCATTTGGCTGATAAACTTCGACCTGGCCATTCTTAGTCGTATTGAGGGTGTTCCGGTGCCTGGTGTCCAACCGAAACAAGGGGGAGAGAAGAAGAAGGTTAATGAAGCTTCAGTCAGTGATAGATGCAAGAAGAAGAAGAAGAAAATTGGTGAAGATGATGATACTGATGATGATATTGAAGATATTTTTAAACCAGATCCCTCTAATCCTTTTCAGAAAACAAAGGCATCTGATAAGGAACTTGAAGAAAAACTGATGAAGGAATCGATAGAGCTTGAAAAAGAGCTTAAAGAAAAAGAGCTCCTGGAAAAGAAGAAGTCCATTTTTCCTGTGTGGACTCTTGATTCGCTTCAAAAGTGTGCTATCGATGAACCTTGTACACTGTGGCTTGAGCCTGTGATGTCGTTTGGGCTTGAAAACTCCAAGGATGCACAGTTTGACATGCCGATCACGCGAAAAGCATTCATCTTTCACTGCTTTAACTCAACTGTTTCTATTCCCTCTCCAGACCCGAAGGTTGATCGGGATCTTTTGGAGTTCTATCTGGAGTTTGCTCAGCCACAACACCTGACATGGAGCTTACAGAAGATTACTACTGTCAAGGTTCTGAAGCCTTACTCAGCAGGGAAGTTTGTCAATGTGAAATTCAAAGTGACTCGAGGCTCTGAAGGCTCGGTTCATAACTTCACCCTTGCTGATCTACCGAACCTCAATCCCCACGACTGGATACTTCTCAACAACATCCTGATGTCAAATCCACAGGAGTACCAGCCGATCATTGACCATATCAAGCGAATGCTTGTATGCTACATTCACGAAGTGGCGAAAATGGACCAAGAGATCGCCGCTGCCATTCACAAGCGTCCAACGATCAAACCTTCCAGCAGAATGGGCGATGTGAATGTTATGGTCAAGGGTAGAATCGACCCACAGTCTCACACAGTAATGTTTGTCAGAGGCGAAAAGCAAAAATGTATCTTCGCTCTGTGTGATAAGCACTTATTCTCAACTGCTTGCTTGGAGCATATCTTGGAGATTATCCACAAGTGCAATCAGAATTCTACAGCCGATAAGAAGCTGTTTACTGACATGCTACGATGGTACATTCAGTTTCGGCAAACACTTCTTGCAGTCATCCCTCGGCTGTTCAAGATTGTCAAGACTGTGAAGCCTACTCAAAGAAATTGATCTCTCGCCTCATTCGACGCAAAGGGGGAGATTGTTGGGCTTATAGTGTTGCGTCATGGGCTCGGTCCTTAGCCCAATTTTGATTGCCGGTTTGGGCCTGTCCAACCGTGCATGTTTTCTCTAGGGTTTAGTATTTAAGCTGCATGCATGCAGTCTTTGTAAACACGCTTTAATTTTTATTCTTTTTGAGGATTGTAAACCCTAGCTCGCCTCTACAGTGGAAGGTCTTCATAGAGCTCTGCTGAGGCGTGACTATATTTGAATCATAAGCATATTGTTGATTCTGTTATTGTGTTTGTTTTGTTTGATCTTTATCTTTTACCTGTGAAAGATCTAATCGATCTGAGATTTATTCTCATCATATATATATATATATATATATATATATATATATATATATATATATATATATATATATATATATATAGAAGCAAAGAGGAACAAAGAACAACAAAGGTATATGAGAATCATGTGTCAAGCTTTCCATATCAACAAATGATCTGATTCAAAGATTTACAATCAATTAGATACAACAATTTCAACTTGATATATATCAATAAGACTTCAACCTAAGTGGCACAGAAAATAAACGATTTCTGAATTAACATTTTGCTAGAATTTACAGGCTTTCAGCCCTATCCAGCATTCTGCCCGTGCTAAAGTGATGCTTACTCATTCACTTCATGGTCAAAGGCTACATACCAATACCCAAGTGATGCTTAGTCATTCACTTCGTGGTCAAAGGTATAGCTCATTATCATATTAACACGGGAAAGCATATTGCACATATAACACATAACATACAATTGTTCGTATAATTTGAACTCACCGTGAAATAACCGGAGGTTAAAATAGTAATTTGGGCAGCACTTTGTTTCTATAATTAACTTTCTTCGATGAAAACCAGGAGCTTTATTGAAAACCGGGCCTTGCGATAGTTGAGCTTCAAACCGAAAAGATAAATTTCTCGGGGTCTTCGGGCACTTCGGGACGTTTTTCAAGTGTTAGGTATGATCCCAGGGCTTCGGGGGATGTTGGAATAGCTTAAAAATGGGTTTAGGGGTGAAAAAAGTTAAATTTGGTAACCTTAACCGGGAGGGTTTGCACCCTCTTATATAGGTGCGAGGGCTCGGTTCCGAGGGGAGAAGGAAGGACACGCGACTCGCATGCGAGGGGCCAGGTGTCGGATCTCGGACTCGCCACCGCGATAACACGCGTCAAGCTTCGGTTGGGCTGCGCCTTCGGATGCGAGGATCTGCGACACGCGTTGGACACGGGGCAGGCATGCGAAGTGGGGCGACGTGGCCGATTCCGAGCCAAGCATGCGAAACTTCTCAGATTTTGTGCCCAAATCTTCAAAAATTCATAACTTTCGCATACGAGCTCCGTTTTTGACGTTTTTTATATGAACACGTAGGCGAGATTATACTCTACAACTTTCGTTTAGACTATGTTGACTAATTTTGAATTTATTTTCAATATTATTATTTTTAACAGAAAAGGACAGGAAAATCCGTTAAAAATTCATAACTTCTTCATCCGACGTCCGTTTTCGTCTGTCTTTTTACCGTTGTACTACTATTGACGAGACCTTCGATTCTCGTTTAGGTTGTGTCGGCTAAAAATCACTCGATCTTTATTTCGAGTTTTTAGCTGTATACTGCTATACTGAAACTTAAAAAAAATCATAATTTCCTCATACGAAGTCAGATTTTGACGTTCTTTTTATGAAAATTCTCGGTTTAAAGAATACTACAGCTTTTATTTGGATCACTAAAGCTAAAAAGTAGTTTATCGAAAACTCACTTTTTACGCTAAATAGTGTTTTGCCGGTTTTGTCGCGGATCTTTGATTGTGCATAACTTCTTCGTTATGACTCGGATTTCGATGATCGAACAAGGTTATTAACTGTATGTTACACCTACTAATGATTTCAATGACTTTTAGTGATACATATAGTAATATACTATTATACATATGTATAAGGTGTAGATTGGTCACCGCCATCCTGTGTTTCTCACTCTGATTTGAATGACTTTTAGTGATACATATAGTAATATACTTTTAAAACTCCAGTGACGAGGATCGGTATGCAGAAAACGATGATACGCATGGAGATTGGTCACCGCCATCCTGTGTTTCTCACTCTGATTGTGATTCGAAGGAAGAAAGCAATGATGACTTGGAGCAGAAATCGATTGATGAGGATATTAAGGAAAATTTTATTAATTTGGAAACTCCAGTGACGAGGATCTGTATGCCGAAAAAGATGATACACACGTCGGAAGCGGGAGATACTCCTACCCCGAATCCCGAGAAAGTGTCAGAATCGTGCATGGGAATCGATGAGACCAACGACGACTTGTTTCCAAATGCCATGTCAGGGGAACTGAAGAGTCAGTATATTCCAGATACAAAGGAAAAGGATTTAGGCGTTAATGTTGACGTGAGTAAAAACCTTATGGGACCAATGGGTGATATAATGATTGCTCCAACGGTGTCATTGGACCCAACATTCAATGAAGATATCAATAATGGGTCGTATGCAATGAAGATATCTATTCAAGCAACCAGTCCATACCAGATCTCAATAACCCGCTATGTTCGGATTCTAATTTTTTAGAGATAAATACCTCTACGAACTTTCTAAAATCATGGCACAAAAACAAAAAGAAATTTGTTGCAGTTAGGTTTAAAGACAAGATGATAGAAGCTAATTTTAGAAGAAAATGGAAAACTAAAGCAAGAGATTCAATGGAAAGAGCTTTGAAAAGCATTAGCAAAGGGAATGGTTCTTCCTCCTCAGATAGTAGCCCCATAATCTCAACTCACTATGGTTCACTGGAGGTGGAGCAAACCATGAATCTGGGAAAGGGAGTTTGGTATCAACGAGATGGTTCTGAATCAGAGACAAGGAAGGTCATTGCAGGCGAAGGTGTCGAGATATTACCCGCAAAGAATTGCTTAACTTTAAATCTGAGAGGTGCTTTGTATAAGGCAGATTGGGTAAGCTTGCTTAACTTTAGATTCCTCGATAGTGGAATCATAGGTGTAAGCTTGGATTTTCTGTCCATAATGGAGCTTACCACGTTTACTGGACGAGTTCGGAAAAAAAGGAGGGGTCGGTCAAACTAAGTTTTTATAAACGAATTTTAGTGAAATTATTTTAAAACATACACTGTTTTCACAAATTTAATTCAACGTGAAAATTATTTACTCAAGCTTGGTTTGACTTATTAAACTTGAACTTTAAATTTGCAATAAAAGTATTGAGACTGTATTTTAGGTAGTGATTTCATTGGAGCTTTGTTGGTGTGAAATCTGATTATGTGAAGAAAAAAAAAGAGTGAAGTATTTTTAGTTTCGTTTATTTTATTCTAAGTTCTTTTTAGGTCATCTACGTCTTTCCATTTGTTATAATGTTTAATCTTTTTATTACTTAAGGGCAAGTAAGGTTTAAGATTGGGGAGATTTGATAGATTTCATTTTATGCATATTTTAGGGTAGTTTTTATTAGCGTTCCTGAAGCTCCAGACGACGAAAAAGACGATTTCTATCTGATTTCAGCGATTTATGAAGATCTGAAAGTTGAAGATCATCTCCTATATTTAGTTAGCAAGATTAATCAGTTAGTTTACCTTTTTATTCGTTTAGATTTTTTTAGCAATGTTTGGCTAAAACCTTAATTTTCAGTTCTACATTTGACCAGTACTTTTCATTTGATTAGTTTTCAGATCTGGTTTTTGATTTGTGTTTCTATCTAGATTTTTTAGTTTTGAGTTTAATGAATATTTGACTTTTAATTCTTGTTAGTCTGATCACCTAGCTATGGTTTTATCATTCCAGTTAATCAGTTAATAGAATCTGCAATTGTTCTTGTCAACTGGTAATAAGTAACAAGTATCAGATTGGTTCCGTGTTGGGATTTAACTCTGGTATAAACTGTAAAAATCATATCTTTACGCTTCCAAGCTTGAGAGAAGTATTGAATATTGCTGAGAATTTTACACATAACTTAATACAACTTTTATGATCTCAATTAAGAGCTTATTTAATTGGACAGTAAAAAGTTAGGGTTAACTGAAGAGCTTGTTTTGGTTAATTTAACTAGGTAAAAGAGATTATACTAAAACTTGTTAGTTTTTTTCGCTACCAGCTTAGATAGAATGCATTCTGAATAACCAAATCGGAACTGATTGCATGATTAGGAAAGTCGCAGCAGAACTGAAATCGTTTTATCATTGATTTTTGTTTAGTTTATTTTCACTGCAAATTTTATTTTTTTTAGGTAATTCAAAACCCCCCTTTTATATTTTTTGTTTCTTGACTAAAATGTGTCTGATGTAAAAAGATATTGACCGTTAGGCTGTGTCCCTGAGGATTCGACCATGCTTCCCTGTGCTATATTATTAGTGCAACCAATAGTGAAATTTTATTTTCTTAGTATGCCCACGACAACGTGTTAATAAATTGGCGCCGTTTCCGGGGACACGGTGCTTTCTAATAGTTTTATACATAGACTTTTTTGTTCAGGTACACCTCTATCTTTTGATCCAGAAATTGAAAGAACTATAAGGAAACCGAAGAAAGAAGCAGCAAAGAGAAAACAATCAGTTGGTTTCTTTGGTTCATCATCATCCTCCCTACCACCAGAAATCACCACACCACAAGGCAATCCCTTGTGGAACGAACCAGAACATATTTTTCAGTCTTTTCCGAAAGTACCCCCATCTTCACCTTATAACATCCCCTTTAAAACTTACTCCCCACCACCCTTAGTTAAGTATGAAACCACATACTCTTTAGAAACCTAATCTGAAGAATCAGCCATGAGTGGAGATGAAGCAGGAAAGACTCTTAGAGAGTGGGACTCTCAAGAGGTCAATCAACAATCTCTTTGCATTATGTTTCCGGAAGCTTAGAATTTTGAGCTTAAATTTGGTCTGATACACCTTCTCCTTATGTGTAGAGGCTTAGAAAATGAAGACCCACATAAATTCCTCAAGGAATTTCATGTGGTTTGTTAAGGAATGAAGCCGCATGCTGTTACTCAAGATCAGATAAAGTTAAGGGCATTCCTTTTTTCAGTCCAATATTCAGCAATGGAATGGTTGTATGAGCTCCCATCCAGTTCGATCAATACATGGATAGAACTCGCGAAGTTGTTTTTAAAGAAATATTTTCCATAAAAGCAAGTTTCAATTATTAGAAGAGAAATAATTGGTATCAAACAAGGAAAAAGAGAAGCTTTACACACTTATTGAGAGAGATTTAAAAAGCTTCTGGTTCGGTGCCCATAACATGGGATCAATGACTATCAGCTCTACAACTGTTTATGTGAAGGTCTAACACCCATGGAGCGACGTCTGATACATGCTTCCGGTGGCGGTTCCTTAGGTGATATGGCACCAGCTGAAATCCGTGAACTTATCGAGAAATTGGCGATAGAGTCGAAGCATTCCGGAAATAAAGATGAGTGGTATCTAGATCAGCCAAGGGGTATCAAAGAAATCAACAATGCCCATCAGGAGTCCCAAATATATGAACTGAAAAAAGCGATTTTGCTCTTTACGAAGGAAAAAGTAGCTGTAAAGAAACAATGTGGTATCTGCCTGAAGACTGAACATCGAACATGTATGTGCCCAATATTGCAAGAGGATGTTGCTCCAGTCAATGTTGTCGGAGGATACAAGCAACATAAGATTTATAACTAGCATCCAAACTATTATCAGAACAATAATTTTCAGCCAAGACAACAATTTCAGCAACCGTCGAGTTTTCAGCAGACGAACTTTTAGCAAAATTCTCAGAATCAACACAACTTTTAGAATCTAAATCAGTAAAATTTTTAGAACCATAATTCACATTAGCAACCCAGTAGTTCCAGTGTGGCCTTAGAATATATTGTAAAGAGTCTTGTCACGAGCATCAAAGCATTTCAGAATGTAACCAAAGCTAGTATCAAGAATCTGGAACAACATGTGTCTCAACTTGCCACTTCTAAGGGTCGTCTGGAATCTCAAGGAAAGTTACTGGAGCACACTCAAAAAAATCCAAAGCACAATGTGAGTGTTATTTCCTTGAGAAGTGGGAAAATTTATGAAGGTCCAAGCGTATTTGAGCCAGAAAACAAAGCTGATGAAGAATATGAAGTATTTCTGGTTAAAGAAGGAGATGTAAAAGAACCAGAAAAATCTGATGAAGAGTATGAAGAGGTGTTGGTTGAAGAAGATGTTGAAGAAGATAAAAGAACAGAAACTCCACAACCAACTAAGCAGAATCTGAAGGAGTACAAGCCCTTACCTCCATTTCCATCATGATTGAGAAATACGAAGTGCGAAAGGGAGGATGAAGACATCATGTAAATTTTCTGTAAGGTTTAGGTAAATCTTCCACTTTTATATTTTTTCAAACACATCCCTCGTTATGCCAAGTTTCTGAAAAATTTATGTATGTCTAAGAAAAGATGAAATTTAATGAAACTATCAAAGGTGGCGAAAATATCTCTTCAATTTTGCAAAAAGGTTTGCCCCCAAAGTACAAGGGTCCATGAATTTTCTCGGTTCCTTATAAATTGGGAAACCTTACTTTTCCAAATGTCATGCTTGACTTAGGAGCTTCAGTCAATGTCCTTCCCTTTTCTGTTCTTGAAAATTTAAAATTGGGAACTATACAAAAGACCGGGACAATTATCTAGTTGCATGATCACTCGACAGTACACCCAAAAGGTGTACTGGAGGATGTTCTTGTCCAAGTGAATAATTTGATCTTTCCCATGGATTTTTATATTCTGGACATGGGTAATTTAGACATATCATATACAAACTATATTATTTCAGGCAAACCATTCATGAAAACTACAAAAACAAAATACATGTTTTTAATGGCACAATCTCAATGGAGTTTGATGAGGAAGTGGTTAATTTTAAGATTAATGATGATGATTTTCTGGGTATCAACAATCCTTTGTCTGAGGGCTGCTGTGAGTTTTCTAATGTTTTTGTGCAAGACAAATTTGTAGACAAGAAATTATCTGCTACATCAGAAAAGTTGGAAAAAGGAAAGGTTGGGGAAAAAGAAGAGAAATTAGTTGATGATAAGAAGCTTAACAAAAATAAGTTTGGGGAAGAGGAGGAGCTAAAATCTATTGAGGAAGAATCAAATAAAAATCTGAAAAGAAACAAACTTTTGGAATAAGAAGATGAGAAAGTGATGATTTCAGTTGAGAATGTACTAGAGGAGGAGCTGAAATCTGCTAAGGAAACATCAGATAAAAATCTGAAAAGAAGGAAATTTGAAGAAACATCAGAGAAGATTTCTGGAAATAAGAAGATCAGAAAACGAAAGAAGTTCAAAAATCACAAAAACTTATCTGATAATATGAAATCTTTTCAGTTTGCTGCACAAGTTCCAGATCCACCAATCTTGCAAATATCTGAAGGGATCTGGAGTGACAAGGAAGAGAGTTGAGCTCCAGAGAAGTCCCAACCACACTAGTTAATAAATCTGGTTGGGCAAAGTGTAACGCCCGGGTTTCGGGGCTAAGCATTTTAGACGATGTAATAGTCTAGGTCAACTATTGTAACTCTTTGTGAAGTAACAAAGATGAAATATTTGAATACTATGTGAATTATGTGTATTTGTGTGCTTATTACTTAATTATAAAGGTATAATTAATAGAGAATAAAAATAAGCATCAAAATTAAAGTGTGAGATAAACCCGATATCTTTACATAAAGTTGTAGTGGTCAAAACAAGGATTCCGGGGATATAAAGAACGTCGAAATCCGAGTTATAACGAAGAAGTTATGACCCGTCGAAGTTTCGCGACGGAACCGACACGATACCGGGAAGCGTAAATAGTGAATTTACGATAGAGCGAGTTTTAGCCTTAGCGATCTAAACGAAAGTCGTAGAATACGTTAAACCAAGAGCGTCCATAAAAAGAACGCCCAAATCTGACTTCGTATGAGGAAGTTATGATTTTTCGAAGTTTCGGCTTAGTAGTGTACAGCCCGAAGTTCGAATATTAGATCGAGCGGTTTCTAGCCGACACAACCTAAACGAGAATCGAAGATCTCGTTAATAGTAGCATAACGATAAAAAGACAGATGAAAACGGACGTCGGATGAAGAAGTTATGAATTTTTAATGGACTAATCCTGTCCCGGCCTGTTAAAAATATAACTTTTAAAATAAATTCAAAATTAGCCGATGGAGTCTAAACGAAAGTTGAAGAGTACGTTCCCGCTTACACGTGGATTTAAAGAACGTCGAAAACGGAGCTCGTATGCGAAAGTTATGATTTTTAGAAGTCGGAAAGGGAAATTGCGAAACCTGCTGCTCGATCGATGACGTGGTCGGATCCTAGCCGCCGCTTGCTGATCACGCTTCACCTTCGGATGCTGACACTTGTACTTCGGATGCCCAGCGTAGCCAAGAAGCGCCTCGCGTACGAGGTACGCCCCGCGTGCGAGAAGGGAGCGCTGCGCGTACTCGTTCTGCTTGGTCCGAGGAGTGGCCACGATGCACCACCAACGAAGCGACACGTATTGATCTTATCCGAGGCTACGCCCCGCGTAGCAGTTCCGAACGCCCAACGTTCCGAGAGGGCTCGCAGCTATAAATACCCTGCGCAGGCAGCCGGATTTCTTGCACATTTCCACTTCTCTCTCTAACTTCTTTCTCTCTCTAACCCATTCCAACTCCCCTAAACCCTAGGAAAAACCCCTAGCACCCAAAGGAACCCCCGAGGCTCCCGGAGCCCCAAGAAAAAGGGTCTTTCGGTTCGGAAACGCTGCTCCAAGCGAAGCCCGATTTTTCTTTAAAATCCGCTGTAAGTGAGCTATGCCTATGAAAATTTTAATATAGCTTTTAAATAATTATAGTAATGTTATTAGGTCCTTAAAATAATTATTTTGGCTATTATTATGAGTTATATAGAGTGTTGTTTAACGGTTATATAATAATAATAATAGCTAGACTATTAATTAGTCGCAGTTAACGTTAAAACTAAACCCTAGTGGTATTGATACTAGGTTTTGTCGAGGGAAACTTATTTTGAGATAACGAAGCGTTGTTCGAGTGCAGAGTCACCACCTTTCAGGTGAGTGCATAGTTACTTTCAGATTACACATAGATATGAAGTATTTTATATAAATTACGTGCTGTGTGTGCATATTATCTGTATACTTGCTATCTATGCTGGATGAACGATTTTATACATGTTTTAAATGATTTAAACTGTATATGTATTTTATATCTACAAAATGTGTTGGGTAAAACATGGGTAAATGTAATAGTTGCTGTGTGACAAAATAAAATAATGAGAGGCCTCGTTATAGATGTTATTGATGATCCAGTCATCTAGCGGAGTATAGATGACGACCACAGACTATTCTAGACAGTCCAGTGGAATGCTAGCAGGCTCGCAACCTGTAGGTGTTTATTTGAACTGTGTGTTTACCAGCAGTACTCCATCCCCCACATGGTTGCCTTATTTGACATGAATTGCTGAGGAATCCCCGAAGCATGTGTTGTCACCCCGATGAAAGTCCTTAGACTAGGTCCCTTGTGTTAGATGTTTTAGGGACGTAAAGTGAGGATAACGGGAACGGGTAATCGGGTTTATTTGGTTTGATAAAGTTAATAAATTTATTTATTGTGGGTTAAAAACCCTATGTGCTCACCAGGCTCCCAAGCCTGACCCACTCAGTTTCTTGTATTACAGGTAGTGGCGCATGAGCATAGATGTTTGGATGAGAGATAATGGATTATAGGCCTGTAAATACGAAATAATATATTAAGGCTTATGTTGTACTGTTTATGCTTTTGATCTGTATCGAACATGACATCCCGAGTCTTTTAATGAAATACATTTCTTTGGAAATGCTTTTGATAAATCTTTATCATATTTTGTTTTGGGACAAATTCCGCAACACTTTTATTTAAAATGTTACTCTGATTTTCAAACAAGCATAAACAAAATCGGTCTTTTCTGGCCGTGAAAATAGGGATGTCACAGTTGGTATCAGAGCATTAGTTTAAGCGAACTAGGAATTTGTAGGATTTCTATACTTAAACTTAGAATGCTAAGCGATGATTGTGAGGTGTGAGCACTAGCTTATTTTAGGAATTATGCCTAAAATGCTTTTATTTGCTAAATGCTTTGTGCCTGATATGCTGTTAATTGTTCGGATCTATGGTTTGTTGCCGACCGGATCTGGAAACCTTATGTGTTTAGGATTCTAAACGTACGACTACGATATTAGAACAAACATGTAAACGTTTCAGAGCGATAAGGATGATTTGAACGCCAATCCTAAATAAAGATCAAAATTCACCTTATTCGGTGTATAGATCAAAATGGCAAGAACCCGCAGTGGAGCCGGGAATGCAAATGGAAACAGAAACCAACCCCCAGTGATTGAGCAAATACCGGTTGTGGTAGCCACTGCTGAGCCAATAACGATGGCCGGAGTGCAAGCGATGATCCAGGCGATGTTAGATCGTCAAATGGAGGAAACCAGACGTTTGCTCCAACAGAATCGAGAGGAAGCTACCATACAGATCGAACAACCCGAGTTGAACGAAGGGCAGACTGAGGTTGGGAACTACAGTGGAACCGTTGGTCAAGCCAACCCACCAATAGTTCGACAAAACAACCAGGATGACGGAGTCAAGAGGAATGGATGCAAGTACAAGGATTTTCTGACTTCAAGCCATCGACCTTCACTGGAAAGGAAGATCTGATCGGGGTCATGGATTGAATCTCGGAAATGGAGTTAGCTTTCATGACATGTGATTGCAGAGGAAAACTACAGACCACATTTGCAGTGCGTCAGTTCCGAGGAGGCGCTGTGCGTTGGTGGAATACCCTGGGGAAGACCTTGAGCCCCAATGAGCCCCTGCAACTAACATGGGCAGAATTTTTTGGTGCAGTTCAAACGCAAGTACTGCTCAGCCCACAACCTTCTCGAGCTAGAGAACCAGTTCCTAACCCTGAAGAAAGGAAGCATGTCCATTGATGAGTACACTAAAAAATTCACGGAGAAAATGGAGTTTGCCTTGCGTCTTGTTCCGGATGAGTTGACAAAGATCGACAAGTACGCTAAGGGACTACCATGGGAGTATGCGGTGCCGGTACGTCAGGCACATACTCTGGAAGCGACTATCTGGGCTGCCAAGTCTGTGGAGGATATGATTAAGGGAAGAACTGCGAGCAAGGTTGAGGTTGGCGAGAAAAGGAAGTTCGAGGGGTCTGCTAAACCCAACATTAAGAAGAACAAGTTCGGTTCAAAGAAGTTCGGGGGAGGAGGAAATGAATCGAAATGGTGCGAGAAGTGCAAAAAGAAGCACTCAGGGAAATATAGCGAGGAGGTGACCTGCTACAAGTCTAGGAAGACGGGGCACTATGCCAATCAGTGCACCATCAACAAGAGGGTGTGCTACGAGTGCCGTGAAGAAGAGCATATTGCTAAGGATTTCCCGAAGAAGAAAGACGCGAAAAGGCCCAACATTCCACCAAAGCTGAAGGCGAGAGCCTTCCAGATGACGCTCGAGGCTGCGAAGGAGGCAGCAGACGTCGCTTCAGGTACCTTTCTTGTAAATGGTTTGCCTGCCAATATACTGTTTGATTCCGTAGCCAACTACTCGTTTGTGTCGCATAAATTTGGTGGGAAATTAGCATTGCCTACAAAAAAACTTGATAATGCCCTGATTGTAGAAGTTGCCAGTGGCAAGTTCGTACCTGTTAGTAATCGTATTAAGAACGTCGTCATCGACTTAAACGGAAACGAATTCCACGAAGAGCTATTGCCCATAGAGTTGAACGGTTTTGACATCGTTTTGGGAATGGATTGGCTTAGCGCCAACAATGCTGAGATTCAATGCCGAAAGAAGATAGTAAGGGTAAACCCACCCGGAAAGGAGTCATTTATGGTGTACGGGGAAAAACGCAGAGTGAATTCTGGAATTATCTCCCTGATGAAAGCCAGAAAATGTTTATCCAAAGGATGTGCATCATATTTGGCATTTGTGATCGATGCTAAGAAGGAAAAGAAGGAGGTGCAGAATATACCGGTCGTATGTGATTATCTAGAAGTCTTTCCCGAAGATCTTCCTGGATTACCACCTGATAGACAAGTGGATTTTCGTATAGACTTGTTACCAGGAACGACACCGATAGCAAAGGCACCATACCGATTAGCACCGACGGAGATGAAGGAGCTTATGACGCAACTTCAAGAGTTGTTGGACAACGGTTTCATTCGACCTAGTTCATCACCCTGGGGAGCTCCGGTGCTATTCGTAAAGAAGAAAGACGGAAGCATGTGGATGTGCATAGACTACAGAGAGCTGAACAAGGCAACGGTAAAGAACAAATATCCATTGCCGAGGATTGATGGCCTATTCGACCAGCTGCAAGGTTCGAGCTATTTCTCAAAGATCGATCTTAGGTCAGGATATCATCAGCTAAAAGTAAGAGAGCAGGATATCGAGAAGACTGCGTTCAGAACGAGATATGGACATTATGAGTTCTTGGTTATGTCGTTTGGACTAACCAATGCTCCAGCAGCATTCATGGATTTAATGAATAGGGTTTGTAAACCATTCCTCGATAAATCCATGATAGTGTTCATCGACGACATTTTGATCTACTCGAAAAGCCAGGAGGAGCATGGCAAGCATCTACGAGAAGTGTTGGAAGTCTTGAAAAAGGAGAAGCTTTACGCTAAGTTCTCCAAATGTGATTTTTGGATCCGAGAAGTCCAATTCTTGGGTCATGTGGTTAACCAGGAGGGAATAATGGTTGACCCAGCAAAAATCGAAGATGTGATGAAGTGGGAATGTCCGAAGAGTCTCACAGAGATTCGAAGCTTTCTAGGATTAGTCGGATATTACCGACGATTTATCCAAGGCTTTTCTTCGATAGCTGCTCCATTGACAGCGTTGACCCACTAAGGAGCTACATATACGTGGAATGAGAAACACGAAGAGGCATTCGAGAAGCTAAAGAAGAAGTTATGCGAATCACTGATTCTTTCTCTACCCGATGGAGTTGAAGATTTCGCAGTCTACAGTGACGCATCTGGAGTCGGGTTGGGTTGTGTTCTGACCCAAAGAGAAAAGGTGATAGCATACACGTCTCGACAATTGAAAGAGCACGAAAAGAACTACCCCACTCATGATCTGGAGTTGGCAGCGGTAGTATTCGCCTTAAAGATATGGAGGCATTACCTCTATGGCACGAAGTGCAAGCTTTTCACTGATCATAAGAGTCTCCAGTATCTCTTTAATCAGAAGGAGTTGAACATGAGGCAACGACGCTGGATAGAATTACTCAAGGATTACGACTGTGAGATAATTTACCACCCCGGTAAAGCAAATGTTGTTGCTGATGCTCTCAGTCGGAAAGTCAATCTTGAAAGGAAAAGGCCAAGAGCATTGAGAATTGAAGTTGTCTCGACAATTGTGGAAAGTATCAAGAAAGCTCAAGAAGAAGCTTCAGAAAAGAATGACCGAAAGGAAGAACGTTTGGGAAAGACATTGGTATTCGGTACAAACCGTCGAGGACTGAAGGTATTCCAAGATCGGATTTGGGTACCTAAGACGGGAGGAATAAAAGATCTTCTGATGGAAGAAGCTCACAAGACCATGTACTCAATTCATCCCAGTAGCACTAAAATGTATAGGGACCTAAAACCCTACTACTACTGGCCGACGATGAAGCTCGATGTTGCGAAGTATGTGGCCGAGTGTGTAACATGTGCGAGAGTTAAGGCACAACATCAGAAACCATACGGGAGTTTAGAACCTTTACCTGTACCCATGGGTAAATGGGAAGACATCACCATGAATTTTGTGACTAAACTGCCTAGGACGAAGAATGGTCACGACATGATTTGGGTGGTCGTGGATCGTTTCACAAAGAGTGCACACTTCGTAGCTGCCAACGAAAGGTGGTCTATGGATAAGCTTGCAAATGCTTACGTGAAGGAAATTGTGAGACTTCACGGTGTTCCTCTAACAATTGTATCGGATCGTGATAGTCGTTTCACGTCGAGGTTTTGGAGGAGTCTACAAGAGGAATTGGGTACGAAGTTGTGTCTGAGTACAGCTTACCATCCGTAGACAGATGGTCAGAGCGAAAGAACGATTCAAACGCTTGAAGATATGCTGAGAGCATGTACCCTTGAGTTCCAAGGTAACTGGGATGAGCACTTACCTTTGGTATAATTTTCCTACAACAACAGTTTCCACTCGAGCATCAAGATGACACCCTATCAAGATTTGTACGGACAAAAGTGTCGTACGCCGTCTTGTTGGCTTGAGGCTAGAGAAAAGCAGTTTATGGGCCCCGAGATAGTCCATGAGACTGCTGAGAAGCTGAAGGTAATTAGGGAAAGAATGTTAGCAGCTCAAGATCGTCAGAAGAGCTATGCTGACAAGAAAAGACGACCGATGACCTTCGAAGTTGGGGATTCGGTTTTGGTTAAGGTCTCACCGTGGAAGGGACTTATAAGATTCGGAAAATGAGGAAAGTTGAGTCCAAGGTTTATTGGACCGTACAAAGTTCTTCAGAAGATTGGGAACCAAGCTTACAAGCTGGAATTGCCCGAAGAACTCGATGGTTTTCATAACACCTTCCATGTGTGTTATCTGAGGAAATTCATGGGAGAAGTTCCCAACAAAATTCCAATCTCAGAGTTAATGATGGATGACAATAAGAGGCTGATCGAAGAGCCCGAGGCAATTGTTGACCGTAAGACTAAGAAGTTACGACGCAAGATGGTCGACTTAGTGCTAGTCCAATGGAAACATTCAAATGGGCCGAATCTCACTTGGGAAACAGAGGATGACATGATGAGTCGCTATCCGCATCTGTTTGCTGACGCATGATTCCGGGACGGAATCATCCTAAGGGGGGGAGAATTGTAATGCCTGGGTTTCGGGGCTAAGCATTTTTAGACGATGTAATAGTCTAGGTCAACTATTGTAACTCTTTGTGAAGTATCAAAGATGAAATATTTGAATACTATGTGAATTATGTGTATTTGTGTGCTTATTACTTAATTATAAAGGTATAATTAATAGAGAATAAAAATAAGCGTCAAAATTAAAGTGTGAGATAAACCCTATATCTTTACATAAAGTTGTAGTGGTCAAAACAAGGATTCCGGGGATATAAAGAACGCCGAAATCCGAGTTATAACGAAGAAGTTATGACCCGTCGAAGTTTCGCGACGGAACCGACATGATACCGGGAAGCGTAAATAGTGAATTTACGATAGAGCGAGTTTTAGCCTTAGCGATCTAAATGAAAGTCGTAGAATACGTTAAACCAAGAGCATCCATAAAAAGAACGCCCAAATCTGACTTCGTATGAGGAAGTTATGATTTTTCGAAGTTTCGGCTTAGTAGTGTACAGCCCGAAGTTCGAATATTAGATTGAGCGGTTTTTAGCCGACACAACCTAAACGAGAATCGAAGATCTCGTTAATAGTAGCATAACGATAAAAAGACAGACGAAAACGGACGTCGGATGAAGAAGTTATGAATATTTAATGGACTAATCCTGTCCCGGCCTGTTAAAAATATAACTTTTAAAATAAATTCAAAATTAGCCGACGGAGTCTAAACCAAAGTTGAAGAGTACGTTCCCGCCTACGCGTGGATTGAAAGAACGTCGAAAACGGAGCTTGTATGCGAAAGTTATGATTTTTAGAAGTCGGAAAGGGAAATTGCGAAACCTGCTGCTCGATCGATGACGTGGTTGGATCCTAGCCGCCGCTTGCTGATCACGCTTCGCCTTCGGATGCTGACACCTGTACTTCGGACGCCCAGCGTAGCCAAGAAGCGCCTCGCGTACGAGGTACGCCCCGCGTGCGAGAAGGGAACACTGCGCGTACTCATTCTGCTTGGTCCGAGGAGTGGCCACGATGCACCACCAGCGAAGCGACACGTATTGATCTTATCCGAGGCTACGCCCCGCGTAGCAGTTCCGAACGCCCAACGTTCCGAGAGGGCTTGCAGCTATAAATACCCTGCGCAGGCAGCCAGATTTCTTGCACATTTCCACTTCTCTCTCTAACTTCTTTCTCTCTCTAACCCATTCCAACTCCCCTAAACCCTAGGAAAAACCCCTAGCACCCAAAGGAACCCCCGAGGCTCCCGGAGCCCCAAGAAAAAGGGTCTTTCGGTTCGGAAACGCTGCTCCAAGCGAAGCCCGGTTTTTCTCTAAAATCCGCTGTAAGTGAGCTATGCCTATGAAATTTTTAATATAGCTTTTAAATAATTATAGTAATGTTATTAGGTCCTTAAAATAATTATTTTGGCTATTATTATGAGTTATATAGAGTGTTGTTTAACGGTTATATAATAATAATAATAGCTAGACTATTAATTAGTCGCAGTTAACGTTAAAACTAAACCCTAGTGGTATTGATACTAGGTTTTGTCGAGGGAAACTTATTTTGAGATAACGAAGCGTTGTTCGAGTGCAGAGTCACCACCTTTCAGGTGAGTGCATAGTTACTTTCAGCTTACACATAGATATGAAGTATTTTATATAAATTACGTGCTGTGTGTGCATATTATCTGTATACTTGCTATCTATGCTGGATGAACGATTTTATACATGTTTTAAATGATTTAAACTGTATATGTATTTTATATCTACAAAATGTGTTGGGTAAAACATGGGTAGATGTAATAGTTGCTGTGTGACAAAATAAAATAATGAGAGGCCTCGTTATAGATGTTATTGATGATCCAGTCATCTAGCGGAGTATAGATGACGACCACAGACTATTCTAGACAGTCCAGTGGAATGCTAGCAGGCTCGCAACCTGTAGGTGTTTATTTGAACTGTGTGTTTACCAGCAGTACTCCATCCCCCACATGGTTGCCTTATTTGACATGAATTGCTGAGGAATCCCCGAAGCATGTGTTGTCACCCCGATGAAAGTCCTTAGACTAGGTCCCTTGTGTTAGATGTTTTAGGGACGTAAAGTGAGGATAACGGGAACGGGTAATTGGGTTTATTTGGTTTGATAAAGTTAATAAATTTATTTATTGTGGGTTAAAAACCCTATGTGCTCACCAGGCTCCCAAGCCTGACCCACTCAGTTTCTTGTATTACAGGTAGTGGCGCATGAGCATAGATGTTTGGATGAGAGATAATGGATTATAGGCCTGTAAATACGAAATAATATATTAAGGCTTATGTTGTACTGTTTATGCTTTTGATCTGTATCGAACATGACATCCCGAGTCTTTTAATGAAATACATTTATTTGGAAATGCTTTTGATAAATCTTTATCATATTTTGTTTTGGGACAAATTCCGCAACACTTTTATTTAAAATGTTACTCTGATTTTCAAACAAGCATAAACAAAATCGGTCTTTTCTGGCCGTGAAAATGGGGATGTCACACAAAGTCGAGCCGACGACTTTAAAAATGGGCAACTTTCCGGGAGGCAATATGAGGAGTAGTTTTTAGTTTTTTTCACTTTCAGTAAAGAGATGGTCACAGTTCCAAGCACCATTTTCTTTTTATATGCCTTATTGAGATATTGATTCCTCTCTGAGCATTGAGGACAGTGCATCATTTTAAGCTTAGGGAGGGGGTTAGTATGACAATTTGCATTTTTGTTGAAAAATTTAAATTTTCTGTTTTTAGGTTAAAATTTTCAAATTTTATTTATTTTCTGCATTTTATTTGCTATATTTCATTTGCATAAAAATTCGAAAATCCAAAAAATATCTTTCATTTTTATTTTTCTGTATTCACAAAAAAAAAACCAAAAAGATTTTATTTCTAGTTATTTTAGTTTATTTTCTGCATACATATGAAAAATGAAAAAAAAATAAAAATGTAATTTAAAATTTTACATGAGATGAGGATATTATTTACATTCGATAGCTCTGTTAAGATGAAGTATGATAGGAATCGAAAATAACAGTCTCATTGCAATCAATTTTAAAAATTATCTTTTTCTTATCAGAAAGTGCTTTAAATGTTTTCGAAATATGAACCAACATAAGAATCAGATAATTTTTACAATGAAAGTGTGGGATGGAAAAATGAACAGTGTCTTAGGAATAATTTCCTTAAATGCCTTAAAAAGAACCTAGATTGAATAACTATTTTCTTTCCTTGAAGTATTGAACTGTATAGTTTCTACGCATTTTGAGGTTAGGAGGGAACTCTTGTTATATCCACACAATTTATTATCATTTTTTGAAGTATTGAAGATATGGTGGGCCTCAAAGTAAAATCCACGCCCAGTCAATATATATGTTAGAAATGGTACATCAAGCAACTTGAAGAAATATGAAATTCAAAGTCAAGTCCAAGTCAAGTTCAAGTCAAAATCAAGAACCAAACAAAGTTAAATATGAAGAGTTGATCAAGACAAATAAGATGTGTGTTATAATGAGATAGATCCCTCGATAGTGGAATCATATGGGTAAGCTTGGATTTTCTGTCCATAATGGAGCTTACCACGTTTACTAGATGGGTTCGGAAAAAAAGGAGGGGTCAGTCAAGCTAAGTTTTTATAAACGAATTTGTATGAAATTATTTTTAAAAATACACTGTTTTTACAAATTTAGTTCGGCATAAAAATTATTTACTCAAGCTTGGTTTGACTTATTAAATATGAATTTTGAATCTACAATAAAAGTATTGAGACTGTTGTCTAGGTAGTGATTTCATTGGAGCTTTCTCGGTGTGAAATCTGATTATGTGAAGAAAAAAAAGAGTGAAGTATTTTTAGTTCAAGTTTTTAGTTTCGTTTATTTTATTCTAAATTCTTTTCTAGGTGATCTACGTCTTTCCATTTGTTTATAATGTTTAATCTTTTCATTACTTGAGGGCAAGTAAGGTTTAAGCTTGGGCAGATTTGATAGATGCCATTTTATGCATCCTTAAGGGTAGTTTTTATTAGCATTTAACATCATATTTTGTACATTTGCATGTCATTAGCATCAAAGCTGCTAGCAACTCCATTTGAGCTTAATGAATGTTTGATTTTTAATTCTTGTTAGTCTGATCACCTAGATAGGATTTTATCATTCCAGTTAATCAGTTAATAGAATCCGTAATTGTTCTTGTCAACTGGTAATAAGTAACAAGTATCAGATTGATTCCGTGTTGGGATTTAACTCTGGTATAAACTGTAAAAATCATATATTTACGCTTCCGAGCTTGTGAGAAGTATTGGATATTGCTGGGAATTTTACACATAAATTAATGCAACTTTTCTGATCTCAATTAAGAGCTTATTTAATTAGATAGTAAAAAATTAGGGTTAACTGAAGAGATTGTTTTGGTTAATTTAACTAGGTAAAAAAGATTATACTAAAACTTGTTAGTTTTTCTCAGTACCAGTTTAGATAGGATGCATTCTGAATAACCAGATCGGAACTAATTGCATGATTAGGAAAGTCGCAGCAGAACTGAAATCGTTTTTATTATTGATTTTCGTTTAGTTTATTTTCACTGCAAATTTTAGTTTTTTATTTAATTCAACCCCCCCCCTTTTCTGTTTCTTGACTAAAATGTGTCTGGTGCAAAAAAGCATTGACCGTTAGGCTATGTTCCTGAGGATTCGACCCTGCTTCCCTGTGTTATATTATTAGTGCAACCAACAATGAAATTTTATTTTCTTAATACGCCCACGACAGCGTGTTAACATCCATTTAAATTCTTTAATTCGTGGTTGTTACTAGATGGTTTGCGGGATGTTGTGTTGGACTCATGGGCTATGTTGGTTTTGGAGAGAAACGTAAACAAGAAACTTCTATTGAAATTTAAAAAGTTAAAAGATTATGTTAGAGACTGGAGATATCAGTTGCACATAAAGGAATCAGAAGAGCTTTCTGATTTGTTGAAAAAGATTGATCTTGAGATTCAAGCTGAAGCGTTCTCTCTTCTCTGGAGAGGCTATTAAGGAAGTTATGGAATGAAAAGTTTCAGAGATTTAAGCAATTAAGAGGTTAGATCTGAAATAAAAAGCAAGGATTAAATGGGACATTTGTTGGATTAGTGTCTAAGTCCATAACTATAATTGGTATATACTTGACCCGACCCGGCATGGTCCATTTGGGTTGCATGGCATCATGCATTTGGATAGACTAAAATGAGAGAAATAACACTTATGGTTTATTAGTATATTATAAGTTCTAATATATTAATAAGATTATTTAATTAGTATTGATCAAGAATTAATCTAGAATTAATTAAGTGATCAAAAAAGACTAATTAAATATATGGGTTGATTGTGTAAATCATCCATACTTATATAGTGGGCTAATGCTCCATGGATTATCAAGTTGGGCTAAAACCCATAGGATGCTCCATGGTGTATTTGAACCCATGGATCCAAGGAAATGGAAAGCCATGAGAATTAGGGTTTACCCTAATTGTGATAAACTATATAAGCATCTTATTCTTGTAAAAATCGGTCACCATGTATGCATAAAGAGGGCAAACCGATTTCATGAAGTGTGTACTTTCTCTCAAGTTATTCCAAGTGTTTATGATGTTGTGTGAACCATTTGAGGTGTCACACTTGGGGCACTAGGCTCTTGAGCTCCATGGAATCATGCACCAAACAAGATGTATGTAATTCCACTAGAATTTATATTATGTGTACTTTATATTATGCTAGTTAGAACAATACCTTGGAAAATTGATATCTGCATTTATAATGGAGAAAACATAGATCCAAGGTATTTAGGGTTGCATGTACACCATAGGAGTGTTAGAATGCTCAAAACCCAACAGTGGTATCAGAGACTAGGCTTGTTTTCACTTATACTTGATGCAAACTGCTTAAAAACGAAGTTGTTTTGCTGCTGGGACAGTGGACTCGCCAAGTTCACTGATGGACTCGACGAGTCCAAGGCAAAATGCATCAAACTCGCCGAGTTGGTTCATGCACTCGACGAGTTGGACCCCCAAACAACATATCTTCGAGTTTTGGTGATGGAATTGGTCTAGAATCATTACCTTTGATTGTTTTGGTCTTATAAAACCTGTTTTTAATGTGGTAATGATTGTGTTAAACCAATTTCAATGCTATAATCGAAGTTTCAAGTTTATATATGTTTATGTAATTGTTGAAAAATGTTGATTATGAATGTTCATGCTTATGAGTTTTGGTAGATCATAGGAATTATGTGCAAATTGTTTGTTAGTATAATTCTTGATCTCAATGAAATTGTAAGGAGTCCATAACTTGTCCTCAAATTATGGATTACCAAGTTTTATGTTTCCTTGATTTATGAGTTAGTTTAGATTAATGAAAAAATTTGTGTTTTAGTTGTTTTCAATCCAATTAATCTAGAGTTAGTTCATAAAATGTGTTTTTGTAACTTGTCCTCAAGTTACATAAAAGGTCACATTTATGAATCTTAAAAATCATAAAAGTGCCATAGGTTACATAAAAATGAAGAGTCTTTTTCATTTAATTATTTCATGACTCCATAACTTGTCTTCAAGTTATGGATGTTTAAGAGTCACTTCTTTAAAAGTGTTATTAAAGAATAAGAGGTTACATAAAAATGAAGAGTCTTCATTTTAATGAACCATTAAACTCATAAGTTATGAAATGAAAGGTTTTGAATAGTTTCAAAACTTTCCCTCAAGTTTTGGAATTTGTAAAGTCTCACACACATTAATGCTTTAATTCCAAACTCTACAATTTTAAAAGTTAAAATTCAAACTTTATGGACTTCATTAAATTAATTAAAGTATTTAATTAAAAGAGTTAATAATTCCATAAAGACATGGTTTAAGTTTAATTAAATTAAGAGTATAGTTTAATTAATAGATTAAACCACCAAGTATTTTAAATGTTTAAAATACACCCTTATACTATTATTATAATTTTAATTATATAGATATGTATAAGATAAAGTCAATCTTACCGTTAGTAGGCCTCATTCACGAAGCTGGTCTATAAGGGGGGTATAAGGTTACTGCCTATAAAATGGCAGTTTAATGGGTGTCCACTCTCACCCACCGCTTCCTTGACTGGTGGAGGGTCGTTAGCCGAACGGGTAGGAAAGGACTATAATTCTCCCTTCATTAAAAGTATAATGATAAATACTAAGTAACTAAACACTTATTAATTCCCAATCCTAGTTACTTAGTAAAATGTGAAATAGGTGCTAACCCATGAAATTACACTTTGTACCTTACCAAGTCGTTAGTGGAGCTTGTGTGGTTAACCGGCACACTAATAAGTAATAGTAAGAGTGGCAAAGGATAACTTGACTTTATTATAGATCGGTGGAGCGTGTGTGGTTAACCGGCACATCGATTAGGTGATAAAGTTAAGGGTACCAAGTCAATTTTCATGGTTATTCACACCTTGTTTGTGATCCTCGGCATCCCAGTCACAAACTTGAGAGGGCACAATCGAGATTCAAACATGCCATTGAAAGTTCAATGTATCTCAAAAGATCTAGGAGTTTCAAATCCAATTAAAACTTAATTATATTTCGTTTTTCATGGTGGAAATTGGTAAATCGTCATTTACCTACCTTAAATTATTTTATAACTCGGATTACGGCATCCCTCTTCCAGTTATAAATAGGTTGTTGGATCCTAGCCTTAATATTTCATATTGGGTGTTATATTAAGGACTTTAAATCAACTAACTTGAATTTCTCCCTTATAGATGTCTCCTTCAGACAACTATGGTCTTCCCAAATCTTTAGGAACAAGATATCCTAATGAAGATGATATTCCAAATGGCAATCAAGGTGAAAGATCAATCCCTTTGTTGTGCATTAGTGGGACTGGAAATCATACTTCACTTCCTCCACCTCCTCCAATAAATCTCCCTGTCCCACAAGTTTCAAGACTTGATAAGTTCTAAGTCACTCAATCCCTATTGGCAAACAAAGTCTATATGTGCTTAGATCTTGGAGATTAAGTCACATATTGACAAACCGGGAGAGTCAGGTGTCAAAGTCTTGAGGAAAGTTGGCTATTGAATGGGTTCTTTAGTCACTTCCTGATAACAGACTATGACATGACCTTTAATGATCTTATCTATTTGCTTGGTGCTGCTGAATCAGCAATGATTTGGAACACTGGTAAAGCACATTTGATTAGAAGATCGACTTCCCAAAACTTCATGGACATTGACAATGGTGACACTGGAAATCCAGAAAAACTTTCTCTTCCCAATGGAAAAGGATCGGCTATAGTCAACTCGGTTGACCAAATGGTAAAGAGAAAGGCTAAGTCTGAGATAGTCCCATGTACCATTCCCAAAGAGTCCATATGTGCCTATTGCCAAAGGAAATGGGCATTGGTTGTGAAGCTGCCAAATCTACCTGAAACCTCATAAGGATGGTAAAGTCAAAAGTTTGACTCTACTTCAGGTAAAGTCCGTTATCTAACTCTATTAAGTCTCTTTTGGAGATTCTTAATACATGATGTAATGTAATTACATTTTGATGTTTTTGAAGAATCAAACGAAGCTTAAAGAACAGGTGTGCTGATTCTGATCGCATGGTTTGATGACCAGAATTTTGAGCCACTGCATAAGAGTTATGATATATTGCTTAGGAATAGATAAAAACAAAGTTTTCATATGAATTTACATTGTAAGGATAAGTGTTTCCGCAAGTTTTAAAATAAAAGAAAAGTTTTGATTTTATTTATTTTAAGTATCCTTACAAAGGCATTTGTGAAAAATTATTGTTTATATGTTTCCATTGATAAGCAATATTGGAAAATGAATTTGATTCTTTCGTTTGTGGTAGTGTCATAATTTATCAAATAAGGAAAGATTCTCATCACCCAAGTTTCAGTTGGATAGAAACTTGGAATCATGCAAGTTGTATTGTGTGATGAATGAGATTTTTCATCTTTGGTAAATTAAGACTAATTCCTTGTTCACATTCGCTTGTGAGTCAAGCGAAGGACTAAAGGATCGGGTACATTAGGTTGTGCACTAGTCAGGTCCACCACAAAGGTTGATAAGATTATTCGTTATGATTTACTAAAGTTTAGTAAATATGATTATGCTTACAAGTTTAAGTGTAATGCTGAAACATTGGAAAAAGTTTCAATATATGGCAGAATGAATAAGAAGAATCAAATAAGGCAGAAAGATAAAAGTTTCTCCAATCTGAAGAGATGGGAGAGTACTTGTGTATCTTGTTTTATGATTATCTTAGTGATTATGGAACCATATCACAATTGATCCTCTAAGGACACCTTAGTGAATTTGTTGGCTAAGGAGAGGAATCGTGAATTGTGGAAATGGTTAAATCAAAAGATAAATCATACTTCATTCCAAAATAAAATCTTAGATTCATACTCCAAGATTGAGCCTTGAGTGACATAATCTTAAGAAAGGTTTAAAACACTTGTCAAATGTAGAGTAAAATGTTTTCTTACTCTTGTACATTTGAAATTGGTAAGTTGTGATGTTTTGGATAAAACAAAGACCAACTAAGGCCAATTGTGTGAAGTGTTTGTAAGAGAATCCTCACTATCTCTGGAATATTGGGCAAGAGAGTCTTATATGTCAAGAGGACAGTGGGAGTTTAAAAGATCCTGAAATAGTTTCAAGAACTAATCAAGAGTTTTGTTAATCACTAGCCCACGACTTGAGGTTTGTAACCTATCGTGTTGACATATTCTTATTTATGTGTCTATTCCAGTTAAAAGTTGACGATGCTTATGAGTTCTATGAGTTCTCAATTGTTTGCATATCAACCTGGAAGCAATGGTAGGCCCTTGTGCTGCCGGGTGGCAAGAAATTAAGATTAAACAAGTTCAGTCCATATGTGTTTGGATTTGCCACTAACCTTGTCTTGTGATTATGGTTATGACAAATTCACATGGATAGGAACACTTACACCATAAAAATCTAAGTGTCATAAGGTTTCTCTTCGATTCATGAAAATGATGGTGAGGAAACGCTTTCACTAAATGGATTTTAAGTAGATAGCAGTTGTGATATTTGCATTCTCATGTCGTTAGTGGAGCGCGTGTGGTTAACCGGCACACTAACTAGTGAGAATGGCAAAAGGTCTAGACAAACATGTGAGCTATCTAAGGAAAGGTGTATGATTTTGATAAAGTCTTATCAAAGCATCTCGTATCAGAAATCTGAACTTTGGTAAGAAAGTCAATAAAGTATTGTTTTTTCTAGAAGTCCAGCTGATTTCTGAGTACATGTCAAAGCTAGTGGGAGCATAAGTGTTATGCTAGTAAGATAATAATCATTATGCTAGTAGGAGCATGATGATTATGTTGCAAGTTAGCAATATTAATTATAGAAAACAAAAGTTTCAATTCGCCTTGGAAAAGTTGTTTTGCTATAATTAAGGGAGAAGATTTTATACTTCATTCCAATTCTACAAGCTTAGATTGAGATTTTAATCAACTTTAGTCAAGGATATATATGAATGTTATGTTGGAATGGTTCAACATAAGGAAATTCTATATATGTTGCGTTCTCAAAATTTCGATTATGATTACGGCATGCCTCTTCATAGTTCGAATTGTGAGAACATGGCAAATAAATTTTTTTATAGCATGAATCGTGTCCCATATGCTTCGGATATAGGATCGATTGCATGTGCTATAATATTAATCCATTCTAAATTTTCCTAATGCTTAGGGCCTTAAGAAGGGAAAAGGGATTAGAAATGGATATGACTAAAATGATTAAGCAATTGTCGAGAACAATTTGAGGTTTTCCAAAGGTTGGTTACTCATGGACAATTGGAAGTATAGAGTAAGGACCATATTGACATATTTTGAAAAGAGGCAACTCTTGTTCAAAAGTGATGGTCAAAATGGGAATATGGAATTGTTTCCATAGGTGGAAGTTGTTCTTTGAATCTGTGTAAGATTAGAGAACTTAATGCAAGAAGGATGTTCAAAGGAATGTACTTTGAATTTGAGACTTCGTTTCCATAGAATTGATCTCCATTGGAATTCTTTGTAATGTTTGTTGCCAAGTCTTTGTGACTTTTGGGTATAGTCATTACAAGAGGATCATTGCATATAAGTTTAGAATCTAACATATTACAATAAATGACAAGAGGATTTGGGATTGTGAAATGAGCATCATTGAAATGTTTTCAATCGATCTGTTTCACAAAGAGAGGACCAAATGTAAACATAGTGTGCATACTTGGAGTATGGCATAGCTATTGTTTGGACGAACATAGTGTGCATGCTTGGAGCATGACATGACTATTGTTTCAATTCAAGTATTAAGTTGATTAATCGAAACATGAGTAATCAATATGGTGCTTAGATAAAAGGTGTTTTTATTTACACTCAAAGTGTTGGGGCCATACAGGATTAGTATTATTTTTGTGTTTCACTTTGCATGTTTTGACTTCCAGAATAACTAGGTCATTCTTCCCGAATGACTAAGTTATTTAAACCATCCACAGTCGGTCATATGTTGGAAGTAGATATGAATCAAGACTGTCATGAATTTGGCTTGTATGATTTGTCTAATGTGCATTAGACATAGCAGTGGTTGCTACAACATTCATGAGTGCTCATAAGTTCTAAGTATTGGATTCAACCCACGCTCATTTGGAATCACTTCATGGATTTTATCACGAGTGAATCATGAGACGATAATATCTTATATTCTTCAAACCTAGAGATATGAGTTGTTTACTACGAGTTGGTTATACATTGATTGCACGAAAACGCATTGGTAACTCGATGTTATAAAACGTGCCTTTGTGTATGATTCAACAAGTAGTTAGTACAAGCATATGAGTCGAAGTTTATCCATTCCTTTTACCTTCAAAGGGATAAAAGCGATATCTGTGGGCCCCACGATGATTTAGTGATGACAAAATGTAAGTGCTCGGCTGGGCCTGGACTGATTTGATTTGTTCAATTAGTCAGTCGTCATAAATCGGAAATCGGGAAACAACAAATGGACAGAGAGAATGATTATAATCCATGTCTCAGTCCATATGATATCTAGAATGGAGGAATATATGATCACTTATCTAATGGACGCGTCATTGATTTGTTTAGAGTTCGGCAGCAGCTTTTAAGAGCTACGATTGCTGGTCAGGTTATGAAGGCGTACTTGCAATAATAGTTATTAGACTTATCCAAGTGGGAGACTGTTGGATTAGTGTCTAAGTCCATAACTATAATTGGTATATACTTGACCCGACCCGGCATGGTCCATTTGGGTTGCATGGCATCATGCATTTGGATAGACTAAAATGAGAGAAATAACACTTAAGGTTTATTAGTATATTATAAGTTCTAATATATTAATAAGATTATTTAATTATTATTGATCAAAAATTAATGTAGAATTAATTAAGTGATCAAAAGAAGACTAATTAAATATATGGGTTGATTGTGTAAATCATCAATACTTATATAGTGGGCTAATGCTCCATGGATTATCAAGTTGGGCTAAAACCCATAGGACGCTCCATGGATGCTCCATGGTGTATTTGAACCCATGGATCCAAGGAAATGGAAAGCCATGACAATTAGGGTTTACCCTAATTGTGACAAACTATATAAGCATCTTATTCTTGTAAAAATCGGCCACCATGTATGCATGAAGAGGGCAAACCGATTTCATGAAGTGTGTACTTTCTCTCAAGTTATTCCAAGTGTTTATGATGTTGTGTGAACCGTTTGAGGTGTCACACTTGGGGCACTAGGCTCTTGAGCTCCATGGAATCTAGCACCAAACAAGAGGTATGTAATTCTACTAGAATTTATATTATGTGTACTTTATATTATGCTAGTTAGAACAATACCTTGGAAAATTGATATTTGCATGTATAATAGAGAAAACATAGATCCAAGGTATTTAGGGTTGCATGTACACCATAGGAGTGTTAGAATGCTCAAAACCCAACAACATTGAGGGGGACGAAAACCACAAAAAAAATTCATGGTTTCATAAATGGAAAAAGGAAGAAAAATAGGATTTATGGTCTTACGGTTAATGGTGAATGGACCAATGATCCGGAGGTTATCAAAACAAAGGTGTGGAAATTATTGTAGCACCTAATTTTTGTGATGCTCTAATTGCAGGACACCGGGCCAGAATTTGATCAAGTGAAGGTCTTGGGCTTCAAAGAAATTAGACCCTTTCAGATGTTGATAATGTTGGATTAAGTGATTATAGCCCTCAAATTATGCCTTGAAACAAAAGGGTAAATTTGGAAAGGTGATATCTCGGCCTTCTTTCATGAATTAAGGATTTTAGTTCGATTTTTTTATTTCAAAAGTAACCATATAGAATTGTGGGGCTCGTCGATACCTTTACGTACATATAAAGAATGTCGACAACAGAGTTGAAACGAAGAAGTTGTGGCTGTTTGAAGTCGAATTGGAAATTAGCAATTTTGCCCTACGTTGGGTGTAGGCAATGAATTCTGGATGCAAGTTTAATGACCTAGGCATAGGTTATGCTACACTGGGCGTAGTCGCTGCAAACCAAAACCCTAATCCTAAGGTTTAGAGCCGTATTTAAGGGCTCTAACTTCTTGGGATCATTCCCATGACGAGACTCCATCACCTCATATTGTTCCTTTGAAACCCTAGACACCATTTGTGAGTTTTAGAGCTTTTAGAAAGTTTTGTGTGCTATTTGAAGGGAGAAGGTGTTTGTAGAACCAAGTGGGAAGCTTCAAGGTGTGTATATCTGGGATTTGCAAGCCAACATCTATCTCTGGAAGGTATAAAACTTTCATCTTGATACTTGTACATGTTATATCTAGTATGGTTGTGAGTTTTATGCTTTTATCCCTATAATCTTGGTCCTTGTGAGTATGGGTTACTCGAGACAATTTGAATGTCTCCTTATGATGTTTTTGAGGTTATAAACTCATAAAAAATGAGAGCTTGGGCACTCTCATCCATCCATGCATGAGTTCTTGAGCCAAAAGTGGCAATATGGACTTAGGCTTTGGTTTTGTGCTCTGCTTGGCCATGAAAAAGGGTAAAGTCAGAGACTTTATCCATTAAGTGTAACGCCCGCAACTTCAGGCTAGACAAATAAAATATAATAAGCAATGAAAATGACTTTTTGATAGAAGATTATTTAGGATAAATAACCTTAACTGAAGTTATAGTATATGTGAAAAGGATTTCGTGCATATAAAGAAAGCCTAAATCTGACTTCGTGAGAGGAAGTTATGATTTTTCAAAGTTTCAGCGTAGCAGTATATGACACAGAAACCAAAATTGAAATTGGTCGATTGTTAGGAAAAACAATCTAAACGAGAGTTGAAGATTTCGTCAATACCTATCCGTAGATATAAAGACAGTCGAGAACGAACGTCGAACAAGAGAGTTATGAATTTTCAACGGATTTTAACAGTCTAAGCCTGTTAAAATTATAAATTTAAAAGTCAAAGAATGTTGTCTTTTTAGAAGTTCAGATTAGTCTTGAGTGCATGTCAAAGCTAGTGTGAGTGTCGTTGTCTTCCTAGTAGTGCATGTTGATGTTAATATTAATCATAGGAAACATTGTCCTTAAGTTGCAAAGTGCAAATGCTCGGGAATTGTTTCGCTATGATGAACAAGGAGAAACAACACTGATACTTGGTATGTGGATCTAAAAGTATAGATTGAAATGTTTAATAGCATTCATTCAAAGCACAAATATTGAAAGGTGTCAACATGAAAAATTCCAAAAGGGTTGTTCATATGCTTCATATCAAGGAGTTGAGTGGATCTCAAAAGTCCTTTGTACTAGTCATGAAAATGATAAAATAAGTCGAGTCTCATATGGTTCAGATACAGGATCGATCATGAATGATATGAATTGTGCTTATTATGATTTCTCAAATGTTTTGAGCATTGTGAGATTGAATCAGAAATTGGCTCGACTGAATCGCTAGAGAATTGTCAAGAACATTCTGGGGTATTAAAAGATACCAAATAATGGTTGCTTATAGACAGTTGAGAACATGATTGAGAAGAGTTATATTGACATGAATTTTAGAGATGACTTTGAGTCGTAGTCTAAGCATGAAAGGTTTCATATAGGAGATGCTAGTAGATTCGATAATGTAGGTACAATCACATTAGTGCAAGTGAAGTATCTAAGGAGTGTACCTGGACTATAAAGCTTAATTTTTGACATTGGATTTGTTTTAAGTAGTAAATTGTCATTAAAAATATTTTGTGAAAGTGCATTTATATTGACTAAGGATGCTTGAGACCACAAAAGGTTAACACATAAAAAGAGGAAATTCCACTACTTTCAATAAAATGTTGAGGATGGAGATCTAGTTGTAAAGTGAATATATTTTCGATGATTCGTTCACAATGGTGATGACCAAAGGAAAACATGATATGCATGATAGGAGCATTGGCATGAGAAATATTGACAAGTTTAGTTGTTAAGTTGATTACCCCGAAACATTTATACATTAGATAAATTTGTAATTGTTATGGTGATTAAATAATAAGGAATTATTTATATTGACAGAGTATGATGCCATAGAACAATTAGTTTATTATTGTGTTTCATTTTGCGTGTTACTTCCTGAATATTAGTTTATTCGAAATGTCACAGTTAGTCATACTTCTAGGAGTAGGTATTAAATTAAGGTTTTCAATAATTGTTTGTAGATTATCCATAGGGATAGGACATTGCATAGATATTGCTTCAATATTCATGATGTAACGCTCGTGTTTCTAGCCTAGGCATTAATACTGATATGATAGTCTAGGTTAACCTTTGTAACTCATTTTGAAGAAATGAAAAGGAATTATGTGAATATTATGTGTTTTATGCTTAATTACTAGGAGTTAATTAATTAAGAATAAAAATGAGCGTCGAAAATAAATATTAGATAAAGCCGATATCTATTAAGAAATTTGTAGTGGTCGTGACAAGGATTACGGATATATAAAGAATACCGAAATCTGAGTTATAACGAAGAAGTTATGACCTGTCGAAGTTTCACGACAAAACCGGCATGGTGCTGAATGTCGTAAAAAGTGAGTTTTTGATAAACTACTTTTTAGCCTTAGTGATCTAAACGAAAGTCGTAGTGTTCGTTAAACCGAGAGTATGTATAAAAAGAACGCCCAAATCTGACTTCGTATGAGGAAGTTATGATTTTTCGAAGTTTCAGCTTAACAGTAGACAGCTAAAAACTCGAATTTTAGATCGAGTGATTTTTAGCCGGCACGACCTAAACGATAATCGAAGGTCTCGTCAATAGTAGCACAACGGTGAAAAGACAGACGAAAACGGACGTCGGATGAAGAAGTTATGAATTTTTAACGGATTTCCTGTCCCGGTCTGTTAAAAATAATAATAACAAAATTAAAGTCAAAATTAGCCGACAAAGTCCAAACGAAAGTTGTAGAGCGTAATTTTACCTACGCGTGCATATAAAGAACGTCAAAAACGGAGCTCGTATGCGAAAATTATGGATTTTAGAAGTTTTGGCGCAAAAATCGAGAAAAATTGCCAAAACCGAGGAATTTCTCATAGGTGGACTTCGGCCACCTCACCCTCACTTAAATCATGCCACGTGTCCGAAATCCGCTAGTCATCCGAACCGGAGAGCCATCCAAAGTTGTACACTAAAAATCCGACGCGTGTCCCTTATGGCGTGTCCGACCTTCGCACCAGGCGCCACGAACCCTCCTCCTCGGACTAGACCTTGGTCCACTAAGAAGCTGCCACCGAGGCCCTCGCATGCGCAGCCCACGTGCGAGCCATTTGCCCCCTTCGGATCTGCTGCCACGTGGCCTCTCTCCAGCCGTCCGATCAGCAGCCTCTTCCTATAAATAGAAGGTTGCGAGCCTTCTCGGATATTTTTAAGAAATTGTCCATTTTCACCCCTTTTTTCATATTTCTTTCATTTTAACATCCCCCAAAGCCCCGGTATCAATTATAACCCCCAGAATACGCCACGAAGTGCCCGAGAAGCCCGAGAAATTTATCTTTTCGGTTTTTGAAGCCCGACCTTTGCAGAGCCCGGTTTCTCAATAAAACTCCCGGTTTTATTAGAAACGAACGTTTTAGGAAACGAATTGCTGCCCGATTATCATCAAATCAAGTGAGTGTGTAGTTACTTTCACTTTACACATAGATATGAAGTATTTACCTTAAAATACGTGCAATGTGTAAATATATTAATTGTTTATTTGAGGTGACTGTTGAACAAATGTTTTATGCAAGTTTTAAACTGTATATGTATTTTATCTACAAATATGTTGGGTAGAACATGGGTAGATGAAATAGTCGATGTGTGTTAAAATGGTGAGAGGCCTCGATGTTTTTGTTGTTGTTGTTGTTTTAGTCGTCTAGCGGAGTATAGATGACGACCACAGACCTTTCTAGACAGTCCAGTGGCACACTAGCAGGTTTGCAACTTGTAGGTGTTGATGAACTAAATGTTCATTGTCGTACTCCATCCCCCTCATGGTTGCCTTTAGGACATGTATGGCTGAGGAGTCCCCTTAGCAGTAGTGTCCATCCCGATGATATTCCTTAGGCTAGGTCCCTTGTGTTAGGTGTTTAGGGACGTAAAGTGAGGACAACGGGAATGGGTAATTAGGGTTATTGTTGATTAGTGAACTTAATAAGTTTATTATTATTGTGGGTTGAAAACCCTATATGTCCACCAGGCTCCCAAGCCTGACCCACTCAGCTTTTTATGTTACAGGTAGTGGACCCCGAGCATAGTCGAAGGACGATGAGAGATTTTTTTTGATTATAGGCCAGTAGTTGTAAATAACTGTTGTAAGGCTTATAATGTCTTGTTTATGCTTTTGATCTGTATCGGAACATGACATCCCGAGGTTTTGATATATAAGGAAAATATATACTTTCTTAAAGAAAGGATTTGATAAACTTTTATCATGTCTTGTTTTGGGGACCAATTCCGCAACATCTTTTAAAAAGATTTCTCTGACTTTGTTTTAAAAGCATAAATTAAATCGGTCTTTTCTGGCCGAGAAATTAGAGGATGTCACACATGAGTACTTGAAAATAGGGATTTTAAGTATTGATTAAACCCGCGCTTAGAGATTACTTCATGGATTTAATCACGAGTAATTCTAAGATGATAATATCTTCTATTCTTCAAATGGAGATATATAAGTAATAATTTTCAAATCAATTGTGCATTGGTTTACTCCAATGCATCTCGTAACGGGGTGTTATAAAGTGTAATTACACAATTGATTATTCGGATTTGTACTTGCAGTTCTAGTTAGCGACTTATCCAAGTGGGAGACTGTTGGATTAAGGTGGCTAAGGTCCTAACTAAATTGGTATAATGTTGATGAATAAAAGTAAAGTCCTTTTTGGGTTGCCCTCATAACGAGGAAATGGCTTGGATTGATCAAATAAGAGGGATAAATGATTTGCTAATTTATTATGTGATTAATCAACTAATTAGAAATAGTTAATAATTAATTATGAGTGAATTAGAAATAGTTAAAAAAATTTGATTAATTATTAATCAGAATTAATCTGGAATTAATTCGGGATTAAGTGGAATTAATTAAAGGTGTAATGGGTGAATTGTAATTGTTTAATAGTTGAACAAAAGAAGCAATTCTAGAACCTCCATGAGTATGGACGGGTTTAAAGAGTTTCTAAGGGTTTCTGGAAGGCTGATGGTAGTAGATAAGGAAATGATTTGAATTGGGATTATATCTACTATTTAATTATTCAAATGCGGATTCATCTGCAAGTTATCTAGACTATAAACAGGACCCTTGGGCATCTAATTTCCGTGGCTTCTCATACCTAGAAGGTAGAGAACGAAATTCTCTTCCTTTCTCTTCTCTCCCCTATCTCCTTTAGTCATATGGTTTCCGGAGTTTTGTGTGTGAACCATTAGAGGCAGCGATACTTTTGGAGCTGGTTTTTCAAGGAGACTACAAAGATTATTTGATTAGCTTGTTTCGAATCAAGCAAGAGGTATGTGGTTCTATTTATGAATTTGATTCATAGGGTTTATAGTTTTTGTTTCATAAGTATGTTGCTATTAATTGAGAAAAGACATAGATCCAATTTAGGTTGCATGTACCCTTAAGAGTTAAGCGAAATTTTGCATGTACAAATTGATTGTTACCTAAAACGATAAAACCCCCAATACTAGTACCCTCCCGAACTTCTTTGCAATTACCGAAAAAACAATTGGATCCCAACAGTTGACTAGTGACGCCTTTAATCTTCAACCATACAACCTTATAATTTTGAATGAAGGAAGCATCCCATTTTCTAAGCATGCAAACCACATTGACCAATTATCTCTATGATGTAGCAGGAACTATTCTGCCACCAACCAACTATCAAATTTTAATAAAACATTCAATCCTCCGATGTTTTTAATAGAATAATTAGCAATTCAAGAGGCTTGAAAGATAGAGAAGCATTTGGAAAGCATCTCTAAATCTTTGATTTCACCCACGAGACAGCTACCCAACCAGGCCTATGATTGTAGCTGCAACGAACCAGGAATATTGAATTTCCCCGGTTGTTTTAGTTTCGATTCCTCCTGAGAAAGCCTTGAATTTAAGACGGCCTCCTTGAATGATATATTCGATACCCCTTCCCTAAGTGAGCAATTCAAAGAAGCTTTATTCCACCTCCTATCGCCAGTATATGCAAAATCTATGTGACTCGATTGCACCAAAATCTTGTTTCTTTTAAATCTCGCCACATTTGCATGAAGTTTCTTTCCTTCAAAAGACATTATTTTCATTCTCGATTCAAGCTCCCGTAAGTTCCCCACCTTTATGAATCTAATGAAACCAAAACTCACTCACAAACGATTTCTCTTCCTTTCCACGTACACATCCACTATATTCCCACAGCCTTGTTGAGCTTTACACAATCTTCCACTATTTCATCCATTCTAAAAATTTTATACAAAGAAGGTAGTTGCAACACGTTTGATGCCATCTGAATCATTGCATCTTACTTGGTCGAGTTTTTTTTCTTCTTCTTTCCACTCTCACCCATCCATCTCCAACATGACCCATCTGTGCTACTAGTATTTGACTCTTTTTCTACTAAAATCGTAAGCCTTTATCTAACACGCACTGAATTACGGCTATAATCATGGCTAACATTTAATTCCGTTAGAGTGCATTTTTTTAATGCATGACATTTCCGCTTCAAAAGAAATATGATCAATTTTTTCGGAAATTTTCTTTTATCCAATTTTAAAATCTTTTCAAATAAGAGATATACAAGTTCAATTTAGGGAAAACTACAAAAAAAATCCTTACATATTGGTCTTATAATCGATTTAGTCCTTATATATTTTTTTATTCAATTAAGTCCTAAAAACCGATAATCATATTTAATTTAACCATTTTACCCGGTCAACAGGTCATCCAATTTTCACAAATTACACTTTTGGCCCAATTTTCAATTTTTATTACAAATTTGATCCTAAATTTACACTTTTGGCCCAGATTTTAAATTTTATTACAAATTTGGTCAAAAATTTACCCTTTTGGCCTATATTTCAAAAAAAATTTATGAGTTCATCCTAACTTTAGTTCTTTTACAACTTTTTTCTCAAAAAAAAATTTCGAATATGTTTTTTTAAAAAAAAATCGTATTTGTACAAAAAAAAACATATTTTCACATAAAAATCTTATATTTTCTATATAAAAACTTTTTTGTATGGGAAATACCTATTTTTAAAAATAGGTATTTATTAAGTACATAAATATATACAAATTCGTTTTTATAAAAAAATATATACAGACACATATTTTACAAAAAACAATTTATACAAACACCTATTTTATTATAAATATATTTGTATACAAACACATATTTATAAAAAAATATAATATGGTAACTTATAACTTAGAAATTAACCCAATTTGATATATTATTTTGGGTTTAAAACAAAAATATAACGTTGGGTGGGTTGAAAAAAAAAGTTGTATGACAATAAATTTAATTTTTTAATTTGAAGACACACTTTTTTTATCAGTGATCAAAATTCCTTTTGAATTTTGAATATGAGTTATTATTTTATGGTATTAATTCTTATATAACTAATATTTAGAGTATACATTTAAAAGGATAATTTAATTGTCGATAATTTACTTGTCAAATGATGTTTTTTTATCAAAAACATGTTTGTATATATCTTTTTTTTATAAAAACATATTTGTATACATTTGTTTATAAAAACATGTTTGTATATATTTTTATAAAATACGTGCTTGTATACATTTTATTTTTAAACGTGTTTGAAACAAATGTGTTTATTATAAAATAGGTGTTTATAAAAAATATATAAATATGTTTTTACAGAAGAAATATATACAAACACTTATTTGGGTGCATATAAATATGTTTTTACAAAATGTATTTATAATACAATAGATGTTTGTATATATTTTTATAAAAATGGATTTGTACATATTTATGTACTTAACAAATACCTATTTTTATAAATATGTATTTCGTATACAGAAAAGTTTTTAAAAAACAATTATGTAGAAGATATAAGATTTTTTATGTGAAAATATGTTGTTTTTGTATAATATGATTTTATAAAAAAAAAATATATTCGAATTTTTTTTTTGAGAAAAATGTTGTAAAAAAACTAAAGTTATGATGAATTCTTAACAAAATTCTGAAATTTGGGCCAAAATGGTAAATTTTGGACCAAATTTGTAATAAAATTTAAAATTTGGGCCAAAAGAGTAAATTTTGGACCAAATTTGTAATAAAATTTAAATTTTGGGCAAAAAGGGTAAATTATAGACCAAATTTGTAATAAAATTTAAAATTTGGGCCAAAAGAATAAATTTTGGGCCAAAAGTGCAATTTTTAAAAATTGGATGTGCTGTTGACCGGGTAAAAATATCAAATTGAATACGATTACCGGTTTTTTTAACTTAATTGAATAAAAAAGGGATATATACAGTAAAGTCCCAATATTTTCATCGATTTGAAGTGAAAGTCCTAAACTTTATGTTTTTTGACAGTAAAGTCCTAACTACCGGCAGTTTTTGACACTTTTACCATTTTTTTCCGGTTAACCGGTAATTAGGATTTTTTTTTGTTAAAAAAAAATAATGTTTAGGACTTTCTTGTGAAATCGTGAATTAGGACTTTACTGTAAAAATAAATAAAGTTTAGGACTTTCTTGTCAAATCTTTAAAAATATTGGACTTTAGTGTATATATCCCTTTTTTGGTTAGAAATTTAATGATATTATAGTATTTAAACATAAGAGTTATTGAAACATACTCTAGTAAGCTAGATCCTATTGAAATCTTTAAAGTGTGCTTCTTGTTAAATAGTTTTTTTTAATCTTAACAAACCAATATCTATTTTTCTTACCATTATCATCTTTACCCTGATACAATTACGATTAGGGTGTGAATGAGGAGAATGGGTAAGAAGGGCAATTTCGTTTTTTTTTTCCTGGTTTCTTAGTTCTTCAATAGGATTTAGTTGATTAGAGCAGGTTTCAATAACTTACTTAAAGACTATCATATTATTAAATTTCTAACAAAAAAAAAGATATAAACACTAAAGTCCCAATATTTTCAACGATTTGACAAAAAAGTTTTAAACTTTATTTTTTTGACAGTAAAGTCCAAATTCACGATTTGACAAGAAAGTCCTAAACTTTATTAATTTTTTTTTTTACAAAAAAATCCTAATTACCGGCTAACCGTAAAAAAAGGATAAAAATGTCAAAAACTGTCGGTAATTAGGACTTTACTGTTAAAAAAATAAAGTTTAATACATTCATGTTAAATCGATGAAAATATTGAGACTTTATTGTATATATCCCAATAAAAACATATATAATGACTAAATGGATTAAGATACCGATATATAATGATTTCTTTTACAAATTATTATTTTATGATTCCATTGCTAACAAAACCCGTAAAACACAATTCAATAATTTAACAATTTCATAAAAGAGTTAGTTTTAGAATATTTGTGTGGCCTATTCATCACGCAATTTTCGGGACATTTTGGAGACCGGAGATTTTATTCAAGGTGATCGACAACACCAACATTTTTGTGTTTTGTATCTCTGTCACCGGAATTTTTAAAATCATGAAGAACCGCCCACCCATCACTGACCGGGGACTCTACCTCTTGTTATCCGCCGGTGCTATTATAGCCGGCAGCCTTCTCCTCTCGACTTTCAACGGCGGTGGTGAAATCCCTCTCTTCTGTAGTGAATCTATCCCCGAAGAATTCTTCCCCTCAACCACCACACCATTGCAACTCGACGCCATTCTCCACTACGCCACTTCTCAGGTCGTCCCACAACAATCGTTAGAAGAGATCACCGTCTCCTTCGACGTTCTTCAATCGATTTCGCCCTGTAATTTTCTCGTTTTCGGACTCGGTCACGATTCCCTGATGTGGGCGTCATTCAATCCACTCGGCAAAACCCTATTCCTGGAAGAAGACCCGACATGGGTCCGGAGTGTCCTTAAAACCTCACCAGATCTGAACGCAGTCACCGTCAATTACCGGACGAAACAAGCCGACGCCTTCGAGCTCCTGAATTGGTATCAATCCGAACCGGAATGTGCCCCATCCAAAAGTTATATTCGAGGAAACACGCAGTGCAAGTTAGCAATCACGGGTCTACCAGATCATGTCTACGATCAAGAATGGGATATGATAATGATCGACGCCCCCAGGGGTTATTTCGATGAGGCGCCGGGAAGGATGGGGGCGATTTACACGGTTGCTGTGATGGCGAGAAATCGGAAAAAATCAGGGGTGACGCATGTTTTTTTGCATGATGTGAATCGGAAAACTGAGAAAGCTTATGGGGAAGAGTTTTTGTGTCGGAGGAATTTGAAGAAGAGCGTCGGAAGATTGTGGCATTTTGAGATACCACCGGCTGCAAATGTTACCGATCAGAATGCTAAGTTTTGCTAGTAATCATGGTTGATTGTGTATTTTGATCACGGATAAATGATCAAAATTTACTATATTCATGGGTCAAGCTTCATCAAGTTCACCGAAGGTGATTAGCCTTGTTGGAAATTTAGCCAAATGACTTAATTAAACAAAAGTAACGACTTTAATGGTTTAAGTTGCATAATTAGAAGTTCAATAATTAAATTAGAATATTTGATTGTTATTTTAGGGAAAAATACATAAAAGAGCTCCTATAGATTGGCCATTTTTATGGTTTAACTTTCTTTTTCGTCAATGAAAGCCACAAAATTTTGAATACATTTTCTATATCGACCACTTTGACATGGTTTATTTTGTATTTTTTTTTAATTGAGTAGGTTAAGTGAGTTGAAAAAGATAGGGTTTCCGTGTGTTGTGGGTTGGGAAAGATGAAGAGAAAAAAGAGAGAAAATCTGATATGGTAATGGGTTGGGAGGGAATTAAAGAGCAAGTCACACAAAGTTGAAGTATATGAGATTTGAACCCGGGTGAACTACATTTTGAGTATTTCATTACCAAGTGATTACCATTTGGCTAGGAGGTTAAATTGTTTACCAATGAAAATTTTGTCAAAACCTAGCAGCTTAATGGAATAGTTAGTATCAAAATTTTGCATTGTGACCACTTTTTTAACATGTTATAGTTATAACAGGTCACAGTACATCAAAATGGCTAAATTTTTGTAAAACTTGAGTGGCTACTTTAACAAACTATAGTTATAGCAGGTTATAGCATATCAAAATGGTCTGACATGTAAAACTTGAGTGGCTTTCATTAATGGAAAGAAAATGCAATGGTTAAATCGCCAAAATATAGTGACGTTTATGTAATTTGGCAAGTCATTTTATTACAGCAAACCATAGTGATTGTATCTTATTTTATGGCAGTATCCATAGTCAAAATATGTTTCAACCATTTGAGCACAACTATATAGGCAGAGAGTAAAATAACTGAAATTACCACCAGATTTATACATAAGCTATTGTGGTAACAGGAACAACCGTAATTCCCAAACATAAAAGTTGCAACAATACCACAAGTAAGGAAAGTTAAATAACCGAACATTATCTAATCAGAGAATTAACAATTGAGAACACTTGACTTGATAAACAAGGTAATTTACTAATAACCCTTGAATTACCATCAGGTTTTGGCTAATAAAATGGATCCCGGTTCTAATCTTAATGCAGATTTCCAAAAAAAGCCCCGTGACCAATGTAGTCAAAGTGTTTGACTTTCCATGCATATATGTAAAGTGAAGAGTGAAGAGATATAGGCTACAGAAAGTATTTCATTCGATCATCTCTCCTCATGGCATTATAAACAGCTTGAACCTGTAGTCATAAAAAAAATTTCCACCCAAACCCCAACAAAATTACTTAAAATTTGAATTTTTGAAGATGAATGATGAGAGAGAAAGACCTGCTCGCTAGAAACAACTTGAACAGGTCCAATGTTGACCGAGACATACTTGCCACCAGATGACATTTTCTGCTTCACCTGCCCCTGTTGTATATATATATATATATATATATATATATATATATATATATATATATATATATATATATATATATATATATAATCATGATATAACTTTTCCAGTTTACTTTCATCACTAAATTATTACCAGTGGGATTGGATGTTGAAGGACAGACTCGACAGCAACTACCATTGCTTGGACAAAATCATCACCTCCGGTTCCAATTGCTGTAAACCCTCTTACTGTTGGGTAAGTGTTTACCTATTTCAAAATAAAATATATATTTAAAAAAAAAAAAAAAAAAAACATACTTGGGTGGGGGGGGGCGGGGGTTCAATATAACCAACTCAATGTAGTTGAAGAATAACTAGTTGTGTAATGCAACAGGACACAAATTGTTAGGGTGAGCATGGAGCGTTGTGGTTCGGTTTTTGGCCGAAATGAACAAAAAACGTTGAGTTTGTTTTTTTTTTTTTAAATAGTAAATTTTTGTTCTTCACTATGATTAATTTTTGGTTGTGTTTGAAATCAAAAACGATAGGTCAAGTTTGTTTGGATCATTTGTAAAACTAAAAAACTTAAGAATATATACATAATTATGAGCATGTGCTTTAATTATCTTCAATACATTGTTCTGAGACATTTGTTTAATTATTTGGATTTATGCATATATAAAACGAATTTCATAACCAAATAACATGTGAGCTCAATTTGCCTTTTATATACTCCCTAAAACATTAATCAATATACAAAACTACTCGCATTTGCCTTTTATAAAGTCTGTCACAATCACATTTTTTTTTGCAAAATTATTACAAATTTTGTATAAAAGTAGTATTACAAAAATGATAAAAATAATAATTACAAAAATCTTGAAAAAAACACATTACCCAAAGTTTTTTTTAAATATATTAAGAGGTACTGATGGTAACACCTCCATCCTCAAACAATTAATCCATTGCAAAGTCGTGTCTACGTTGTGTATATAGAGAAAACAAATGTAGAATTAACACATTACTGAAAGTGAAACTACATAAAGTATGCATGATAACGAAGTCTTAAAAAGGAACAAACATGCATACACACAATAAAAAATGGGATTAGAAATGGCTATTATACATAAACTTAAAAGATAAATTCCCTCTATTGTTATGTAATACAGGGACATTGCAATGCTTGCTTGTAGAATGTAGATGGAGGCGATGATTTATATGAGAAGGTAGGGGGAATTCGGGATGTAAAAAGAGAGATAATTAAGAGAATTCAATAATTCAAATTTAGTTCCCATAAATCCGATTTTAGCAAAGATTAGTGGTCTATTTAAGTTTAATTATGCATAGTTAAGTTGTATACCAAGCTGTCCAAGCATAATAATTAAATATTTTTAATTGATTTCCACTATCACCTCCTCAATTCATGGTGTCTGTTGTATTTGGTAAGGATTGATGGTTTGGTTTTCCAAACAAAGATTAGTAGTGTTTGCATTAGATTATGGTACTTGTTGTTTTATAGATTGTACCTCTTAAAGTTTTCAAGAAATGTCTTAATAATATAGTAAAGATGAAGATAAAAAGGTAGGGGTAGGATCTACCTTCTGATCAAGAGTGAGCCACTCGTCTGTTGAATCATCAGTGACTGTACCTCCAAGAACCATGTTTGTGGTTTGTCCAACTCTACCTTCGGTCTTTGAAACTTCTGAATCAAATTCACACAAACTCAAACCAAATATCATAAATTATTAATACTTGCTACCACTCCAGAATTATCAGAAGAGTTTTTTTCAGAAATACGTGTCCCATTTGATACCAAATGAATCAATCTCAAATCTAGCAATCACATTTGTCATTTGTGCATTGGGGTGTTTGGATTTGGATGTGCGTTAAAACAATCATTGAAAACCTTTATGATCAGTGTTATGATCCGGCATTTTCAACATTCAGGCAGTGGTAAGTAAATCATTGTTCCAAACATTCTGGCTCAGAATTGCACCAGCAAATCAGTCAATCCATTACTCATAACCACTAATATACCGAAATCTTTCAAGCTCCTTAATATCCATAATTTTTCGAAAACATAATAAAAATCCTTCATTTGCAAACTCTTATCTCCATAATCTTTCATCTCAAATCGAAAATTTCGAACAATATAGTGTATGAAACTCAAATGAAATTTGAAATCAGGTATACACGTTAGTACCTGAAATAGCCTTGAGAACGGCTTCTTGAGGAGGTTCCTGGTCACTCTCGGTAGACGAGGACGGAAGGTTCTCCTCATGAGAGCAATTAACCCGGTGATGTATTCGTCTTTCAGCACATATATCTCCAACTTGTGTAACGATTCTACATCCACATCTGGAATTCGAAGTTGGTTTTCTGGATTTCTGATTGGCTAAGGATAACGTAAATGAGGTACGATTAGGGGAAGTTCGCCATGGCTCCGTGAGCATCACAGTTCGAAATAGTGCTCTGCACGCCATCGTCATGGATTCCTTCTCCTCGCAATCTGAAACGCGGCTGAATCAAATATTTCCACACAGTTTATGCGAATGGAAAAGAGAATTTGGAAGAATTTTGGATTGGTTTCGTGTAGAGCGGTGACTTGAGTGCTAGTTCTCCCCCTGATAATAGCCAGTGAAGGGCAAGGTCTATCAGCTGTTGCGAAAGACAAATATACCCCTGTCATTTTGTTTCAATACGTAGGTGCTGTTTGTTTTTCCGAAGTGAAACTGTCTGAAGTCTGCCGACCACCTCTGCAGTCCTCTGCAGCAGAAGAGGTGGACCAAAGTGCTGCAGACTGTAATGAGAAGCATGTTTGTTTTTTTAACGTTTGCAGACTGCTGCAGATATTAAAAAATTTAAAATAAAGTAATTTAATAAACCAAAAATAGTTTGTTAATAGCAAAATTTTAATAATTGTAGTCTTAAAACATTGAAATAAAATTCAAACAACGAAATTAGTCTTACAATAACATTTTTAAATAAAATTCATACAACCAAACTTTAATAATTTTCATTCCATATTTTGCATCAATTGTTCGGCAATTTCATCCCGGCTCATATATTCACGGTCCGCTGCAGTACCATGTGTTGGAATCTCATCTTCATCATTATCAACGACCGTAACGGTGTCATCCTCTTCAATATAGAGAATCGTGCTTTCAAGACACCAAAAACACGCTCAATGACATTCCGAAGTTTTGCGTGTCCATGGTTAAATTTTTCTTTATTCGTTAATGCACGTCTTCGACAGAAATCTCCAAGCCAATACCTAACATTACGGTACGGTGCCATAAAACCTCGAATGTTTGCATAGGCGGCATCACAAAGATAATATTTATCTATAAAAAAAACAAAAAAAAGTCATTTATTTTTCAAATAAAGATAAAACTATTTAAATAACCATAAATTTACCTGGAGGTGGAAGCGGGAATGGTGCATGTGGATTTGCTAATGCTTCTGATAAAATTCTAGAATCGTGTGCTATCCCTTCCCAACTGGCAACAACAAACGTAACATCATGTTGAAGTCACATATTGCCAATACGTTTTTGTAACAATCGCCTTTTCCCCTACTTCTATATAAATCCCGTTTGTTTGCAGGGACAACAACATGTATCAAAGTGCCATCAAGTGCACCAACTGCTCCCTTGAACACCCACCGTAGCCTCCTATTATGTCCCGGAATGTTTGGATTCGGATTAAAAGAAGTTGGTACTATAATGTCATGTGCGAAAAGCAACATTTTGTCCAACACTTCATGAAAAAACTTATGAATTGTTTGCTTTGAGTGTTGAAATCTCCGCTTGATAATCACATAACGTTGGTTATAACCGATCATCATCAAAAACATAGCCATCTTCTCCTCAACCGACACATGTTTGCTATCCTTTAACGCGTAGTTTACTCTAAAATGAGCACATAGCCGGACAAATGATTCACGGGACATGCGTAGCACTTCAAGGCATTGTAGAGGATTACGGTGAAGTAACTCTAACGTAAATTCATGTCCCGTCATTTCCGAATCGTTGTCCCGCACTCGTTTGACACCCCTCTTCCAAAAGTAGCGGACGTACAAGTACATAAGAATTATGAGTAGTATCTTTTTGTCGTGATCCATTACAAACCTATTAATCAAGAAAACATATAATAACATAAGATAATAATATAACATAAGATAATAATAACATAAGATAATAATATAACATAAGATAATAACATAAATCTCAAGTACCAAAAAAACATAACATAAATTTCAAGTACCAAAAAACATATCATAAATCCCAAGTAGCAAATAACCAAATAACATTCAAGTACCAAATACTACAAATAACATTCAAGTAGCAAATAACCAAATAACATTCAAGTACCAAATACTACAAATAACATTCAAGTAGTAAATAACCATATAGTTCCAAAACATGCAATTAAAACCTAAACAACTCAAACATATAAACTTAACGAACAATCTTTCCATCCTTTAAAACTCCTAAACTTGTAGCTGTCATCTCGATCCATCCTCTTAATATTTATGGATCATTAGGCAAATTTACCCACATCTCTCTAATATTCATGGTCCCTCCAAAAATGTGATACACAGCAAATCGTAGAGGTTCTACTGGGTCTAACTCGAGCAACTCAAGCTTCTCTAAACATTGGGGAATTGTTGGCCCTTGAGTCAAATGGCGTAGAGCTTTTGCATCTCCAGTGCTAAATCATCAGCAGTAATAGAAGCTTTAGGCGAGGCACAAGAAGGTGGATCAGGTGAGGCACTAGGAGCTCGAGGTCTAGGAGTTGAGGGTTTAGCCCTTTTGTTGGGGTTACCAGAAGGTGAAGTAGCAGAAGGTGAATCAGCAGAAGGTGAAGCAGCAGAAGGTAGAGGCTGAGTAAAATGTTCACTAGTATGATTGGAAAATAAATCATCCTCATCTATGTTAATGGAAGGGGCGTCCAAAAGCTGTAGTGGTGCGCCATGGAAAGAAGATGATCCATGTCCCGATGGTGTTTGGGATGTGGCATGGCTGAGATTACCAGATGCACTGTTTCCATCAAAGAGTTCTGCACAAAGCTCTGGAAACAATAATGGGACGGTTTTCAAAGAAGCGGCTTTCTGATGTCCCTAAACGCAATCAATGTAACAAAAGTAATATAAGAATAAATGGCAACTATATAAACAAAATAAATATAAATATGTGTGTGTGTGTATATATATATGTATACCTTTTTAAAGTCCTCCCACTCCTCATTTGTTAAGTTAAAAGTATTTGTTTGTGGATTGTAAAGGTTTCCTGTTTTGTTTTTTAAGTATAACCATCCTGTGTATTTGGCTTTAAGGTTATCATAGGTGTTTTTTAATTGTCGTTGATTCAAATCCACGCCATACTTTTCCTTAATAGTTGTTCCTAACTTGTGCCATGATTGTTTGTGCAAACTCAGACCTTTTCTACCCACGGTGCCTTGGGAAGTTTAGATGTGATAATTGTCGACAAGCCATGAGTTCAAGCTAGCATCAAACCAAGGGGGAGATTCTTAGGACCTAATTATGTTGGTTTGTGCTAGGCATTTATCTGTTAGGCTTTGCTTGTTCTTTTTAAGGCATCAATTGGGTTTTCGGTTGGTTGGACCGAAAATGTTCCGTTTTCGCTCCATTGGTGTTTTCGGCTGTAAACATGTATGTTCTTTATGTACCCTATATATAGGGTCCTAGATTGCTAGATCTGACCAGAGTTGTTTTCGGTCATAGCCTTGTGATAGGATCCATTGTACCAGAGAATTTTGTGAAATATAATCGTGTGCAATTTGGATTGATCTCGCTTCTTATTCTTCTTCTTGATTCATTCTGTTTTGATTGATATTGTTTGATCACTAGTTGGTTCAAAGTTTGGGACTTATAGGTTGTAAAGTTGCCCATTTATGATCGATTAACACCTACATGTTGTAAACCTGTCCGTGTATGGCTTATAAACATCTACAGGTTACAGGCTTGTCCATGTTTGACTTATAAACATCTACAGGTTGTGTTCATGCCTATGTTTGAGCCGACTTGTCTAGAATAGTATGTGGTCATCATCAATACCCTACTAAGTGACTATATTGCTAGTCTAGTAGCACTATAAGTCTCGGTCTCTCATCATTATTTTCATCTCTCTTTACCCATCACTACCCCATATATTATAAGTATGAAAATACATATATGGTTAAATAAAATCAGCTCATATAGTTTTATCTAACACATAAGGTCTTAGTCACAGAAAATAGGCACATATAGCACTTAATTATCTAAATATTTCATATCTATGTGTAAGATGAAAGTAACTATACACTCACTTGTTAAAAGTGATGAATGATGAATTTGGGTAGTGCTTCGCCTAAGCACTTTAGCTTTTCATTTTATGTGACCTAGGTACAAATGTCACTGAGTCTTAGTCTTATATTCTTAGTGACTAATGATAGTCTAGAATCCTCACTAATCCCAATGTCTATATCAAGATCTATCAAGTAAGGAACAACCACGTAGGATCATATCGGAGGTAAGGTCCATTTGGTATACATAGTATATTGTTTGGAAATCCCACTTTAAACACCTCACTAAATCCAACCTAGACATCATTCTCGTAAGTAGATCAATCAGTATAATGACTTGAAATCATTAATAGATCTTATTTATAGGTTCATAATAACGACTATGAACATAAATATAAGTTACAATTGAAAATAGCTTAATTTACAGAAATTTTAGCGAAAACCAAGAAATTGCGCTGGCAGAACTCCGACTCAATAGCTTTTAATTACTGGGCTCTCAGGGACCTCAAAGCTTGCAAAGATATCCTAAATACTAAGGAATTTTTGGGCCAGATGCAGAGAATTTCGAGAAAAAGAGAGTTAGAAAGTGTGTGGGAAACAAATGAGAGCTGAAGGCAATTTATAGGCTGAAATTTGAAGGTGTATGTCGCGTCGTGTTGTGGTCGACACTCCTTCCTCTAAAAATCGGACACATGGCAAAAAACTGTGGGTCCATGTCGCTAATAGGTAGGTATGATTTAAAACTTTACTCTGTCGTATATATGGTTTCCCTGATCAAACTAGAGGTTACCAAAGAACCATGCATAACAGTAAATAAGGAGTTGCCGAATACACCAGCGACGCCTAGCATGTGAAATGGGTGCATAAGGATGTTGTGCTCAGCATGGAATACAATCATGAAGTTGAAAGCACCAGAAATTCCTAGAGGCATATAATTCTCGACCGATCTTAAATTTAACAGTCTACGAAGATTATACTGCAAAGGATCGTGTAAAATTCATAACTTCTTCATATGAACTCCGTTTTTTACTGTCTTTATATCGACAGACTCCTATTAACGAGATCTTCAACTCTCGTTTCTGGCTAACAATCAACCGATTATAATTTTGAGATTTATGTCGCATTGTTGCACCGAAACTTCGAAAAATCATAACTTCCTCATACAAAGTCAGATTTGGATGTTTTCTATACGCACGTTCTCAGTTTTACGATTACTATGACTTTTTTTTAGACTGACTAGGCTAATAATCAACCCATCTAAATTTCACTTTTTACGACGCACGTAGTTGTGTCGGTTTAATCGCGAAACTTCGAAGAAGCATAAAGTCAGATTTCAGAGTTCTCTATATGTACGAAATCCTTGTCACATCTACTCCAACTTTGGTTAAGATTATTTATCCTAATAATATTCTATCAAAATTTCGTTTTATCGCTTATTATCTTTTAACTATCTAGCCCGAAGTTGCGGGCGTTACACAGAGTCTCCTTTACTTCCTCGGTGGTGTATTTGGAAATGTTGAAAACCCTTAGGATTTCTTACAATTGTGGGTTTGTACACCAATGAAATGCAGTTGCGGCTAAGAATATTTTGTTATTATTTTTGTTGAGACAAAAAATGATGCGAAGTTTAGAAAAGTTGGTTGCTCCATATTTTCTTTCTTGAATGCCTTCTTTAGTTATAATGGTTGCTTCAAATGGTGGAAGATCAGAGTGTTTAATGAGCATCGAATATTTTATGCATCAATTGATACAAAGTCACAGACTAGAGACCTCAAGTAATCACACACTTTGCCATATGTAGTCTTGAGGTTGTGATACTTTTCAATCTTCAAACTGAAGACCCTTGCGATGAGGAACAACTCTTCAGGATTCATTTGAGGGAAGTCAGCTTGATATTTTTGTAGTATCTTTGTTGCGAACAATAGTGTATCGGTAAAACTTGGAGTTTTTGAAGGATCTTTTCTTATAAGTCTTGATTTGCTCCGATCTAACGTTTGACCAGATGTCCTTGATATCCTTGTCGTAATTGTTGTGGAATTGGCATAATCTTTCAAAATCCACTGGAAGTCTTCGGGAGTTAGGAAATCTAAGATCAAATTCTTCAAACACTTGGAAGAATTGGCCATTGGGGGATAGAGGGATATCCCAATACATGTAATCTCCAGGCTTCACAAAGGTTAGATGAGAGGCATAGTCTTCATCAACCAGTCTGCAGATAGGATTCATCCATGAGTTAATCAAGGATTTATCGATTAGTATATCAAAGCTTGATTCTTCTATATATATCTTCAACAAGTTTGGCAACTCTCTAGTCACTCTTCTTTTGTTTGGTGGTTGGAGAATCATAGGAGTTATCATCAAACATGGATAACTTTGGGGTTAGGGGTGAACAACAGAACATGGTACCCGTTTAGGAACCGGAACCGCCTCGGATCCGTCGGTTCCTGAACCAAAACTACCTTAAGCAGTTCCAGTTTCAGTTCTCATTTTTCCGGAATCGCTATCCGCTGGAACCGGTTTGTGTGTGTGTGTGTGTGTTCGTATATATATATATATATATATATATATATATATATATATATATATATATATATATATATATATATATATATATATTCAAGTTGTTATATTAAAAGAATATCGTGTAATCTAATTCTATAAATGTGACTTTTAAATCCCCACATCGAGGATATGAATAAACCGAGTTTTCTTTATCTACCAATAATATACATATATAAATTATCGTATATTTTGCAATTTGTATTTTTTTATATCAAACATAGTGGATGCTAAAAATGAATTAATAATAAGCTTGCTAGTAACCGGTTTCTTAAAGCAAAAATATATGTAAACAAAATATGAGTAAGGAAAAAGAGAATTTGGTTTCAATCATCTCATCCCACATCGTTGGTGGGGAGGAAAAACAGAGGAAGGTGACTCTTTATAAAAGGGAATGCCTGTGAGGCTTCATGAGGGAAAGGCTTGCGGGCTGCCGATGGTCTTTATAGGACTGAATTGGCTTGACTTGAACAATTTCTTAGCATATGACCCTGCTTAATAGTGAAAATATATTTTAAAAATATCTTGAAACCGGGTACCCATGTTGGAACAGGTACCATTTGGTTCCGAAATCTAAAGAACCGGTGTAGACGGTTCCGGTTCTAGTTCTAATTCTCTAGGAACCGGCGGTTATGGTTCTGGTTTTGCTCACCCTATCTGGAGTGACTTCCTTCCGAGGAGAGAATGTTGGTGGAGAGTGGGGATGAGATGTGTTTTTTCACTGTGCGGGAGACTGAGGAGGAGATGTATTTTTTCTATTTGGGGGATACTGAGGAGGAGTTGGAGTTTTCTTTTTGAGAGGCGATTAAGGATTCTTCTTTAGAACTTTGTTCTTCATTGCCTTTAGAGTTCTTTTTGGTGGAGGAGTTTGAATTAGACTTGGAGATGTATTTACAGGAGATGATATATATGGTGGAGGTCTTGGAGTTTCTGTTTGATTAACTCCATCCATTGGTGTTTCCTTGGTATCATCAATTTGTCCCCTTTTTGTGGATGAAGACTCAGGCTTCTCCGCAAACTTGCTTTCTTTAAAATCCTAGGGTCTTCTCATTCATATCATTGCTGGTTGGCATGAGAGGATTCTTGAGAGGCTTAAGAATGTCCTTGGAAATTTGTAGGATCTCATCGTGGTTATCCTTGGGAGCATTCATAAGCTTTCCTGCCTCAGATACCACATTTGAGAGTACCTATAATTGAGTAAGCTTATTTTTCTATAGATCCTTGATAGTGGATTGGAGTTTTGTGTATCCTACGTCATAAGCCTTATGGGTCTCATCAAGTAGATCTCACATCTTCTTCTCAAATGCATGCGATTCTGTCATCAGCTTCTCCTTGAACTCTTTGATCTCCTTTACTAACTCTTCCTCTTTCTTAATAAACCATGCCTGGTATTTCTTCCTTGAATCATCCAAAGCTTGGAAGCCCATCTCAATGCGAAGTAGAATTCGCCTATCTAAGAGTTTTCCCCTTTCCTCAATTTCATTAACTCTATCTGTAATAGAGTCAAGGTTGGGAGGAATGAAAATATACGGTGGATGGAGGGGAGGATTGGCTACTGCTGCTAGAATCCTGACAACTTTTTCTGAGATATCAAGGAATTCTTTCCTTGACACTGCAACTTTCTTCTTCTTCTTGGTCTTCTTAGTAACAAACTGCTGAGAAACACTTGATTCATCACCATACAAAACATATGAAAGTCTTTGTCTTCACCATACTTTTGGACCTTGTTTTCATTGAGATCATAGGAAAATGTTGGGGCTTGAATTATCTGCAACTTGGTGCCATTGGATCCTTCCTTATTGACTTCCCTCTCTGGTCCATCATTAACATTGGTTCCACCAGCTTGAGCTCTGGTACCTTCAAATTCTTTGTTCAGGGTTTCCATCATCATATCAGTCCACTCTTGAGTCTTTTGGTTGTCGTATTCCATCTGCATGTTGTTGAAAGAAGTTACGAGATATTCTATAACTCTTCAGTCTACTTCTTTTCTGATTTCAATATTTTGTTACGCGGACAAGGATTTTTCATTCCTTTCTTTGATCTCCTTTTTGAACATTTCAATCTTCTTGAGAGCTTCTTTTGTTAAAGTTTCGTAGGTACTCCAATCACCCTCTGAAACTTTAATATCCAAACCAGTAACCAGCGGGGTGTCCCCTGGGTTCATGGATGTTTATTGTGTATGTGTAAGTGAAAGAAAAATAGAGGATAGTTCCTCAAGAGTAAAAACGTGCACTTTTCTCTTTCTCCTAGAGAACCTAGGACATTTTTTGGCATTAATATTCGCTTGGAATACTAATTGGGCTATGTCTCCAATTTCAGATGAAACATATACATACTTTGCACCTGAGTAGATGTATTGGGTAAGTTCAGGTGATCCAACGTTAGATCAAATTACTTTCGGAGTCTTTTGAATGACTCTGGTGTCTAATTTGGTTCACTTTTTGGCTACGTGTGCTGGAAATTTCAACTTTCTTTTCCTGAAAATATTTTGAGACTTAGACTCATTTGGTTCCTCAATATTCTTTTTCTTCATAATCTTCAATGGTGTGGGCTTCCTCTTTGAAATGGATTTTTGACGTTTGCACTTAGGCTTAGTAATAGGCTTTTCTAAAGTATGCACAATGGGGTTAGGCGAGGTAGAACAATATGGTGCTACATCGTTCGTAGCCTTGATATGGTCAGTGACTTCGTTATCAAACAAGCCTAGATCATGGAAGTTGTATAAAGGGTCCAAAACAAGATTGATCTTTAGGAAGAGAATGCCTTTTAAGATCACACGTTGCGAAGAGGTTGGTGTCATTGCTGACGCTAACACCTGCTTTATTGTGCATATCACATATGTACAAGGACCAGAACCTCGTAGAAGTGACTTCGGTGAGGCCTTCCTGATGACTTTTCTTTCCAACATATTGCATGAAATCTTCCCGAAGGATTCTGCCAAAATCAACAGATTCACCAATGTAGATGCTCTAAAGTATGTCGAGGAATTGCTTGCTCATTTGATCAGTGCCTCATTTCTTTCTGAAAGGCATTGAATGATATGACAAAGATATTTCCGCACATCCTGTAACTTCCCTTTGTTGAAATCTACTACCCATTTAAGCTTTTATTGGTACCCCATTGTTGAGTCAAAAGTTGTTGTGAGTAGTCAAAATTTGTGTCATTAGGTTTCGTGTCTGTAAATAGCGAAAGTTTAAGGACTTTCGTTATCGTATCTATTTACAAGGCATTTTCAAGTTTCGCATGGTATTGTCAAGTCCTTGTATTTTTTTGGTCTATGATGTACCTTATAAATAGGGTAAGTACTTAGGGGTTAGGGTAACGAACACTCTCAGAATATTGCTTGTATTCTAAAAATTTGTACTATTCCAAACGTAATCTGAGCTAAACATATCTTATTTAGATCTCGATGTTCTTTACTGCTTTCTTTGATTTGATTTATTAAAACACATTTTCAAACACTCATCAATTGGTAGCAGAGCAGGAATCACCACTTTGATTGAAGAAATTGAATCTCGTTTTTCAACTTCTTGATTCGTTCTTTTCAATTCATTGTTCCTCAAATTCGAAAGAGTAATTGTTCGTTTAATCAAGTGTGATTAATCGATTATGCTGTTATTTTTGTCAATAGATCTTATAATCATCTCAATTTCTTTTCAACAAATTCTTCTTTTCATCAAATTAAATGGTTAATCTCAATGTGAACACAATGATGAACTATGCGAATCTTCTTGTATCTGCAACTAAGATCCTGATGCTGGTCCCAGAGTATTATGAGCAGTTGGTTGATCGAATGGAGGATTACCTTAACGGAATCGATGAACATCTATGGAGATTAATTGATCAAGGACCTTATCGAGCAGATATGGTTCAAGCTGTTAGTAATGCCGGAGCAGCTAGAGATATGGTTGCACAAGCAAATATATGGAAGGATAATGATAAGAAGTGTCTTCGTGAGTTGAGAGGAGAACTTCCTCCTGTCGTCTACAACTATGTTCGTGGATTCAAATCTGCTAAAATTTGGGATGCATTGAAGGAAAAATATCAACACAATGAGAAGACAAAGAAAAGCTCAGTGCCGAAATGTTTGTTTGAACTTGCTGATTTCAAGCAGAAAGAAAACGAAACATCAAAGCATACTAGGACAGGATGAATGATCTAATCTTCAAGTGCAATCGATATAGGGTGAATCGTACTTCTCTAGAATTTAACCTTAATTTTGTTTATGGACTCAAAAAAGAATGGAAAAACATATACTTGATGATCAAGACACAGGAGAATTTTGATACTCATTCGCTATTGAATTTTAACAATATTCTTAAAACGCATGAATCTGAGGTAATGAAGATTGCTGATGAGAACAAGTTGAATTATGGTGGTCCAATGTCGTTGGTTTCGAAAGAAAATACGAAGGAAGATGAATCCGAGGTTGATGCGAAAGAATATGAAGAAGGATTTCTGCTAAATTTCGATGATGAAACAATTGCTTATTACTCAAATAATAGAGTGAATAAGTTTTTCAAGAAACCAAAATGTGGAAATTTCAAGAACAACTTTGAAAAGAAACAAGTGTCGAATGTTGGTGGAAGTCAAAATGTGAATATGAAAGTTGAGAAGAAAGGAAGAAAGGAAGTCATAAGTTAAATTGAAAGGAGATTCTGGCTACAATTGCAATTACTATAATAACCACAATCACTTGGCTAAGGATTTCATGTTGAGAAAGATGGAAGAGAAGAAAGAGAGGGTGAAAGATGAGGCTAATTATGCGAAAAGACTGGAGGAAGTTCGTGTTCAAACTAATAATCTTTTGCTAATGACTAAAGAAGGTGATGAGAGTGATGGGACTTATCAAATTTGGTCGTCTGGATATGATGATGAAGAAATGTGTCATCCTACTCATGACGTGTTATTTGAGAAGTATGAAGAAGGTGAATCTTGTGAGAAGAGCTTGTTTGGGAAAGGAGAAGATGACAATGATGATGAATCAGAGCAAATTGAGAAAGTTGAGGAAAGTGATGAAGAGGATTTGGAGACTACTGGGAGAAGTTTTGTTTCGACGACTCCAAAATCTCCAATGACTGCTAAGGTGTGTGATCTTCTTATCTTACTTAATATTCGTTTGAATTCTTATCATATTGTTTTATGTGAATTTGGCGAAACTTGCTCTTACTTGAATAACATGCTTATTTCGATGAGTAGTGAAGCAGAGAAATCTAAGGAACCCTTTTATGAAGCTCGTAATAAGTTGGAAAAAAAGACCAGTAAAATAGAGAGTTTAGAGTTATTTCATCATGAACGTTATGTGTGATAGGGATACTCTTCGAATGGACAATAAAATGTTAGTCAAACAGCGTAATATCTATTGTAACACGGCAAAAGGACTATATGGCATGCTAACTGATCTTTATCATTCTGCTGACATTTGTGTTGAACAACATAGGAAGTTTCTTCCTTGCATTACTTTTAAACGAGATTTAGTTGATGAGACTACTTTCGAATGTGAGAGTAAAGTAGCTGACTATGCCACCATTCCTAATGATTCATATGCTTATGGTGTAGTTAACATAAATGATTGTTTAAATGTTGATGAGATTGTCAAAATTGTGAACGAGACTTTGACTAAAAATGAATAAATTAATATTTTGAACAAGACTGAGAAATCGACACAAAGTACTCAACAAAATTTTGTTGATATTGAAGATAACTCTGACAATATCAGTGAAATTAAGGAAGATGAATGTATTGACTGCTCGAAATTGTCAGTCATTAATGTAACTTCGTTGGCCAAGGACAAAGATCATGTTGACTCAAATGGAAATTCAATGATGAGTCTTCTTCGACAACCAAAACTGGTGATTCTCAAAAGGAGAAAGTTATTGTTGAAGATATTACAAATAACGAAAGTAATAGTGATGATGATTCATGTGAAATGGAAATTCCTCGAGTTGTGGAAACTCAAGTGTATGATGATACAGAGGAATTCTCAAAGATTTCAAAAGAAAATGGAAAAGGAAAACATTATTTGGAAATGAATATTGTTTTTTATCCCACATGCATTGATGAGTTGAAAAACTATTAGATCGATTAGATCTTCAACAGGTTAAACAATAAAAGCAAACAAACACAATCAACACAATATAGAATCAAGTAATGCTTAATGATTCAAATGTAGTCACGCCTCAGCAGAGCTCGATAAAGAACTTCCACTGTAGAGGCGAGCTAGGGTTTACAGTACTATATCCTGAATCAATAATTAAAGCGCTAACCATAAAGGATGCATGCATGCACCTTAAATACTAAACCCTAATAAAACAAACACGGTTGGACAGGCCCAAACCGGATAACAAAACTGGGCTAAAGACCGAGCCCAAGACGCAACACTATTATAACCAACAATCTCCCCCTTTGCGTCAAAAGAGGCGAGAGACTACTTCGGTTGAGTAACCTTGACCTGCTTCACAACCTTGAACAGTCGAGGGATGATCGCAAGAAGTGTCTGCCGAAACTGAATGTACCAACGAAGCATATCGGTGAACAACTTCTTGTCAGCTTCACTGTTCTGATTACACCTGTGTATGATCTCCAAAATGTGCTCCAAGCAAGCAGTAGAGAACAGGTGCTTGTCAATAAGAGTGAACAGACACTTTTTTTTGGATAAGGTGTCTAAGTCCATAACTATTTCTAGTATGTACTTGACCCGACCCGACATGGTCCATTTGGGTTGCATGGCACCATGCAATTGGATAAACTAAAATGAGAGAAATAACACTTATGGTTTATTAATATATTATAAGTTCTAATATATTAATAATATTATTTAATTAGTTTGATCAAGAATTAATTTAGAATTAATTAAGTGATCAAAAGATAACTAATTAAATATATGGGTAGATTATGTAAATCTTCCATATCTTATATAGTGGGCTAAGAGGCTCCATGGATTATCAAGTTGGGTTCCACCCATAGGATGCTCCATGGATGCTCCATGGGAGTTACAAACCCATGGGTCATGGAAATGAAGAGTCATGACACATTAGGGTTTACATGGTGTAACCCTAGATGTGTCAACACTATATAAGAAACTCATTCTCCACCAAAATCGGATACACTAAGAAACAAGAGGGCTAGAGCCGATTTTGCAAGTGTAAGATTCACTCAAAGTTTACTCCTTTGCATTTGGTGTTGTGTGAAGCATTTGAGGCATCACACTTGGGGTGCTAGGCTCACAAGGTTTCAAGGATCATAATCAACAACAAGGTAAGTTATTCTATCTTTCATTCAAGTTAAAAATGTTCCCCATGTATGCTAGATAGGAATATAACCTTGGAATTCAACTTTGCATGATTATTAGACAAACATAGATCCAAGGTTATTAGGGTTGCATGTACACTTAAGAAGTGTTAGAATGCTCAAAACCCATCAGTGGTATCAGAGACTAGGTTTGTTTGTTGTTGTTTTTTTTGTGTGCAAACAGCTTGGAAAAAAATCGTTTTTCTGTTTTCTGCTCGTATGAAAGTTTGCACATTTGTTGCTGGAAATGGACTAGAAACATTACCCTAAACTGTTTTGATGTTTTAAAGCTTGTTTTAGATGGTGTAATGTTTATGCTAATCCATTTACAATGGCAATTATTAAAATTACAAGTTTTTTTAAGTGTAATTTTTGATTCTTGAAAGTGTTCATATTCATGTTCTTGAACTTATGAAGATTAGATGATCATAGGAATTGTTTGTAACCTTCATGGTAGTTTAATTCATGATCATAATGTGTTTTAATGGAGTCCATAACTTGTCCTCAAGTTATGGAAAACCAAAAGTCTCACTTTTATTAAAGCCATTAAAAGAACACAAGAGTTATAAAAATGAAGAGTCTTCATTTTTATTACTCAATTAATTCATAAGTTATAAGAAATGAAAAGTTTTGGAAGTTTACAAAACTTGCCCTCAAGTTTTGGAACATGTAAAGTCTTGATTAAAACTTTAGTTCCAACCCTTAGAATTTTAAAAGTTAAAATTCAACCCTTATACTTTATAATATTATAAGTTACTAATATATATATGTATAACGTCAAGTCGTCTTACCGCTAGTACGCCTCATTCTTGAAGCCGGTCTATAAGGGGGGTATAAGGTTGTTGCCTATAAAATGGCAACTTAATGGGTGTCCACTCTCACCCACCGCTTCCTTGATCGGTGGAGGGTCGTTAGCCGAACGGGTAGGACAAGGACTTATAAATTCTCATTAAAAGTATGATGAATATTATAAAGTAACTAAATGCTTTTATTAAATTCCCAATCTTAGTTACTTTAGGAAAATGTGAATAAGGTGCTAATCCATGAAATTACACTTTACACTTTGTTTAAGTCGTTAGTGGAGCTCGTGTGGTTAACCGGCACACTAACTTGGACTTAACAAGGTAGGTAAGGGGTGACTTAAAGTTTATTATAGGTCGGTGGAGCTCGTGTGGTTATCTGGCACATCGATTGAGTAATAAACATTGAGTGTACCAAGTGATTTGCATGGTTACTTCACACCTCGTTTTGTGATCCTCGGTATCCCAGTCACAAAACTTGGAGGGCACACTCGAGATTGAAACATGCCTTTGAAAAGTTCATTGAATCTCAAAAGAATCTAGGAATTTCTAAGAACCAATTAAAAACCTAATATTTATATTTCGTTTTTCATGGTGGAAATTGGTGAATCGTCATTCACCTACCTTTCAAATATGTTATAGCTTGGATTACGGCATACCTCTTCTAAGTTATAATATATTGTGATTGGATCCTAGCCTTAATATTACATTTGGGTGTTTTATTAAGGACTCTCTTAATATCTAAACTAATCTTGTTCTCTTCTTTCAGATGTCTTCAAACAATGCTGCTTCTGGCTCTAATCCTAATGGCTCCTTTACCCTTATGAACGTGTGTGGGAAAGTCACTTTTGATGGATCCAACTTCAATGAATGGATCAGAAACATCAGGATGATTACCCGCTACGAGGACAAAAAATATGTCCTTGACAAGGAGCTTAAGGAGATTGATGAGACCACTGCTACTCCCCAGGAGATCGCTGACTTCCGGGCACATGAAAGGGATGCTACAAAAGTGGCATGCATCATGTTGGCCACCATGACAGCGGAACTCCAAAAGTCCTATGAGGACTTCTACCCTTTTGAAATGCACCAAGATCTGATGGAAAGATACCATTAAAGTGCACGACAAGAGAGGTATGAAATCATATGCTCTATCATAACAACCATGATGAAGGACGGGGAATCCGTCACGAGCCACATGCAGAAAATGCAAAGGTATGTGGATCGGTTGCTGAAGCTTAATGTGAACTTCCCTGAGGAGCTTGCAATAGATATCATTTTGCACTCCTTACCATCGTGCTATGATCAATTCCGCATGACATATCACATGAATAAGGAAGAGGTCACACTCAGCAAACTTCAGGGACTCCTCAAGACCGCAGAAACAGGTCTTAAGGGTAAGTCAGTTGTTAACACTCCTACTCCAAACTCTGCCCCGGTTTTGGCAATCGGGAAAGGTAGAGGGAAGAAGAGAAAGAGCTCTTCGAAGGGTACCAAGGCTATGACCCTTGATGGCTCTTCTTCAAGTGGAACGAAGAAAGGTTTTGTCACTCCTTCTTCTGACCCTAAAGAGGCTGAATGCTTCTATTGCCATGAAAAGTCACATTGGAAGCGGAACTGCCCAAAGTACCAGCAAGATGTGAAGGATGGGAAAGTTAAACCCAACCATGCAGGTATTTACACTATCTTATCTAATAACTCACCCCATTCTAACTCTTGGGTCCTTGATACCGGTTGTGGTATTCATATCTGTTCTGATTTGTAGGGACTAAGAAGAAGTGAGAATGTGGAGCATGGAAGAATAAACTTAATCATGGGGAATAGGAAAGCTTTACCTGTCACCAAGATTGGAGTTTATACTTTATCGCTAAGTAGTGGGTTTAGTTTAGATTTGAATAAATGTTGTTATTCGCCAGAAATGGCAAGAAATATTATTTCCTTTCATGCATTGTATAAACAAGGTTTCACCTTTTCATTTGATAATGAAGTTGGTTCGATTAATGCTTTCTTTAATAATGTTCTTTATTTTAAAGCATTACCTTGTGATGGTGTGTATGAAACTGTATCTGTGGTTGATAACTTAGGAAATAATGTATTGTGTATTGATTCTGTTAATAATAATAACTTGGATAAAGCATCATTATGGCATTGTCGTCTTGGACATATAAGCAAGAAACGCATAGGCCAACTCCAAAAGGATGGAGTCTTGGAGTCATTTGACCTAAAGTCAGATGATAGTTGCGAATCATGCTTACTTGGAAAAATAACAAAGTCACCCTTCACAGGTTCTTGTGAGAGGGGTGAAGGTTTGTTGGATCTTATACACACGGATGTGTGTGGACCCTTCAAACATGCCACAAGGGATGCTAATCGTTATTATTTGACTTTTACTGATGATTACAGTAGATATGGATATGTCTACTTAATCAAGCATAAGTCAGAGACTTTTGAAAGGTTTAAAGAATTTAAACAGGAAGTCGAGAATCAATTGGGCAGGAACATTAAGATGCTTCGATCCGATCGAGGTGGTGAGTATCTTAGTTTAGAGTTCCTCGACTATCATAGGGAATGTGGGATTGTCTCACAATTGACACCTCCCAGGACACCGCAGTTGAACGGTGTAGCTGAGAGGCGTAATCGAACCTTGTTGGATATGGTTCGTTCCATGATGAGTCGAGCTTCGCTACCAATCTCATTTTGGGGGTATGCCTTAGAGACTGCCGCACATATCCTTAATCTAGTCCCTACAAAGAAAGTTGCCAAAACTCCTCATGAGATGTGGACTGGTAAAGTACCCAAACTAGACCACATCAAGATTTGGGGTTGCGAGGCTTTCGTGAGACGCGAGACTCATGATAAGCTCGAACCTCGAAGCGAGAGGTGTATTTTCATCGGCTACCCACAACAATCCTTTGGTTACCTCTTCTACAGACCTAGTGAAAATGTGGTCTTTGTAGCTAGGAGGGCTGTCTTTCGAGAGAGAGAGTTCATAAGCCAAGGAGACAGTGGGAGGCAAGTTGACCTTGAAGAAATTCAAGAGTCAAGTGGTGAAGGAACTTCAAACCCTAGCACTCAACTTGAGGAGGAAACTCCTGTTGAGCCAATTGATAAGTCTGTACCTCTGAGGCGTTCCACAAGGGTTTGGAATGCACCTAAGCATTACTATGGATTCCATATTACTGCGGAAGGTGATACACTTATCAGTGATGAGACACTGATAGGTCTGGATGAACCTAACAGTTACGCGGAAGCCATGGCAGGCCCTGAGTCAGCCAAGTGGAAAGAGGCAATGGACAACGAGATACAGTCCATGTATGACAATCAAGTTTGGAACTTGGTTGAGAATGTACCAGGTCGTAAGACTATAGGGTGCAAATGGATCTTCAAGAAGAAGACCGACATGGATGGTAATGTACACACTTATAAGGCACGACTGGTTGCAAAGGGTTTCTCACAAACTCCGGGAGTTGATTATGATGAGACCTTTTCTCCAGTGGCCAAGATTAAGTCTATTAGGGTTCTGTTAGCCATAGCCGCATTTCATGACTATGAAATATGGCAAATGGATGTCAAAACCGCTTTCCTTAATGGAAAGTTGGCTGAGGATGTTTACATGAGTCAGCCAGAGGGTTTTGTCAACACAGAGTACCCTAATAGAGTGTGTAAGCTTGAGAAATCCATTTATGGGTTAAAGCAAGCACCTCGCAGATGGAATCTTTGCTTTGATGAGAAAGTCAAGGAATTTGGCTTTTCTAGGAGTGAAGATGAATCTTGTGTATATGTCAAGGCTAGTGGGAGTATAGTTAGCTTTTTGGTATTGTATGTGGATGACATACTACTCATAGGAAATGACATCCCAACTCTGCAGGAAGTTAAGTCCTGGCTTGGGAAGTGTTTCTCTATGAAGGACCTAGGAGAAGCTGCCTATATTCTAGGGATAAGGATCTTGAGAGACCGGAGTAAAAGACTAATTGGACTTAGTCAGAGTTCCTACTTGGATAAGGTGCTGAAGAGATTCAGCATGCAAGACTCCAAGAAAGGAGAGTTACCCATCCAGAGTAACGCCAGATTGAGTAAGACACAAAGCCCTAGTACTGAGGCTAAGATAGCAGAAATGAGTCGAATACCTTATGCTTCGGCTGTAGGATCGATCATGTATGCTATGACGTGTACTCGACCTGATGTAGCCTTTGCTTTGAGCATGGTTAGCAGGTATCAGGGGAACCCTGGCAAGGCACACTGGACTGTGGTAAAGAATATCGTCAAGTACCTACGGAGGACTAAGGACTGGGTCCTTACCATCGGTGGGAGTGGAGACTTGAGAGTTGTAGGGTATAGTGATGCTAGCTTTCAGACTGATAGGGATAACTTCCGCTCTCAGTCAGGCTGGGTCTTTACCTTAAATGGATGAGCAATTTCTTGGAAGTGTTCCAAGCAAGAGACAATGGCTGATTCAACTTGCGAATCAGAGTATATAGCAGCTAGCGAGGCAGCAAAGGAGGCGATATGGCTGAAGAACTTCATTGGAGACCTTGGAGTTGTACCAGCTATTAAAGAGCCAATGGAAATTTTCTGTGATAGTGAAAGTGCAGTTGCCTTAGCCAAGGAACCAAGGGATCACGGGAGATCCAGACACATCGACATAAAATACCATTTCATCAGACATCGAATAGAAGAAGGACTCCTCGTGGCAAAGAGGGTATCATCGGATGAGAATCCAGCAGATCCCCTCACGAAGGGACTGACTCGGGTTAAGCATCTCCAGCATGCTCGAAGCATAGGGCTGAAGGATGATATTAGATTTAGTAGTTAGATAACCTTGAAATTTGTAAAGTGTAATTGACATTAGATGATGAATAAAAGGTGTTTTATTTATGAGTAAAGTGTTGCTATCTCTTGTCGATCGTTTACTATATTTCTTTTGCATGTTTTGACTTCCAGAATAATTATGTTTGGTATATCATATTATTCGAACCTCCACAGTCGGTCATATGTCGGAAGTAGGTATGAATCAAGACTGTCATGATTGGTTGCAGAGGTCTAAGTTGTTGGACATGGCTACAACACTCATGAGTGCTCATAAGTTCTGAGCATTGGACTCAACCCACGCTCACTGGAATCACTTCATGGAATTTATCTCGAGTGATCGTGAGACGGTAATATCATATAAGTCTTCAAACCTAGATATATGATTTGTTACTTATGAGTTGGTTATGCATTGATTGTACGAAAACGCATTGGTAACTCGATGTTATAAAACGTGCTCTTGTGTATAATTCAATGAGTGGTAGAACAAACATATGAGTTGAAGTTTATCTGTTCCTTCTTGGATTAGAAGCTGATATCTGGGCCCCTCGATGATTTTGTTTTGACCTATGTACCGGGCCCGGTCAGAACTAAGTTGATGTGTTCAATTAAGTTCTTTGTCAAACAAATCGGAAATCGGGAAACAAACTGCTGGACAATAAGTAAGACATTGTTCCATGTATTTGTCCGGCTGATATCTAGAACAGAGGATTATATGATCACTTATCTTAAATGACGTATCATCATCTTCTCAGTTCCGAGAGACCTTGAAAGAGCTACGATTGCCGATCGGTTCCTGAAGTATTGCAGTTATAGTTATTAGACTTATCCAAGTGGGAGACTGTTGGATAAGGTGTCTAAGTCCATAACTATTTCTGGTATGTACTTGACCCGACCCGGCATGGTCCATTTGGGTTGCATGGCACCATGCAATTGGATAAACTAAAATGAGAGAAATAACACTTATGGTTTATTAATATATTATAAGTTCTAATATATTAATAATATTATTTAATTAGTTTGATCAAGAATTAATTTAGAATTAATTAAGTGATCAAAAGATAACTAATTAAATATATGGGTAGATTATGTAAATCTTCCATATCTTATATAGTGGGCTAAGAGGCTCCATGGATTATCAAGTTGGGTTCCACCCATAGGATGCTCCATGGATGCTCCATGGGAGTTACAAACCCATGGGTCATGGAAATGAAGAGTCATGACACATTAGGGTTTACATGGTGTAACCCTAGATGTGTCAACACTATATAAGAAACCCATTCTCCACCAAAATCGGATACACTAAGAAACAAGAGGGCTAGAGCCGATTTTGCAAGTGTAAGATTCTCTCAAAGTTTACTCCTTTGCATTTGGTGTTGTGTGAAGCATTTGAGGCATCACACTTGGGGTGCTAGGCTCACAAGGTTTCAAGGATCATAATCAACAACAAGGTAAGTTATTCTATCTTTCATTCAAGTTAAAAATGTTCCCCATGTATGCTAAATAGGAATAAAACCTTGGAATTCAACTTTGCATGATTATTAGACAAACATAGATCCAAGGTTATTAGGGTTGCATGTACACTTAAGAAGTGTTAGAATGCTCAAAACCCATCACTTTTGACCTTCGCCCCTAATGAACATCACAGTATGAAACTTAGGATCGATTTTGCCCTTGATCATCGTATTCACATTGCCAGTTCTTCCAATCGGTTTTATTGTAGTTCGCTTGTGAATGGCAGATGCGATTTCTTGATCCATCTTTGCTACTTCGTGAATGTAACAAACAAGCATTCGCTTGATGTGATCAATGATCGGCTGATACACCTGAGGATTGGATAATAAAATGTTGTTGAGGAGTATCCAGTCGTGCGGGTTCAAGTTCGGTAGATCATCCAGGGAAAAAGTATGGACCGAGCTATCCGAGCCTCGGGTCACTTTGAATTTGACATTAATGAATTTCCCAGCCGAAGAGGGCTTCAATACCTTGACCGTTGTAATCTTCTTTGTGCTCCATGTCAAGTATTGTGGCTGAGCAAACTCCAGATAAAACTCCAATAAATCCCGATCTACCTTCGGGTCTGGAGAGGGAACCACAGTCGTTGAGTCAAAGCAATGGAAGATGAATGCCTTTCGGGTGATTGGCATATCGAATTGAGCATCCTTCAAGTTCTCAAGACCGAACGAGATAACAGGTTCAAGCCAGTGAGTACTCGGTTCATCAATGACTTCCCTCCGGAGCGATTCAATGGTCCATTCCAGAAACATGGACTTCTTTTTCTCCAAGAGTTCTTTTTCTTTCAACTCTTTCTCCAAAAGATTCATCTTCTCCCGAATCTCTTGATCAGAATGCTTGGTTTTCTGATGAGGTTCCCTTTCATGATGTCTTCAATATCATCATATTCATCTTCAACATCTTCTCCAATCTTCTTCTTTTTCTTTTCCCTCTTACTGGCCGAAGCTACATTATCCTTCGGTCCAGCAGTAGCTTTCGCTTCTGGAGGGGGTTGAGGATGAGCCTTGCCTTGATGAACCTTTTCTCCCCCTTGTTTCGGAAGAACAGTGGTCTCTGGAACACCTTCAATTCGACTTAAGATATCCAAAGTAGGACGTAGCTTCTCAGCTAAGTGGCGACGAATGGAGATAGTCAAAATTGAGTCATGGGCGTCCAGGAGATGCAGCAAGATTGAATGTACATCGCCCACTGAGCTTCGAATCACCTCTCGTTCATCAAGCTCTTTGGTTGCTGTTCGGAGCTTTAAGTTCTGAATTTTCAGCTGGGAAGTTCGCTTGTCCAGCTCATCCATTATTTTGTTTTCAACTGCAAGCTCGGCCTCAAGTTGAGTTAAGCGATCATCAACTTTAGTATGAAGCTCTTCGTTAGCAGCTTCAATAGCCTTTCGAGCCACTTCAAGATGTGTCTTCTCTGCCTCCAGCGAACGTGTGAGATTGTCAACCGAAGCATTGACTGTCTGAGCGTTTTTCTGAGCAGCAGCTTGCAAAGAATACAAGAAGAGTTGAGCCTCGGATATTAGTTTTTCGACATTTGCGGTTGTATCCTTGCAGTCTTTGGTTGAGGCTTCAACAGCAAGCGAATCCTTCTGGTATTGGGAGGTAGAGGGTTCAATAGGCTTTGCAGCATCGGAGATGGAGGTAGCATGTTCTTGTACGACGGAAGAGAACAAAGCTTTGAGGGCTGCTTCTGAATAAGCACCAGCAGAAGATGAAGAAAGTAACTGATCAATTTTATCAGTTACAGCCTTGAGATGTCGCTTGGTGAGAGGAGCGTCTTCATCATCATCGCTTTGGACACGATAAGGACTGAAGTAAGTAGAATCAAACTCCAAGTCCTCACCTCCAAGAACGGTATTGGTTTCTGTGGATTGGGTAGGTGATAGAGGTTTGGTGGTAACAGGGGTTTCGGGTGCTGAAGAACGAACCCCCGTATCAGATACTTTGGTCCGAACTCTAGTAGTGGTTGTAGTTGTAGCGTCAGTGGAAATAGGTGTAGATATAGGAATGGTAGAGGAAGGTTGTGATGTGATGATAGGGAAAACGGGAGGTAAGGAAATAGGAATGGAAACAGGTGGAGGAGAAGGTGCTTTGGTGCGAACATGTACCTCTGGTGTAGGCGAACGAGGTGGAGTATCTCCATGAGCCGAAACTTCATCATCTGAGCTTTCGCTCTCAGATTCACTTGGAATGGTTAATTGATGACCAGGAGGCACGTACTCAGAGTCTGAGTCGCTTGATGATTGAAGAATAAGCTTCCGAGCAGGTTTCTTGGTCTTCTTCTGCTTGGGCTGGGAAGGTGCTGCCTTCTCAGACTTTCGCTTCCTTGGAGTCTGAACCTTTGAGACTTGACCACTTTTATCCCCCTTTTTCGCGTCTTGCTTCTTGCCCCGTTTAGCAGGTTTGTCTCCTTCCTCAATAGATTTCACCATTTCAGGAGTGAGTTCCCTTGGACCAGAAGAGGGAAGCTTCTTGTACTCCTGAATAAGCTTGCTCGAAGGAGACACAGAAGCATACATTGTCTCAGGAATGGAGCCAACGAAGAGAAACTTCGACGGATGAGTGACAATGATGTTGGTGGTATGAAATGTAGCAATAGAGGAAAGCAGTGAGTCTGCCATGATAGGAACATGATAACGCTCCATAACCCATTGAGTTATAATCGTCCAGAAACGGGCACATGAAATCTCTGTGTGGCGAGAAGAAGATAACAGACTCTGGACAAGTTGAAGCCACAAGACTAGTCCATAATCAAGATTGAGACCATGGTACAACCCATAAAGCAAAGTCATGAAAGACTTGCTAGCACCATCAGATCCTGCACTGCGTTCAGAAAGCCCTTTGAAGAGAAGAGTGAAGAGGCCATTCCATTGAGGAGGAAGGCATGACTTTTTGAACTTGGTCACAGTAGTTAGGGTATCAGTGTACCCCATGTTGTAGAACATCGATAAAAGCTGACCTGTTGAGATGGAATCAGGATTCACCATGGATTCTTCAAAAGAGAGCCCTAGCAACGAGCAAAACCGATTCTTTGAGATTGAAGCTTTCTGGTTTAGAATGTCGAAGTAAATCTTGTCTACACCTTTGTCGTATGTGGCAGTAGAATAGATTTGAGAGAGACAGGCCATTGGAACGACTTCCACCGTCGATAGAGCTTTGACGAGTGGGGAATATTTCAGGCATTCCACCACTTGATACATGTAAGTATCATAGAGAAACGGTGTAAGATCGATCAACAAGTTCTGATTGGGTTTGATTGCAAGAAAAGTGGAGCGTGCGGTGGTTTCTTGAACAGAGGAAGATTTTGCCATTGTTGAAGCTTGATGAAGAAGAAGATAAACAGTGAAAATTAGATCGCTTTCTTTTGCTTGAGAGAGTTGAAGTGTGGTAAAGAGGAATCCCACATAAATCAAACCCTTATATACGATTTTGTGGAGAGAGAAAAATCGCAAGCAATGATTCCTTGAATTTGGGAAACGACGCCTAAAAAGGCGTGATTTGACAACTGGAAACCCCGATAAAGCAGTGATGACGCAAGATAAGGTAACGATTCAAATTCTCGCGCCTTCCAAACTTATCCACAATTCAAATTCCCAAGCGATTAAACTTCCTACTGAGTCACCGCTTGAATCTTCAATCAAATCTTTATTATCGTAATAACCAAAGACGTTACACTAACACATCTCTTTGTTTTAAAACAACTGCATTACATCGTTAAGAATCGAAGCTATATATTGAGGAATAGCTTATAAAGAACCAAACAAGACTTTTGGAAAATGCAAGATTTTCGTGCAAGATAGTGTCAAAGATAAATAAATAAATCAAACTATTTGTGGGAATTAGTGATGTCATTTAAGACACAAAGCAGTGGATCCCGGGCACGAATCTCTTCCTTCAAAGTCAAACAACAAGTTCGATGGTATGTTGAGTACAAAAAAAGGAAAGGGACCAAATGAAAACAAACGCAACAGTTAGTTACCCTCAAGAGTCATTTTCCCTTGTTTATGGGATGTGAATCAAGAGGCATATAATTTTCCATTGAATTTATTATTATTCCAATAACCACACTTCTAGAGGAAATATAAGGTATTTCTGTGTTGTATTTGTAGTAAAATATATTTTATTTTTCCTGATTTTGACTGAAATCATATCTTTGTTTGTGTTTTTGTTCATTAATTTTATATAATCAACATATTTATTCACTTTTCTTTGTTTTTTTATAGTTGAATAGTGTATATTAGAATGGTGGAATTTTTTTATTGAATTTTAGTTATTAGGGTTTGTATTGTATATTGGGGCTTACTCATTAAAGCTGAAATCGTTTATATGAATATGTCTCCACTTAAAAAGAATTAGTTTAAATGTGATGTTTCTTATGTGCTAAAGATGTATCTTCTGTTGGTGATTTTCATGTCACAAGGCATTTTAGGTAATTGGAACTAACATGTGAGCTAAATGGCTTATTATTTGTACTCTATATTATATGTTCTATGAATGCGAAGTTCATGCGTATATAAGATCAATTTATAATCCACTATGATAGAATGGCGGGGGTCAAGGGGGTCGTACCCCCTTGCATGGTCCTATGGGCAGCGCCCCAAGCTGGCTCTAAGGGGAAGAGCCTCTTGCGGTGATTATGGTAGATTGACAAATCTTGTCAGTTTTGGAAACCATTGATTGAGCCATTAATTTCATGATTTTGATAACTAACTTAGAAAATAAAACCCTAATATGTCATGCATATATACGACTGCTCTTTTGAGTTGTATAGAACCGTTGTCAACTCTTCTTCTTCTTAAACAAAATTCAGAACTCTCTGGTGATTGGCATGTGTTTCTGTGCCTAGATACACAAGTGTCCTTTTGGATTATCCTAGACTGGATTTCCTGTAACTCAGGCATAGACTGTAAAGTGAACTTACACAATCCATAAGGGATCCGGTTCACCACCATCACCCAACTTCTTATACCCCAACATCTTCTTCATAGTTAATGGTGTAAATAGATGTCATTATTATTAAAAGCAATGATTGTCTTTATTCTAAAACATGTATTTGTTAATTATTTTTCAAATGGTGTGTAAAATACCACATTTTACATATAACTAGCTAGTAGATGTGGCAACACTAAGTGCATGAAACTGCAAAGAAGTGGGATAAATGGTAGCTGAACCAATGTGCAATGTTGTAAGAAAGGGCATTTGCACATTTGAAGAAGGAAAAAAATGTTAAAAACAAATTATATGTTGTTGAAGAAATTGTTTTTGTGATATATATGATTTTATTTGTACTACTATGAATTTTGTTTTGTTATAAGATATGATGAGTTGTAACCTATATATATACATACATACATATATATATATATATATATATATATATATATATATGTGTGTGTGTGTGTATATATATATGTATATATGTGTGTGTGTATGTGTGTCTTATCTACCGCACTCGTTGTATAAACATAAGGGCATTATTTTATCACCTTGACTTAGGCACGTAAAACCAATGGACCGGACATGACTTTATAGTACAATATGGATCCTCTGTATGCTAGAATATTTAGTATGATGTAGCGAGCTGTTAGGCAGGTAGACTTGTTTAGATAATTTCCTGTTGTTGTTGGTTGCTTTTATGTATGTATGTATGTATGTATGTATGTATGTATGTATGTATGTATATATGTATGTATGTATGTATGTATGTATGTATGTATGTATGTATGTATGTATGTATGTATGTATGTATGTATGTATGCGTTGTTTTTATATTGTTGCGTATATATTTTAGGGAACTCACTAAGCTTTGGCTTATAGTTGTGGATTAAATATTTCAGGTACTTTAGATGATCGTGAGAAGGCGAATGCTTGACTCTACACACTCATCAGAAACGTTTATGTTTTGTGATTCCGCGTTTGTTATGATACCCTGATTTTTAGATGATTGTATTTTGGAACAAATGATTTTATTGACTTGTGGTTTATCAAGATGGCATCTTATTTTATTTAAAAATCGAAAATTTATTTTGAAAAGTGGGACGTTACATCATTACTTTTGGTTACGATATGATTCTCGAATCAGGCATGCATTTTTGCCACCGTTAGCCTACCTATTTATTAGCCAACATTCGATTTCCTAATACCCTCATTGAATGTATTCACAACTCTCAATCATTGCTAAAACTTTTTCCTAACTTCCTCTATGCAGTGAGATTGACTCCGGGAAGTATGGTTACATGTCCTTTTCACCTTGATACCAAGAATGACATCTACTTCTCTTACATATATAACATCTTGATGATTGAGGATATGTATTCCTTCATCTCAACAATGCCTTCTAGGTGACTGCCAATGGTCAACATATTATCTATATAGACATATAAAAACTATGTATCTGGTTGTGCATTTAAAATATACACATGTCAACACTATTGTTTTAACAACCGAAAGTAGTCATAGTCATGTGAAATATCTCATGCTATTATTTGGGATCTTAATTCAAACTATACAAGTATTTAATAAGTCTTGATGTACCATTCAGTAGTTGTTACATCCCCAATTTTCACGTCCCGAAAAGAACGTTTCTTTATGCTTATTTTAAATAAGAGTATTTTTATATTGCGGAATTTGTTCCATAAAAGTATTTGTGAAGAAATGTTTTTCATTGATTTATTAAAAACTTGGGATGTCATAACTGATACAAGAAACATAATCATAAACGTAGCCATTACAAGCCTTGCATTAAATTATTGTACTAATGGCTAAACTCCTTGAATCTCTCAGTGGATTGTACCTTCGTACCGCTACATGTGATACAAATAAATTGAGTGGTTCAGCTTGGGAGCCTGGTGAGCACATAGGGTTTTCAACCCACAATATTATTATTTATTTTGCTCAACAAACAATTAACCCAATTACGCATTCCAGTTATTCTCACTCTCTGATCCTAAAATGCTAAACTCAAGAGACCTACCCTAAGATCTCGGTGAGTAGACAATACTACTTCGGGGAATCCGTAGAAATATGTGTCAATAAGGAAACCCTGAGGGGGATAGTGTACCCAAATGAACAACTTTCATTTTCCCTGAAACGTTTGATCATTAACACCACATGATGGTGTTCCATTGGACTGTCTAGAATAGTCAGTTGTCATCATCTATACTTTGTTAGATGACTGGTCCCAGTAATACAATGTGTGGCCTCTCACCATTATTTTATTTTTCCAAAACCCTTTACTACCCAACCCATTATTTTATTTTTCCCCAAACCCTTCATTACCCAAATGAAAACTTAAATATGATAAAGTAATTTATACAGTAAAATTATTATCATATTATTGCGTATAGCACGTATATCAAGAGCACAGATAATAAGAGCATATAACATACAAGATACTTCATATATTTGTGTAAGCTGAGAGTAACCATGTACTCATGTGTTAAAATTGGATGACTAGATAAATTGGCAACACTCCGCCTAACACCTTGACTTTTCCCTTGATGTGACCTAGGTACAGATATCACTAAGTCTTAGTCTAATATTCCTCTAGACTAAGGATACTCTAGATAGCTCAACAATCCCAATGTCTACAACAAGATCTATCAAGTAAGGAATAACCACGTAGGATCATATTGGAGGTAGGGTCTGTTTGGTATACAAAGTATACTGTTTGGAAATCCGACTTTAAACACCTCACTAAATCCAGCCTAGACATCACTCCTGTAAGTAGATCAATCAGTATAATGACTTGGAATCACTAATAAATCATATTTATAAATTAATAACAATGACTATGAATATAAATACAAGTTACACTGAAAATAATATAAGTGTAGCTTAACTTACAAAGATTTTCTAGCGAAAACCGGGAGATTGTACTAGAAGAACTCCAACTCAAGAGTTCCTACAAGTCAAGCTTTTAGCTATCATGGAGTCTAGCTAAAAGCTTCAGAAGTCCGGAAAAGTTGGAGCTTAGGAATCAGAGAGTTTTCAGAGAGAGATAAGAGAGTTTGGGATTAGAAATGAAGAAATTTGAGGGGGGTATTTAGAGTTGGATAGGCGCATGCCGCCGCAGAGAAGAGGCACACTGCACAAGTCGAGCGACGTTGATCATGCCCCTTGTCGCCACGTGTAAGGTCCAGATTTGTCCACGTCATCCTATCAGCAGCCTGTTGCGCCACGCCCCTCATGCGTGCGTGCGAATTTATGATTTTTCAAAAAAACCATATCTTCTTCATACGACCTCTGATTTCAAAGTTCTTTATATCCACGTGTAGCTATTGATGATATCTACAACTTTTGTTTAGACTCCACTGACTAATTCTCACTTTATTTTTAAAGTTATATTTTTAACAGGCTTAGACTGTTAAAGTCCGTATAAAAATCATAACTTTCTCATACGATATACGTTCTCGACTGTCTTTATATCGACGAATAGCTATTGAAGAGATCTTCAACACTCGTTTAGATTGTTTCGGCTAACAATTAACCGATTTCTATTTCGGTTTCTGTGTCGCGCACTGCTGCGCTAAAACTTCAAAAAATCATAACTTCCTCGTATGAAGTAATATATGGACGCTCTCTATATCCATTCTCTCGCTTTAACGACTACAATGATTTTTTTTAGATTATTTTCCCTAAATAATCTTCTTATGAAAACGTCTATTTATCGTTGTGACAAACAATTATCCTGTTTATCTTTAATCATCTAGCCCTATCTTACGGGCGTTACAGTAGCCATGTTACTTCCATATGGCAGGATCTTAGTAGGTGGAAGTAATCTACACATGTCATGCAAATTCACTTGAGTAAATTACTCAACTGATTTGAGTTTGGAAGTGATTTTTTCGTCATACATGGAAGACCGATTCGCTTATTATAGGCGTCCAATATTGTCTGAGTTGATTTTCACCTATACGTAAGAATAGTTTTCATCCAACATTGGTACAAGGAAGTATATCTGGGTGAACTACTGTTTTATAAAAGGATACCAATTCTTTGGTTTCAAATCATATCAATAAAATACACTTTGGAGGGTGTGGGTGTAATGAGGGAGGGCGGGGGTTGAGGCTTTAAAATATTAGTCGGTGTAATTGTAAAAAATTATCATATAGTTGGTCTTTATCTTTTAAAGCATGTAGTTTCTCAACGGTTTTTAAGGTTTCCACGTATAATCATGTGTTAAGTTATTGTCTCTATCATTGTTATTGGGAGGGTTGTTGAGGCATCTTTAAGACCATTTTCTCAATAATATGTTGAATATGGTATTGATACGGGTGTAATCTACACTTAACAAATCATGATAACATTAACCATATATATGAATGATTCAGATCTAGGGGTCATCATCCTGTTTGTTGCACTCTCCTTTGTGACACACTCATTTGCAACGATCCCGCAATCCATACTACAAAATTTTGAATTCTGAGAAAAATAATCGTTTTCGGATTTTCCTTCTTCCTATCTCCCATTGAGGAAGCTGTTAAATGTTGTATTTATTGCATAATGTAGGTTTCTTTATGTAACATTTGCAGCTACTTATATGTGATCATTTCAATACTAACCCTAATGGGTTTTCCACATTATATGCATGACCTTCACGAACCCTACTTCTTCCTAACTACTTTTTACTATACTCTTCTTACTCGAGTTATTGGTTGTCTTAAATTTGAATATCTCATGTCAGATCTGGGATCTATTTATTTCTTTCTTAGTATTGTTGCCACCAGGACCACCTCGAGACACTTTTTCTCCTAGTCCTTGTTTTCCAAAGAGATTATTTCTCATGCTTACAAAGACACGTGCAACCCCTGCATCACTTCTACGAAGTCCAAGCTGAAATTCTCTTCTATAGACAAGCCCATCTTAGAATTTTCTCTATGTCGTAGTCTCACTGAAGCTTTGCAATATCTCACTTTTACTGGTCCTGATATTGCATATGTGGTTTAACAAGTATGTATCTATATGTATGACCCTCATGAACCCCACTTACTTTCTTCCAAGCGTATTATTTGCTACCTTCGGGGTACTCTCACACATGGCCTTCAGATCCATTTGTATCATAATGATCAATTGGTTTCTTACTATGATGTTGATCGGTCCGACTCTCCTCATACACGCTGCTCCACCTCTTGTTTTTGTGTCTATCTAGGTGACATCCTCATCTCAAGGTCCTCGAAACTTCAACATGTCTTATCTCGGTCTATCGTCGAAGTTGAGTAACAAGGGGTGGCTATTGTGGTTATTAAAGCTGCATGGCTTCACACTCTTCTTCTCGAGTTGTATGGTCCCATATATCATGATATTGTTTTCTTTGTGAGAATGTGAATGTCAAGTATTTAACTTCTAGCCTAGTTCAACACCACAATACCAAATATATGGAAATTGATTTACATTATGTCAGGGAATGTGATTATTGATGGGTTTTGAGCACTACATCAATCCTATGGTGTACATGCAAACCCTAAAGCTTTGGATCTAGTTTGTCTAATATACATGCAATAATCATCCAAAGCTCATAAACCCTAGATCTAGCATATGATAAACGATATTAACAAAAGAATAGGGTTTATATCTTACCTTGATTGTTATATAGCAATAACAATCTCAAAACCTTCTTGATCTTGACTTCTGAAAGCTTAGTGCCTCAAATGTTTCACCTCTAATGGAGTCACAAACACCACTAGCAACAAGGATGAAGAAGAAGGAGAAGGAGGAGGCAGAAAAACGTTCTAGGGTTCTCTCAAAGAGTTGGACACGTTTTTGGAGGCCTAAGGGTTCCTTTTATACTTAGGCTATTAGGGTTTTTAACTAGGAAACCCTAATCTGACTGCTTAGGCCCTAAGCAACCCATGGAGTTCCCGTTGAAAGCCCTTGGACGAAATCCATATGGGTTTCCCATAGATTTCTTCCAATCCCCTTTCCATTAGGAATCCATAGCCCAATTGCAACTATCATATAATTGCAATATCAGTCCCCTTTATTTAATTAATCTCTTTTAGCCACAAAATTAATTCTTATTAATTCTTGACAATATGATTTCTCTCTTAATATATTATTCTTATAATATATTAATAAATCATAATTAATCCTATTTTTCCTTAGTTCGTCCTATCAGTTGCTATGGTGAAGGCAACCCAAAAGGACCATGCTCGTAATCGGGTCAAGTACATACCAAAATAGTTATGGGCTTAGACACCTAATCCAACAGTCTCCCACTTGGATAAGTCTAATAACTATTTTGCATATGACTTCAGAACCTGTTCAGCAATCATAGCTTTCAAAAGCCACTGTGGAACTCTGATCTTATCAGAAACGTGTCCTTTAGATAAGGGATCATATATTCTTCCATTCTTGATATCGTATGAACTGAGACATGGATTTAAATCATACTCTATGTTCTTGGGTTGTTTCCTGATTTCCGATTTATGACGACTGACAACAGACTACAATTGAACACGTCAACTTAGTCCAGGCTTGGCCAAGCACTTAGGGTGTCATCACTAAATCATCGAGAAGCCCACATATATCGCTTTTATCCCACATTGGGTAAAAGGAACGGATAAACTTCGACTCAATGCTCGCTTGTACCTACTCATCAAATCACACACAACAATATATTTTATAACACCAAGTTACTGGTGCGTTTACATATTATCAATGTGAAACCGACTTGTAAATTACAACTCACACGTCTCGGTTTCAAGAATATAAGATATTATCGTCTCACCAATCACTCGTGATAAAATCCATGGAGCGATCCAAGTGAGCGTGGGTTTAATCCAATACTCAAATCTTAATTCATAAGCACTCATGAACGTTGTAGCAGACTTTTGCTATGTCTAATGCACTTTAGACAATCTACAAGCCAATTCATGACAGTCTTCTTTCATACCTACTTCCAAAGTATGAGCGACTGTGGATGGTTTGAATAATCTTATTATTCGGGAAGTCAAAACATGCAAAGTGAAACACAATAATAAATGAATCCAATATGACCCTAAACTTTTGAGCATAAATAAAACCCCTTTTATTTAGTCACCATATTGATTACACATTATTCATTGTATAATGTTTCGGATAATCAACTTATTACTTGAATTATAACAACAGTTACTTTGTGAAATAGATCAATGCTCATTTCACAACTCCTAATCCTTATCGTTATTGTAAGAACATAAATTCTCACCACTACTAGAATATGTTAGATTCTAACAATTTATGCAATGATCCTTTTGTAATCTTATTGCACAAAAGTCACCAAGACTTTGCCAACGATATTACAAAGTGATCTATTGGAGATTGTTACAAGGCAATTCCATAGACATGAAGTCTCTCATTCAAAGTACATTCCTTTGAACATCCTTCTTGCATAAAATTTTCTAATCTAGACATAAATTCTTAACGTCCAACTCCCAATATGGAAACATTTCTATATTTTCCATATGACAACTCATTATTAATAGAATCATATCTAATCATAATAATGTCATTATGGTCCATTCATTACTATACTTCCAACTGCTCACAACCGACCAATCCTTAGCGAACCTTAGATTATCCTTGACAGTTGTTTAATTATTCTAGTCAAATCCGGTTCTAGTCCTTTTTCCCTCTTAATGCCCTAGGCATTTGGAAAATTTAGAACGTTCGAATATTACAGCATATGCAATCGGTCCTATACCCGAAGCGTATGGGACACGATTCACAATGAAAACATGATACTTTACCAATTTCTTGCTATAATATTGCCATATATAGAATTCCTTTATGTTGAATCTTTTCAATATAACATTCATATATGTCCTTTGACTAAATTTGATTAAAATTTCTCGATCCAAGCTCTTAGATTTCGAAATGAAGTATAATATTCTCTCCCTTAATTATAGCAAAACAACTTTTCAACCCCTGCAACTTTGCAAAGTGAAACTGTTGTTTTCTATAATTAATATTGCTAACTTGCAATACTTAAAATAATAATCATACTCCCACTAACATGATGATTATATCCTTACCAACATAACACTTATGCTCCCACTAGCTTTGACATGTATTCAGAAATCTGCTAAACTGCTAGAAAACAATACTTATTGATTTCCAAAGATCATATTTCTAATACGATACGCTTCGGCAATCTTTTATCTAAGCTTCTAGAAAACAACTCATACACCTTTCCTTAGATAGCTCACATGTATGTCTCAACAATTCTAGAACTTATAGCAATAAGTCTCGAATGTTCAAACTAATTGCCAAATCTCACAATTCGAACTATGAAGAGGGATTTTGTAGTCATAATCGAATTTGAGAATGCAATTTACATAGTCGCTATCTCATTAAAATCTTCCTAGTGAAAGCGTTTCCTCACAATCATTTTCATGAAGGAGAGAAACCTCATGACACTTATATTTTATGGTGTATGTGTTCCTATCCATGTGAATTTTTCATAACCATAATCATAAGATAATGTTTGCGACAAATCCAAACTCTTATGGACAGAACTTGTTCATTCTTTATTTCTTGCCATCAAGGGTCCCACCATTGTTTCCAAGTCTTCGAGCACCTCACCCCTACCTATCAATGTACTTTCCATTGATCAGGATGCCTTGCCTCCATGCAATCAATTGAGAACTCATAGAACTCATATGCATAGTTGACTTAAACTGGAATGGCACAGAAACAAAAAATGTGTCAACACGACAGGTTACAAACCTAAAGTCGTGTGCTAGTGTTTAACAATAGGTTTACCCTTGATTAGTTCTTGAAAATTTTCAAGATCATTTAGACTCCCACTGACCTCTTGACATATAAGATTCTCTTGTCAAGAAACATTTCTTGACAAAACAATATTCAAGAGTTAGTGTAGGTCCTTATCAAGGAAAACACTACACACAATTGGTCTTAGTTGGTATTTGTCTTATCCAAGACATCACAACTTACCAATTTCAAACGTGCAAGATTAAGAAAACATTTTCTTCTACTCCATATTTGCTGAGTGTGTTAAACCTTCTTAAGATGTGTCACTCAAGTCACAATCTTGGAGTATGACTCTAAGACTTGATTTTGGAACGAAGTATGATTCACCTTTTGATTTAACCATTTCAACAATTTCTGATTCCTCTTCTTAGCCATACTAGTGTACTAAGGTGTTCTTAGAGGATCAATTGTGATATGGTTTCAAAATCACTAAGTTAATCATAAAATAGATACTTAAGTACTCTCCCATCTTTTCAGATTGGAGAAACTTTTATCTTTCTGCCTAATTGATTCTTCTTATTCGTTCTGCTATTCATTGAAACATTTTCCAATGATTCAGAATCATACTTAATCTTTTAAGTATAATCACATTTACTAATCTTTTAGCAAATCATGATGAACATTTTATCGTTCTTTGTGGTGGACTTAACCAGTACACAACATTGTGTACCAGATCTCCTAGTCCTTCACTTGACTCACATACTTATGTGAACAAGGAATTAGTCTTAATTTCCCAAATACGAAGGTTCTCATTCATCACATAATACCGGTTGCATGATTCCAAGTTTCTATCCAATTGAAACTTGGGCGATGAGAATCTTTCCTTATTTGGTAAATTTCTGACATTACTACAAATAACATAACTAAGAATCAAATCCATTCACAATATTGCTAACAATAGAAACATTCAAACACCAATTTTCATATAATCCATCGCAAGAAAACATAAATAAGACAAAATCAAAATTTATTTTATTGCGGAAAAATCTTGTCCTTACAATGCGATTACAAATGAAAACTATGTAAATATTATTTAGCAATCTGTCCTAACTCTAAAGTAGCAGCTAAAAAATCTGATCTTTGAATCATGCGATCGAAATCCATTTCTTCATGACCAGATTCATCTCACTTCTTTCTTTTACGCTTCCTTTTTCTTCGATCCTACAAAACACCAAATGTAATCTTATCACATCATGTATTAAGAATCTAAAAAGGAACTTAATAGAGTTAGATAGTGGATTTTACCTGAAGTACAGTCATACATCTTGACTCTCCCATCTCTTAGATCTCTCAGGTAGTCATGACAGCTTCGTAACCAATGCCCCCTCTTTTTGCAGTAGAAACATATAGATTCTTTGGGAATGACACAAGGGACTATCTCAGACTTAGCCTTTCTCTTGCATAGAGAAAACTTTTTTGGACTTCCAATGTTGCCATTGTCCATAGAAGGATGGGACATTGATTTTCCAGAAAAATTTGCTTGACCAGTGCGCCAAATCACCGTTGATTCAGCAGCAATAATCAATGAGGGTCACGTCGTGGTCCATCATGTAGTACTCTCTAATGAACTCACTATATGAGTCAGGAAGTGATTGAAGAACCAAGTCAACAACCAGCTTCCTAGAGACTTCGACACCCAACATTCCTAATTTATCAATATACAACTTCATATCCAAGACATGAGCACATACATACTTTTCATCCTTGTGTCTTTTTGCCAATAGGGCTTGAGTGACCTTGAACTTTTCAAGTCTTCGAACACATGGGTCAGGGAGAATTATTGGAGGAGGTGGAGGAAGTGAAGTATGATTTTCATTTCCACAATCCAATCGTGGAACATCATCTTCATGTGGAAAACTTTTTCCAACGGATTCAGGAAGACCATAGTTGTCAGACTTTGACATCTACAAAACGGGAGAAATTCAAGTTAGTTGATTGGGTCCTTAATAAAACACCCAAATGAGATATTAAGTCTAGGACCCAACACAATATTCTACAACTTGGAAGAGGGATGTCATAATCCAAATTGCAGAACATTTGAAGGTAGGTAAATGACGATATACCAATTTCCACCATGAAAAACGAAAATTGAAGGGTTAAGTTTTAAACGAATTGAAACTCCTAGATCCTTTTGAGATTCATTGAACTTTTCAATGACATGTTTAATCTTGATTATGCCCTTTATTTGTGACTGGGATGTCGAGGATCAAAAATAAGGTGTGAATAACCATACGAATGTACGTGGTGCCCTCAATGTTACAGTCACCTAATCGACGTGCCAGTTAACCACACACGCTCCATCGATCTATGAAAAACATCGAGTCACCTTTTGCCACCAATGGCAATCCCAACTTAGTGTGCCGGTTAACCACACACGCTCCACTAATTATCTCGGCAAGGGTACAAAGTGTAATTCCATGGAATTGCATCAAATTCACTTTTTTCTAAAGTAACTAAGATTTGGGAATTTATAAAAAGCGTTTAGTTACTTCGTATTTCATTATACTTATAATGGAAGTTTGTGTCCTATCCTACCCGTTCGGCTAACGACCCTCCACTAGTCAAGAGTGCGGTGGGTGAGAGTGGATACCCATTCAATCGCCATTTTATAGGCAATTTCCTTAAACACCCCTTAGAGACCAGCTTCGTGAATGAGGCCTACTAACGGTAAGACCGACATTTTACTCATACATATATAATATTAGACCTTTAATTTCATATATAGTATAAGGGTGTATTTTACACTTTTAAAATACTAGGTGGTGTAATTTAATAAATTATACTTTTAATTTAATTAAATATAAACCAAATCATTATGGATTTATCAACTCTCTTTTAATTATACACTTAATTAACTTAATAAAACCATAAGGGTGTAATTTAAACTTTTCAAAACTAGGGTTTCAGAATTTAATATTTCAAAATTAAACTTTTAATCAAAATATTCAAATTCCAAAACTTAAGGGCAAGTTTTGAAACTTTTCAAAACTATCTAGATCAAATTAAAAATAATTAAAATTAATCAAATAATTGGTAATTATCTAAATTTGACCTAATTTAATTTTCACAAGATAATCAAAATTACAAATAATCAAATCTTTATCTAATAAAACAAGTTATTATCTTAATTTTGATAATTATCTTTTATTTTGGTACGGATAATCACACCAAATCAATAAAAATCGGATTTTATTAATAAAAAACGTTTTTGGTAGTTATCCCACAGCAAAATAGCTCAAAAACCCGAAAAATCTGGCATCTGATACTCCGACTCGTCGAGCCAACATTGGACTTGTCGAGTTGCCTATGGACTCGACGAGTTCACATATGGACTCAGCGAGTACAGCCTTCAGATCCAAAAAAATTCGATTTCCAGCTTTGAATAATCATGTAAAGCATCAAATACATCAAACAAACAGCCTAGGCTCTGATACCACTGATGGGTTTTGCGCACTACATCAATCCTATGGTGTACATGCAAACCCTAAAGCTTTGGATATAGTTTGTCTAATATACATGCAATAATCATCCAAAGCTCGTAAACCCTAGATCTAGCATATGATAAACGATATTAACATAAGAATAGGGTTTAGATCTTACCTTGATTGTTATATAGCAATAACAATCTCAAAACCTTCTTGATCTTGACTTCTGAAAGCTTAGTGCCTCAAATGTTTCACCTCTAATGGAGTCACAAACACCACTAGCAACAAGGATGAAGAAGAAGGAGAAGGAGGAGGCAGAAAAACGTTCTAGGGTTCTCTCAAAGAGTTGGACACGTTTTTGGAGGCCTAAGGGTTCCTTTTATACTTAGGCTATTAGGGTTTTTAACTAGGAAACCCTAATCTGACTGCTTAGGCCCTAAGCAACCCATGGAGTTCCCGTTGAAAGCCCTTGGACGAAATCCATATGGGTTTCCCATAGATTTCTTCCAATCCCCTTTCCATTAGGAATCCATAGCCCAATTGCAACTATCATATAATTGCAATATCAGTCCCCTTTATTTAATTAATCTCTTTTAGCCACAAAATTAATTCTTATTAATTCTTGACAATATGATTTCTCTCTTAATATATTATTCTTATAATATATTAATAAATCATAATTAATCCTATTTTTCCTTAGTTCGTCCTATCATTTGCTATGGTGAAGGCAACCCAAAAGGACCATGCTCGTAATCGGGTCAAGTACATACCAAAATAATTATGCACTTAGACACCTAATCCAACAATTATTAAGGCCAAGATCCTCAATCCTACCCAGGATCCCGAATCTTAAAGATATCTAAGGATCCTAGATCTTAAAGGAGTCTCAGGACCCCAAACATACATTAGGATCCTGAACATCGACATTATTATTTCCTAACTAGTTTAATGGTTATTTTCTTGTTTATTTCTCACATGTGCAGAAATGGCCAATATAAGACTCATTCACAACGAAGAATCACTTCATTCAGGCTTAAAACACGGGAATACCAAGTCAAAGCACATTGCAAATACCAGTTCAACAGGATCCTGAAAATATCGGACTTTTAGTTACATAACCTAGACTATAAATACAAATGTAAAACTCACACAATGTACACAATTCTCTGACACCTTACCCATTTAGACTCACTTTATCATTTGTAATCATATTATCAGGCTTACTATGTAATTCATTCTTCAATCAATAAAGTGAAACAAGGTAGGTGATGATTATCACCTCCCAAGGTTTTATGCCAAAGATCCTAACAAGGATCAAGGGATTTCCTTGTAAACCACTCTTGTCATTTTAACGTCAATTAGATTATTATACTAGTTACAACACCATAGCCTCTCATATAATTTGATTGAATTTAATTTGGTTGATTTTTGACCAAAACAATTTGGCGCCCATCGTGGGGCCGTGGTGTTCATAATTCTCGAAAATCATGTGTACACAACCAAATTTATCTTTTTCCTCTATTCCTACCATTTCCTCAAATAATCTTCCACCACCTCCAAACGGACCAACCGGTCAGAGGAAAACTCCAGAGACCACTAAAAAGAATACATCTCCGTTCATTAGCCATGAGAATCCAGGATCCCTGGGATTCTAGGATCCTTCGGTTCCGATCTTTAACAGCGAACTCTTCTCCATGGTGAAGATGGTAAAGCAACAACTGAATCAACAATATTAGGACAACAGAAAATTGCTCAAATAAATGGAATGAATAAGAGCAAAGATCCACAAACCTCATGACACAACACTTTCGATTTTCAACCCAAGATCCTTAATTTTGACAACGTAGGATCGCTAGGGAATCGTCGAGATACTACAACCTCAACACATGATGTTACTTCAACTTGGGGAGCAATCGCAAATAATAAAACCCCTGTGATGCAAGATCCTAAAAAACCTTTACTACCCTTAAAAATTGTCACAGCTGGGAAATTTTGGAACCAACAAGGTCTAAACCCTAACCAAGCATAAGTGAATTCACAACATAACTTGATGCAATGGAACTTTGAAAACCAAGAGAGCATGCTTATACAAGTTCATATGTATATACACTTGTGATAGCCAAGTTGTAATGAACCTTTGAAAGGCAAATGAAGTCAACAAGCCATCAAGGACTCAAAGGAGTCAACACAAGTCCAAGTAATAAGTCTATATGAATATTATTGTATATTACTTAAGGATTTCGATTTTTAGAATGTTGGAACACTATTGAACCGAAAACTACTTCATGGACTCACATAGGACCGAAAACTCAATGTCTAAAGCCCATTAGGGCCAAAAACCCAACCTTTTGGGACCGAAATCCCTTCTTTAAGGTCCATTAGGACCGAAATCACACTTTTGTGAGTGATTTAGGATGATTTCGGTCATGTTGGGCAGCAAACACTTTCTTTTGGCCGAAAACACTCTTAAATATCTAGATATCTTATCCTTATTCAGCTTCCCAATGTGATAATCCCATTTACCAACGTAAACATCACATTAATTTCAATCCCATATATATATATATATATATATATATATATATATATATATATATATATATACATAACCGAAAACCAACCTCACAATTTACATCTCAAGGCCGAAATCCTTCCATTTGCTCTCAAAGTTCATAATGCAATCATCATATCTTCAAAGAACTTACCCAGTTAACCTTAAAATCTGCATATCATACCCAAGAACACTTCACATCTGTATCCAAAATTCCCAGGAACTCTTTTGCACCTTGTAAGTAATTAATATAAACAAGTGTTAGTTAACACTTTAATTTATTAGATTAACTAATTTGAACACAATATTATGTGTTTAAATATTAATAGGAATCCGGAAATTATACATGTTCTAACCCGATGATCATCGTAACCAAGTTATACCCAACCAAAAACATGCATTCGAGGTGAGTTCATACCCCTACGTTTTCATGATTTTTAAATTGTTTTAGGGGGGGGAGGGGGAATACAAGTAAAACACAAAAAATCTTGTGTTTAAAATTATAAATTGTTTATTATATTTTATTATCGTTAATATGCATTTAAACGTGAAATTTATTAAATACGCAAAACATCGTTACTGTTAAATTTACAAATATTTACAAAACTTGTTAAGACGCAACAGTTTTCACATCAACGGAAACAAACATATAAACTTTAATAGGTATAGTTTATGGAACATAAGTACTATTTTACATAGTTCAGATTACCATACGGAAACAAACATATAAACTATAATAGGTATCGTTTAGGGAACATAAGTACTATTTTACAAAGTTCAGATTAAAATACGGAAACAAAACATACGTACTAAAAGGTTTTTCAGTTATTACTCGTAAAAACGTTGAAGCAATTAGTGAGACGTCTTAGCGTACTTACCTAAGTACCAACCAAGTCATGACTTATAACCAGAGTCTCTTGTAGGGAGAGTGATATATTTGTGTATAGATCTATTCGGGACTGACAATCCCGCTCCTCAACTGTTAGCTACAGTTACGCCAGCAGGACTGGGGTGACAAATGTCGTTAACATTCCGACGCCTGAAGAACGTCACGATCAGACCATCTTAGGTCACAGTATGGTTATAAGAACTCACATGGAGAAAACAACGACACATTTATGGAGTAATATATTTTCAAATAATTTTATTTGAACATTAACTTTACATTCGGATTTCAGGGCAAACATACTTTCAATGATATTATTTAAATAATTAAACTATATTACATTATTTGCAAGTACAATATTTCATACACGTCGGCTTTAGGACAACAGAGAATCATATTTCTGTCTATAATTGCTTAGTGTATATGCTAGAGTTATATAAAATTAAGACCCGATCGACTTAGAATTTTTGGGTCCGCCTTACCTCCTGTTCCCTGTTTGGTTGTGGGCTTATGGCAGATCCATTACATTCGACGACCTATTGAACATTGATTTTATATAACTTGTGTACACTAAGGAATTATAGAAGGAAGTTACGGGATTTCTAGAATTACACACAGTTACACAAAAAGCAATACATTATACTACTTACTAATACGGTACGAATAGAAGTTCAGAAAAACATATATCGAGTACTCTTTTTGCTAAAGTCTATGATTACTTAATGTATATGTTAGGATTATATACAATAAAGATCCGATAGGCAGTGGAATGTGTGATTTCCGCCTTACTTCGTGTTCCTTGTTTGGTTGTGGGCTTAGGGCAGAATCACCCAATCGACCGACCGTTCGATCTTAATTATATATAATTTGTATACACTAAGCAATCATAGGAGGTAACAGTACGGGTCATACCAATTACATAAATTAGAACTTCGCATTATAAATTCTAAGCATAAGAAACTTATACTTTTTGGTCTTAAAGTACTAAGACTATAACTTATTTACTAAGAAAATATTGGATTTTCTGGAAGAATACATTAACGTTTTCAATAACAAAGAACATATCTTTTCAAACAAAATACTTATGAACTCACCAACTTATATGTTGACATTATTTTCAAACCACTTGTGTGACAACCCGAAATTTCTATCTTATAAGTCAATCAAATCAATCAAAAGTTCAGACTTGTTTATGTTATCTTTTTACTATGACAAGGGTTTTTTATGGGTTTCTAAGCCTTGTACACTTAAGGGTTGGGTGTTAAGAAGTGATAGCTTGAGATCTGTAGACTGCATCCGAGCCAGGAACCCCTTCAAGAGAGGTTCACGGCCGTGAACCCATCCTTGGCCGTGATCTCCTTGCATATATATATATATATATATATATATATATATATATATATATATATATATATATATAAGTTTTACCCATTTTTGTCATCACTTCTTCCCTTCTTGGCCGCGAATTTTCCTTTCTCTCTCAAGAATCTTCAACCGCGATCACTCCTAACTCCTGAAAATTGTAAGAAACTTATCCCTTTCTTGTTGTTCATGTGAAACTCTTGGATTTCATCTATTAATTCATCACCTTGCTTCAATATTTTCAAGATCTCCAAGGGTCGTGAACCCTTCAAAGGGCCGTGAACCATTCAAACCTTCATGCTTGGGCCATGAACACATCAAGTGTTCTTAGGCCGTGATCCCTTCTAAGGCCATGAATCCTTATAGCTTGGCCGTGATCATCTTTCAGCCTTTCATTTTCAGTTCTAGCACTTCATAGTAAGTGTTCCCTACTTCCTAAGGCTGTTTCCTTTACACTTTAGTTGATATATACACTAATTGTATGCATATACATGTTATTATATGCTAAATAGGATCCGTTTGTACTCGGGACATCACTAGTGATACCAAGCATCCTATATCGATCTTTCATTCAAATCACTCACACAAGGTGAGTTCATACCCCTACAAATTACAGTTTTAAATACTTTTAAATGCTTTCAGGGGGAGAATACATGTAGAACACAATATAATTGTGTTAATATCTTACATGTGAAAACGTCAAACAAAAGGATTTATTATGCTTATCATTTTTGTGAAAATCATTTCAAAAACTCTTTTAAAATTATTTTAGATTGCTTTTATTATCAAAATCATATTCGTGTATCTAATTACGTATAAGTATGCTTTAACGGACTTAGGACTATTGCTAAATACCTTGACTCCTGTTCCTTGTTTGGTTGTGGGCTTAGGGTAGGATCACTAGTCCGACTGTCGGTTAAATCATAGTTATACTTATTGAATATATACATAAATATTTAAACCCCCATTTTTAAGGAACATACTTAACTCAATTGCTTATGTTAAACAATTGAGTCTTTTCTACAAATCAGTAACAATCAAACAAACATGCTAGTAAACTATAATATGTATAGTTTAGAGTATCTACATACACATTATATTCTAGATCAGAGAAACATACATGAGTCAATACATTCATACTATAACAAGAATAAGAAGAAACATACATGAGTCAATACATTCATACTATAACAAGAATAAGAAGGAACATACATACATATTATAACAAGAACAGATAACTAAAATGTGAGATACTATTTGTTGATATAGCAATATACTTGTTATGTCATGTTTTGTAACCAAAGTCTCCTGGAGGGAGAGCGTGAGTTTGTGTATAAATCTATATGGGATTGACCATCCCACACCTTGCTGCTAGCTACAGTGGGACCTGCAGGTCTACAGGTGACAAATGTCATACCTTTTTCGACGCCTGAAGAACGTCGTGTTTTATACTAGTCGATCAAGCATGGTTATAACCTAATCACATTTAACGTAAATTAACCAAATTGGTTACAAGGTAGTTAAAGCATCAGTAGCTTATCTTATAAATATGGAAAACTTGAATTTTATACTAATTCAAGTACACACATATATTTTTACAAGAGAACAAACATACAAAACATTCGGGTCTTGGGTAGAAGACTACATTCCGCTTTTAGAAGAAAATATAGGATTTTCTGGGTTAAAGGCAAACATTTTACTAAACAAACACAAACATTTGACATTAAATACTTATGAACTCACCAACTTAAATGTTGATACTCTCTTTCAAAATAACTTGTATTCTCAGGTCATCGGTAGACAAGTACATTGGACCAGATTTTGAGAAGACGGAGCCTGTTCAAGACTTGTCTTTTATTTTGATATATTTTTGGTGTCTGAAAACTACTCACAGAACACACATGTATTAACTATTCTATTAATGCAATGGATGTTGTTGCTTGTTTTACTATTATGCATTGTTATGATACTGTACATGACGTCCTCCGCTCCCGAATGTTTCTGCCATCTCGGTTTGGGGGTGTGACAACTTGTATTCTCAGGAAATTAATAGACAGGTAACCTCACAGGCGTTACGAAGACGGAGCATAGTAGCATCACTTCTTATCTTTTGCTATAGTTTTAATGTTCAACAAGCAATGTTTTGAACACAATGTAAATACTATGTTATCAATACACTGGTTGTTGTTACTTTGATTACTATTATACATTTGTTGTGATACTGTACATGACGTTATCCACCCTCGAACGTTTCCGCTGTTCCGGTTTGGGGGTGTGACAAAAACCAAGACATTTGTAACTTACTAAATAATAATGCATTTAATACTAACTATGAGGATCTTGATGGAGGTATAAGTCCTATCATGGCTAGGGAACTTCAACAACTGAGACAGATGATCTCGAATGTAACAGGAATAGTCCACCCTATACCAAAATCATACCCCACAAGCTACAAGATCTTGATATTTTCTCCCATAATATATGATACTGAAGTTCCAAAACACTTCTAGACTCCCAACATGAAGCCTTACGACGGAACTATGGATCCTGAGGAGCACGTAGCACAATACAGGGAGAGAATGAAAATCATTCCCATCCCATTACACTTAAAATAAGCTTGTTTGTGCAAGGGTTTTGGTTCAACCCTCACAGGGCGTACCTTAAATTGGCTTCTTAAAGTTCCTCCTTATTCCATTACGTATGTTGCTCACTTAGTTAATTTTTTTTATTAACCATTTTTCTTATAGTAGGACATTCGAAAGGATCACTAGTGATCTATATCGAGTAGTCCAGGATCCTAAGGAATCCCTTAGAGATTTTGTAAGAAGGTTTGGCAGGGAAGTGTTGAACATCCCCAATATTGACATGGCCGCTTCCGCGGAAGCTTTTAAAATGAGCCTAAAGAAGGATTCTCCATTCTGTGAGGATCTTGTGATGACCTCATGCAAGAGAATGTATGAAGTCAGAAGTAGAATGCTGATATTCATCAGACTAAAAGAAGATAAAATAATTCATAAAAGGATCAACACCCCAAATTCATACGACAATCCTAGTAGGAAGGCCGAGTCCTCGGCCCCAGAGATCCTACAAATCAAAACCGTACTCCAAACCTGATCATCATATGGTTAATGCCCTTGAGGATGAAGGAGAGGAAGATGAATTTCCCAAGATCACTGATTATTGTTTTTTTCGTGGATATTTCAGGTATAATTTATGCTATGCATGATCTCGAAAATAAAGCAAGGCATCCAAAGAAAGGAGAAAAGTCTACTGGTTGGAAGGATAAGTCTAAGTGGTGTGCATACCATGAAGAATTCGGCTACGTAACTGAAGACTGTATAGCCCTCAGGAAGGAAATTAGCTATCTCCTGAGCAAAGGATACCTTGAAGAGATCCTAGGAAGAAGGAAAGAAAGATCCAAAGAAAAGGAGCCAAATCCTGCGAGGATCCTGGAAAAACTAGGATCGCCTCCTTTAGACGCCAAGGTAATTGACATTATTTATGGGGCTTGTAACATTTGTGGAACTTCCTACTCTGCAGAAAAAACACATGCTAAGGTGCCCAAGGAAGAGAAAGAAGAAACACCCCAGTAGAACGCATCGATAACAGGAGAGAAAGAAATCACCTTCGATGAACAAGATAGAGAAAATATCATCATGATGGATTGGTTATAACTCTCTACATCGCCAATTACTTTGTCAGAAGGATCCTGGTAGATGAAGGATCCTAAGTGAACATCATACTCTTAGATGCTCTGACCAGGATGAACATCCTAGAATCCGAGATAATCAAGAGATCCTCAATACTAATAGTATTCAATGGCAAAACAAAGGATACAGTCGGGGAGATCAAGTTACCTATATACATAGAGAGGGTAAACTCTATAAAAATCTTGTGTGTTATTGATACCCTGTCTTCCTATAATGTTATATTAGGTAGACCATGGATCCACGACATGAAAGCAATCCCGTAAACGTATCACCAATGTGTAAAGATGCCAAATCCTTGGGAAACAATGAAGATCACAGGTGATCAACAAGAATCCAAAAAATGCTACAAGACCTCTAGAAAGCCCTCCTCGGTACTAAGGCAAACATATCAATTAAAGCAGGGGAACGATACGTACTAGAAGCGAATGAGGAAGATATAAAAGAAGTGCCCCTAGACCTTGAGGATCCTGACACCAAAGTACTCATAGGATCCTCGATACCACAAGACATCGAAAAGGACCTAGTTAAATTCCTGTAAGAAAGAAGGAAAACCTTCGCATGGAAACACGAAGACATGACATGTATAGATAAGAATATTATAAATCATAAACTTAACAGTGATTCTTCTTTCAGACCCATACATCAAAAAAGAAGTTAGTTTGTACCTGAAAGGAACCTGATCATTCAAGAGGAAGTGGAAAAACTTCTCAAAATAGGGATGATCAAGGACGTTTAGTTCCCAAGGTGGCTGGCCAATGTAGTCGTAGTGCAGAAGAAGAATGCTAAATGGCAAGTGTGTGTGGGCTACATGGATCTTAACAAGGCATGTCCTAAGGATCCTTTCATTTTTCAACACATAGACTCTATGATGGATACTACGACAAACCATGAAATATTAACATTCATGGATGTCTCAGCAGGGTTCCAACAAATTCAAATGGAACCATCTGATAAAAAGGATATCGCCTTCATAACTCAATTTGGTCTTAAAAATGCAGGCGCAACATATCAGAGACTGGTGAATCGGATGTTCAAGGACAAACTGAGGGACACCATACATGACATGGTGGCCAAGTCCAAAAAAGCTGAGGATCACCTTAGGGATCTTGAAGAAACCTTCAATATACTAGATGAGTGGAACTTGAAGTTTGTTGGGGTGCAAAGTTATCCATGTTTGACTTTGTAATGTGTTGACTTTTGTAAAACCCACTTGCATGTGGTGCATTAGCCTTTTGACTCATGAGATAGAGAGTGAGAGAGAGACATGTAAACACCTCTATATAAGGTGGGTTTAATCCACTTGTAGAGGTAGAGGTGTGCTTGAGAGGTGTAAAAGTTGAGTGTGTGAGTGTGTGTTATTTATGTAGATGTAGATCTATGTCCCTTTTTGTAACACCATACATATTCAATACATCTCTTGAAAACCCAAATCACCATGTTCATTGTGCAATCTTTAATTCCGCATGCTAAACCAAAGTTCATAAATCACTACATTTGGTATCAGAGCGGGTCTTCAAAGATGAACATGATTTTTTGAAGAACGATTCTTGGTTTGGCAAAATTTGTCACAATTGGAGCATTTTTGGTGAGTCTCTCTCTATGATCTCTCTTAATCTCTTTGATTCGTGCGTTACGTTCTTGATTTTTGATCATTTTGATTCGTTGGATCAATTTTTTTTTTTTGAAAAACCCGTTTGTTATGATCCAATAAATTTTTCTTTGATCAATTCCGATCCAATCTCATATTCGTTTGGTTGATTTGATTTTAAATTTGCAATAGTCCAATTTTGATCCAGATCTTGTTCAAAAATTGAGTCCAATTTTGATATACATGTTACTATTCGAAGTCCATAAGCCCATTTGATCCAAATTTTGCTATCTGTTACTGTTCACGTATCTTGAGCCTAAACTCAATGTTACTGTTCATCGATCCATCTCTTTAACCTCTTTAAATCGGATCTTTTATCCATTTTTTCTTAATCTTCCGTATTTAGTAAATGATGTCGATCGTATCGCAAATCCAAATTCATTCATATGCCATATTATATCTGATTATCTTCAAATACTCGAAGTTGTGATTTCAATTTGTTATTTGATTTCTTTGCTTGTATCAATTTACAATATCGATTGAAGAGTCAAAACAAAAAATCAAAATTGTTGTTCTTGGTTCAACTTGTACGCATGCTTCACTGTGTTGTACAATTGGATTATCATCATGTGATTCTTGAGTTTGATGAAAGAATATGAATTTTTGGTTGTCGAATTGATGATCTTTGAATCCGAATTTGTTGCTATAAGGCTTATTGTATGATCGATGGGTCTGTATAAGTGAATGAAGGACTGGAATCGAATGGATAATAGTCGATGATTTGAAATCGAAGTATTTGAGGTAAACGAGTCATGCTTTTGGATTTGATTGCAGAATCGAATTTGGATTCATGTTTAAGGGTCGAACAAATGTTGTTTGGGTTAAGAATCGAAAGCATTGAGGTCGATTGTGATTATTGGATGCAGAAAGCGATTCGACTAATGTTGTATTTGTTATATCAAAGCAAAATGGGAATGTGTTGGTTCGTGATCGACAGGAACAGATATGGAGTCGGATTCTTTTTTATTTCGAAAATTTGATGTTGAGAAACGAAGATTTTTGATAGCTAATGGTTGATTTGCCTCACTGAACTAACGAAGTGAAGAAGATGCAAAACTTTCGTTAAAATGGTGCAGTGAAAATTTTTCGTTAAAATGGTGTTAGAAAAATTTTCGTTAGAATGGGCTGTGAATTCGTGATTGAAACTAACGAAATTTGGGAAGAGAATTTTTCGTTGCTGATTAACGAAAATGGGCAGATGATTTCGTACGAAGGGATGAAGTTTCGTACGTTGCCTATAATTTCGTTAAAACGAGATTGGGAAGAAGAAACCCAAAGTTTCGTAAATGGCCCTTAAAGTTTCGACAGTTTGACACAGTTTAAAACTCTCGTACGAATAGGCAATTTTTCGTTAGTTTTGAAGAAAGGAGGAAGAGTTTCGTAAGCAGTCCCTATACTTTCGAATGTTTGGCAGTTTTTGTCCAACTTCATCAATTGAGGTATTTTTCGAATGTTTGGAGGACAAATGGCATAACTTTCAAAATCAGTCATTGAAGTTTCGAAAGGTTGATAGTTTTTGCCTAATTTCGAAAATGGACTGATTTTTTGAGAAATTGAAGAAAAGGCATTTCAGGCCCCTGCAGTTTATGCAAATTGACGCTTTCTACCCAGCTTTGGAAAAGGGGGAGAGTTTTGCATTTTTTGGCTGTTTTGGGCGCACCAGGTCACTGCAGAAATTTGAAATTGACAATTTCTACCCATTTTTGAAAATTTTTGTCAAAGGCGGTCCGTGAACGAAGCTAAGAATTGAAGATTTTTTTTGGATTTTTTGGATTGAAGCACAAAGTTTATGCCACATGTTATTGGGGAGTTTTTGACATGAAAAATTCCGAATAGAGCACGTTCTCTTTCCTTGAAGGTTTTATAATCAAATTTCGATTATAAAAACGGGGAGAAATTTATATGGAAATTCGAACTTGAATTTTTCATATTACGCGGATTTGACGACCGAAGTGACCTTGAATTTTTGAAGTACACGAAACGATGCATTTGGAAGTGATTTCGTTTCGAAATGGGTTTGGTTTTATTGAAGATTTCCGGGGTGTGTTTTTATGCTCAACTTTTGGGTGATTATTTGGAGTTTGAGAATCTCTTGATCATTCGTTGATGCTTGGTTTGTTTGGTCTCACATCCTAGAGCCCAAATTGAAGAATCATGGAGGAATTGAAGATTTGAAGTTCATTTCGACATGTGTCACCCTTGAGGCTCAGATCGCGTAGTTGCTCGATTTTGGAAGATTTGAAGTGGGTAATCCATTCCTAACTTTGAGGGGGAGAATGTTGGGGTGCAAAGTTATCCATGTTTGACTTTGTAATGTGTTGAATTTTGTAAAACCCACTTGCATGTGGTGCATTATCCTTTTGACTCATGAGATAGAGAGTGAGAGAGACATGTAAACACCTCTATATAAGGTGGGTTTAGTCCACTTGTAGAGGTGTGCATGAGAGGTGTAAAAGTTGAGTGTGTGAGTGTGTGTTATTTATGTAGATGTAGATCTATGTCCCTTTTTGTAACACCATACATATTCAATACATATATTGAACACCCAAATCACCATGTTCATTGTGCAATCTTTAATTCCGCATGCTAAACCAAAGTTCATAAATCACTACAAAGTTAAACCCTTCCAAATGCCACTTTGGAATAAAATATGGTAAGTTCCTTGAATATATGGTAACCAAAAGAGGAATATAAGCAACCATGAAGCAAATCAAGGCCATCATTGATCTGAATACCCCAAGCAAGGATATATAAAGACTAACAGGAAGAGTGGCAACCCTGAATAGGTCCATCTCGAGATCCTCAGAAAGATGCAAACCATTCTACGATATCTTGAAGAAGAACAAGAGATTCGAATGGACCAAAGAATATGAGGATTCCTTCCAAGAATTTAAAAAATATTTAAGTTCGACAACCTTATTGGTAAAACCATTAGATGGGGAGCCACTCATTCTCTATCTTTCAGTATCCTCCAGTGTTGTAAGTGTAGTCCTGGCCAAGGATCTTAATGGAGATCAACATCCTATTTACTATGTAAGTAAAAGTCTCTTAGCTCCTGAAACTAGGTACTCTCACCTTGAAAAGCTAATACTTGCACTAGTTACAGCTACCACCAAACTAAGACATTATTTTGAGACTCATACATGTCAAAACTAACTATCTTATTAAGCATGTCATGAGAAAACCAGAAATATCAGGCAGGATTACTAAGTGGTCAGTGAAGCTCATCACATATGACATCAAATATGAGCCAAGATCCTCAATAAAGTCACAGGCATTAGCAGATTTCGTGGCTGATTTTAGTGATGCTCTACAACCTGAGGTAGAGTTAGAAATCCAATGACTTCAAAAAGAAGAAAACATGGGGGAGTGGATACTCTTTACAGATGGAGCATCTAACTTTGGAGGAGCAGGCCTTGGGATCATACTAAAATCTCCACAGGGGGAGATCCTACCCCAGGCAGTTAGTTGTGAAGTCAATGTAACTATTAATGAAGCAGAGTATGAAGCATGATCATGGGGCTACAACTGGCCAATGATCTTCACATCAAGGATCTTCAGGTATATTTCGATTCGTTATTAATAACTAACCACTTTTATTGATTCTATGTAGTTGAAAAATTAGCCTCTAAATTTGAAGCGTTTTAGTCTGAATCAAGTTCCTAAAGAAAATAAAACTGAGGTAGATGCATTAGCCAACTTAGAGTCTTCCCTCAAGATCCCGCCAGAGACTAGGATCCCAATAACCCACATAATGATCCTGGCGATAGGAGATCCCTCTAGGAGACCAGGCGACCCCGTCGATGATGATTAGATGGCCAACATAGCAACAATCAGAGGCCCAATTACTCGTTCCTATTACCATGATCCCGATGTTCAGGATCCCGATCCAAACAGTCAAGATCCTCAGAGACATTTGAGATCCTGGACACAACCCATCATAGAGTATCTCTGGAATGGTACAATCCTAAAAGAAGAAAAAAGCGATAAAGCGTTCAAGATGAGGATCCCATGCTTTGTGATGATCCATGGAGTATTAAACTAGAAATCGATAACAGGTCCATATCTAATATCAAAAAGCCATGGAAGTTCTAAAAGACATACATGAAGGGGATTGTGGCAACCACAGTGGAGGTAGATCCTTGTGTTCTAAAGTGTTAAGAACATGATACTATTAGCCAACCATGAATAAATATGCATTCCTACATGCTCAGAAGTGTGATGCCTATCTCATTGATTTGGAAGCAGGAATGGGGGCATATTGGCTAGCTACCCTCGAAGGAAACATCTTGCCAAGATCCTGAAATGTTATACACCTTGAATTGTACTTTATGTAAGTCAATTTAGTCACAATTCATCACAACCGAGTTGAGGTACATACCTAATTCTTACCCTCATTTCTTTTCTTTGTTTATTTTTATTCTAAGAACACTACTGACTTAAGCATCATAGGGATGTTAGCCAAGCTAACGCACACACCAAGCCAACGTTTGCAACATGCAGAAACTCAAGGATCCTAGCCACTATGAATAGAGACTAGTCATCTCTCCTCCGATTAAGGGTACTTAATCCCCTCTAAGATTTAAAGAGTTAATAACCTCTTTCATCTGTGTTTGGGTTTCCACACCCCGCTTGGATGCACGATATCTTACTATGTGTGTGAGTAAGGGGATAATTTCATGCTTTGGTGACTTGAAAACCCTCTTATTTCTGAACATATGTTAAGATCCTAAGGTTTAAAGAGTTAATGACCTCTTTCTCATGAGTTTAGGTTTCTCCACCTCGCTTGGACGCACAGTATCTAACTATGGGATGTGAATAAGGGATCATTTCATACTTTAGTGACTTGGCAACCCTCTTATTTATGAACATATGTTAAGATCCAAAAGTAAATTTCTAAGGTTTATAACATTATGATGTTATCTTACGAAATGGGATTTTCCCAAGTTGTTATCTAAAGTTGGGATTTTCCGCAGTTATTATCTAAAGTTGGGATTTCCCCAGTATAATCTAGGTTGGGATCTTCCCCAGTATTTTCACCAGTATTTCTTAAGTTGGGCTCTTCCCCAGTATTTCTTAAGTTGGGATATTCCTCAGTATTTAAGTTGAGATTTTCCCCAATAAAAATCTAAGTTGGGATCTTCCCTAGTGAATTACTATATGAGATCTTTCCCAATATTACTTGAGTTGGGAATTTTCCCAATAAATTCTAAAGTTGGGATCATCTCTCGAAAACATATTCGGAAGAAATCTATTCAAGATGATAAAACCTATCCAAAGTAATGTTCATAGAGATGACCAAAATATCATTAGAGTTTAAGCTGATATAAGGTTCTATCTATCCTTACACCTAAGATTTTCATTTACAGTTCTTTTTCTTTGAGAAGTTCTGCAACAACTTTCAAGATTTTTTAAATAAAATTTAAGGAACCATAATATTACATGTAACATTCCGTTTAAAGATAAAATAAATAGAATAAAATAAATAAATAAATAAGGATAATAATACTACTAAGTGAATAAAAATAAATAAATAAATAATAAGCCCTAAAATCCCGAGATGTATTTTATATTTTATTTTATTTTAGCCTAAATCCTTAGTAATTTATTAGTGTTGGCGATAAGGAGCTAAATGATATAAATTTTAGAATTTGGGGTTTATATTGTAACTTTAGGACCTGAAATGTAAAGGATTTTGGGAAGCAGGGGTTGCATGGTAAATTATGGACTTATTTCGAAAAAAAGAAGGGGATGGAGGGACTGAAAGTGTTGAAAACGCATTAAGTTTGATAGGTGGAGGCAGGGACTAAGACCCGTCACCTCCCACCCTTGACCCTCGTTTAAAAACTTAGCACCCGATACCCTCACTAACCCTAACCCTAATAACTATTCAGCCACCACCTTATCTTCTCCACCCTCCCAACTGCCACCTCCTCGCCACCACCGAAGAATCACCGAAGCAGCCACCTTGTTCCGTCGTCGGCGAAGACAAAGAGTCACAAGGAGATCCGGAAAGCGCGGTTTATAGGTGCTATTGTTGTTCGCGGTTGGGTCGCACGCACTCTCTTCCTGTTTCTTCTGTTGCTGCCTCAACCCACGTCCGCCGTCGTCACGTTGCTGTCGCCTCTGACCATTGCTTGTCGTCGAGAAGGTGGTTGTGGCTGCGTTTCTTTATTTTGTGTGAATTGTCGATTCGTATTTGTTCATGGCGGTGTTGTGTGGGTCAGTTCGTGTATGGGTGTATGTTTCAGATCATGTCAGTGTGTGTATGCATTTGTTGGCCAAAGATCGCTAGGACCACCATGGCAGCCAACCATGATGGCTGTCGCCGATGCAACCTCTTTTGCCGCCACCAGCCACCGTGAAAGGTGGCCGTGTGTGTGCTTTGTGTGTATGTGATGTTGTTTAGATGTAATCTTTGCCAGAAATTGAAGAAGACCACCACCACCACCGTGAGGTGGTGGCTGCCGCCACCTACTACCGTTCTATCACCACCAAGCCGCAACCTTGGGTGTTTTTGTGTGTACCAGATTTGCCTTGATCATGTTTTGGGTTAAAAATTATAAGCATTCACCACTAAAATGGGGGCTGCCGCCATGGACCGCCGCCGACCACCACTGCCCGAGGTGGCAGTGGGTGGTGCCCGATTTATATATATATATATATATATATATATATATATATATATATATATATATATATATATATATATATATAATTAACTAATTAACAAACTTATGAGTTGTAAACCCTAATTAGGGTTTAGAAAACCCTAATGTCATGAAACCCAAATTTGGAAGTTAACGGGACCCGCATCGAAACTGTTTATTAGACTTAAAATATGAATTAATATTCCATTGAAATTAACTTAACGGAATATCGAAATAAATAGATTAAAGAGGAACACTTAACCCTAATCGTCATTTTATGTGAAAACCCAAATTCCGTTTGGGCTTTGAGTTGGACCTCCCTTTTGGGCCTAGGTGTTTGGGTTTTGTTAGGCAATCTTAGAGCAGGTGTATGGATAGGATATATGGATGAGCTTTATGGTAAGGCCCATAGAAGGGGTTTGGGCCCAATTTGGAAAATTGGGCCATATATTGGGCCTTGAATTATTATTTGGCTTTTGGGCCTCCAGAGTTTGAGTTTGGGCCTTGATTTTGGTCCAAGCTAGGTTAGGGGTAAAATAGTCTCTTAACCCAAAGTATGGAGTTATGGTTATGCATTCGAACCCAATTATTAATTGGTTGTTGTTTTGATGTTGATAGTTTGGGGATCTGTCACCCAGTTGCCAAAACTCTATCCGCAGGACTTCAGCAGTGTGAGGTGAGTCTCCTCACTGTTTGTATGGGTCTAAGGCACCAATGCCCGTCCATATTGTTTATGTATGGTAGGAAGACCCGGGGGTTAGCCCTAGGCATTATGTATGAAAGACCAGGAGGCGGCTCCTGGCACATTGTATGCTATTATGTATGGTAGGAAGACCCGGGGGTTAGCCCTAGGCATTATGTATGAAAGACCAAGAGGTGGCTCCTGGCACACCGTATGATAATTAGCTAAGTAGAACAGTATGTATTCTAGTTGTCTTTGTGATGCTTGCATGGAAGACGAGGAGGTGACTCTTGGCCCTTGTCTGTAAGACTGAAGGGGGTGGCCCCCGACTTGGCAAGAAAGACCACATGGTGGCCCGTGGCATAATGGCAAAACTATGTTTTGGCACATAGCATTTTATGTGATTATGATATATGATTGATTTGTATGGCTCACTGTTATGTATGGTAGTATCTGTTTGAAAGAGACCGAAGGGGTTGGCCAGCACCCAGATATGCTAGGCAGCATGTTGATATGTATGGTATGTGGTATTTGGGGAACTCACTAAGCTTCGTGCTTACGGTTTTCAGTTTTGGTTTCAGGTACTTCCAGTTTTCAAATAAAGGAGCTCGGGACGATCACATCGCACACACCTATGTTTTCCGCACTATGTGATTTCTGAGAATGAACTCTGATAAATGTTTTATTTGAAATGTTTTTCAATATGAGAACCAAGTTAAAAATGTGTTTCAGTTATATTAAAAATGAAAATTTTGGTCATGAATTTTGGGATGTTACAAGTTGGTATCAGAGCCCTGGTTTGAGGGATTCAGACACACTCTCGGGTGTGTCTGGACTCAAACCTAGGGTTTGAAATATTTTTACAAGAAAAATAATTTTTCTAAAATTACAACTAAGGGTTTTAATAAACAACAAGGGGTGTGATGCGTACAATTGGCCGAGCTCAAGTAAGTGGTTCCTAAAATACCAATACATGTTTGTTACGTGATATGATATGAGTATGTGATTCGCATGCTAGATTAGGGCTAAGGATCTAGGAAGGATGCCTTATATGCCTAGTGTATGTGCTTACTGAACTGCATGCTAGTACTGATTAGTTAGTGATATGATGGCATGTTTAGGTTATGTCTGATTGTATCAGCCTTTGAATTGCACGCTAGTTCAGATTCCTGATTAGAGGATAGAATGGTTTGATTGGAGTATGTTGGTTAGATTTTCCATTGTCTGAATGCTGCTTGCTTTGTGCTTTGTGGGGCTCTTAGAAATATGAGCTAGCTGCTAACTGAATATGCTAAGTCATATGTGGCACGGGTTGGATAATCTCAGAGTGATGGATTTGACCCTATTGCACAACTGTTGTCTAATTCCAACCGTTCTAGGGATGAGTCTTTTACTCGAAGCATTATCTGATCTCTGTTACATATGGCTATATTCATGAGGTAGCTAGTTGACATTAATAGGAATCCTTCAGCAGCTGAGGACTGGGTGGATTCGGGAACCTAGGAAAGCCTAGGATATGTTGAAGTGGGTTAATAATATGGTTCAGTGAGAATTAGCCTAATGGTTTGAATAAGTGACTTAGAGGATTCAGGAGGATTGGTGAGGAAAGTATGGATAGGTGTGGAAGGTAGTATTGGGCCCGTACTACTGAAAGCACAGGATCCAAACTCGAATCAGTGAGAGTCTTGGAGAATCTAAGAAGCTTAGGAGAGGTGGATTCTTGAGTATGTTCTGATTATTGGTTTGTCGCTTTACAGTTGGGAGATGAGCTCGCAGGGAAATGGTTCAGGTTCGGGTTCTGGCTTAGGTGCAGCTGCTGAGCCGATTAGCGAGCAGTTACAGGAGTTCATCTCATCGGAGGTTTCTCACTGTGTTGCGGAGATAGTGGATGAGCGCTTGGGCGCGTTCCGTGTGGAGGTTATGGCTATTATTGGAGCTCGCACACTGACTTTCCAGGAGTTCCGTGCTTGTGGAGCTCCTGCGTTCCATGGGGAGAGGGACCCCATTGTTAGTAGGAGGTGGTTAGCAGATATGGCTAACACGTTCAGGACGATTTTTTTCCCCGAGGAGGCAAAGGTTAGATATGCTTCCTGCCTGTTGAAGGATAGGGCACGTGATTGGTGGGAGGAGTTGGTAGTGAGTTGGGTGATGATGCGGTCGATGCTATGACATGGGATGATTTCTCGACCAGGTTTTGAGCTGAGTTTGCACCGGTGATTTAGGTGCAGCAGTTGGAATGAGAGTTCCTGGATCTCCGCCAGACTACTGAGACGGTGGCATAGATCACAACCAAGTTCCAGGAAAGGGCTTTGTTGGTACCGCAGTATGTAAAAGACGAGGATATGAAGAAAGTGAGGTATCATGATATGCTACAGGATGACATCAGGAAATTCGTGAGTATTTCAGGGTGCGAGACCCTGAATGATATGATCTCTAGAGTCTGAGAGCGGAAGATTGATTTGGAGCACATTGAGAAGAGAAGGACAGATCAGGTGCATACTTTGGATGGCCCCGGGAAGAGACTCAAGACTTCGGACCAGCATTCAAGAGGCCAGCAGGACCGGAGTCAGTGCAGCACGTGCGGGAAACTGCACGATAGGGCTTGTCATTCCAGGGGTTTGGGCTGCTACAAGTGTGGACGGATTGGCCACGTCAGCAAGGACTATCCTCAGGGAGGAAGTCCGTTATGCTTTCTCTGCGATCGGGTGGGCCACAAGAAGGCCGACTGTTCGATGTTGAGGGGAGGAGCATTGAGCGCACCTGCTCCGGCTTCTTTGAGGATCACCGATGGACGAGATGGTAGGGCAGGAGCCCCAGCAGAGAGGAGTTGAGTTCTACAGGTATGTATCTTTTGCTTTCTTTCAGGTTATTTATATATGTGTTAATGGTTGTTGGAATCTTGCATCAGTTCGGGTAAAGCATATACCCGATTTATTTCCTTGCTCATGTATGAGTGATCAATATTACTGGAGTTCAAAAAGTGTTCATCTAGTCTTCAAGGGTTGTATGGTCGTTTAAGTTAGCCTAGTAATGGGTCGCTAGCATTGGTAAGAGCCGGATGTCAGCAGATCGATCATTGGAAGGCAGGAAGGATCAGGAATCCTTCCATTTCTCGTATGCCAGGGAGACTTAGTCGGATCGAAGTGGGGGAGAACCATTCAGGTACCCAGGACAGAAGAAAGTATGAAATTGGGATGAGCTCGTATCCCCGTCAGGAAAGGAAAAGGTGGCCTATGTGGCTGCCTGTATGGGGGATAATGTGAATTGAGAGTTCGGGAAACTTCCCGACTTTGGGACCACATCTGATTGACGTGTAGCAGACTATGGGAAACCAGGTTGAGGATCCCAGTCAGGACATGAGTTCAATGTGGGATGTTAGACCGTGTGGGTGCTCGACTTTGGGTGTGTTCGAATAGGTAATCAGCGGTAAGACTATGGTCAGCGGTTGAGTTAGCGTGGGAAGTGATGTAAGACTGCGGGATAGCCGTAGCATTCACCAGTGGCCAGATAGCGTGGGGAATGTGGTAAGACTGTGGATGTCCCGTAGCAGTAGTCAACGGACAGTGTAGGAGTGTTGTAAGACTACGGGGTGGTCGTAGCATTCACTAGTTAGCAGGTAGTCTAAAAGTATTGTAAGACTGCAGTGTGGCCCATAGCATTCACTAGTTGGCAGATGGAGTAGAAACGTTGTAATACTGTGGGGGTGGCCCATAGCATTCGTTAGTTAGCTATTAGTATAGTGGTATAAGACTGTGTGGGTGGCCCGTAGCATTCACTAGTGGTCAGTTAGTATGGGAGTATTGTAAGACTGCGGGGTGGCCCGTAGCATTCACCGGTCCCTACTCGATAGTGAGAATGTGACAGATTTGTGATTCACTCACGGATTCCATCAAATGATTTAGGCCAGGGTGGGTCAGCCGCACGAATGTGAGTAGGCCACAATATGATCAGATTCAGGAAACGGTAGGTCATTGGATACCAGACGTGATGTAAGACTACAGTGGTTCTGGTAGCATCCATTTTTAGTATTAGATTCGATGGCGACATGTATTCGGACTGTTATGATCGAGAAGATAAGAAGGAATAATGGAGCCATGAGTGGCAATATGGTTAGGGCAGATTTCGATAGTCGAAGTCCTCTTCGGAAGTCCCCTGGGGCGACTACGAGGTTACTCTTGGCTCAGCAAGCAGACAAGAATTCAGAATTCCAGATAAGTTGGGGACCAGGGAGGTGTCGGCTGCCTTTGGAAAGCACCTAGGAGGCAGCGTGATGCTTCGGACAATAGTAGTATTTTGGAGATTCATATGTATGGAGTAGCTTGTGGATCAAAAGTGCTAAGTCACTTGCATTTTGGATTAAATAATCTTAGAGTAATTGGTTTAACCCTGTTGCGCAGCTCTCATTTGAGTCTAACGGTTGCAGGGATGGATCTTCTACTCGAAGGATTATCTGAGCCTTCTGTCAAGTGTAAGTGCTCTACAGTTGATTATGGTCAGTGATTTTGTTTCTAATAGTAGCATCAAGATAATAAAGGTTGGAAGTGTGCATTTAGTAGGTCATTCGACGAGAATTAAGCATGGTAAAGCTCAGCATGGGTGGTCTGTCGGGAAGCCAGACCAATGCGGATTTCCGGTTTCAGAGAGGTAAAAGTGGCTTCTTTCAGAGGCTCAGGGTTGGTTTCTTCAGGATGGAAGCTCGGTTTGGGTTTCGGTTGTCATGAGAAGGTTGTTTTAGGCGCTAAATCACCGGTTGTGTTCCTCAGATCAGTTGTTTAGATATGGGTGTTAGTAAGGAGCGATTTCGAGGACGAAATCTAATTAAGTGGGGGAGAATTGTAACATTCTGTTTAAAGATAAAATAAATAAATAAATAAGAATAATAATAATACTAAGTGAATAAAAATAAATAAATAAATAATAAGCCCTAAAATCCCGAGATGTATTTTATATTTTATTTTATTTTAGTCCTAAATCCTTAGTAATTTATTAGTGTTGACGATAAGGAGCTAAATGATATAAATTTCAGAATTTGGGGTTTATATTGTAACTTTAGGACCTGAAATGTAAAGGATTTTGGAAGCAGGGGTTGCATGGTAAATTATGGACTTATTTCAAAAAAAAAGAAGGGGATGGAGGGACTGAGAGTGTTGAAAACACATTAAATTTGATAGGTGGAGGCGGGACTAAGACCCGTCACCTCCTACCCTTGAACCTCGTTTAAAAACTTAGCACCCGGTACCCTCACTAACCCTAACCCTAATAACTATTCAGCCGCCACCTTATCTTCTCCACCCTCCCAGCCGTCACCTCCTCGCCACCACCGAAGAATCACCGGAGCAACCACCTTGTTCCTTCGCCGACGAATACGAAGAGTCACGAGGAGATCGGGAAAGCATGGTTCATGGGTGTTGTTGTTGTTTGTGGTTGGGTCGCACATACTCTCTTCATGTTTCTTCTGTTGCTGCCTTAACCCACGCCCGCCGTCGTCACGTTGTTGTCGCCTCCGACCATTGCTTGTCGTCGAGAAGGTGGTTGCGGCTGTGTTTCTTTATTTTGTGTGAACTGCCGATTTGCATTTTTTCATGGCGGTGTTGTGTGGATCAGTTCATGTATGGGTGTATGTTTCAGATCATGTCAGCGTGTGTGTGTGTGTGTGTCTCTGTGTGTGTGTGTGCATTTGTTGGCCAGAGATCGCTAGGACCACCATGGCAGCCAACCATAGTGGATGCCGCCGATGCAACCTCTTTTGCCGCCACCAGCCACCGTGAGAGGTGGCTGTGTGTGTGTGCTTTGTGTGTGTGTGAGATGTTGTTTAGATGTAATCTTGGCCGGAAATTGAAGAAGACCACCACCACCACCGTGAGGTGGTGGCTGCCGCCTCCTACTACCGTTCTACCACCACCAAGCCGCCACCTTGGGTGTTTTGTGTGTACCAGATTTGCCTTGATCATGTTTTGGGTTAAAAATTATAAGCATTCACTAGTAAAATGGGAGTTGCCGCCATGGACCGCCGCCGACAACCACTGCCCGAGGTGGCAGTGGGTGGTGCCCGATTTATGAACATATATATATATATATATATATATATATATATATATATATATATATATATATATAATTAACTAATTAACTAACTTATGAGTTGTAAACCCTAGTTAGGGTTTAGAAAACCCTAATGTCATGAAACCCTAATTTGGAAGTTAACGGGACCTGCATCGAAACTATTTATTAGACTTAAAATATTAATTAATAATCCTTTGAAATTAACTTAACGCAATATCGAAATTAATAGATTAAGTCCTTAATGGGTTAAGTAAGAACACTTAACCCTAATCGTCATTTATGTGAAAACCCTAATTCCGTTTGGGCTTTAAGTTGGGCCTCCCTTTTGGGCCTAGGTGTTTGGGTTTTGTTGGGCCATCTGAGAGCAGGTGTATGGATAGGATATATGGATGGGCTTTAGGGTAAGGCCCATGTAAGGGGTTTGGGCCCAATTTGGAAAATTGTGCCATATATTGGGCCTTGAATTATTATTTGGCGTTTGGGCCTCCAGAGTTTGAGTTTGGGCCTTGATTTTGGTCCAAGATAGGTTAGGGGTAAAACAGTCTCTTAACCCCAAGTATGTGTTGGATTAGGTGTCTAAGCACATAACTATATTTGGTATGTACTTGACCCGGTTGTAGCATGGTCCTTTTGGGTTGCCTTCACCAGAGCAACTTGACTGGATGAATTATAGAGAAAGAGGTTATTATGGTTTATTAATATATTATATGAATAATATATTAAAATAAAAATCATATTGGTTAATAAATATTGGTCAGGAATTAATTAAGAAATTAATTTTGTGGTCAAAAGGATATTAGTTAAAGCTAGGGGACTGATATTGTAATTATTGGATAGTTGCAAAGTAGGCTGAGGAAACCCTAATGATAGGGTGGACGAATTCTTATGGATAAGGCCTTAAGAATTCGTCCAAGGTAGGATTCCAGAAGATTCTTATGGGCTGCTTAGAGCCTAAGCAACCAGATAAGTATTTGACTGAAACCCTAACTCCTCACCTATATAAAGGGACTATTGTATTTGATGCCCTGTTTGATAATTCATTACTTGCAAAATCGAAAATTCTGCCCTCTGACTGCTGAACTCGTCGAGTCACCAGATGAACTCGACGAGTCAGATGAACTCGGCGAGTCGGAGTGTCAGGGAGCAAAACTTTCAGGATTTTGACCTAATTTTGATTGGGATAATTACCAAAATTGTTTTTGATTAATAATATCCGATTTTTATTAAATATATGTGATTGTCCTTATCAAAATAGAAGATAATTGCAATTTAATTAGATAATTATTACCTTATATGATAATCCTTAATTATTTGAATTATTTGATTGCATTATCTTGCCATGTAATTGGATTAGATCAAAATTTAGATAATCACTAATTAATTGTTTAATTAAATTATTGGTAATTTGATCTAGATAGTTATGAAAAGTTTCAAAACTTGCCCTCAAGTTTTGGAATTTAAATTTTGATTAAAAAAAGTTTAATTTTGAAATATTTAAATTCTAAACCCAAGAATTTTACAAGTTTAAAATTCAACCCTTATACTATTATAATATTACAAGATTAATAATATATATATATATATATATATATATATATATATATATATATATATGTATGTATGTATAAGATTAAGCTAGTCTTACCATTAGTAGGCCTCATTCACGAAGCCGATCTATAAGGGGGTGTAAGGTTGCTGCCAATAAAATGGTAGTTTAATGGGTGTCCACTCTTACCCACCGCTTCTTTGATTGGTGGAGGGTCGTTAGCCGAACCGGTAGGATAGGGCAACCAATTCCTCATTCATAAGTATAATGATCATAATAAAGTAACTAAATGTTTTTTATAAAATTCCCAATCTTAGTTACTTTAGGAAAAATGTGAAATGATGTTATTCCATGAAATTACACTTTGTACCCTTGCCAAGTCGTTAGTGGAGCGTGCGTGGATAACCGACACACTAATATGGACTAGCAATGGTGGCAAAGGGTGACTCGATGTTTATCATAGATCAATGGAGCGTGTATGGTTAACCGACACATTGATTAGGTGGTAAATGACATCGAGGGTCCCAAGTATATTTGCGTGGTTATTCACACCTTGTTTGTGATCCTCGGTATCCCAGTCATAAACTTGAAGGGCATATCGAAATTTAAGCATGCCATTGAAAAGTTCAATGAATCTCAAAAGATCTAGGAGTTTCAATACACTTAAAACTTAATTTCCTTTTGTTTTTCATGGTGGAAATTAGTGAATCGTCATTCACTTACCTTCAAATTATTTGCAGTTTAGATTACGACATCCCTCTTCTAGATTATGAATAATGTTGTTGAATCCTAGCCCTAATTTCTAATTTGGGTGTTTAATTGGGGATTCTTATCTAATCAAACTTTGTCTCTTTTCAGATGTCTACTTCGAATAACAACAACGCTTCAGGCTCGACCCCTTCCGACTCATTCTCACTCATGAACTTGTGTGGGAGGGTGATTTTTGATGGGACCAATTTCAATGATTGGATCCACAACATCCGCATGGTCACCCGCTACGAGGACAAGGAGTATGTTCTCAATAAGGAGCTGAAAGAGGTTAATGTCAACACTGTTACTACCGAAGAAATCGCTGCTTTCGAGGCTCACGAGTGAGATGCTATGAAAGTCCATTGCATCATGCTCGCGACCATGACCGCCGAACTCCAAAAGTCCTACGAGGACTACTACCCCTATGAGATGCATCAAGATTTGATGGATAGCTACCATCAAAGCGCGAGGCAGGAAATGTACGAGATCATCGCCTCGATGATCACTACCAAAATGAGGGACGGAGAGTCCGTCACGGCCCACTTGCAGAAAATGAAAAGGTATGTGGGCCGCTTGCTGAAGTTAAATGTTAACTTCGATGAGGAGCTGGCCATAGATATCATTCTACATTCCTTACCTCCTTGTTACAACCAGTTCCGTATGACCTACCACATGAACAATGAGGAGGTCACTCTAAGCAAGCTTCAAGGCCTGCTAAGGACTGCTGAGAGTAGTCTGAAAGACAAACCCGTTGCATCAACTCCTACTGCTGCTGCCCCTTTTTGGCTATTGGGCAAGGAAAAGGAAAGAAGAGGAAGGCTCCTTCTAAGAGCCACAAAAGTAAACCTCATGATGGATCCTCTTCTAGTGTAACCAAAGCTGGCTATGCTGCTCCCTCTTGCAACCCAAAGGATGCAGAGTGCTTCTACTGCCACGACATAGGGCATTGGAAACGAAGCTGCCCGAAGTACTTGCAAGATATCAAGGATGGGAAGATAAAGCCATCCTTCACAGGTATTTATACTATTCATTCTAACAACTCATCACATTCTATGTCTTGGGTCCTCGATACAGGATGTGGTTTTCACATCTGTTTTGATTTGTAGGGTCTAGGAATAAGTAGGGATGTGGAGCATGGGAAGATAAACCTGATCATGGGGAATAGGAAAGCGTCGCCTGTCACCAAGATTGGTGTTTACTCTTTAGTGCTTAGTAGTGGGTTAGGTTTAGATTTGAATAATTGTTGTTACTCGTCAGAAATGACACGAAACATTATTTCCTTTCATGGTTTGTATAAACAAGGTTTTAGATTTTCGTTTGATAATGAAAAAGGTTCTATTAATGCTTTCTTTATTGGTTCTTTCTATTTTGAAGCATTGCCTTGTAATGGTATATATGAAACTGTGATGGTTGTAGACAACTTAGGAAATGATGTGTTGAATATCGATTCTTCCAATAGTTTGGACAAAGCATGCTTGTGGCATTGTCGTCTTGGACATGTTAACAAGAAACACATAGCCCAACTCCAAAAGGATGGAGTGTTGGAGTCATTCGACCTTAGGGACGATTATGTGTGCGAGTCTTGTTTACTTGGAAAGACGACCAAGTCACCCTTCACTGGTACTTATGAAAGGGGTGAGGGTTTATTGGATCTCATACATGCGGATGTGTGTGGACCATTTAGATCCACCACAAGGGATGCAAGCCGCTTCTATGTGACTTTCATCGATGATTATAGCAGATATGGGTATATCTACTTAATCAAGCACAAGTCAGAAACCTTTGAAAAGTTCAAAGAGTTTAAGCAGGAAGTGGAGAATCAGTTGGGCAGGAAAATCGAACCTAGTCTTGAATTCCACGATTACCTCAAGGAATGCATAATTGTTTCGCAATTTATGCCACCTAGGACACCGCAGTTGAATGGTGTGGCTAAGAGGCGCAATCGAACCTTATTGGACATGGTTCGTTCCATGATGAGTCGTGCTTCGTTGCCTATCTCATTTTGGGGGTATGCCTTAGAGACTGCCGCCCATATCCTCAATCTAGTCCCTACTAAGAAGGTTACCAAAACACCTCACGAGATGTGGACAGGGAAAGCTCCCTCGTTGGCACATATCAAGGTTTGGGGTTGCGAGGCTTTCGTAAGATGAGAGACTCACGATAAGCTCGAACCTCGTAGTGAGCGGTGTATTTTCATCGGCTATCCACAGAAGTCCTTTGGATATCTCTTCTATAGACCGAGTGACAATATTGTCTTCGTTACGAGGAGAGGGGTTTGCCGAGAGTGAGAACTCATGAGCCAAGAGGATAGTGGGAGGCAAATTGATCTTGAAGAGCTTCAAGAATCAAGCGATGAAGGAACCTCTAACACTGGCGCTCAACCTGAGGAGGAAACTCATGTTTAACCGATTGACGAGTCCTTACCTCTTATACGTTCCAGCAGAATTAGTGTTCCACCTGTGTTGTATGGTTTTCATATAACAAGTGAGGGTGATACATTTATTAGTGATAGTGCACTAGTAAATTTGGATGAACCTAATAGCTACAAGGAAGCCATGGCAGGCTCGGAGTCTGCGAAATGGAAAGAGGCTATGGACAGCGAGATTCAGTCCATGTATGACAATAAAGTTTGGAACTTGGTTGACTATGTACCAGGTCGTAAGACGGTCGGGTGCAAATGGATCTTCAAGAAGAAGACCGACATGGATGGGAAAGTACACACGTATAAGGCGCGATTGGTTATGAAGGGCTTTACTCAAACTCCTGGAGTTGACTATGATGAGACCTTTTCACCAGTAGCAAAGATTAAGTCTATAAGGGTTATGCTAGCCATAGCTGCGTTTCATGATTATGAAATATGGCAGATGGATGTCAAAACCGCTTTCCTTAATGGGAAGTTGGCTGAGGATGATTACATGAGTCAGCCAGAGGGTTTTTTCGATGCGAAGCACCCTAATAGAGTGTGTAAGCTTGGGAAATCCATCTATGGATTGAAACAAGCATCTCGCAGATGGAATCTTTGTTTCGATGAGAAAGTCAAAGAGTTTGGTTTCTCGAGAAGCGAGGATGAGTCCTGTGTATATGTCAAATCCTGTGGGAGTATAGTTAGCTTTCTCGTTTTGTATGTCGATGACATACTGCTCATAGGAAACGACGTCCCAACCTTGCAGGAAGTTAAGACCTGGCTTGGGAAGTGCTTCGCTATGAAGGACCTTGGAGAAGCTGCCTATATTCTAGGGATAAGGATTGTGAGAAATAGGAGTAAAAGGCTAATAGGACGTAGTCAAAGTACTTACTTGGATAAAGTACTAAAGCATTTTAGTATGGAGAATTCCAAGAAAGGGGAGTTATCAATCAAAAGCAATACCAAGTTGAGTAAGACTCAAAGCCTGAGTACCGAAGCCGAGATAGCAGAGATGCGCCGAGTACCTTATGCTTCCGCTGTTGGCTCAATCATGTATTTTATGACTTGTACTCGCCCTGATGTGGCCTTCGCTTTGAGCATGGTCAGCAAATATCAAGGGAACCCTAGTAGAGCACATTGGACCGCAGTCAAGAATATTCTTAAGTACCTTCGGAGGACTAAGGAATGGTTTCTTATCCTCGGTGGGAGTGATGACTTAAGGGTGCGAGGGTATAGTGACGCCAGTTTTCCACCCGACCGAGACAACTTGCGCTCTCAGTCAGGCTGGTTCTTTACCCTGAATGGAGGGGCAGTGACTTGGAAAAGTTCCAAGCAGGAGACCGTAGCTGATTCAACGTGTGAATCAGAATCCATAGCAGCGAGCGAAGCGTCAAAGAAGGCAATATGGTTGAAGAACTTCATCGGAGACCTTGGAGTTGTGCCAGCCATAAAGGAGTCTATGGAGATTTTCCAGCGATAAAAAAGGTGTGGTTGCCTTAACCAAGGAACCGAGGGATCATGGCAGATCCATACATATCGACAGGAAATATCGTTTCATTAGACATCGGGTAGAGGAGGGACTCCTCGTAGTAAAGAGGGTATCGTCAGAGGATAACCCAACAGATCCCCTTACGAAGGGACTAAGTAGGGTTAAGCACTTGCAGCACGCTAGGAGCATTGGGCTGAAGGACGATATTAGTTTTAGTGATTAGATAGCTTTTAGAAACTTGTAATAGATAAATTGTAATTAACATTTGATGATTAAATAAAGGAGTATTATTTATGAGTAATGTTACTGTCTTATGTTAATTATTTACTATTGTTTCACTTTGCATGTTTTGACTTCCTGAATAATAAGATTATTTAAACTATCCACAGTCGATCATACGTTGGAAGTAAGTATGAAGGAAGATTGTCATGAATTGGCTTGTAGATTGTCTAAGGGTTTAGACATAGCAAAGGTTTGATGCAACGTTCATGAGTGCTTATGAAATATGATTTGAGTATTGCATTAAACCCGCACTCAGATGAATCACTTCATGGAATTAATCACGAGTGATTGTGAGATGATAATATCATATAGTCTTTAAACCTAGATATATGGTTTATTGTTTGCAAGTTGGTTGTGCATTGATAATGCGTAAACGCATCAGTAACTTGATGTTATAAAACACATTGTTGTGTATGATTTGATGACTGAATAGTAAATGCATATAAGTCGAAGTTTATCTGTTCCTTTTATCCTATGAGGGTAAAAGCGATATCTTGGCCCCCTCGATGATTTGGTTTGACTTATGTGCCGGGCCCGGTCAGGACTGAGTTGATGTGTTCAATTACGTTCTATGTCAGACGAATCAGAGATCGAGAAACAAACTGTTGGACAATAAGTATGACTGTGTTCCATGTGATTGTCCACACGATATCTTGAGAACGGAGGACTGTACGATCCCTTATCTAAAGGACGTGTTAGAGTTCGCACTAGTACAAAAAAGACCTACGGTCACACTTTCCGAAAAACAGCCTGTGACACTTTTTATAAAAAGTGTGGCCAAAGGTCGCTAAAAAAATTTAGAGATTGTTTTTGGATACATTTAAATTAGGTTGTGTGTCCATTATATAGATAATCAAAACTTTAACCACACTTAATTATACCAAATGTGACAAATATTAGTCACACTCGAACACTGAGGCCATAGGTCACAATCAGCCATAACTTTCGATTAAGATTGTCATACTTTTTTTATGAGAGACAATAGATAAACGTATTGTGACATGAGTCAGTTGTATGTGTGTCTATAACCTGGTGCCTTTTTAGTCACATAACAGACAAAGTAGCTAAAAGGTGATACATATGGTCACACTAAATATTTGTGTGTCCATAGGGCGGTTCTCTACTAGTTGTACTTAGTTAACGCAAGAAAAGAAAACAAGTTAGTATTGGTTATTTATGGTCATGTACCTTTTATTATGTGTGCAAAATATGATGAATTGGCTTTGAGAAGAAACAAATATTGTGTGTGTAGGTAGCATTTAGTTATGATTACAGCTATTATATGTGTCTATATGTAAATATAGTTATAAAAGAACAATAATGTCTTATCGGTATAATTAGGGTCGTTCATTGAATATGTTACTATAATTATGTAATGTTCATTCTGGTTGTACTATTGTATTTGTAAGTTTAAAGAATAGTCTTTATAAAATGAAAATTTGTTGCTGTAAAACTGAAATTGTTTCCTGGTTAAGTTATTATACAAAAAAATTACAATTTTAGACTTTTTGGAAGACTCATAAATTTGACCATTTTTATCTTTGATATCATTTGGCAGAATAAAAAATGAACAAAAAGTTCAATCATGGCATTTTACAAAAGTACGTTGCTTTTTTTGCAATTAAAGGGTTGTATAAATTAATGAAAAAAATTGAATGGCAGTTTTGTAAAGTTAGAAACAATTTCTGAAAAAACCAAAAAAAAACTAAAAATAATAAAAACAAAAACAAATAACAATATAGTTGTATTGAATAAGAGCTATAGGAAAGGACCAAATTGCCATTTTTGTCATCTATTCTTTTAATTGCACCAGATAATACACCATTAAAAATGAAAAGAATACAACTTACTTTAACAGAATAATATGATAAATAAATGAAAAGAATACAACTTTGTCTAACATTGCATAATGAAAGTACATTGCTATAACATGCAGTTGATGTTATAACATGTTGCAATATATTATCACTGTGAGCAACTAATGGTAGAAACAAAAGACTTCATGTATATTTCACATCACTAAAATCAAAAAGTTACAAGGAAAACAAAACAAGATTTAAAGAATCTCATAATAACAACATAGTTTCATTTGTTTTGTTCACAAAATAAAGGGCTATTTAGTAGAATCTAAAAGATTTAGATTCGAACCATTAAAAGGATTAAACCATTAAAAGGCTTGCATAATTTAGTGTTGTTTGCTAAGATTACTGAATGAATTTGCTTAATAAAAATTAACATTTTACCCTTATAAAAAAACAACTTCAAATCAACATGTTCTAAAATCTAATGCTATATAACCATATTTTTTCTAAATCGCAAAGATTCATCAAATTAGATGAAATCCTAATTACAAAATGATTGAATTAACATTCATGTTTTTAAATAAATGTTGAACACTTGGAATATTTTGGCTTGGCATGATTTCCTCCTTCCCGCATTAATAGGTGCTCTTATAAGCTTCTCATCGTTTTCATCCACTTTGAGTAACATTTCAGTTGCATTTTTCCTGCTACAAAATTTCAAAGGTTAAATTAAGCACCGCCCACCTCAATGTAATAAACCAAAATGGAACTAAAAATGCACAAGGTACTAGCACTTTTTGAATGATTGGGAAAGAATAACTTTAATTAAAGTATATTCTCAATAGCAAAATGGTAGAAACAATGTTATGACAGTAGATAAGGAAACATATTCAATAACTTTCTATAATCCATAAAAAAGAGTAAATAGTCGAGAATCATTTGACATTTATTAACATCAAGTTAAATCCATTAAACATATCAAGTGATTCGTGAACAAACAAAGATTCACAATAATGATCAGATCCATGTTATTGAAAAATCAACAACAGAGCTAAATAAGCTTGCACTTCTTATGTTGATTATGAAAGTTTAACCAGAAGAAAAAGCTTACTTTGTTAACAACGAATTCAATTCCATATTACTTATTAACAAAGAATCCTGAAAAGTCAAAAGAATAAGGTTGAAATTACTGTGGATATAGAAAGAAAACAAAATATATTAGTAAGAAAATAAAGATGAGTGTGTTTTTGGTACGTTGATATGGTGGGGGAGGACTACGGCGATGTAGAGGGTGAGACCCCTAATATACCACCAAATCATTCTTCAATTCAACAATCAACTCTCTTCCCACCAAATCATTTACCCCTTTTTCATGATCAACGACCCTAGAATACCTTTTTTCTAGGGTTCCTTTTTCGTTGTAATGTGAGTGAAGAAGAATAATAACCCTTTGCTAAATTAAACCCTAATAACAAGACAATTTGTTGTAAATGAAAGGTCATGGGTATTAGGGTTTACATGGATGTAACCCTAATCCTCCATAATATATAAAGGGGTCATTGGCTCACAAAATTAGCACAAGTGTGTGAAAATAAGAGTGGGCCGATTTTAGTGTGCATACATATTCTCTCAAGTTCTTCCAAGGTGTTTTGGTGATTTGTGATTCCATTTGAGGCTTTCACACTATTGGGGCTAAGCTCTTAAAGCTTGAAGACATCAAGCTACATCAAAAGGTATGTCATCTAACTAGAACTTTGTAGTATAGGTGCTTCATAATATGCTAGTTAGGATGAAACCTTGGAATAGTTAATATTTGCATGTATAATAGAGAAAACATAGATCCAAGGTTTATAGGGTTGCATGTACACCATAGGAGTGTTAGAATGCTTAAAACCCAACAGTGCTATCAGAGCCATGGGTTGTTTTCTGTTATATTGATGCAAATGTTTTATTTTCAAGTTGAAAAAAAAAGGAAAAAAAAACATGACGTATGTCAAATTTTAAGATAATTACTTGTTTTGTGAAAAATGAATTATTTGTAAAATTTGAATCATTTGTTATATGAGTTGAATTAGGTCAAATTTAGTAAAAGATAAAATGATATGATTATTTTATTAGTTTTAAAAGTTTGATCTAAATGTTTTAAGGAGTTACATATTTTGTCATAAAATTTTGGACCTCAAAAGATTTTTTTAAAGTTGTGATCTTAAGGGTTTTTGAAACTTCCATAAGTTATGGATATGAAAGTTTTTTTTTTTAAAAAAAAAAAAAATTTGATTCAAAGTTTTTATGGAGTTACAAAATTTGGTGTTAATGTTTTAAAGAATTCCATAACTTGTTCTTAAGTTATGGAACATGGAAAGTTTCATCATAAAACACCATTAATTCCATAAGTTATGGAATCCAAAGGTTTTCAAGAATTACAAAACTTGCCCTCAAGTTTTGGAATTTGAGAAAAGTTTTTTATGAAAAAAAAGAATTGAATTCTAAAACTCTTGGGTTCATAACTTAAACAATTAATTAAATGGTTTTAATTTTGAGTTTAATAATAGGAATTATGATGTTTTGTTGAATAGTTCAAATTAATTCTTATGGACTTTATTAATAGTTAATTAAAGCGTTTAATTAAAAGAGTATTATTAATCCATAAATATATGGTTTGAGTTTAATTAAATTAAAAGTCTAGTTTAATTAATAGATTAAACCACCAAGTATTTTAAATGTCTAAAATACACCCTTATACTATTATAATATTAAAAGTTTAATATATTATATGTATAAGAGCAAGTCGTCTTACCATTAGTAGGCCTCATTCACGAAGCCGGTCTATAAGGGGGGTATAAGGTTACTGCCTATAAAATGGCAGTTTAATGGGTGTCCACTCTCACTCACCGCTTCCTTGACCGGTGGAGGGTCGTTAGCCGAACAGGTAGGACAAGGACTATAATTCTCCCTTCATTATAAGTATAATGATAAATACTAAGTAACTAAACACTTATAAATTCCCAATCTTAGTTACTTAGGAAAATGTGAATAAGGTGCTAATCCATGAAATTACACTTTGCACTTTGTTTAAGCTGTTAGTGGAGCGTGTGTGGTTAACCGGCACACTAACCTGGACTTAACAAGGTAGGCAAAGGGTAACTTAATGTTTATCATAGTATCGTTGGAGCGTGTGTGGTTAACCGGCACATCGACTGAGGGGTAAATATTAAGGGTACCAAGTATATTTGCATGGTTACTTCACACCTTGTTTTGTGATCCTCGGCATCCCAGTCACAAAACCTGAAGGGCACACTCGAGATTGAAACATGTCATTGAAAAGTTCAATGAATCTCAAAAGAATCTAGGAGTTTCAAAACCAATTAAAACCTAATAATACATTTCGTTTATCTTGGTGGATATTGGTGAATCGTCATTCACCTACCTTCAAATATTTTATAGCTTGGATTATGGCATCCCTCTTCCAAGTTATAAAATAGTTTGTTGGGTCCTAGCCTTAATATATCATATTGGGTGTTATATTAACGACTTAAATCAACTTTACGTGAATTTCTCCCATTGTTGATGTCTGGTTTAGACAACAATGATCTTCCCAAACCAAGCTTTCCTAATGAATATGACTTCCCGAGTTTGGCTCATGGAAGTCATACTTCTCTTCCTCCACCTCCTCCAATTATTCTCCCTAACCCACAAGTTCAAGGTCACTCAAGCCCTAATGGCAAGCAAGGTCTATGTGTGATCACATCTTAGAGATGAAGTCACATATTGACAAGCCGGGAGAGTTGGGTGTCAAAGTCTTGAGAAAGTTGGATATTCAATCACTTTCTAAGTCACATAGTGAGTTCCTTTGGGACTACTATGAAACAGACTATGACATGAACCTTAATGATCATATCTATTTGATTGGTGCTGCTGAATCAGCAATGATTTAGAACGATAGTAAAGCAAATTTGATTAGAAGATCAACTTCCCAAAAACTTTATGGACAGTGACAATGGTGACACTGGAAATCCAGAAAAAGCATTCTCTTCCCAATGGAAAGGGATTGGCCATAGTCAACCCGGTTGACCAAATGGTAAAGAGAAAGGCTAAGTCTGAGATAGTCCCATTACCAAAGGGTCCATATGTTTATTTTGCCAAAGGAAGGGGCGTTGATTGCGAAGCTGCCAAATTTACCTAAGGATGTTAAAGTCGATAAGCTTGACTCTACATCAGGTAGAGTCCATTATCTAACTCTGTTAAGTTCTATTCTGAGATCCTCATTACATGATGTGACTGGGTCACATGTTGATGTTTTAATAATCAAAGAATAGAGAGAAATCTTAAAGGAAGTATACGCTGATTCTGATCGCGAAGGTGGATTTCGATCGCATCAGAATTTTGAGCAGTTGCTTAAGAAGTTATGATATATTGCTAAGGAATAGATAACAACAATTTTCCATGTGGATTGTAAGGATAATTTTTTCCGCAAAGTTTTAAAATAAAAGAAAATTGTTTAATTTTATTTATTTGAAGTATCCTTACAATGTCATTTGTGGAAAATTGTTGCTTATATGATTCCACTGACAGCAATATTGGAAAATGGATTTGATTCTTTCATTTGTGGTAGTGTCTAAATTTACCAAATCAGGAAAGTTCCTCATCACCCAAGTTTCAATTGGACCGAAACTTGGAATCATGCAAGTTGAATAGTGAGAACTTTCAAGCATTGGAAAATCAAGACTAATTACTTGTTCACATGGATGTGTGAGTCAAGTGAAGGACTAAAGGGATCGAGTACACATTCTTGTGTACTGGTCATGTCCACCACAAAGCACGTTAAGACTATTTGATTTACTAAAGTTTAGTAAATATGGTTATACTTACAAGTTTAAGTATAATTCTGAAACATTGGAAAAGTCTGAATGTATGGCAGAACGAATGGGAAGAATCAAATTAGGCAGAAAGATAAAAGTTTCTCAAATCTGAAAAGATGGGGGAGTACTTTAGTATCATGTTTGTGATCATCTTAATGATTTAGAAATCATATCACAATTAGTCCTCTAAAGGTCATCTTAGTGCATTCTTATGACTAAGAAGAGGAGTCATGAATTGTTGAAATGGTTAGATCAGGAAGATGAGTCATACTTCGTTCCAAAACAATTCTTAGAGTCATACTCCAAGATTGTAACTTGAGTGACATATCTTAAAGAAAGGTTTAAAACACTTGTCAAATGTAAGAGTAAAAGTGTCATACTCTTGTACATTTGAAATTGGTAAGTTGTGATGTTTTGGATAAAAAAAAGACCAACTAAGGCCAATTGTGTGAAGTGTTTGTCTTGATAAAGAATCCGCACTATCTCTTGAATATTTGGCAAGATAGTCTTATATGTCAAGAGGATAGTGGGAGTCTTAAAGATCCTAAAAAGAATTTCAAGAACTAATCAAGAATAAAACCTGAGGTTCTTCACTAGCACACGACTTGAGGTTTATAACCTATCGTGTTGACATATTCTGTGCCCATTCCAGTTAAAGTTGGCTTTGCATAGGAGTTCTGAAAGTTCTCAATTGGTTGCATAACAACTTGGAAGCAATGGTAGGCCCTATACTGCCAGGTGGCAAGAAGTTAAGATTGCATAAGTTCAGTCCATATGAGTTTGGATTTGTCATTATCCTTGTCTTGTGACTATGGTTTTGACGATTCACATGGATAAGAGCGCATACACCATAAAATCTAAGGGTCATAAGGTTTCTCTCGGATTCATGAAAATGATGGTGAGGAAACACTTCCACCAAGTAGATTTGAAGCAGATGGCAAAAGGTCTAAACAATTGAGACTATGATTACGGCATCCCTTTTCATAGTTCTGAAATTGTTTAGACACACATGCATGCTATCTAAGGAAAGGTGTATGATTTTGATAAAGTTTTATCAAAGCATCTCGTATCAGAAATCTGAACTTTGGTAAGAAAGTCAATAAAGTATTGATTTCTAGAAGTCCAGCTGATTTCTGAGTACATGTCAAAGCTAGTGGGAGCATAAGTGTTATGCTAATAATCATCATGTTAGTGGGAACATGATAATTATTGTTAGTGTTGCAAGTTAGTAATGTTAATTATAGAAAACAAAAGTTTCAGTTCGTGAGGCTGCAGGGATTGAAAAAGTTGTTTTGCTATAATTAAGGGAGAGGATATACTTCATTTCAGTTCTAAAGGCTTAGATTGAGACCTTAATCATCTTTAGTCAAGAATATATATATATGAATTTCATGTTGGATTGGTTCAACATAAGGAAATTCTATATATTGCGTTCTCAAAATTCAATTATGATTACGGCATCCCTCTTCATAGTCAAATTTTGAAAACATGGCAAATAAAAATATTGTAGCAAAAGACTGGTCTAGAATCATGTCTTTATGTGAGACATCATGAATCGTGTACCATTTGCTTTGGGTACAGGATCGATTGCATGTGCTATAATATTTGTCATTTCTAAATTTTTCCAAATGCCGAGAGGCATTAAGAAGGGAAAATGTCTAGAATTGGATATGACTAAAATGATTAAGCAATTGTCGAGGACAATCTGAGGTTTACCAAAGATTGGTTGCTCAGGGACAGTTGGAAGTATAGTGCTAATTTTGGAAGGACCATATTGACATATTCTGAAAAGAGGCATCTCTTATTCAGAAGTGATAGTCAAAATGAGAATATGGAGTTGTCTCCATAGGTGGAAGTTATCCGTGTAAGATTAGAAAACTTAATGCAAGAAGCATGTCCAAAGCAATGTACTTTGAATATGAGACTTAGTTTCCATGGAGTTGAACTCCATTGGAATACCTTATAATGACTGTTGACAAGTCTTTGTGACTTTGTACATATTCATTACAGGAGGGTCAGTGCATATAAGTTTAAAATCTAAACAGATTTCGATAAATGATAGGAATTTGAAATTCTCACATTTTTCGATAAGGATTTGGGAGTGTGAAATTAGAATCATTGAAATTATGTTCAATTGGTTTATTTCACAAAGTAAGGATCATAGACAAACATAGAGTGCATACTTGGTGTATGGCAAAGCTATTGTTTACGAAAAACATAGTGTACATGCTTGGAGCATGGGACAACTAGTGTTTTTAATTCAAGTATAAAGTTGATAAAACCGAAACAATGAATAATGAGTAATCAGTATGGTGATAAATAAAAGTGTTTATTTATATTCATAGGGTTTGATACCATATTTGATTCATTTATTCTTGTGTTTCACTTTGCATGTTTTGACTTCCAGAATAACTAAGTCGCTCTTCCTGAATGATTAAGTTATTCAAACCATCCACAGTCGGTCATATGTTGGAAGTAGATATGAATCAAGACTGTCATGGGTTGGTTTGTAAAGGTCCAAGTTGGTGGACAAAGTGGTGCTATAACACTCATGAGTGCTCATAAGTTCTGAGTATTGGATTCAACCCACGCTCATTTGAATCACTTCATGGATTTTATCACGAGTGATCATGAGACGATAATATCTTATATTCTTAAAACCTAGAGATATGAGTTGTTACTATGAGTTGGTTATACATTGATTGCACGAAAACGCATTGGTAACTCGATGTTATAAAACGTGCCTTTGTGTATGATTCAACAAGTAGTAGAACAAGCCATATGAGTCGAAGTTTATCCATTCCTTTTACCTTCGGGATAAAAGCGATATATGTGGGCCCCTCGATGATTTAGCGATGACACATGTGAGTGCTTGGCCAAGCCAGGACTGATTTGATTTGTTCAATCAGTCAGTCATCATAAATCGAAAATCGGGAAACAACAAATGGACAGAGAGAATGATTATAATCCATGTCTCAATCCATATGATATCTAGAATGGAGGAATATATGATCCCTTATCTAATGGACAAGTCATTGACAAGGTCAGAGTTCGACAACGGCTTTAAGAGCTACGATTGCCAGTTAGGTTTTGAAGTCATACTCAATAATAGTTTTAGACTTATCCAAGTGGGAGACTGTTGGATTAATGTCTAAGTCCATAACTATATTTGGTATGTACTTGACCCGACCCGGCATGGTCCATTTGGGTTGCACTTCACCGGCCCAATTTATATGGATAGTCTTTTGAGAATAGTATATTTATGAATTATATTAATATATTATAAGTTCTAATATATTAATATGGAATCATATTATTTAATTAGTATTGATCAAGAATTAATTTAGAATTAATTAAGTGATCAAAAAGAACTAATTAAATATGGACTCTTATATATATGGAATGGGCCAAGTTCATTTAGGTTGGGCTAAGCTTTCATGGATGGTCCATGGAGCTTTTAACCCATGGATCCTATGTAAATGAAAGGTCATGGGTATTAGGGTTTACATGGATGTAACCCTAATCCTCCATAATATATAAAGGGGTCCTTGGCTTACAAAATTGGCACAAGTGTGTGAAAATAAGAGTGGGCCGATTTTAGTGTGCATACATATTCTCTCAAGTTCTTCCAAGGTGTTTTGGTGATTTGTGATTCCATTTGAGGCTTCCACACTATTGGGACTAAGCTCTTAAAGCTTGAAGACATCAAGCTACATCAAAAGGTATGTCATCTAACTAGAACTTTATAGTATAGGTGCTTCATAATATGCTAGTTAGGATGAAACCTTGGAATAGTTAATATTTGCATGTATATTAGATAAAACATAGATCCAAGGTTTATAGGGTTGCATGTACACCATAGGAGTGTTAGAATGCTCAAAACCCAACAGAAACCATAAAACATCGCGAACGAAGCCTTGCGTGGGATGGACAAGAACCTTATAACCAAGAATGACGGAGCCCACTACCTCATGGACCGGATCTGGACACCGAAGTTCGGTGGGTTCAGAGACGTGGTTATGAATGAAGCCCACAAGACAAAGTACTCCGTCCATCCAGGTTACGACAAAATGTATTTGGATCTCAAACAACACTATAGGTGGCCAAATATGAAAGCTGGAATTGTTACCTATGTGAGCAAGTGCCTGACTTGCGCTAAGGTTAATGTAGAGTATCAGAAGCCCTCGAGTCTACTACAACAACTGGAGATACCCGAGTGGAAATGGGATCGAATAACAATGGATTTTATAACCAAATTGCCCAAGACGGCAGACGGAGTGGATGCCATCTGAGTGATTGTCGATCGGTTGACCAAATCCGCTCATTTCCTGCCAATGAAGGAAACGTTTAAGATGGAAAAGCTGACCCAGATCTACATAAAGGAAGTTGCGAGATTACATGACGTGCCGATATCTATTATCTCTGACAGAGATAGTAGATTTACATCACGATTTTGGCAGTCACTCCAGAGATCGTTGGGAACTCAACTCGATATGAGCACCGCCTACCGCCCCCAGACAGATGGTCAGAGCGATAAGACCATCCAAACATTGGAAGATATGCTCAGATCATGTGTGATAGATTTTGGCAAGGAATGGGATGCCCACTTGCCACTGATTGAATTCTCCTACAATAATAGCTATCACACAAGCATTAAGGTCGCTCCCTTTGAGGCCCTATACAGACATAAATGAAGATCACCCCTCTGTTGGGCGGAGGTGGGGGATACACAATTGGCAAAGGGGAAGGTACCAAAAAACACTCTTACGGGGCCCGAGATTATCAGGGAAACAACTGAGAAGATTGTTCAAATTGGCAACGACTCAAGGTGTCACACCCCCAAACCAAGGATGGCGGAAATGTCCGGGGGTGGAGGACTTCATGTATAGTATCATAACAACAATTGTAATAGTAATTCAAGCAAACACAACCAACATATATATAACTGAAAAAGTTACATCATTGTATGAATTACATGTTTACGAATCAATTACAATATGTTGACAAAATATGAAATAGTAGACGCCTTAGCGTCCCATCCTCAAAAGCACTTGATTACCTGTTTAATGATTTCCTGAGAATACAAGTTGTTTGAAAAAGTGTCAACACAAAGGTTGGTGAGTTCATAAGCTTTTGTTTGGTATTATTAAAAGCCTTTCGTTTGTAAAAGTGGTATTTGTTTTAGAAAAATCCAATATTTTCCTTAAAATGTATATGTAGTCTTAAATCCACAGACCGAAATGTACAAGTAACTTTTCTTATTTATAATAAATAATGTAAGTTTAAATCGACGTAAACTCATTTAATTTTAATGAAGTTCCCGTAAATTCCAATATTCATTAATACTTTGTGTGAGTTTATTATAACCTTTTCTTGTAAAAGTAGTGTTCGTTCCAGAAAATCCAATATTTTCCTTAATGTGTAAATGTAGTCTTAAAACCCAAAGACCGAAATGTACAAGTAGTGTTCGTTCCTTATAGTAAAACAATGCAAGTTTAAATCGACATAAACTCGTTTGATTTTTGTGAAATCCCTGTAAATTCTATGTTTGTTAATACCACATGTGAGTTATTATAACCATGCTATGACCTAGTTGGCCTGAAACGACGTTCTTCAGGCGTCGGAAATGTTATGACATTTGTCACCCCAGACCTATCGGTCTAACTGTTGCATGCAGTTTAGGTGTGGGTTAAACCCAATATAGATCTATACACAACTATCACGCTCTCCCTCAAGGAGACTCTGGTTACAATACAGGACTTAATGGTAATTTGAAGTAAATGTCTCACAAAGTCATTAACGAATTTACGTGTAGTGTAATGAAAACTTGGTACCGTATGGCCGTACCTTGCTTAATGAAAATATCCTTTGTATAAATGTACCCTTTTTAAATGTATGTGTTATGTAATGTTTCATAAAGTCATTAACGGAATTACGTGTTATGAAAACTTGGTACCGTATGGCCGTACCTTGCTTAATGAAAATATCCTTTGTATAAATGTACCCTTTTTAAATGTATGTATTATGTAATGTATCATAAACTATACCTATTATAGTTTATCAACCAAGGGTAGTACGTTGTAATGTATGCAAACTATATTCAAAATAGTTTATTAAATGTTTGAATGTATCGGTTGTACTTTGATTATAATCACTTGTTATTCTTTATATTTTATATGTCCAAATCCATTTGTAAACTGATGTGTGTCTAAATATTAAGATAAAATGTCATATATTGCAATAACATATAATCACAAAAAGATATACACCTTGCTCAACATGTTACAAGGTGAAATGAAATTGACAGCAGCTTTTTGTTGAATACAGTTTCTGTTACTGTTCTTAGAAAATTTATAGAAAAATCATCAAAGCTCCAAATCCAAATCCGCAAATTCTGAGAGTTTGGAATATGAGTCTAGTTTGTTCGTAAATTTTATCATGATTTTTAGTGATTTCTAACAGAGGTGAAAATGTTCATAATCACAGACTGGTCCGGGTTTGCCTCTGAAATGATAGGCAGTTTTGTAAAAATCACCATAAATTGTAGAAACATCATATGGAGATGTGCAAGTAGCCATTTTAAAGCTAAGAGTTTGAACTACTTGCACCTGGAACAGTTTTGAAAACTAAAATATTTAAGTTGACCAAAACAGTCCGTGATCGAAGTCCATCTTTTCTGATGTAATCTGTTAGAAAAAGTTTAATTGTGTTCTTGATGATTTTACTTGTATTCCCCCCCTTAAAACTTAAGAAGAACATGTAAATGTAGGGGTATGAACTCACCCTATGTGGTTTCAGTAGATGAAAGTAAGAGAGAGGAAGTGTTCAACCCAAGAACACTAAGAAGATGTCTTGATGATTCGAGAATCTAACACCGAATAAGATGGAATTTGTGTAAGATATCAATGATTTGAGTAGAATGGAGTGTAATAATTATATGAATGATGAAGATACTTACTAATTGAAGAAAGAAATCCCTGGAGAAAGCCTTGAAGTTCTTGAAGTTGAGAGAAAAGATGAGAGAATTTTGGAGAGTGTTCTTTGGTTGCTAAGTGTAGAATGAAAGAAGTTAATGAGAATGAGGAGAGATGACCAATTCTCCAGCTCTTAGAACGTGGGAAGAGCTGGAGATTGGGTGTAAAGGTCCACTAAGGTGACAAGGGGTAGTGGGAAAGAGTGGCTAATCATAGAGTGAGGTGGTGGTGGTTTGCTTTTGCCATAAATTAAGGAAAAACAAATATTCCCTCAATAATTAGTTCAACCACTAATTCTTTTAATATATTTTTATAAAAACCCTGGAGATTTATATATTTTGGGGCCTTAGTTTATAAAATAAAGTTTTGGGTGAAAATCCCACGTTAAAATAATGAAAAACGGAGTTAAAACGAAGTCGTAGTCGAAAAACCGGTAAAAAGGGGCCGTCTGCGAGACCTCTCGGATGGGGGCCGAGACTTCGGACCCTCGCATGCGAGGCTGCTGTCTGATGGCTTCGGATTCGGTCTCCTGAGAGGCTTCAGCTTCGGTCCTGATGAGAGGCTTCGGATCCGAGGCCTCGGATGAGAGGCTTCGGTCCTGAAGTTTCCGTTTTGGGTCCTTAAGGCTATTTTACCCGTTTTTACCCCGTTTCAAGTGGTTTTTGACCCGGTTAAGGGTCGGGATGACCCAATGATTCCAAAAAGTTATGGGAACTTTTGAGAGAGATTTGGGAGAGATTTCAAATAGAAAGAGATAGAGTGAAAACGATTTAGAGAGGTTTCGTTTGTGATTAATTTGAGTGTCCGGCTTCATAACGCAAGGTTCGTAAACCCCGTTAAACCGTGTTTTAGTGTCGTACACACTCCCAATGAGTGTGCAATAATGTTTTATCGTTTTGGTTCGTTGTTTAGCACTGTTAAGGCTAAGGAAAATCAAACACATGAACTTTCCAAATGATGATTTCTCATTAAAATAGCGAATTGTATAGTGATTACATAACGTAAACCCTAACATACAAGGGTTATTGGAGTTGACCGGTTTGACTTGTTGACTTTGTTTGACTTTGACTTGACCGAAAGTTGACGGTTGTCACATCATCCCCCCGTTAGAAGGAATTTCGTCCCGAAATTTTCATTTTGACTGGGATTTCAAGAGTTTGGGAAGAGATGTGGATACTTTTGTTTCATCTGATCCTTGCGTTCCCAGGTGAATTCGGGTCCTCGTTTAGCGTTCCAGCGGACCTTCACAATGGGAATACGACTTTGCTTTGTTCTTTTGATCTCTCGATCCATGATTTCTACCGGTTCTTCCACGAAGTGGAGACTCTCATTGATTTCAATTTCGTCAAGAGGTATCACGAGGGTCTCGTCGGATAGATTTTGTCAATCATATTCTCGGGGTAAAAAAAAAATAAAGTTTTATTAGTTACCTATAGCGTCGACTTGTCGTCACCACAGGTTTAATCTATTACGATGACTTGTTGTCGCTATAGGTTTTTAACAATAGCCAACGACATACCTATAGCGACACACAAGTCATAATTTGCATGTGTGAAGACTTGGAGTACTTTCTAACTGGTTCATGTGTGAAGACTTGGAGTACTTTCTAATGAAACTGTGCTACTGGGCAAATTGGAAACTGGTACGTAGCTTCAAAGTCAAGAATATGCAGTAGGCATGTGATGCATTAAATGCATGAGACACACAAGTCATAATTTGCAGCAACATATCCGTATATGTGTGTGAATTGAAGAAGAAGGTTACGGCTCAAAGAATATATATATATATTCATTTTCTCTTCATTTGTTAGATACACAATAACCATAACATCATAGAATATATATATTTCATTTCATTTGTAATTTTCACTAGTTTATATTCCGCGAGTGTTACCGAAATCATTTATCAATTTTTCAGAAGTGCTTAACTTGTTTTGTTGCATTCCCAACAATTTGCTATTAATTACTTCTCCCACTTTACTTATATAAATCATCACATTCTTACCGCGACTTTTAACTTCTCCCTCACAAATGGATCCACCTGCAGATCATCAAAACCCCATAGATGACCTCGATTGGTTTCAGTACTTTGATCATCAAGATCTTTTCAGGTATATATAAACGTCACTCATTACACCATCTTACGCATAGAAAAGTGATTTTGTCGACATTGATCAAAACATGGTTTGGATTTGTAGTGATCAAAAAGAGTCTTTCATCGTGTTGGATTTGATTATCTTGAGTTTTTTTGGATTTTTGCAGTGGTGACATGCTCAACCATCATGATTACGAGTTGTCGGAAAAATTGCATGAAGTGCTCGATCAGAACGTTTCCACAGTACTTAACAAAGATCAAAACATCATTTCTAGAAATGAGTTTCACGATCTTGATCCCCTTGAAGATATAAGCTTATGAGATTGTTGGGAGGATGGTAATTTACCATTGGTTAGTTTCAGTGAAGACTGTAAATCCGGTGGTGAGGCTACATGTAGTTCTAGTGCTGCCACCACTGATCACGGTGGCCGGAAGGTGGCAAAGAGATTGAGACCACTGCAGTTTGAAGAGATAGAGAAGTACTTTGAGATGCCGATAATCATGGCAGCAAAGGAACTAGGGATAAGTTTAACAGTGTTGAAGAAAAGATGCAGGGAGCTAAACATAAACAGATGGCCTCATAGAAAACTTAAGAGCCTTCAATCCCTCATTGAAAATGCCAAGGTAAATTATGATAATAACCTTCTATACATTACTCATGCACTTGTTAACCAAAGTGCTTTTGGTATTTTCTAAAATTTTAATTGTTAGTTTCTTTATAACTAAACATAGGTCCTAGGCATATGCCACATCAAATCAATTGATTTACTACGATCTCCTGATTTATATTTATATAAACTTAACTCATTGTAAATTTTGTGAACTCACATGAAAAATATATTGCATCTACCTTAAAAAAAAATTTAGGAGTTGGGATTAAAGAGGAGATAGAGACGTTAGAAGGGCACAAGAAGATGATGGAGAAATTGCCATGTATGGAATTGACAGAAAGAACAAAGAAGCTTAGGCAAGCTTGCTTCAAAGCTATTTATAAGAAGAGAGGACTTAACAATCCTTAGTCATTTTGTTATAATTAGTGGATTTTAATCTACATTGTATGTGTTTTTCTCTTGATAGTTTGATACCCTTTTTAGTTTCATTTTATGTATTTGTCTATTGATTTTTAATGCAGAAAATTTTGTATAATTTGGGTATTATAGTTTGTATTATGTATTTAGCCATATTCTAGATTGCCGACACGACTACGCCGACGACGCTATAACAGAGGTCTATATAAATAGACTTATGAATTTAGTAGGAATAACTTGATTATAATCTTGTGATTTGTTCCATGTCTGATCCACTCCTAAGATTCACTTGACATGCCCCCAGTTATGTGTAATTAAAATTTTATTAGACTGTTGATCCTAATGAGTCCACCCTAAGTCCACAACCAAACAAGGAACAGGTCCTAAGGCGGACTCACCATTTCTAGGTCAATCATTTCTTAATTACACATAACTTCGAGGTACACCTAAAGAATCTTAGAGTTACCAGTTGTAAATTGTTTGTAATACCAAGTAGTGAGATTCAATGAAATAAAATACATGCCTATTTCATTGATAAACCTTTTAGTAAATATCCTTACCATTTATATACACATGTATAATTTCGCACTTTAGTGAACTATTCTTGGTGTTTCTGTTAACGTCTTGGAGACGGAGTTATGGTAGTGGGTAGAAGTAGGTTTTGTACGGGCGTTAAAATTTTACACATCATGTTGCTCGTGCGAAAATAGGGATAGAAGAGATAATTAATAGACGCCTAATCCTATAATTACTTATAGGGGTGATCCTTATTAATTACGTCTATAATCACGTAGTGCATATCAGTTATACATAATTTGAGATAGAATAGACTTTCGAATAAATGACTCTACTCTAAGTCCACAACCAAACAAGGAACAGGAAGTAGAGCAATAGTCATAGATTCTGAGTCTATAATATCTTTAATTATGTATAACCTTGGCGTATGCACTCAGTTATCATAGGCCTACTAATAGAGGTCTTTAGTTTTCACATAAGTTGGTTATAGTATCAACAAATACTCCTATAGTATTTTTAGGTGTTTAGATTCGATTCTTAAAGTATTCCCTGTAGGGTGTAGTAAGGTTGTTAGATTTGTTGCCCATTATGACTATCCCCCAGTATATGCAAGTCACTCCTCGGACAGATATAGTTGATCAGGCTATATCCTTCCCAGACTTGATTTACATATACCAAGGCATACCCATAATGTACAACTCCTCTTCTTTTACTTTATGTTCTTCTAGTTATGACACTATGTGAGCATGTATGCATGTATTTATACTTTTAATAAGAAACCATTCATTTTCTAAAAGTATATTTATTTGAAAAATGCACAAATCAGAGACTATTAGTCCCAATTGTGTTTATAGTTTGTATATCTTATGTGGTTTGATATACTTAATTCACTATAAACTGTGTTCTGATACCAATCTGTCACACCCCCAAACCAAGGATGGCGGAAATGTCCGGGGGTGGAGGACTTCATGTATAGTATCATAACAACAATTGTAATAGTAATTCAAGCAAACACAACCAACATATATATAATTGAAAAAGTTACATCATTGTATGAATTACATGTTTACGAATCAATTACAATATGTTGACAAAATATGAAATAGTAGACGCCTTAGCGTCCCATCCTCAAAAGCACTTGATTACCTGTTTAATGATTTCCTGAGAATACAAGTTGTTTGAAAAAGTGTCAACACAAAGGTTGGTGAGTTCATAAGCTTTTGTTTGGTATTATTAAAAGTCTTTCGTTTGTAAAAGTGGTATTTGTTTTAGAAAAATCCAATATTTTCCTTAAAATGTATATGTAGTCTTAAATCCACAGACCGAAATGTACAAGTAACTTTTCTTACTTATAATAAATAATGTAAGTTTAAATCGACGTAAACTCATTTAATTTTAATGAAGTTCCCGTAAATTCCAATATTCATTAATACTTTGTGTGAGTTTATTATAACCTTTTCTTGTAAAAGTAGTGTTCGTTCCAGAAAATCCAATATTTTCCTTAATGTGTAAATGTAGTCTTAAAACCCAAAGACCGAAATGTACAAGTAGTGTTCGTTCCTTATAGTAAAACAATGCAAGTTTAAATCGACATAAACTCGTTTGATTTTTGTGAAATCCCTGTAAATTCTATGTTTGTTAATACCACATGTGAGTTATTATAACCATGCTATGACCTAGTTGGCCTGAAACGACGTTCTTCAGGCGTCGGAAATGTTATGACATTTGTCACCCCAGACCTATCGGTCTAACTGTTGCATGCAGTTTAGGTGTGGGTTTGTCAAACCCAATATAGATCTATACACAACTATCACGCTCTCCCTCAAGGAGACTCTGGTTACAATACAGGACTTAATGGTAATTTGAAGTAAATGTCTCACAAAGTCATTAACGAATTTACGTGTAGTGTAATGAAAAATTGGTACCGTATGGCCGTACCTTGCTTAATGAAAATATCCTTTGTATAAATGTACCCTTTTTAAATGTATGTGTTATGTAATGTTTCATAAAGTCATTAACGGAATTACGTGTTATGAAAACTTGGTACCGTATGGCCGTACCTTGCTTAATGAAAATATCCTTTGTATAAATGTACCTTTTTAAATGTATGTATTATGTAATGTATCATAAACTATACCTATTATAGTTTATCAACCAAGGGTAGTACGTTGTAATGTATGCAAACTATATTCAAAATAGTTTATTAAATGTTTGAATGTATCGGTTGTACTTTGATTATAATCACTTGTTATTCTTTATATTTTATATGTCCAAATCCATTTGTAAACTGATGTGTGTCTAAATATTAAGATAAAATGTCATATATTGCAATAACATATAATCACAAAAAGATATACACCTTGCTCAACATGTTACAAGGTGAAATGAAATTGACAGCAGCTTTTTGTTGAATACAGTTTCTGTTACTGTTCTTAGAAAATTTATAGAAAAATCATCAAAGCTCCAAATCCAAATCCGCAAATTCTGAGAGTTTGGAATATGAGTCTAGTTTGTTCGTAAATTTTATCATGATTTTTAGTGATTTCTAACAGAGGTGAAAATGTTCATAATCACAGACTGGTCCGGGTTTGCCTCTGAAATGATAGGCAGTTTTGTAAAAATCACCATAAATTGTAGAAACATCATATGGAGATGTGCAAGTAGCCATTTTAAAGCTAAGAGTTTGAAATACTTGCACCTGGAACAGTTTTGAAAACTAAAATATTTAAGTTGACCAAAACAGTCCGTGATCGAATTCCATCTTTTCTGATGTAATCTGTTAGAAAAAGTTTAATTGTGTTCTTGATGATTTTACTTGTATTCCCCCCCTTAAAACTTAAGAAGAACATGTAAATGTAGGGGTATGAACTCACCCTATGTGGTTTCAGTAGATGAAAGTAAGAGAGAGGAAGTGTTCAACCCAAGAACACTAAGAAGATGTCTTGATGATTCGAGAATCTAACACCGAATAAGATGGAATTTGTGTAAGATATCAATGATTTGAGTAGAATGGAGTGTAATAATTATATGAATGATGAAGATACTTACTAATTGAAGAAAGAAATCCCTGGAGAAAGCCTTGAAGTTCTTGAAGTTGAGAGAAAAGATGAGAGAATTTTGGAGAGTGTTCTTTGGTTGCTAAGTGTAGAATGAAAGAAGTTAATGAGAATGAGGAGAGATGACCAATTCTCCAGCTCTTAGAACGTGGGAAGAGCTGGAGATTGGGTGTAAAGGTCCACTAAGGTGACAAGGGGTAGTGGGAAAGAGTGGCTAATCATAGAGTGAGGTGGTGGTGGTTTGCTTTTGCCATAAATTAAGGAAAAACAAATATTCCCTCAATAATTAGTTCAACCACTAATTCTTTTAATATATTTTTATAAAAACCCTGGAGATTTATATATTTTGGGGCCTTAGTTTATAAAATAAAGTTTTGGGTGAAAATCCCACGTTAAAATAATGAAAAACGGAGTTAAAACGAAGTCGTAGTCGAAAAACCGGTAAAAAGGGGCCGTCTGCGAGACCTCTCGGATGGGGGCCGAGACTTCGGACCCTCGCATGCGAGGCTGCTGTCTGATGGCTTCGGATTCGGTCTCCTGAGAGGCTTCAGCTTCGGTCCTGATGAGAGGCTTCGGATCCGAGGCCTCGGATGAGAGGCTTCGGTCCTGAAGTTTCCGTTTTGGGTCCTTAAGGCTATTTTACCCGTTTTTACCCCGTTTCAAGTGGTTTTTGACCCGGTTAAGGGTCGGGATGACCCAATGATTCCAAAAAGTTATGGGAACTTTTGAGAGAGATTTGGGAGAGATTTCAAATAGAAAGAGATAGAGTGAAAACGATTTAGAGAGGTTTCGTTTGTGATTAATTTGAGTGTCCGGCTTCATAACGCAAGGTTCGTAAACCCCGTTAAACCGTGTTTTAGTGTCGTACACACTCCCAATGAGTGTGCAATAATGTTTTATCGTTTTGGTTCGTTGTTTAGCACTGTTAAGGCTAAGGAAAATCAAACACATGAACTTTCCAAATGATGATTTCTCATTAAAATAGCGAATTGTATAGTGATTACATAACGTAAACCCTAACATACAAGGGTTATTGGAGTTGACCGGTTTGACTTGTTGACTTTGTTTGACTTTGACTTGACCGAAAGTTGACGGTTGTCACATCATCCCCCCGTTAGAAGGAATTTCGTCCCGAAATTTTCATTTTGACTGGGATTTCAAGAGTTTGGGAAGAGATGTGGATACTTTTGTTTCATCTGATCCTTGCGTTCCCAGGTGAATTCGGGTCCTCGTTTAGCGTTCCAGCGGACCTTCACAATGGGAATACGACTTTGCTTTGTTCTTTTGATCTCTCGATCCATGATTTCTACCGGTTCTTCCACGAAGTGGAGACTCTCGTTGATTTCAATTTCGTCAAGAGGTATCACGAGGGTCTCGTCGGATAGATTTTGTCAATCATATTCTCGGGGTAAAAAAAAAATAAAGTTTTATTAGTTACCTATAGCGACGACTTGTCGTCACCACAGGTTTAATCTATTACGATGACTTGTTGTCGCTATAGGTTTTTAACAATAGCCAACGACATACCTATAGCGACACACAAGTCATAATTTGCATGTGTGAAGACTTGGAGTACTTTCTAACTGGTTCATGTGTGAAGACTTGGAGTACTTTCTAATGAAACTGTGCTACTGGGCAAATTGGAAACTGGTACGTAGCTTCAAAGTCAAGAATATGCAGTAGGCATGTGATGCATTAAATGCATGAGACACACAAGTCATAATTTGCAGCAACATATCCGTATATGTGTGTGAATTGAAGAAGAAGGTTACGGCTCAAAGAATATATATATATATATATATATATATTCATTTTCTCTTCATTTGTTAGATACACAATAACCATAACATCATAGACTATATATATTTCATTTCATTTGTAATTTTCACTAGTTTATATTCCGCGAGTGTTACCGAAATCATTTATCAATTTTTCAGAAGTGCTTAACTTGTTTTGTTGCATTCCCAACAATTTGCTATTAATTACTTCTCCCACTTTACTTATATAAATCATCACATTCTTACCGCGACTTTTAACTTCTCCCTCACAAATGGATCCACCTGCAGATCATCAAAACCCCATAGATGACCTCGATTGGTTTCAGTACTTTGATCATCAAGATCTTTTCAGGTATATATAAACGTCACTCATTACACCATCTTACGCATAGAAAAGTGATTTTGTCGACATTGATCAAAACATGGTTTGGATTTGTAGTGATCAAAAAGAGTCTTTCATCGTGTTGGATTTGATTATCTTGAGTTTTTTTGGATTTTTGCAGTGGTGACATGCTCAACCATCATGATTACGAGTTGTCGGAAAAATTGCATGAAGTGCTCGATCAGAACGTTTCCACAGTACTTAACAAAGATCAAAACATCATTTCTAGAAATGAGTTTCACGATCTTGATCCCCTTGAAGATATAAGCTTATGAGATTGTTGGGAGGATGGTAATTTACCATTGGTTAGTTTCAGTGAAGACTGTAAATCCGGTGGTGAGGCTACATGTAGTTCTAGTGCTGCCACCACTGATCACGGTGGCCGGAAGGTGGCAAAGAGATTGAGACCACTGCAGTTTGAAGAGATAGAGAAGTACTTTGAGATGCCGATAATCATGGCAGCAAAGGAACTAGGGATAAGTTTAACAGTGTTGAAGAAAAGATGCAGGGAGCTAAACATAAACAGATGGCCTCATAGAAAACTTAAGAGCCTTCAATCCCTCATTGAAAATGCCAAGGTAAATTATGATAATAACCTTCTATACATTACTCATGCACTTGTTAACCAAAGTGCTTTTGGTATTTTCTAAAATTTTAATTGTTAGTTTCTTTATAACTAAACATAGGTCCTAGGCATATGCCACATCAAATCAATTGATTTACTACGATCTCCTGATTTATATTTATATAAACTTAACTCATTGTAAATTTTGTGAACTCACATGAAAAATATATTGCATCTACCTTAAAAAAAAATTTAGGAGTTGGGATTAAAGAGGAGATAGAGACGTTAGAAGGGCACAAGAAGATGATGGAGAAATTGCCATGTATGGAATTGACAGAAAGAACAAAGAAGCTTAGGCAAGCTTGCTTCAAAGCTATTTATAAGAAGAGAGGACTTAACAATCCTTAGTCATTTTGTTATAATTAGTGGATTTTAATCTACATTGTATGTGTTTTTCTCTTGATAGTTTGATACCCTTTTTAGTTTCATTTTATGTATTTGTCTATTGATTTTTAATGCAGAAAATTTTGTATAATTTGGGTATTATAGTTTGTATTATGTATTTAGCCATATTCTAGATTGCCGACACGACTACGCCGACGACGCTATAACAGAGGTCTATATAAATAGACTTATGAATTTAGTAGGAATAACTTGATTATAATCTTGTGATTTGTTCCATGTCTGATCCACTCCTAAGATTCACTTGACATGCCCCCAGTTATGTGTAATTAAAATTTTATTAGACTGTTGATCCTAATGAGTCCACCCTAAGTCCACAACCAAACAAGGAACAGGTCCTAAGGCGGACTCACCATTTCTAGGTCAATCATTTCTTAATTACACATAACTTCGAGGTACACCTAAAGAATCTTAGAGTTACCAGTTGTAAATTGTTTGTAATACCAAGTAGTGAGATTCAATGAAATAAAATACATGCCTATTTCATTGATAAACCTTTTAGTAAATATCCTTACCATTTATATACACATGTATAATTTCGCACTTTAGTGAACTATTCTTGGTGTTTCTGTTAACGTCTTGGAGACGGAGTTATGGTAGTGGGTAGAAGTAGGTTTTGTACGGGCGTTAAAATTTTACACATCATGTTGCTCGTGCGAAAATAGGGATAGAAGAGATAATTAATAGACGCCTAATCCTATAATTACTTATAGGGGTGATCCTTATTAATTACGTCTATAATCACGTAGTGCATATCAGTTATACATAATTTGAGATAGAATAGACTTTCGAATAAATGACTCTACTCTAAGTCCACAACCAAACAAGGAACAGGAAGTAGAGCAATAGTCATAGATTCTGAGTCTATAATATCTTTAATTATGTATAACCTTGGCGTATGCACTCAGTTATCATAGGCCTACTAATAGAGGTCTTTAGTTTTCACATAAGTTGGTTATAGTATCAACAAATACTCCTATAGTATTTTTAGGTGTTTAGATTCGATTCTTAAAGTATTCCCTGTAGGGTGTAGTAAGGTTGTTAGATTTGTTGCCCATTATGACTATCCCCCAGTATATGCAAGTCACTCCTCGGACAGATATAGTTGATCAGGCTATATCCTTCCCAGACTTGATTTACATATACCAAGGCATACCCATAATGTACAACTCCTCTTCTTTTACTTTATGTTCTTCTAGTTATGACACTATGTGAGCATGTATGCATGTATTTATACTTTTAATAAGAAACCATTCATTTTCTAAAAGTATATTTATTTGAAAAATGCACAAATCAGAGACTATTAGTCCCAATTGTGTTTATAGTTTGTATATCTTATGTGGTTTGATATACTTAATTCACTATAAACTGTGTTCTGATACCAATCTGTCACACCCCCAAACCAAGGATGGCGGAAATGTCCGGGGGTGGAGGACTTCATGTATAGTATCATAACAACAATTGTAATAGTAATTCAAGCAAACACAACCAACATATATATAATTGAAAAAGTTACATCATTGTATGAATTACATGTTTACGAATCAATTACAATATGTTGACAAAATATGAAATAGTAGACGCCTTAGCGTCCCATCCTCAAAAGCACTTGATTACCTGTTTAATGATTTCCTGAGAATACAAGTTGTTTGAAAAAGTGTCAACACAAAGGTTGGTGAGTTCATAAGCTTTTGTTTGGTATTATTAAAAGTCTTTCGTTTGTAAAAGTGGTATTTGTTTTAGAAAAATCCAATATTTTCCTTAAAATGTATATGTAGTCTTAAATCCACAGACCGAAATGTACAAGTAACTTTTCTTACTTATAATAAATAATGTAAGTTTAAATCGACGTAAACTCATTTAATTTTAATGAAGTTCCCGTAAATTCCAATATTCATTAATACTTTGTGTGAGTTTATTATAACCTTTTCTTGTAAAAGTAGTGTTCGTTCCAGAAAATCCAATATTTTCCTTAATGTGTAAATGTAGTCTTAAAACCCAAAGACCGAAATGTACAAGTAGTGTTCGTTCCTTATAGTAAAACAATGCAAGTTTAAATCGACATAAACTCGTTTGATTTTTGTGAAATCCCTGTAAATTCTATGTTTGTTAATACCACATGTGAGTTATTATAACCATGCTATGACCTAGTTGGCCTGAAACGACGTTCTTCAGGCGTCGGAAATGTTATGACATTTGTCACCCCAGACCTATCGGTCTAACTGTTGCATGCAGTTTAGGTGTGGGTTAAACCCAATATAGATCTATACACAACTATCACGCTCTCCCTCAAGGAGACTCTGGTTACAATACAGGACTTAATGGTAATTTGAAGTAAATGTCTCACAAAGTCATTAACGAATTTACGTGTAGTGTAATGAAAACTTGGTACCGTATGGCCGTACCTTGCTTAATGAAAATATCCTTTGTATAAATGTACCCTTTTTAAATGTATGTGTTATGTAATGTTTCATAAAGTCATTAACGGAATTACGTGTTATGAAAACTTGGTACCGTATGGCCGTACCTTGCTTAATGAAAATATCCTTTGTATAAATGTACCCTTTTTAAATGTATGTATTATGTAATGTATCATAAACTATACCTATTATAGTTTATCAACCAAGGGTAGTACGTTGTAATGTATGCAAACTATATTCAAAATAGTTTATTAAATGTTTGAATGTATCGGTTGTACTTTGATTATAATCACTTGTTATTCTTTATATTTTATATGTCCAAATCCATTTGTAAACTGATGTGTGTCTAAATATTAAGATAAAATGTCATATATTGCAATAACATATAATCACAAAAAGATATACACCTTGCTCAACATGTTACAAGGTGAAATGAAATTGACAGCAGCTTTTTGTTGAATACAGTTTCTGTTACTGTTCTTAGAAAATTTATAGAAAAATCATCAAAGCTCCAAATCCAAATCCGCAAATTCTGAGAGTTTGGAATATGAGTCTAGTTTGTTCGTAAATTTTATCATGATTTTTAGTGATTTCTAACAGAGGTGAAAATGTTCATAATCACAGACTGGTCCGGGTTTGCCTCTGAAATGATAGGCAGTTTTGTAAAAATCACCATAAATTGTAGAAACATCATATGGAGATGTGCAAGTAGCCATTTTAAAGCTAAGAGTTTGAACTACTTGCACCTGGAACAGTTTTGAAAACTAAAATATTTAAGTTGACCAAAACAGTCCGTGATCGAAGTCCATCTTTTCTGATGTAATCTGTTAGAAAAAGTTTAATTGTGTTCTTGATGATTTTACTTGTATTCCCCCCCTTAAAACTTAAGAAGAACATGTAAATGTAGGGGTATGAACTCACCCTATGTGGTTTCAGTAGATGAAAGTAAGAGAGAGGAAGTGTTCAACCCAAGAACACTAAGAAGATGTCTTGATGATTCGAGAATCTAACACCGAATAAGATGGAATTTGTGTAAGATATCAATGATTTGAGTAGAATGGAGTGTAATAATTATATGAATGATGAAGATACTTACTAATTGAAGAAAGAAATCCCTGGAGAAAGCCTTGAAGTTCTTGAAGTTGAGAGAAAAGATGAGAGAATTTTGGAGAGTGTTCTTTGGTTGCTAAGTGTAGAATGAAAGAAGTTAATGAGAATGAGGAGAGATGACCAATTCTCCAGCTCTTAGAACGTGGGAAGAGCTGGAGATTGGGTGTAAAGGTCCACTAAGGTGACAAGGGGTAGTGGGAAAGAGTGGCTAATCATAGAGTGAGGTGGTGGTGGTTTGCTTTTGCCATAAATTAAGGAAAAACAAATATTCCCTCAATAATTAGTTCAACCACTAATTCTTTTAATATATTTTTATAAAAACCCTGGAGATTTATATATTTTGGGGCCTTAGTTTATAAAATAAAGTTTTGGGTGAAAATCCCACGTTAAAATAATGAAAAACGGAGTTAAAACGAAGTCGTAGTCGAAAAACCGGTAAAAAGGGGCCGTCTGCGAGACCTCTCGGATGGGGGCCGAGACTTCGGACCCTCGCATGTGAGGCTGCTGTCTGATGGCTTCGGATTCGGTCTCCTGAGAGGCTTCAGCTTCGGTCCTGATGAGAGGCTTCGGATCCGAGGCCACGGATGAGAGGCTTCGGTCCTGAAGTTTCCGTTTTGGGTCCTTAAGGCTATTTTACCCGTTTTTACCCCGTTTCAAGTGGTTTTTGACCCAGTTAAGGGTCGGGATGACCCAATGATTCCAAAAAGTTATGGGAACTTTTGAGAGAGATTTGGGAGAGATTTCAAATAGAAAGAGATAGAGTGAAAACGATTTAGAGAGGTTTCGTTTGTGATTAATTTGAGTGTCCGGCTTCATAACGCAAGGTTCGTAAACCCCGTTAAACCGTGTTTTAGTGTCGTACACACTCCCAATGAGTGTGCAATAATGTTTTATCGTTTTGGTTCGTTGTTTAGCACTGTTAAGGCTAAGGAAAATCAAACACATGAACTTTCCAAATGATGATTTCTCATTAAAATAGCGAATTGTATAGTGATTACATAACGTAAACCCTAACATACAAGGGTTATTGGAGTTGACCGGTTTGACTTGTTGACTTTGTTTGACTTTGACTTGACCGAAAGTTGACGGTTGTCACATCATCCCCCCGTTAGAAGGAATTTCGTCCCGAAATTTTCATTTTGACTGGGATTTCAAGAGTTTGGGAAGAGATGTGGATACTTTTGTTTCATCTGATCCTCGCGTTCCCAGGTGAATTCGGGTCCTCGTTTAGCGTTCCAGCGGACCTTCACAATGGGAATACGACTTTGCTTTGTTCTTTTGATCTCTCGATCCATGATTTCTACCGGTTCTTCCACGAAGTGGAGACTCTCGTTGATTTCAATTTCGTCAAGAGGTATCACGAGGGTCTCGTCGGATAGATTTTGTCAATCATATTCTCGGGGTAAAAAAAAAATAAAGTTTTATTAGTTACCTATAGCGACGACTTGTCGTCACCACAGGTTTAATCTATTACGATGACTTGTTGTCGCTATAGGTTTTTAACAATAGCCAACGACATACCTATAGCGACACACAAGTCATAATTTGCATGTGTGAAGACTTGGAGTACTTTCTAACTGGTTCATGTGTGAAGACTTGGAGTACTTTCTAATGAAACTGTGCTACTGGGCAAATTGGAAACTGGTACGTAGCTTCAAAGTCAAGAATATGCAGTAGGCATGTGATGCATTAAATGCATGAGACACACAAGTCATAATTTGCAGCAACATATCCGTATATGTGTGTGAATTGAAGAAGAAGGTTACGGCTCAAAGAATATATATATATATATATATATTCATTTTCTCTTCATTTGTTAGATACACAATAACCATAACATCATAGACTATATATATTTCATTTCATTTGTAATTTTCACTAGTTTATATTCCGCGAGTGTTACCGAAATCATTTCAAAAAGTGTGTGTGTGTGTGTGTGTGTGTGAATCCCCCATACCGAAATCATTTTCTCTTGACAGATTTGATATTGATTTCGTCCCCTGATATGTCTTCACTTCTCCGAAATCAATATCAAATTTGTTAGATACACAATAACCATAACCCCCCATACCCATACATCAAAAATAACTTTCACTTATTTTGTTCTCCCAACAATCTCCTCCTTCCTCTCCAAGTTTTGTGTGCTATCTCCAAGAGAAGATATCTTGGTAAGTTTCTTGTAAAAATCAAGTGATTTTATACACCAAAAGGTTAAGATCATTACATTTACACACCATTTTCGTGTGTAGCCCCTTAGAACATCACCCATTTTCGAGTGACCTTAAAGTTACACAAGGCTAGGCTCAACAACTTCTTTCTTCTTCCTACAACTCACGAGATCTTCAAGGTGAGCTTCATACCCTAATATTTTCGTGTTGTTCATACTTTTTAGGGGGGGATACAAGTCAAGTTTCGTTTAACCATTGGATATTTGCATGCACCTACATGTTTATGTAACAATTTGTGCTTATGATTTTGAATATCTCATACTAACACACCTTAAAATCGTGATTTACAAGCTTCATGTATGCTAGAATAAGTTTATCCTTTGGATAATTGCATGCATCATAGTTATGTGTTGAAAATGGAACAAATTCTTGGATAATAAGATTTTTAACATGTGATAGCTACATAAAAATCGCTAAATAAGTGTTGTTAACATCTTTACTACATAATATTTTCGTGGTCTTGGTTTATTCACCCAAAAATGTCGAATTCATGGCATGCATATGTTCAAGCATGTTTAACTCATGGACATATGCATGTTCACCTCTTGAACTTTACACCAATGTTTGAATAAAATCAGTTTTAAAGTTATTAAACGGGTGTTGTAAAAATCGTGACTTATTAGAGTCAAAACAAAACAAAAGATTTTGTGTTACAAAACTTTCAAACCGGTTATGGTGTGTTAAGCAACCTACAAAGCTTGATATTTTGCTAAAAATAATTTTTATTAGTAAAATAGTCGTAACTATGTTGTCACTATTTTGAAGGCTTAAAAACCTAAGATATTATGCTATTTTCACAACATATGTTACAATTAGACATGTTCACTAATGATTATTTATAAAAAGTATTACAAATAATTTAACCAAAATGGTATACAAAACATAATTTATGACAGAACATTCACGTGTCATAATCTGCCTATCATAAAGCTCATAAAGCAGGAGTAATAAACTACATGTCATGAAATCCGTAAAACGCGTGTCACAAACAGCGAGTCATGAAACCTGTGAATCGCGTGTCATAAAACTTCAGTCATAAATTCACACTAGCAATGTCATTTTCATTATTCAATAATGGGAGTTAAAGTTCGCGTAAATCCGTTAAGGCTCTAGTGAGACACTATCTTCACCGTACCTACCTAGTGTACATTCTAAGTCTTGCATTATAACCAGAGTCTCCTGGAGGGAGAGCGAGATAGTTGTGTATAGACATAACAGTCACATCAAGCATCTTACCGATTTCGACGCCTGAAGAACGTCGTGACAGGCATAACAGTCACATCAAGCATGGTTATAGTAACTCACTTAAGGATTAATAATACTATCTTGATTTACGGGAAGCTTACACTTCACCGGTTTTATAAAATATAAAACTGCATTTTTCCTCCCGGTACACTATTGTTTCCACTACTGGTCTAGGGTTTAAGACCACAATTTTTCATACAACAGAAAATATTGGATTTTCTGGGAACATACACTTTACAATTACAAACAAAAGAAAACAAAGGACATGCATGCATATATTCACAGTTTTGGAACGAGACTTACAAACCATTTTCATAGAAAATATCGGATTTTCTGGAGTCATACAAATTATTACAAACAAAGATGTTACAAATATTTTCATACAAATATGTTTATGAACTCACCAACATTCAATGTTGACGATTTTCAAAATGACTTGTATTATCAGGGAACCAGTAAGCAGGTACCTAGGAACCGGATTTGCTGCATTTTGGAATTCCTTACTTTATTGTCACTTTTGTGTAATTCATGAACAAATACAATATGTAAACAATGTATGTTGGTATCTCTTAATGTATGTTGTGTGGGATGCTATGTTTCATTTATATTCAATTGTTATGATACTATACAATGACGTTATCCGCCCCCGGACGTTTCCGCCGTCCGGGTTCGGGGGTGTGACATATTAGTACCGCCTCCCGAACCACTGGCATCATTTGTGCTGATTGGCGCCATGGCGGCTGCCACAGCGGCTGCTAAAGCAACTTGGAACACGGCAGTGTCTATCTGTGGGGGTGGTGGCAGTGGTGGAGTTGGTGTTGTGTTGTTGACACGCCTGATAGATTTACGTGGTGGCATCTTTCTGCCATAAGGTTTAAAGATGTTTTCGAATTAGAACATCTTAACTATAGGCCTATTTATGTTGACTGTATAAGAATAACAGTATGAAAGACACATAAATAGCCTAATTGTGTAGTCTTATAGTATCATAAAATACTCCTATAGTATTTTAAACTTGATGTTTGGTTCTAGGGCTTCCTTGTATGGTGTGTTGGTAAGTTTTAGACTCGTTGTTCACCACGATCATTCCAAAACATATGCTGGTCATATCTCGCATAAATATAGTTGATCAGGCTATGTTTATCCCAGATATGATTACATAACTATCTAGGCTTAACCGGAACGTTCAACTTATCTAAATATTTTATATGGTTAATATTACGACATTGTTCTAGTATGTATGCATGTATGTATACTTTCATAAAAATACTTGTATTTTAAAAGTATACTTTTAGTCAGAGCATTTTAGTCCCATTCTATTTATAGTTTTATATCATATATGGTTTGATATAGTTAGTTCACTATAAACAATGCTCTTATACCAATCTGTCACACCCCTGAACTGAGTAAACGGCGGAAACGTCCGGGGGCGGATGACGTCATGTACAGTATCATAAAAATTGTATAATAGAGATCAAAGCATTAAAACCATTATATTGATAAAAAGTATTTACATTGTATATGAATCATTGTTTGACTCCAAAAGCATACAACAAAAATATAAGACGTAACACTGCTATCTTCCGTCTTCCTAAAACATGTATGGGTACCTGTCTACTGATTCCCTGAGAATACAAGTGGTTTTGAAAAAGTGTCAACATTTAAATTGGTGAATTCATAAGCATTTTGTATGAGAAAGATATGTCTTTGTTCCTTGAAAATAATAGTGTGTTCCTCCAAAAAATCCAATATTTTCTTTTAAATGAAATGTAGTCTTAAACACCCTAAGACTGAAAATGTATAAGTATTGTTGTACTCTAAAGTAGTATAATGTTGTTTTATATCTTTACAAAACCATAAGTGTGAACCGTATTGTACTGGATAATAATGTTATGTAATCTTATATGTGTAAAACCCTTTGAATGTATGTTTCTAGAAATGTCAACTGTATTGTACTGGACAATAGTGTAATATAGGTTTATATAAATAAAACGATTTGAAGACATGTATGTATTCGTAAACCAAACATATTGTTAATACCCCTTGTGAGTTATTATAACCATACTTAGAACTGTTGGCCTGTTACGACGTTCTTCAAGTGTCAGAATGTTACGACATTTGTCACCCAAGACCTCTCGGTCTAACTGTAGCTAACAGTTTAGGTGCGGGATTGTCGGTCCCGTATACATCTATACACAATTGTCACGCTCTCCCTCCAGGAGAATCTGGTTATAAAAACAGGACTTTTGTTGGTACTTAGGTAAGTACTTGAAGACATGTCTCACAAAGCCATATTGACTGTTTACGTGTAGTATGATGAAAATTTCTTTTTCTTGTAAATGTATGTATTACCCTTTTATAATGGTTACATGGTATAAAATAATTATACTTTGAAATAACTATTTTATATTGTATCTTGAAAAGGTAGAATTGTGTATATGTTTCATAAACTATACATTTTATATTTTATAAAAATCTTTCACTGAAATGATGAATCCTCTGTATGCTATTATCAATTTATCATGATAATAAAATGAAATGAAATAATAATTATATATATGTTTATATAATTATACCCTTTTTCCCAACATATTAAGAAAGGGTTAACGTCTTATAAACTATAATTGTATAGTTTATTTATTGAGATCCATTTGTACCCGTTTCATATATATATATATATATATATATATATATATATATATACATATATATATATATATATATATATATATATATATATATATATATATATCTTGTATGAAACCTGTAGCCTATTTGTACGAAAATCTTGTATGTATACGTTCCTGAATTTGGTGATAACGATATTTCATGTATTTTATCATTTTCGCATAAAATCTAGAAAGCATATATAACGATTTGTATATTAACACAAGTTTTCTTGTGTTTTACTTGCATTCCCCCCCCCCCCCCTCTAAAAACATAGAAAAATCTTGAAAAATGTAGGGGTATGAACTCACCCCGGGTGTGTTCTTGGCCGGATAACGAAATGAGTGGCGATGTTCTTCGAGTTAGAACGCGTGTATATAGTCGTATCCTAATTTGTTTTAACACATAATACCATGTATAAATTAGATAAACTATCAATAAAGTGTTATATAAACACTAGGTGATATAAGGAAACTTACCAATTAATTCCTAAGAATTAATTGAAGCATTTTTTTTTCCTGGGAAAGTGTTGAAGATATTCTAGGAAATTATGGAAGATATGAAGCTGTTCTTGGTAAAGATATGAATATTTGAAGATGTTGTTGTATAACTTGAATATGTTCTTATGGGTTTTGAGAGAAATTAGGGAGAATTTTGGGACGTAAATGAGAGAAATGGGGTGTGATTTCGGTCATATATATATATATATATATATATATATATATATATATATATATATATATATATATATATAGGTAAAAGTGATGTGACACATGCATTGGGATGTGTAATTTATCTAATTGGATAGTGTGCCACCGTTTAAAACCAAGAATTTCGACCTATCATCTTTGATTTTGGTCCAATAGTCTAACCGAGAACTCAAGGTCTTCGGTCTCCCAGGTTCTCGGCCTAGGGGTTCTCGGTCAAGGGTTCTCGGTCCAAATGGTTCTCGGTGTAAATGAGGATCTCGGTCCTAAGGTGATTTCGGTCTAGGTGATGACTTTGATTCTCAAAACCGAAAACCTCAAAAAGTAATGTGAATTTTCATTATTAAATCAAATAATTTTAATTATTGGACTTTTGTCTGACTTGTTTGACTTTGGTTTGACTTGTTTGACTTTTGTTGACCCGAAATAACCGGTTGTTACAATATATCTGAAGAGTAAAGAGAAAAATGACAACCTAATCTCTCTTAAACAAACAATCATGTAATGCATGTTTACATCTTAAATAAGATAAAGTATTCAATAAGCAATCCCACAACGGGGACAACCCGAAATTAATATCTAGGCTCATGATGATTACAAAGAAGAGATGCAAATGAATAGAATTTGGAGGAATTTTTTTTTGTCATTTATAGCATCTTACTTTTGTATATTTTTGTTATTTATGGCATTTTATTTTTTTTAACTTTTTTATAATAACGTCGTACTTTATATGTTATATTGTTTTTTTATTTGAGTATTGTACATTTGCATTTATTTTTTATTTATAGTATCAAACTTTCTCCTATTATAGCATTGTACTTTACCATATTTTTTACTTATGGCATTTGATTTTGGTTTAAATTTTCTATAATAACATTGTACTTTAAATGTTATATTGTTCTTTTATATTTGATAATTGTACTTTTGCATATATTTTTTTATTTATAGTATCATATATTTTTTATTATATCATGCTACTTTTTTTCCATTATAGCATTGTACTTTCCAAATAAGCTCTTAAAAGTTAAGTGATGTTTCAATCAATACATATATACATATACATACAAATACACTTAAACATACATCCTACACATATTGCATATTCATTATAGCATGCTACTTTTTTTTTCTTCATTTTTTCCATTATAGTGTTGTACTTTCCAAAAAAGCCCTTGATACATATATACACACACATTAAATACATAAATACACACATTATACATACAAATACACTTAAACATACTTCCTACATATATTGCATATTCATTATAGCATGCAACTTTTTTTTTCATTTTTTCCATACATATATACACACATTACATACATTTATGCATTCTATTTCATATACTTACATCATACACATTACATATAGACATAATGCATAAAATATGAAGAACTAGATTAAAATGCTTCATGAAATGGAATAGAACCTGTGATGGAACAAAATCATAATGGTGATGGTGTTGTGGGGGTGCTGTGGTTGCAGAAAATTCGGCAGTTGTGGTAGTGGAGATGCCAACCCAAAATTAGAGGTCAACAAAGCTTAATACACAAAATCGAACATCCGAATCAGCAAATTGTCACTTTGATAGTCACTAGAGAGAAAATAAATAAAAAAAATGAGAAGAAGCACCTGCATCCCGACAGAAAATCTGACAGCCTACTTTTGTCGTCGGTGTTGCAACTTTTATCGACGATGATGGTGGCCTTGTCGTCACCGGTGATAGAGGATGCGAAGGTTTGGATCAATTTCGTAGTCGGAAGGGATACTCGTCGGTCGATAATGGAGTAAAAATGATACAGAGTACAAAAAGCGATGGAGGAGGGAGGTATATATGTGCGAACCTTTAGCAACGATGACTATTAGCGGCACCGGAAGGCTTTAGTGGCGACAATCGAGCTTTAGCAGCGACACCTTCTAGAGGGAAAAGATACCGCAGTTTTTTTAAGTATTAGCGGTGACGATATCGCTGCCATTGACGTTGTTGCTAATAGTTTAAGCGATCTTCGTTTCCAGCCGTTCGATTAGGTCCAGATCGACGGATAGGGTTAACCAATCTCTTTTGACGCAGATCAGGTTTTCTACTATTAGCGGCGACGCTCACTAGCGACGGTAACGCGAAATTAGTCCGTCGTCGCTAAAAGTGAGCGTCACTGCCAATGGCGTCGCCGCTATTGCGTTTATTTCTTATAGTGGTTTTAGAGGGTGTCTACCTTTTAAAAGATAACCACGACAAATATAATTAAATAGTAGAAAAATGAGAAAGTGATAGCACGACAAATAAAGTTACTCAAAGCCGAAAAAGGTGCATCAATGGTGTAATCACAACCCATAACTCATTACATCATGTTTCACTCTCCTACACTTCTTACAAACGTGCTTACCGCTCTCAATAACTATAAATTTATTATTTTTTAAAAGATACAAATATTAGATTAATTATAATTAAAAATATTTCAACAATAAAGAAAAATAAAAATTGCATTACAAAAACTAAAATATATATTTACTCGTTGTTGTAGTCGTTGGGTTATTAATTGTCGTATATATTTTCCATCAAATCATAATGAAAGTTATGCATATTTCGGCTTTAAATCTCTAAAGCTCTCAATATATACTCTTGGGAATCATGTGATACTTCAAGTGGTGGAAGTGGTTCTTCTAGGTCATACATATACATGAATTGATATTTGTAATTAAAATCATATTATTTAATATGATAGACGTGTACATTAAGTCCCTTATTTTTGTTAGATGCAATGCCTAGATCCAAAACTCAATGAAGTCCAAAAAACATCTCTTAATGATTTCACGATACTAATATTAGGAAATCTCCGATAAACTCAAAATATTTTGGGTCAGTTTACAGTTTAATCTAAATTTTTATTTTTTGATTAGAAAAGTTCCTATTATTTTATATTTTTCTCAAATTAGGGATGCGCATATGGACCGGGGAACCGACCGGAACCGGAAACAGATGGAACCGATCGAGCCGGGACGGAGACTCTATTATTGTCGATTTTTGGAACCGGAAACCGGTCCTACCTGCCATTGGAACCGGCCCAAAATCGGCAACCGAACTGGTCCAACTTTTAAAAAGCCCATGTCTTTTCACATCTCAACCATCAATATGCAATGTCAAGAATAGATTTGTATGCTTCCGATGGCGATACTTCCAAATAAATTGGTTAAAAAAGGAAGGAGATGCATAGTGCACTACTACAGGTATTCGATGAAATGTCTGAGAGAACTTACGACTTCTCCAATTCACGTTTACACTTCAATGGCAAACATTCCGTTTTCACCAAATAACCACCGGCCAAAGTTTGCATTTGAAACAAAAATATTAGATGAAGTATCTCACTTTAGTTATGTGTTTAGGCTTGTTACCTGTTCGAAACTAAAAAGCTAAAGAAGATTATGAAGATAGTTTCTCAAGAAACTTAGTTGAAGATATCAACAGTGGCACGCGTAGACCATTTTGAGTTTATTCCGTCTTCTCGTCAACTTTAGCAAAGTTGATTATACCAATAAGTTGAACAGTGCCTTTATTTGAAGTTATTATCGCATCGAACATGTTATCCAACAACAAAAATTTAAATTTTTTTGCAAACAAAAAGAAGCAAAAGCTGCGTTGATCATGTTCATAATTTGGCACATATATGTTGCTATTTCTCGAGGACCGGTTCCAACATCAAAGACCCGACAAAAACCGGAACCAGAATCGGTAGAACCGGCAGTCCAGTTCGGTTCTTAATTTCGACCAACTTCGGTTGCTGGGCCGGGTCCGGTTCGGGCCGGTTCCATCCGGGTCGGTTCTGTTGCTCATCCCTACCTCAAATTAACGAAATGGTCCTTATTTTTTTGAACAAAAAATGATAGATTATCATATAAAATTAAAGAGAAAATGACACTGTAGCACAACCAAGTTTTGCGTTTATCCTAGATTGGTCATCAATTTTTTTTTTTACACAATAGGTCATTTGACTTGAAAAATTGATGTCAATAACACAATTTTTGCACAATAGGTCATTTAATGAATATATATATATATATATATATATATATATATATATATATATATATATATATATATATATATATATAATAGTGACTCAAATGACACGTGGCATCCATGTCAAGAAAGATATCGGCTGTTCAAGTAAGTCCGGTTGAAAATGGTGTAATTGACATCAGTTTTAGAAGTTAAATGACCTACTGTGTAAAAAAAAAATTACTTTGATGACCAATCCGAGACAAATGCAAAACTTGATTGCGCTATAGTGTCATTTTTCCAAAATTAGATAATTGAGACTTTTATGTTAAAAAAATTTATTGAGATTAAACCGTAAACTGAACCAAAATATTGAAACTTTATCGAAGATTTCCCTACTAATATTTTATAAAAATTTAAGGTTATTAAATTAGAGAAAAAAGAATTCACAACTTACATTCTTTATATACAGTTTTCTCTTTCTCTAATGAAATTTAGCTAACCCTAAAAATGAACACATGAATATTTTATATTCTAAAATTGATAAATAACTTGTAAATCGTGATGAGTATATATAATTAACAACTCAACAAAATATTAAAATAAACAACCCTTAATTACAAGAAATCTAAATTCCACTATAAATTATATTATCAATAATCTCTTTATTCTAATAAAAGAATATGTTTATTTTCTTTTTGCCATGTGACATCCTATTAGGTCTCCTAATTATTGTCATGCCATTTGTCAACCTATTGATTCTCCATTTCAAATTTCAAATTTTAAATTTTCCACTCTAATTACATTCAATTAATAACATTAGAATAAAGAGAAAATTGCAAATTTAGCCAAATATGTTAATTACTTTGTGGAAAAAATAGCCAAAAGAACTCAAATTGCATTTTTAGCCACCAAAATCGCAGATGAATTAAGTCCATCTGTGATTTTGGCAAACCATCTGTGAACGTACAAGTCGCTAAAGCACAGACGTGCTTTAGCGACTTCTACGTTCGCAGATGAGTTTTTTTTGTTGTATAAATACCTCCTTCGCCCCCTTAAAATCGCAGATGGACTAAGCTCATTTGTGATTTCCTCTTCATTTCAACTGCGATTTTGGGTTATTATTATTATTATTATTATATTCATTTTGACTACGAAATTGATAAGGTTCGACTACGAAACAACCTTATTATCAACAAGTTATACGCACCAAGTGTATTATTTTCAAAATTTTAAACTAAACATCGTTGGCACTCTTTTCTAATTGATATCTACTCTCCCAATTATACATATAACGCATATAAAGAATTTATGTTATGTAAAATCCCACATAATCATAATGTGTTGTTGGTTTGTATGGAGTTCTCGGTCAACCTGTTGGTGTTAAGTTAAATCTTCAAATTCTAAAACACCTAAACAAGTAACAATTATATCTTTAAAACATATTAATGCTAAATTATTTTCTAAAATAATTTAAACGGCCACGAATAATTAAAGGCTAAAACAAATTAATGTTAAGTAATTAGAAACTTCAATCCTTATAAGAACTAAACAAGGATAAAGTTGAAGTTTTAAACATAATCAAACTTTCCATAGAGAGTTTTCCAACAAAAAGAGTGAAAAATGAAGCAAAAAAAATTTCGTTTTTATACTAACCACAACTATGTTCACAGATGGGTTCCTATGTTCACAAATGGACTAGTCCATCTGCGAACATACAAGTCGCTAAAGCACATCTGTGCTTTAGCGACTTGTACGTTTCCAGATAGGCTTAATTCATCTGCGATTTTGGTGGCTACAAATGTAATTTGGGTTTTTTTTTTGCTATTTTCCACAAAGTAATTAACATTTTTGGTTAAATTTGCAATTTTCTCTAGAATAATAATTAAAATAAAGTTAATACAGATTATAAGGTGATATAATTTCACGTAATTATTTAAATCAACGATTATAATTTTATATAACTAAAACATATATCTTAATTAATAATTTATTTAAAATAATTTATTTAAAATAGTTGATTAATAATTTTTAGTTTTTAATATGAAAGTTTAATTAATTTTATAACCGTAGTTTCACAGGTTATAAACTAGTTAAACAATAGTTTTTACATAGTCAAATGAAAATTAATAAAGTTAATTAACATGAGAAAACAAATAAAATTCCCATAAATCCCAATTACTTCAAATTACCATAATTTACACACATTTAGAATGTGAGTCGGAAAGCATACATCGAGAGCAAGAGTCGGAGTAGGCCAAGCGGGGAGCGGCTGAAGCACTGTGTTTCATTTGGAGGAGATGGACCGCTAGAATGCGAAACTGGAAGAGAAGGAGATGTTAGACATGAACACGAGTGATGAATAGCCATGGACCGGTGATCGGCGTGGCTTCTTAATTAGGCGGTTAACTGAGACCATAAAGATTCTAAGAAGGTGTTTGGATTGGGAAAAAAGAGAGAGCTTATAACTTATTGCTTATCCCCACCGTTATAAGCTAAGTTTAAGTGTTTGGATAAGAAACATTAAAAATCAACTTATTATTGTTGTGTGTGAAGCCATTTATTGGGTCGGTCAAGAATAAAGATAGTGCCAGAAAACAGGTAGCCAGAATTTAACGGCCATATCTTTTTTTTGTGTTTGGTGAACAACCGTATTGATGACATGCTTTATGGTCCCCTTATCTTTTTGTTTTGACCAGTTATCATTTCAATCTCTCTATATATACGAGACTACTTTGTATTTGTAAAGTGTAGACACAAAAAGAAATAAAACTCCTAGTTTCCTGTGTGTGGATGTAGGTCATCAGACTGAACCACCTTAAATCCTTGAGTTCTTGGTTGTTACAGCTTAGTAGAGTAATGTTCGTGTGTTAACTGTCTGACCATAACAACTGGTATCAGAGCTTTGGCTCTGTATTGACACATACGAACAGAGAAGGTGAAGGAGCCTACCTGTTGGAAGAGATTGATACCAGGGTTTAGTCGCCATGAACACCAGCTCCATCTGATCCAACCGTCTCTCACTAGGGTTCTCTCAACCAGCTACCAACACAACATCCACAACCATTATGGGGCTATCTTAGCCTCGTTTTTCACCTAAATAGCGTGTTCATAACCGCTGATTCACCGGAATCGCAACCCGCCGGAGACAGAAGCCTGGACCGATCGTTCTTTTGTTGGAGGTGAACACAAATTTCTCTTTACAAGTCTATCACCATTTAACACGTGAAATAGAAAAGTCTCGTGTTTATATTTTTATTGCTTCCGCTAGTATAATTGCCACTTAGCAGTATAAACTTGTTTGGTTTGTAGCAACTTGGTAATTTGTTTGTTAAAATGGCAGAGGATAGTAAGATAAATATTGGCAAATTTGATGGTAGTGATTATGGGTTCTGGAAAATGCAAATTGAAGATATGTTGTATTAGAAAAGTTTGCATTTACCTATGTTGGGCGTACAACCGGATGATATGTACGATGAAGAATGGAAGTTGTTGGACATACAAGCCTTGGGTGTGGTTAGGCTTTCTTTGGCAAAGAGTGTTGTGTATAACATTGTCAATGAAACAACTACATACGGTGTATTGAAAGATTTGTCCAACATGTATGAGAAACCATCTGCTTCAAACAAGGTGTTTCTCATCCGACAATTGGTTAACACAAAGATGAAGGAAGGTATGTCGGTTACCACTCACATAAACGAGTTCAACTCGATTATCTCTCGTTTAGCCTCTGTTAAAATAAAGTTTGAAGATGAAGTACAAGCTCTTCTCCTTTTATCATCCTTGCCTGACAGTTGGTCATTCACAGTCACAGATGTGACAACCCTAAATTTCTATCTGGTTCACCCGTTCAATTCAATCAATGCTAGACTCGTTTCTGCTACCTTTTAGCTGTGTTTAAGGTCTGTTTGAGTATTCTAAGCTTAGTGCATTCAAGGTTTGGGTTAATGGGTGAGTTAATTTTAGTACATCGCATTGTTTTCGGGCCAAACACACCATCACGAGGTGTGTACGGCCGTACACAGGAGTATACGGCCGTACACTTATCTTGGTCGGTCATCCACCCTATATATATGAGTGGACCTCATTTCCTTCATTTCTTTCTTCCCTTGGCCGCACACCACTCAATTCTCTCTCAAGCTTCTTCAACCGTGAACCCTCCACGACTCCAAAAACGTAAGTATTACATCCTTTATCTTCTTATACTTGAAAGACCTATTGATTCAAGCCTTGATTCATCATGTTTCAACATGTTCTTCATCCCTTGAAGGGAGTACGGCCGTACACCTTCATAAGGTTGGCCGTACACACCCTAAAGGCCCTCCAAAGTGAGAGTTTAGACCCTATCATCTAGTTGTACATGCTAAACCTTTGATCCTAGCCTTGATTCACCTTAAAATCGACCAATTTAGCATGAACATGAAGGGTGTACGGCCGCACACCCCTTGTACGGCCGTACACACCTCATGGGGCCGTAAACCCTCTTTGATGATCATTAATGGCCTTAAACTTTCAATAAAGCTAAGCATGGGACCAAGAACACTTCCTTGATGCTTCTTAGGGCCTTAAAACACCTCAAAATGCACACTTCTTCATGAGTGTACGGCCGTACACTCATGGGCCTTACACCCCTGGCCGTACACACATCCCCTTGGCCATACACTTCCCTTTGATCAATCACATATGATTTTAACACTTAGTTCAAGTGTTTCCAAGTCCCTAGGGTGGTTTCCTATCATGTCTAGTAGTGAAATACCCTAATTTGATTCATATATGTGTTATTACATGCTAAATAGGATCCATTTGTGTTCGAGACTTCACTTGACACTCAACACTTTATATCGATCTTTCATACAAACCACTTACTCGAGGTGAGTTCATACCCCTACATTTTTCTGAGTTTTTAATGTTTTCAGGGGGAATACAAGCCAAACATGAATGATTTTATGAAATTTATACAAAAGGATTTCAATAAACTTAAAACGGATGCAATCGATACAAACATACAGTTTCTATACTTTTATAAAATATTTAGATATTTTATCCCTTCTGTATTATGCTGAGCAAAAGGGACGTTTTCAACTTACAAGCTTAACCTCATAGTTTTCAGATAAATACAAGGTTATACATATACAAACACACAAACTATAGTAAATATAGTTTGGGAATTCATACAAGGTTATACATATACAAACACAAAAACTATAATAAGTATAGTTTGGGAATTCATACAAGGTTATATATATCCAAACACACAAACTATAGTAAATATAGTTTGGTAATTCAATACATGGTTATACAAATACATACACACATCTTTTATGAATAATATTTAATAAAAGGTTTTTCTCGTATTATTACTTGTAATATCGTTAATCTAGCTTGAGAGACATGTCTTTGGGTACAATTACATGTACTAGTGGAAGACTACCCCTTATGATCCAGAGTCTCCTCGAAGGAGAGTGTGATTTTTGTGTATAGATCTATACGGGATTGACTATCCCGCACCTTGCTGCTAGCTACAGTAGGACCGGCAGGTCTACAGGTGACAAAGTCATAAAGTATACTGGTGCCCGATTCGTGCCATATCAAGTTTAGTATGGTCATAAAACTCGCAAATAGATAACAACGATATACTTATGTAGTAATATACTATACACGAACAATGATTATTTAGCATAATTATGGAAAATACATGGTTTCTTTATGAGAAATAAAACTACTATACATACTGGTAGTAACCAGGGTTTTCAAACAGAACATTCCATACAGAGGTTTTTCATACAGAATTCATCATACGATACATCTAGTAGTAATCAAACATACAAACTAATATGTTTTATATACTACAACCGGATATAATAACAAACATTCATAGTTAGTCCTATAACTCTTTAGTTTATGCTTCAGTGTTACGTATGAAGAATACTCGATAGACTATGGGATATGTGGTTTCCGCCTCATTTCCTGTTCCTTGTTTGGTTGTGAACTTAGGGCAAATCCACATAGTCGACTGTTTGTTCAATATTGGTTTACATGTGGCTAGCATGACTAAGTGGTTATAGATGGAACTGATAATATCTCACTTTCACTAAATAAAATATTGGATTTTCTTGGTAACATACAAACAATTTTTACTGATTCATTAACAGGTTTTTATTACAAAAAGATACTTATGAACTCACCAGCTTTATGCTAATACTCTTTTTCAAAACTGCTTGTATTCTCAGGAAATCATTAGACAGGTACTTCGACAGACTTTTGAGAAGACGGAGCGTATAAAGTCTCGTCTTTACTTTTGTTATACTTTTGGATGTATAAAAATATGAAGCAAACTGATGTAAACACTTATTATATATATTCAATGTAATGGTTGTGTTTACTTTGATTACTATGATTCAATTGTTGTGATACTATACATGAAGTCATCCGCCCCCAAACGTTTCCGCCGTTCCGGTTTGGGGGTGTGACAGATTGGTATCAGAGCTCTTGTTTATATAGTGAACTAAGTATACCGAACCTTACATGGTATACAACTATAAACACTAAGGGGTTGAAGTGCTCTGAACTAAAAGTATACTTCTAAAATATAAGTATTTCATAAAGAGTATACAAGTATCCGTAAGTACCAGAAACAGTATCATAAGTAGAACAAAACAAAAGTATTTGGATGTTGAACACTGGGGTTAAACCTGGATAGTTATGTAATCATGTATGGGATCAATATAGCCTGATCAACTATATTTATTTGAGACATGACCAACATGTGTCTGGGAGTGACCGTGATGTTGCAGCAAGCCTAAATTTTTTTTTACCTAACTCCACATACAAGAGTATCCTTTGAACAAAACATAAAGATAAAATACTATAGGAGTATTTTAGGCACTATAACAAACTTGAATGAGAACTAAAAGACCTTTACTGGCAGGTCTATAGTTGTGAGGTGCATGCCTCCAAGGTTATATATAATTGGGATCTTATAGAATCAGAATTGGTGATATACGCTCTACTACCTGTTCCTTGTTTGGGTTGTGGTTTTGGAGTAGGATCACCTATTCGAAAGTCTATTTGATCTTGGTTATATACAGCTTGCATGCCCTGCTTGACTACAGAAGGACCCAGTTTAGATCATCAATAACTACAGAAGAAATGTTCAACCTAATCTCATAGGATTCTTTAGACATCCCCATTCTTGCGCGAACAACCTAGATGTAGGTAGCCACTCCAACCGCCAACAGAGAAGTCAATAAGGAATAAGAGAGGGTTCGTAAAGTGGATTCCGAGGAGGAATCATACAAGGAGGCAAATCTTCCATCGGGAGGTGATGGAGATCTGTGGTAGAACCCGACGCATGAGCTACAAGTAAATAGGAAAAACTAGGAAAGTTCAGAGACAACAAATCCCCCCCCCCCCCAGTTGAATTCAGGACCATCATAACTAGGACAGAAACCCCTCCTGAGGCACGCAAGGTGGTAGAGCACCATATACGTCATACTAATAAGTAACTAACTAATATGATTTAGTGAGTTAGTGACTACACTGCTCATACTATGTGTCAGGCTTATTGCCTTTATCATATCAGCTAAGTAACAGTAAACCAGATTCCATAACTTCATTAAGAAGGTAGCCATTACCAAGTTCATAAGTCTATGTTACGTAGACCTCTGTTATGGATTACTTCAAACGTCAGAACATGAGACACTCAGAACTAAGATAACTTCGATTCAAAATACACTCAATTCGTAACATCTAAGGACTTACCCTCATTCGTATTTAAAACCTTTTGGCAGCAATATGCCACCTCACAAACATCTCGTCAGAAATTCATTCAAGAATAGTCACTTCAAATCCAAAAGTTTATTTCATATAGACTTCCTTTACGGATGGTTATCAGGACACTATAGGAGTCGGATTACAACACTCTCGGAAGCCAGTATAACCTAGCTTAATTAACGCTCGTGCAATACTCACTTCCATAGAATACACCTCAGGAATACTATCAGAACCATTTAGGGTAGTCCTCCAAGGCGTGAAATTTATAAGTATATAAATTCGTGAAATACGACTACAGATGACCATTGTTACTTACAAAAATCGTTTCTCGTCATGCAACAGAACCATGACTTCACAAGGAGATAACCAACCAACTGGCGAGACACCATTTCTGCAGATGGACTTCGCTACATTTCAGGCCACAGTCACAGCCGTCGTAAACGTCGTTATGGCACAGTTCAATGCCAACAACCCAAATGAGAATGGAAACATTATCAACACTTCAAACCGTAGCAACACACAAGGAAACCAACAAGGGCCTAGCCATGATGATACTCCATCTCACAAACCCAAGAACAATAAACGGAAATTCTGGAACAAAAAGGAGCACAAGTTATCTCAGAAACTTGCCAAGAGACAACTGTTGGATTAATGTCTAAGTCCATAACTATAATTGGTAAGACTTGACCCAACCCGACATGGTCCATTTGGGTTGCATGGCATCATGCATTTGGATAGACTATAATGAGAGAAATAACACTTAAGGTTGGTTAATATATTATAAGTTCTAATATATTAATAAGGTTATTTAATTAGTATTGATCAAGAATTAATTTAGAATTAATTAAGTGATCAAAAGGAGACTAATTAAATATATGGGTTGATTGTGTAAATCATTCATTCTTATATATGTGGGCTTGTGATCCAAGATTCCTTATGTTGGACTAAGTCCATGGGGTGACCCATAGATACTCCATGGAGGTTAAAATCCATGGAGCATAAGGAATGGGTAAAGTTATGAGTTACATGGTGTAACCCTAATAGCCACCATATAAAAGAATCCCATGGCTCAAGAAATCGTAGACTAATGTGTGAGTGTGAGGGCTAGACGATTTCAAGGAGTGTTCAAGTTTCTCTCAAGTTATTCCAAGTGTATTTGGTGTTGTGTGAACCATTTGAGGTGTCACACTTGGGGCACTAGGCACTCAAGCTTCATGAAGACATTCTACATCAAAGAGGTATGTATTCTATCTTGTTATATTTATTATTTTGTATGCTAGATTAGGATAATACCTTGGATGTTCATAATTGTATGTATAATAGAGAAAACATAGATCCAAGGTATTTAGGGTTGCATGTACACTTAGGAGTGTTAGAATGCTCATAACCCAACAGTGGTATCAGAGCCAGGTTTGTTTTCTTGTTATACTTGCAAAAGTAGCTGAAAAATCGAGTTGGATGCATATATTCGATTGTTTTGGCTGGAATTGGACTAGGAACATTACCCTAAGATGTTTTTGGACTTATAAACTTGTTTTTGATGTGGTAATGTTCATGCTAATCCAATTTCTAAGATAATTGTCATAATTTCAAGATTTGTATTATTTTGTATGTTCATGCTAATTTCTTGAAGATTGATGATTTGAATTATCTTGTTCTTATGAGGTTCTTAGATTAATAGAAAAGTTGTGTGAAATAGTTGTTTTCAATCCATTTTAATCTAAGAGTTGATTCCAAAGTGTGTTTTTGTAACTTGTCCTCAAGTTATATGAAAAGTCACATTTAAGAATCATAAAACTCATAAAAGTTGGCAAAGGTTACAAAATGAAGAGTCTAGTTCTAATTAAATGGTTTTATGACTCCATAACTTGTCCTCAAGTTGTGGAGGTTCAAGAGTCTCTTCATTAAATTAAAAAAAAAAGTGTAACCTTAATTAGTTCCATAAGTTACAATAAAAAAAAGTTATTTTTTTTATTAATTAGTTTAAAGTCTTCCATAACTTGTCCTCAAGTTATGGAACTTGAAGAGTTTTTTTTTTTTTTTTTTTTTTTTTTTTTTTTTTTTTTAATTAAAACTACTTTAAACTCATAAGTTATGGAATTAATTAGTTTTGAATAGTTTCAAAACTTGCCCTCAAGTTTTGGAATTTGAAAAGTTTTCACTTATGAATACTTTAATTCCAAGTTAGTCCTTAGAATTTTAAAAGTTAAAATTCAACCCTTATACTTTATAATATTATAAGTTAATAATATTTATATATATGTATAAGAGTAAAGTCAGTCTTACCGTTAGTAGGCCTCATTCACGAAGCCGGTCTATAAGGGGGGTATAAGGTTACTGCCTATAAAATGGCAGTTTAATGGGTGTCCACTCTCACCCACCGCTTCCTTGACTGGTGGAGGGTCGTTAGCCGAACGGCTAGGACAAGGACTATAATTCTCCTTTCATTAAAAGTATTAATGATAAATACTAAGTAACTAAACTCTTATTAATACCCAATCTTAGTTACTTAGGAAAATGTGAATTTGGTGCTAACCCATGAAATTACACTTTGCACTTTGCTTAAGTCGTTAATGGAGCGTGTGTGGTTAACCGACACACTAACCTGGACTTAACAAGGTAGGCAAAGGGTAACTTAATATTTATCATAGTATCGGTGGAGCGTGTGTGGTTAACCGACACACTGATTAAGGGGTAAATATTAAGGGTACCAAGTATATTTGCATGGTTATTCACACCTTGTTTTGTGATCCTCGGCATCCCAGTCACAAAACCTGAAGGGCACACTCGAGATTGAAACATGCCTTTGAACAGTTCAATGAATCTCAAAGATCTAGGACTTTCAAATCCAATTAAAACCTAATAAATTATTTCGTTTTTCATGGTGGAAATTGGTGAATCGTCATTCACCTACCTTCAAATATTTTATAGCTTGGATTACGGCATCCCTCTTCTAAGTTATAAAATAGTTTGTTGGGTCCTAGCCTTAATATTTCATATTGGGTGTCATATTAAGGACTTTAAATCAACTATCTTGAATATCTCCCAAAAAGATGTCTGGTCTAGACATTTATGATCTTCCCAAATCTCTTGAAACAAGCTTTCCTAAATGAAGATGATGTCCCATGGATATCATACTTCTTTCACCTCCTCCAATTATTCTCCCTAACCCACAAGTTCCTAAAAAGTTTAAGGTCACTCAAGCCCTATTGGCAAGGCAAGGTCTAGGTGTGATCACATCTTGGAGATGTAGTCACATATTGACAAGTTGGGAGAGTTGGGTGTCAAAATCTTGAGAAAGTTGGTGGCTCAACTACTTTCTAAGTCACATAGTGAGTTCTTTTGGGAATCCTATGAAACAGACTAAGACAAGACCCTTAATGATCTTATCTATTTGCTAAGATCAACTTCCTAAAACGCTATGGACATTGACAATGATGACATTGGATATCCAGTAAAGCTCTCTCTTCCCAATGGAAAGGGATCGGCCATAGTCAACTCGGTTGACCCAATGGTAAAGAGAGAGGCGAAGTCTGAGATAGTCCCATTATCAAGGGTCCATAGGTAACTATTGCCAAAGGAAGGGGCATTGGTTACGAAGCTGCCAAATTTACCTAAGGATGTTAAAGTCAATAAGTTTGGCTTTACTTCAGGTAAAGTCCATTGTCTAACTCTATTAAGTACATGTTGATTCTGATAGCGAAGATGGATTTCAATCGCATGGTTCGGTGATCAGAATTTTGGGCTATTACTTAAGAGTTATGATATTTATATTGCTTAGGAATAGATAACAACAAGGTTTTCATATGGATTGTAAGGATAAGTTTTTCCGCAAAGTTTTAAAATAAAAGAAAAAGGTTTTGATTTTATTTATTTTAAGTATCCTTACAATGGCATTTGTGAAAAGTTGTTGCTTATAAGATTCCATTGATAGCAATATTAGAAAAATGGATTTGATTCTTTCGGTTGTGGTAGTGTCTAATATTACCAAATAAGGAAAGATTCTCATCACCCAAGGTTCAATTGGACCGAAACTTGGAATCATGCAAGTTGTATAGTATGATGAATGAGAACTTTCAGCTTGGAAAATTAAGACTAATTCCTTATGTGAATAAGGAAAGGACTAAGGGATCGAGTACACATTCTTGTGCACTGGTCAAGTCCACCACAAAAGATCAAGAAGACTATTCGTCATGATTTACTTAAGTTCAGTAAATATGGTTATACTTATAAGTTTAAGTATAAGTCTGTAGCATTGGAGAAGTTTCAATGTGAGACAGAACGAATAAGAAGAATCAAAGTATGGCAGAAAGATAAAAGTTTCTCAAATATGAAAAGATGGGAGAGTACTTTAGTATCATGTTTATGATCATCTTAATGATTAAGATACCATATCACAATTGGTCCTCTAAAGTCATCTTAGTGCATTCTTATGACTAAGAAGAGGAGTCATGAATTGTTGAAATGGTTAAATCAAAAAGATGAGTCATACTTCGTTCCAAAACAATTCTTAGAGTCATACTCCAAGATTGTAACTTGAGTGACATATCTTAAAGAGGGTTTGTTAACACTAGTCAAATGTAAGAGTAAAAGGTTATCTACTCTTGTACATTTGAAATTGGTAAGTTGTGATGTTTTGGATAAAACAGAGACCAACTTAGGCCAATTGTGTAAAGTGTTAGTCTTGATAAAGAATCCACACTATCTCTTGAATATTTGACAAGGGAGTCTTATATGTCAAGAGGACAGTGGGAGTCTTAAAGCTCTTGAAAGTTTCAAGACTTAATCAAGAATAAAACCTAAAGTCCTTCACTAGCACACGACTTGAGGTTTATAACCTATCGTGTTGAAATTTTTGTGCCTATTCAAGTTGGCTTTGCATAGGAGTTCTGAGAGTTCTCAATTGGTTGCACAACTACTTGGAAGCAATGGCAGGCACCTGAGCTGCCAAATGGCAAGAATTTAAGATTGCACAAGTTTAATCAATATGAGTTTGGATTTGTCACTAACCTTGTCTTGTGATTATGGTTTTGACAAAATCACATGGATAAGAACACATACACTATTAAATCTAAGTGTCATAAGGTTTCTCTCCGATTCATGAAAATGATGGTGAGGAAACACTTTCACTAAGTAGATTTTAGCTAGATAGCAATTGTGATATTTGCATTCTCAAAGTCGTTAGTGGAGCGTGTGTGGTTTACCGGCACACTAACATGGACTTGTGAGAAGTGGCAAAGGTCTAAACAATTGAGACTATGATTACGGCATCCCTTTTCATAGTTCTAAAATTGTTTAGACACACATGTGAGATATCTAAGAGAGGTGTATGATTTTGATAAAGTTTTATCAAAACAATCTAGTATCAGAAATCTGAACTTTGGTAAGAAAGTCAGCTGATTTCTGAGTACATGTCAAAGCTAGTGGGAGCATAAGTGTTATGCTAATAATCATCATGTTAGTGGGAGCATGATAATTATGACAAAGGTTGCAAGTTAGCAATGTTAATTATAGAAAACAAAAGTTTCAATTCGTGAGGTTGCAGGGGTTAAAAAAGTTGTTTTGCTATAATTAAGGGAGAGGAAATTATACTTCATTTCAATTCTAAAAGCTTAGATTGAGATTTTAATCGTATTTAATCAAGGATATATATATGAATTTCATGTTGGAATGGCTCAGCATAAGGAAATTCTATATATGGGTCCATTATTTGCGTTCTAAAATTCGATTATGATTACGGCATCCCTTTTCATAATCTGAATTTTGAGAACTTGGCAAATTGAAATGGAAATATTATAGCAAAAGACTGGTTTAGTCTTTATGTGAGACATCATGAATCGTGTCCCATATGCTTCGGATATAGGATCGATTACATGTGCTATATTCATCCTTTCTAAAATTTTCCAAATGCCTGGGGCATTATGAAGGGAAAAGGTCTAGAATTGGATATGACTAAAATGATTAAGCAATTGTCGAGAACAATCTAAGGTTTACCAAAGATTGGTTGCTCAAGGACAGTTGGAAGTATAATGTTAATTCTGGAAGGACCATATTGACATAATCTGTAAGGAGGCAACTCTTGTTCAGAAGTGATAGTCAAAATGGAATATGGAAATGTTTCAAAGTTAGAAATTATTTAGTCTGTGTAAGATTAGGAAACTTAATGAAAGAAGGATGTTTCCAAGGAGCTGATCTCCTTTGGAATGCTCTGTAATGATTGTTGTCAAGTCTTTCTGACTTCGTGCATAATCATTAAGAGGATCAATGCATATAAGTTTAGAATCTAACAGATTTTAGTAAATGGCATGAATTTGGAATTCTTGCATTTGCAGTAAGGATTTGGGACTGTGAAAAGAGGATCATTGGAGTGATGTTCAATTGATCTATTTTACAAAGTAAAGATCATAGACAAACATAGTATGCATACTTGGTGTATGGCATGACTAGTGTTTAGAAAACATAGTGTACATGCTTGGAGCATGGGACAACTATTGTTTTAAATTCAAGTATAAAGTTGATAAAACCGAAACAATGAATAATGAGTAATCAGTATGGTGATAAATAAAAGTGTTTATTTATATTCATAGGGTTTGATACCATATTTGATTCATATATTCTTGTGTTTCACTTTGCATGTTTTGACTTCCAGAATAACTAAGTCGCTCTTCCTGAATGATTAAGTTATTCAAACCATCCACGGTCGGTCATATGTTGGAAGTAGATATGAATCAAGACTGTCATGGGTTGGTTTGTAGAGGTCCAAGTTGGTGGACAAAGTGGTGCTACAACACTCATGAGTGCTCATAAGTTCTGAGTATTGGATTCAACCCGCGCTCATTTGAATCACTTCATGGATTGTATCACGAGTGATCATGAGACGATAATATCTTATATTCTTCAAACCTAGAGATATGAGTTGTTACTATGAGTTGGTTATACATTGATTGCACGAAAACGCATTGGTAACTCGATGTTATAAAACGTGCCTTTGTGTATGATTCAACAAGTAGTAGAACAAGCCATATGAGTTGAAGTTTATCCATTCCTTTTACCTTCGGGATAAAAGCGATATCTGTGGGCCCCTCGATGATTTAAAGATGATACATGTGAGTGCTTGGCCAAGCCAGGACTGATTTGATTTGTTCAATCAGTCAGTCATCATGAATCGGAAATCGGGAAACAACAAATGGACAGAGAGAATGATTGATAATCCATGTCTCAGTCCATATGATATCTAGAATGGAGGAATATATGATCCCTTATCTAATGGACAAGTCATTGACAAAGGTCAGAGTTCATCGACAAGGTCAGAGTTCGACATAAGCTTTTGAGAGCTACGATTGCTGATCGGTTCCTGAAGTCATACGCAATAATAGTTTTAGACTTATCCAAGTGGGAGACTGTTGGATTAATGTCTAAGTCCATAACTATAATTGGTAAGACTTGACCCGACCCGACATGGTCCATTTGGGTTGCATGGCATCATGCATTTGGATAGACTATAATGAGAGAAATAACACTTAAGGTTGGTTAATATATTATAAGTTCTAATATATTAATAAGGTTATTTAATTAGTATTGATCAAGAATTAATTTGGAATTAATTAAGTGATCAAAAGGAGACTAATCAAATATATGGGTTGATTGTGTAAATCATTCATTCTTATATATGTGGGCTTGTGATCCAAGATTCCTTATGTTGGACTAAGTCCATGGGGTGACCCATGGATACTCCATGGAGGTTAAAATCCATGGAGCATAAGGAATGGGTAAAGTTATGAGTTACATGGTATAACCCTAATAGCCACCATATAAAAGAATCCCATGGCTCAAGAAATCGTACACTAATGTGTGAGTGTGAGGGCTAGACGATTTCAAGGAGTGTTCAAGTTTCTCTCAAGTTATTCCAAGTGTATTTGGTGTTGTGTGAACCATTTGAGGTGTCACACTTGGGGCACTAGGCACTCAAGCTTCATGAAGACATTCTACATCAAAGAGGTATGTATTCTATCTTGTTATATTTATTATTTTGTATGCTAGATTAGGATAATACCTTGGATGTTCATAATTGTATGTATAATAGAGAAAACATAGATCCAAGGTATTTAGGGTTGCATGTACACTTAGGAGTGTTAGAATGCTCATAACCCAACAACAACAACCTATGGCAACTTCTGCAGCCACGACATCTGCCACTCCAGCACCAATGCCAGTACGACGATACGCTGGAAATCTACCAGATTGCAAGAGATGCAACTTCCACCATATAGGACGATGTTGCACATTGCGATGTAAGAACTGCAACAGACAAGGACACACCACTCATTTTTGTAGGGCACCGGCCCGAACAATCACTCCAGCTCTTGGCGTGGAAGTAAGTCAGGTTTGTTACAGTTGTGGTGAACCTGGACATTTCAAAAGAAATTGTCCAAGGACTAAAAATGGCGAAGAAGCTCGCTCCCATAGGACCCCGACGCAACACATCACTTCAACTACCGATGCTAGTATAATTCCTATGCCATGCATGTGATGAAATGGGGTATTTCAAGAGAAACTGTCCGAAGGAGAGAAATGACGGAGGAGAAGGAGGAGTGTAGCAGCATGACATATAAGAGCAACGAGGAACCCCCTCCCTTCGAGATTTTGGTACGCGTTCTAAATAAAATTTTAATTTGGGGAAATTAAAAAGTAATTGTAAATAACACACTCGTACGAACAAGTCACAACATTCATAAGAGAAGTAAAGATCTGTACAGGTAAGCTATGATGGCTTAGTATGTACATCAGGGTTATGTATAGCTGAGATGTTGCAGACTTAGAGTGAGTGATTCCGCCTTAATTCTTGTTCCTTGTCTGGTTGTGGATTCAGGGTAGAGTCACTCAGTCAACCGTCTTATTCATCTTAATTATACATAACTTGTATATGCCAAGCGATCATAGAGATACCAAGAAGAATCATAATATAAAGTATCTTCACTAGTTATCAAAACACTTGCGCTGTTTGTACTCCCCCATCGCGGTACAATTGTGACAGTGGTAGCATCAAAGAGAAAACAGAAAACACTAGAACGTTTACACAGAGTACATTGTCGAACACACTAAAGATACACCGTCGTATAGCAATCATTTCTTTTAAATCGGTCTAACTTTTGTCTTTGTAAAGAGTCCGTTATCATCATTCATCATGGATTGGCGTGTTCCTCACCATACTAAGTTCATACATTTCCAACGCCTTGACCGTAAAATTCATGAAACCCTCGTCATTTGTAACGACAACCCGACATAGATCTCTAAATCACCTCTCTCATATTATAGACCTCGAAGTACTCATGCGAAGAGTACCTTACCCTCCGAAACCCTTCCGAAGTATACCCAACAAACCTTCCAGAACTACCACTCGTCCGATGGGTCGAGTATAAACTTAGAGATTAACACGAATCCATATTCAAGAGATAGACAAAAGAGTCGTGCCGATAAGAGACGAAAACCTTTGGAGTTCCGAAATAGTGACTGTGTCCTTTTAGAGGTCTCACCTAGGAAAGACACGACACGCTTGGGAAAGCGTGGAAAGCTAAATCCCAGATACATAGGGCCATTCAAGATTCCCGCTAAGATCGGTCCCGTGGCATACAAATTTCGTTACCCTGAGAACTTGGCCGCGTACATTCTGTCCCCCACGTGTCGAACCTAAATAAGTGTCTGTCCGATAAGACACTTGTAATTCCCCTCTATGAGATCAAACTAGACGAGAACCTTAACTTCGTGGGAGAACCAGTAGAGATCATGGACCGAGAGGTCAAACAAAGGAAGTAAAGTCGTATCCCGATAGCAAAGGTTCGCTGGAACGCCAAGCGAGGGCCTGAATTTACTTGAGAGCGCGGAGACTCAATGAAACATAAGTACCCACATCCATTTCCGAGTTCATGATTCATGTTCAGTGTCTAAATTTCTATCTGGTTCACCCGTTCAATTCAATCAATGCTAGACTCATTTCTGCTACCTTTTAGCAGTGTTTAAGGTCTGTTTGAGTATTCTAGGCTTAGTGCATTCAAGGTTTGGGTTAATGGGTGAGTTAATTTCAGTACATCACATTGTTTTCGGGCCAAACACACCATCAAGATGTGTGTACGGCCGTACACAGGAGTGTACGGCCGTACACTTATGTTGGTCGGTCATCCACCCCTATATATATGAGTGGACCTCATTTCCTTCATTTCTTTCTTCCCTTGGCCGCACACCACTCCATTCTCTCTCAAGCTTCTTCAACCGTGCACCCTCCAAAACTCCAAAAACGTAAGTATTCCATCCTTTAGCTTGTTATACTTGAAAGACCTATTGATTCAAGCCTTTATTCATCATGTTTCAACATGTTCTTCATCCCTTGAAGGGAGTACGGCCGTACACCTTCATAAGGTTGGCCGTACACACCTTAAAGGCCCTCCAAAGTGAGAGTTTAGACCCTATCATCTAGTTGGACATGCTAAACCTTTGATCCTAGCCTTGATTCACCTTAAAATCGACCAATTTAGCATGAACATGAAGGGTGTACGGCCGCACACCCCTTGTACAGCCGTACACACCTCATAGGGCCGTAAACCCTCTTTGATGATCATTGATGGCCTTAAACTTTCGATAAAGCTAAGCATGGGACCAAGAACACTTCCTTGATGCTTCTTAGGGCCTTAAAACACCTCAAAATGCACACTTCTTCATGAGTGTACGACCGTACACTCATGGGCCGTACACCCCTGGCCGTACACACATCCCTTGGCCATACACTTCCCTTTGATCAATCACATATGATTTTAACACTTAGTTCAAGTGTTTCCAAGTCCCTAGGGTGGTTTCCTATCATGTCTAGTAGTGAAATACCCTAATTTGATTCATATATGTGTTATTACATGCTAAATAGGATCCATTTGTGTTCGAGACTTCACTTGACACTCAGCACCTCATATCAATCTTTCATACAAACCACTTACTCGAGGTGAGTTCATACCCCTACATTTTTCTGAGTTTTTAATGTTTTCAGGGGGGGAATACAAGCCAAACATGAATGATTTTATGAAATTTATACAAAAGGATTTCAATAAACTTAAAACGGATGCAATCGATACAAACATACAGTTTCTATACTTTTATAAAATATTTAGATATTTTATCCCTTCTGTATTATGCTGAGCAAAAGGGACGTTTTCAACTTACAAGCTTAACCTCATAGTTTTCAGATCAATACAAGGTTATACATATACAAACACACAAACTATAGTAAATATAGTTTGGGAATTCATACAAGGTTATACATATACAAACACAAAAACTATAATAAGTATAGTTTGGGAATTCATACAAGGTTATACATATACAAACACACAAACTATAGTAAATATATTTTGGTAATTCAATACATGGTTATACAAATACATACACACATCTTTTATGAATAATATTTAATAAAAGGTTTTTCTCGTATTATTACTTGTAATATCGTTAATCTAGCTTGAGAGACACGTCTTTGGGTACAATTACATGTACTAGTGGAAGACTACCCCTTATGATCCAGAGTCTCCTCGAAGGAGAGCGTGATTTTTGTGTATAGATCTATACGAGACTGACTATCCCGCACCTTGCTGCTAGCTACAGTAGGACCGGCAGGTCTACGGGTGACAAAGTCATAAAGTATACTGGTCCCCGATTCGCGCCATATCAAGTTTAGTATGGTCATAAAACTCGCAAATAGATAACAACGATATACTTATGTAGTAATATACTATACACGAACAATGATTATTTAGCATAATTATGGAAAATACATGGTTTCTTTATGAGAAATAAAACTACTATACATACTGGTAGTAACCAGGGTTTTCAAACAGAACATTCCATACAGAGGTTTTTCATACAGAATTCATCATACGATACATGTAGTAGTAATCAAACATACCAATTAATATGTTTTATATACTACAACCGGATATAATAACAAACATTCATAGTTAGTCCTATAACTCTTTAGTTTATGCTTCAGTGTTACGTATGAAGAATACTCGATAGACTGTGGGATATGTGGTTTCCGCCTCATTTCCTGTTCCTTGTTTGGTTGTGAACTTAGGGCAGATCCACATAGTCGAATGTTTGTTCAATATTGGTTTACATGTGCTAGCATGACTAAGTGGTTATAGATGGAACTGATAATATCTCACTTTCGCTAAAGAAAATATTGGATTTTCTTGGAAACATACAAACAATTTTTACTGATTCATTAACAGGTTTTTATTACAAAAAGATACTTATGAACTCACCAGCTTTATGCTGATACTCTTTTTCAAAACTGCTTGTATTCTCAGGAAATCATTAGACAGGTACTTCGACAGACTTTTGAGAAGACGGAGCGTATAGAGTCTCGTCTTTACTTTTGTTATACTTTTGGATGTATAAAAATATGAAGCAAACTGATGTAAACACTTATTATATATATTTAATGTAATGGTTGTGTTTACTTTTATTACTATGATTCAATTGTTGTGATACTATACATGAAGTCATCCGCCCCCGAACCTTTCTGCCGTTTCGGTTTGGGGGTGTGACACAGCCTTTAGTAGTGCATCCGGTACTACTAAGCTAACGTTTGATAGCATCCGTGACTTGATTTTAAATGAGGACATTAGAAGGAACGATATAGGAAAAAGTCGAGGCAGGTCAAAATCTCGAAAAAGAGGGAAGTCCAAGAACCGAAAGGATATCGAATGTTGTAACTGCAAAGAAAAAGGTCACTTTAGAAACCAATGCCCAAAACCTCAAGCTGTAAAGAAAGAAGTAAACAATGTATCCTCTGAAGAATCGAGAGATTTTCTCATATGTTGTGATGAGAACTCAGTGGAATCCTGGATTATGGATTCGGGTGCTTTTTTCCATGCCGTCTCATGCCCGGAAATGGTCAAGAATCTACAAACAGGTAATCTTGGCAAAGTTTGTTTGGCTGATGATCAAGTGCTTGATATTACAGGTATTGGAGACGTAGATTTGAAGACCTCCATAGGAACCACCTGGACATTGAAAGATGTTAGGGTTATCCCAAACTTAAGGAGAAAGTTGATTTCAGTTGGTAAGTTGGATGATGAAGGGCTTAATGTTCATTTTGGGGGTGGACAATGGAAAGTGATCAAAGGCAACCTAGTGATTGCTAAAGGAAAAAAGAAAGGCACTCTATACATGGTAGAGATACCTGGTGATGGTGTTCATGCTATAACCACCAATCTAAGTCCATCTAATTTATGGCACCAACGACTCGGACACATGAGCGATAAGGGATTAAAGATGTTGGCTCAGAAAGGGAAGTTTCTAGACTTGAAGAAAGTTGAAACTGAATTTTGTGAATCTTGTGTTCTCGGGAAACAGAAGCGGGTTGTTTTTGTAAAGACGGGGAAAACACCGAAAGCTCAAAAGTTGGAGCTTATTCACTCAGATGTAGTCGGACCAACACGAGTTTCATCGTTAGGAGGTAAAAACTACTATGTAACCTTTATTGATGATTCAACACGCAAGGTATGGGTCTATTTTCTTAAAAATAAATTTGATGTATTTGATACTTGTAAGATATGGAAATTTGCTGTTGAAAATGAAACTAATTTGAAGGTGAAGTGTTTGAAGTCAGATAATGGTCGTGAATACATAAGCAAGGAGTTTGTTGACTATTGTGCCAAGCAAGGGATAAAGATGATCAATACGGTCCCAGGAACTCCTCAACAGAACGGTGTAGCTGAGAGAATGAATAGAACTCTAAATGAAAGGGCTAGAAGCATGAGGTTGAATGCTGGTATACCCAAGACATTCTGGGCCGATGCAGTTAACACTGCAGCCTACTTGATCAACCGTTCACCGTGTGTTCCCTTGGATTTTAAATTACCAGAAGAAATGTGGCAAGGGAAGGAAGTAAGTCTCAAACATATGAAAGTTTTTGGTTGTAGTGCTTACAGTTTGTTAAAAGATAGTGACAGGGATAAACTTGATTCAAAGACCAAGAAGTGTACATTCATTGGTTACGGGTCAGACAAAATGGGTTACAGACTTTGGGATAGTGAAACCAGAAAGTTAATCCGAAGCAAAAACATCACCTTTAATGAAACGGAGTTATACAAAGACAGAAACAACAAAAATACAGAAGTTAAGAAGGAATATGTTGAGTTTGAAGGTGATGAAAAGAAGAAAGAAGCTTCAGTCGAAATCCCTAATTTTGGGGATGATTCAACTAATAGTAGGAGCTCAGGGGATAATTCAAGTAATGACTCTGAAAATGAAGAAACCAGTCCTCCAACTCCAGAATCCCCAGTCACACCTCAAGATCAACCAAGAAGGTCTTCCAGAGTCACCAGACCACCAGAAAGATACTCACCATCTGTCAACTACATTCTCTTGACAGAAAATGGTGAACCCGAGTGTTACTCTGAAGCTATGGGTTTGAAAGACTCATTGCAGTGGGAGCTTGCAATGAAAGATGAAATGAAGTCGCTCGAGAAGAACAAGACATGGCTTCTAACAAAGCTTCCATCTGGGAAGAAGGCTCTTCAGAATAAATGGGTTTTCAGGGTCAAGGATGAACATGATGGTACTAAATGGTACAAAGCCAGATTAGTAGTCAAGGGGTTTCAACAGAAAGAGGGAATTGATTTCAATGAAATTTTCTCTCCAGTGGTGAAGATGACTACCATCCGGCTTGTTCTCAGTATTGTAGCATTAGAAGGGTTGCATCTAGAGCAGTTAGATGTCAAGACAGCTTTTCTACATGGTGACCTAGATGAAGACATTTACATGACACAACCAGAGGGTTTTAAGGCTAAAGGCAAAGAAAACTTGGTGTGTAAACTGAAGAAGAGTTTGTATGGTCTGAAACAAGCACCCAGACAATGGTACTTAAAGTTTGATAACTTTATGGGTAGAATTGGTTACAAGAGATGTGACAATGACCATTGTTGTTACATCAAGAAGTTTAAGGGTTCTTATATCATTCTACTACTCTATGTAGATGATATGTTGATTGTCGGCTCAGACTTGTCAGAGATCAAGAAGTTAAAGAGGCAAATGTCTAAAGAGTTCGAAATGAAAGACTTAGGAGCTGCAAACCAAATACTTCGGATGAGTATTTCTAGAAACAAAGATGGTTCTTTGACACTATCTCAAGAGAAATACATTAGGAAAGTGTTAAAGAAATTCAGCCTTCAAGGTGCCAAGATCCGAAGCACACCTTTGGGAAGCCACTTTAAGCTTTCTAAAGCTCAATCACCAAAATCAGATGAAGACAAGAAGGAAATGGCTAAAATTCCTTATGCATCTGCAATTGGTAGCCTCATGTATGCAATGGTATGCACGAGACCATACATAACTCATGATGTGGGGGTTGTTAGTCGTTTTATGTCAAATCCAGAAAGAGAACATTGGGAAGCAGTTAAATGACTGTTAAGATACTTGAAGGGAACTTCAAAGATGGCATTGCGTTTTGAGGGGAAAGATGTCATTCTAAGGGGTTATGCAGATGCAGACCTTGGTGGTTGTAAAGATTCATACAAAAACACCACAGGGTATGTCTTTACAGTGGGAGGCACTGCAGTGAGTTGGATGTCTAAACTCCAAAATAGTGTTGCTCTTTCAACCACAGAAGCAGAGTATATGGCAGTTGCTGAAGCAAGCAAAGAGCTTATATGGTTGAAGAACTTTCTCGAAGAACTTAGCAAGGAACAAGTTGATTGTGCACTGTTTTGTGATAATCAAAGTGCAATAAACCTTGCAAAGAATCCCGACTTCCATTCGAAGCCAAAGCACATACAACTGAGATATCACTTCATCAGAGAAAGAATTAATGATGGCACTCTAAAATTGAAAAAGATCAAAGGAACTGAAAATCCAGCTGATATGTTGACTAAGGTTGTTACCTTAGAGAAGTTGAAGCTTTCATAACTTCAACTGGTCTTCAGGTTAATTGAAGAGAAGGCCAGGGTAACTAGGAATGAGCTAAGATCAAAAGTGTTTACAAAATACAGATACGGAGTTGAAGCACTGGTGAAGATTGTTCTGTGGCTTCAAGTGGGAGATTGTTGTGTGTGAAGCCATTTATTGGGTTGGTCAAGAATAAAGATAGTGCCAGAAAACAGGTAGCCATAATTTAAGGGCCATATCTGTTTTTTGTGTTTGGTGAACAACCGTATTGATGACATGCTTTATGGTCCCCTTATCTTTTTGTTTTGACCAGTTATCATTTCAATCTCTCTATATATACGAGACTACTTTCTATTTGTAAAGTGTAGACACAAAAAGAAATAAAACTCCTAGTTACCTGTGTGTGGATGTAGGTCATCAGACTGAACCACCTTAAATCCTTGAGTTCTTGGTTGTTACAACTTAGTAGAGTAATGTTCGTGTGTTAACTGTCTGACCATAACAATTATGGTGGGGATAAGCTAAAGAAGCTAATTTTGAAAAGCTTCCCCCCTTGCTTAAAGCTTATTGCTTATTGCTTATAACCTATTTCTAGTCATTTTACTCATATAAGTTGTTTTGTTTGCCAAACACTTAAATGTTTATCACCTTATTGCTTATCCCACCACTATAAGCTAATCCAAACACTTTTGCAAAAGCTGCTTTCTCACACTGCTATAAGCTAATAAACTATAAACTAATTTATCCAAACACCCTCTAAGATTGGGTTCCCTAGGTTTTATCCAGATCTAATTTTACTATTATTTGATTTTTTATCGTGGGGTAGCTTTAAAAGTTCCAATAAAGTCGATGGTAGTGGTGATTGTTAGGATTTGATTGTTTTGAGATTTGTATCATCATTTGTTATGGGTTACGATAGATTTTAAAGCTTCAAAATTCTTTAATATTTTTCAATGGTATATTTTGAAAGTTTTAAAATCTAGGATTTGTTACCCCTCTTTTGTAATAATAAATATGGTCTTGCTTGCTTACACGAGCTGTTGCATTCTTGAAGGAAATTAAGGATATGCAATTGCATATTTGCTTGTGACGGGTTTTGAATTATGCATTACTCTTTGTTAATGGACTCCAAATGGCCATTCAACATCTTTCTTTGTCACTTCTTGTGCCACCTTGAAGGTTAATAGGTTAATGACACCTTCACAAAGTGTAAGTACATTCTGGTGCGGTTCTGTTAAACATCTTCAAGTAATCATCCATTGCATCAACAGTGGTACTGTATGCATTAAAACAGATTAAATTCCCGTCAAAGTAGTTGTGGACTAAATTAACATTCGTCTACAGCATCCTGATCTCCGTTGAAGGAGTTGTTCCTTTTCTTGGACACAAACTTTCTATTTCCTCTTCTAAAAGCACCGATGCTGCTTTGAGAAGAAAACGCCATAGCCTAAGGGGGGGGGGGGGGGGGTGGGAGGGGGGGGGAGGGGGGAGCTAGGGTGGATTCATACCCGTGAATCCACCATTTCAGCATCACACCACTCGAGTGAGATGTATACCTGATAAGCTTGTGACAATCACGTGGATTAACTCTTGTATTTATCATATGACCTTTTTCAATCTACTTCTACAATATTAGCAAAGGTTACCCACATTAAGAAAAAACAAGAGTTGGTTGCTACACTGTTTTATTTGCCCTTTGGAAAAAATCGTATTCCCGTAAAGACCATTAAAGAACATGTCATGACAAGCAAAAATACAAGCATCAGTGGGTCCAAAAACTATCCTAGATATTTAATTTGCACAAATATCTAGCAGGGCATTTTTATATCCTCTTTTTTGTTGTGCACCTGCCATGAATCAACATCTATAAAGAGTAGGAAAAACTCTTGAGTTCACATAAGAAGCTTTTTCTTCCTTCTTTCTCTATATCAAAGGGTTGATTACAAGCTGAGCACTTTGCCTAATTAAAACCATGAAGGTTTGGTTCTATAGGACTACATCTATAGAAACTCATAAGCTTAGTATATATTAATTTACATAGTACCTAATTCTACCATGACTCATGCTTTATTGCTTATCCTATTGCAGTTGCTTAAAGTTATGCATGCCAAGTTCGCATGTCAATTTACAGATGGTGAACATATGGAAGACGAATCATCTTCTTCTGTTTCTCAACTATTTAATGGATTCCAGACGATCACAACTCTTGAAAAAGATGTATTCGTCACTGATCTAGCAACACCAAATTTTTCCACATATTTTAAGAGTACATCGAAAAATGAAACCGGGACAACAGAAGATGAAATGAAGAAGATGACGAGGGCTGTAAAGTATGAAAACGAAGCAATCGGTAACGCAACTATACTTATAAAGGACCGTAGAACTTCACTATGGGAGCTGTTTCAGAAAACTAAAACGGTAGAGAAAAAAAACGAACCTGTAATGAAAAAGATACTGAAAAGAAGATTGATTCAGCCTTCTTCTAAGGACTATACAGTGGCTCCTGTAGGAACCATAAATTTAGCTAATTCAGCTGATGAAAAACTCCACAAGGTACGCCTATTTTTTTGTAAATATTCTAGACTTTTAGTTTCCTAATTAGTATTAATGTTTAAGTAATACACGCAGATCCTACGTATACTACAGAGAGTTCACCCCGAAGCCTTAGCTATCTCACAAAAATCTCAAAACCTGTGGAAATATGTGATGAAAAGCAACTGCACAAATGAGGGGTGTAGAAACAAAAATCAAATGCTATCCGAAGATATCATTATATTCCCTTTTAGGGCTATTTCTGAAAAGAGTGAAAACCACACAAAGAGCAACATGTCCAATCATCTCATATATGGTGGGGGTGATACCAACTGGAAAACAGAATGCTGGATCAAATCAGATGCAGAATGTAAGTACACAAAAGTAAACCATGATTATAATTCCCCCTTCATATAAACGTCTATGTGACATTTCTTATAAGTCACTCATTCCAGCTATTTCCTATGTAGATCTGATATTGGAATTGTAGAAGAAGATAAACAATGCGTATGGATGATAAATTGGTCGGAAGCAGATCGAGCAAATCTGCAAATGAGGCCGCATAAATTCATCTATTTGTAAATAGTGTGCCTGTTGAAGTAAAGTAGTAACAATGACAATCACCAAACAACATTCAAACTCATCGTTTTTCCTTTATGTGGAAAAAGATTTTGATTAGAAAGAGAGATTATGAGCTAAACTAAACATGGTTATATAATGGTGGTGATGACTTTTGAGGGTTTACATAGATAGACTGCTCCCGTATTGTGCCATAATGAGATTGTGAGAACCGAGAAGTAGAGGATGAAGATGGCCCATCGTTAGTTATCCAAACTCACATGGCTTGAAAAATTATGTAGTAAATAGTAATTAATATATATAATATATTAATTAGCAATGCTTCCCAACGATTTCTTTAGAACGATAAAAATCTAATCTACTCCAAAGCTACTTGTTAATTCAACCAAGGGACTTGAACCCTCTATAACTGAAGGGAGGGCATCACGGGCGGTTCCACATAGTGTCCCACAGTGACACCGGCAACGCCTGATTTCCGTGTACGCAGTGCAAAAAATTTTGATTTTTTACTACTATTGTGTCAGTACGTAAAAAAAATATGCAACCACATAAAAATAAAAGTGTCACACCTAGTATGAAATCATACGCCTATCTCTGGATGACATCTCACCATACTCTTAGGCCAAAGAACTATCGGCTCTGTGCAGAAGATGAATTTAATTAGAAAGAATTTTAAAGCAACAGACTGCTGCTCATATGCCATCTAAATGTTAGGAATTTTTATGGCCCCTTAGATCAAAATAATACGCAAGATGTTCCACACATGTCCAACTCTTGTGAGACTAAAATATTTGAAAGTTCCACCATCCAAGGCAAAAGAAATATGGTAACTATTTAGGACCTTTAGGATCTAATTATAAAGGTGGTATATTTTGTTCATGTTGACATAAGATCGATCGGAGAGAAATAGAAAAAATGATTGAAAGAGATCTTCTTCTCATTAACTAACTGAACAAGTACACGACTATTACATATATCTACAGAGAATAAAATTACACATGAAAACCTTCTAACTTGTAACAACTAGTAAATAGAAAATGACGAAACTATCCTTGGTAGTTAAAAATGGTTAACTATCATATTAGCTAAGTTGTAATACTAGCTAACAACCCCCGTAAGCTTGGATCCCTCTTAAGAAAACCAAGCTTCAATGTAGCATCAATGTGTTTGTTTCCAGGAAGTAACTTTGTGAGAATGTCAGCTTTTTGATCATTAGTAGATACGTGAGATAAGCTGATAAGGCCAGACTGTACTTTCTCACGAACAAAATGACAATTTATTTCAATGTGCTTAGTCCTTTAATGATAAACAAGATTATAAGAAATGTAGATAACAGCCATATTGTAACACCGTAATTTTTCAAACAATTTTTTTTTTCATTTTAAAATCGCATACTTTTCATAACACATTGTATAGAAATCTCGTTTATTCAAATTACAAAATACAACTCCATTAATAATCCAGGATTCTCAAAACATAAGTCTTTCTCTGGTGTGTACAATCAAGCCGGTGCCTTCCCGCGATCCTCTGAGATACCTGAAACACATAACACATAACACGGTAAGCACAAAGCTTAGTGAGTTCCCCAAAATATCACATACAACCCATAAGCCACTCGAGGCTATAACTCGGTATGACCCTCCGGTCAATGTGTCTCAGCCGGACCCTCCAGTCCCGTAGCTCATTGGACCCTCCAGTCCGGTCTAGCTCGTTGGACCCTCCGGTCCGGTCTATATAACACATAGCATACATATATCACAATGCACATAAACTCCAACATACACATAACACATAAGACCCTCCGGTCTGCACATAGTTACCACTCTAGGTAATGTATAGTGAGAAGACTCACCTCGGCTAACAGGTGAGCAAATAACCTCGCGCTCGGATCTCGAACTAGCTTCCTCCTAACACAAAGGACGAATATCTCTTATTAATACTCTTTTCACGACTCAGATAATCGAAGGCGGTTCTTTCTCTTTCTAACTCTTTAAAGTGGGTAAAAGACCATTTTACCCCTCCAAGGTCTCTATCACACATGTTGACCAAAACCCCAAAGTCAACAGAAGTCAAACTCGAGTCAACAGTCCAAGTTTGACCCGACTCGTCGAGTGCACTCCTACGACTCGCCGAGTCCCCTCGTATCCTCAGAAGTCTCAAAAGTCCAGCTCAACTCGTCGAGTTGACCCCCAACTCGCCGAGTTATCGCACAATCAAACCATCAGGACAAATCCTCGTCGACTCGTCGAGTCAGTTCATGGACTCGGCGAGTCCCTTTGATCTGATTTCTCATTCAGACGATTTCAACCAGATCTATCACTCTAAACTATAGATCTATCATCCCAAGGCTCAATAATTACGTAAAGCTTCGATCTTTACGTTCATACATGACGCTATTGCTTCAAAAAGCCAATACATGCTCTTCATGAAGGTTTTTTGCTCATCAACCCTCATTTGGACCACTAAAGCTGAGACATCTAGACTCTAAGGACCTTACGAGGTCCAGATCTGAGGTTTCCAACCACAACCAGGTCTCATTCGACTCGTAGATTCAAAAGGATGGAAGCAAAGCCCTAAAACTCCCAAAATGAGATCTAGTACAAGGAATGAACAAGATGAGGACTTTGTACCTTCTCTTAGCAGCTGATGTTGGATTAGTGTCTAAGCCCGTAACTATATTTGGTAAGTACTTGACCCGGTTGTGCATGGTCCTTTTGGGTTGCCTTCACCATAGCAACTTGACAGGTTGATTTATATAGAGAGAAGAGATATTATTATATTAATATGTTATAAGAATAATATATTAAAGGAATAATAATATTATTTAATTAATATTAGTCATAAATTAATTAGGAATTAATTTGGTGACTAAAAGAGGTTAATTGAATAAAGGGGCTTAAACTGTCAAATGTGTGATAGTTGTGTTTTTGGGCTATGAATCCTTATGGATATTAGGGTGCCCGAATTTTAGGGTTAGGATATCTTAAATTCGTCCAAGCCTCATATCTAGAAGGATCCTTGGATTGCTTAGGGCCTAAGTTATTCAATTAGGGTTAAGGATGTAACCCTAGTAGCTCATAGTATAAATAGTACCTATGGGTGAGGGAAATCGGCCACTCTTGTAAGATTGAAACCCTAGAGCCGATTTTCTCATCCCTCATCTCTCTCCAAATCATCCTCTTGCTAGTTGGTGTTTGTAAGCCATTAGAGGAGTGACAATTGTGACTCTAAGCTCCAAGAACAAGAAGATTCAAGCAAGCAACCTAAGGTATTCTTCTAGATCTGATTTCATGTGTTATGTTTCAATTGTTATCTCTAGATCTAGCATTGTAAGCCTTGGAAACATTGCATGTTCAATTAGAGAAACCTAGATCCAAGCATTAGGGTTTGCATGTGCACATAGGAAAGTTCTTATGGCTCAAACCCATCAGTGGTATCAGAGCCTTGATTGATTTCTATTGAATTGATGCTTTGGTTGATTGCTTTTTGCATGAAAAAATCATTTTTTGTGTCCCTGACTGATGAACTCGGCGAGTCCCATTGTGGACTCGGTGAGTAGCACCAACTCGGCGAGTTCATAATGGAACTCGGCGAGTTCAAGCGTCAGTTAGAGTAGATTTCGGGATTTCTTGCTGTTTTGCTTGAGGATACTTGCCTTAATTGTTTTGGGTCATTAAAATCCGAATTTTATCATATATTTGAGTATATCCTTGACCAAACAAAAGATAATTACCATTTGATTGAATAATAATTTCCTTATATGATTATAATTGATTATTTGAATTAAATTGGTAAATTGTCTTGCAAGTAATATTGACTAGGTCAAATTTAGATAATCATTAAATTAATTAGTTGATTTATATTATTTGCTATTTGATCCTTTATGTTTTGAAAAGTTCAAAACTTGCCCTCAAGTTTTGAAATTTAAGTTTTGTGATTAAAAGTTTAATTTGAATAATTTAAATTTCAAACCCTAGAATTTTACAAGTTTTAAAATTCAACCCTATACTTATAATATTATAAGATTAATATATATATATGTATAACTTAAATGCTAGTCTTACCATTAGTAGGCCTCATTCACGAAGCCAATCTATAAGGAGGGTATAAGGTTATGGCCTATAAAATGGCCGTTTAATGGGTGTCCATTCTCACCCACCGCTTCCTTGATTGGTGGAGGGTCGTTAGCCGAACGGGTAGGATCGGGCAAACCTTTCCTCATTAAAAGTATAATGAATCTATATTAAGTAGCTAAATGTTTTTACAAAATTCCCAATCTTAGTTACTTTAGGCAAAAGTGAATTGATGCAATTCCATGAAATTACACTTTGTACCCTTGCTAAGACGTTAATGAAGCGCGTGTGGTTAACTGGCACATTAATTGGGTTCTAAGCAAAGGTGGCAAAGGGTGACTCGTTGTTTGTTATAGTTCAATGGTGCGTGTGTGGTTAACCAGCACATTGAATAGGTAACTGTAACAATGAGGGCACCATGTACATTTGCATGGTTATTCACACCCACTTTGTGATCCTCGGCATCCCAGTCACAAACGAGAGGGGCATATCGAGATTTAAACATGCCATTGAAAAGTTCAATGTATCTCAAAAGATCTAGGAGTTTTCAATACATTTAAAACCTAATTTCTTTTCGTTTTTCATGGTGGAGAATTAGTGAATCGACATTCACTTGCCTTCAAGTTATTTACTTATTAGATTACGGCATCCCTCTTCTAATTAGCGAATAATGTTGTTGGTTCCTATCCCTAATTTTTCATTTGGGTGATTAATTTGGGAAATTCATTTCTAATCAACTTTGTTCTTTTTTTCATTTCAGATGTCGAACGCAAACAACAACGCTTCTGGGTCAAACTCCTCTGGTTCATTCTCACTCATGAACTTGTGTGGGAAAGTGATCTTCGATGGGACCAATTTCAGTAATTGGATCCGCAACATTCGCATGGTCACTCGCTACGAGGACAAAGAGTATGTCCTCGACGAGAAGCTTAAGGAGATTGACATTGAAACTGCTACTGCCGATGAGATCGCGGCCTACGAGGCCCACGAGCGTGATGCCACGAAAGTCCATTGCATCATGCTCGCGACTATGACTGCTGAACTTCAAAAGTCCTATGAGGACAAGTACCCCTACGAGATGCATCAGGATCTGCTGGAACGCTACCACCAGAGCGCCAGGCAAGAAAGGTATGAGATCATCACTTCGATGATCACTACCAAAATGGGAAATGGAGAGTCTCTTACTGCCCATCTGCAAAAAATGTAGAGATATGTTGATCGCCTGCTGAAGTTGAATGTGAACTTCGATGAAGAGCTAGCAATTGACAGTATCCTTGACTCATTGCCTTCCTGCTATAGCCAGTTCCGCATGACCTATCACATGAATAAGGAAGAAGTATCCTTGAGCAAGCTTCAGGGCTTGTTGAGGACTGCTGAGAGCAACCTCAAGGATAAATCTGTTGCATCACCTCCCACTCCAGCTGCTGCCCCTTTCTTGGCAATAGGGCAAGGGAAGGGTAAGAAGAGGAAGGCCTCCTCAAGGGGCCACCACAAGGGAAAGTCTCAAGATGGCACCTCTTCTAGTGGAACCAAAGTTGGTTCTGCTAAACCCAACTCAAACCCCAAGGAGGCAGAGTGCCACCACTGCCACAAGATAGGGCATTGGAAGAGAAGCTGCCCAGAATATCTGCAGGCCATCAAGGATGGAAAGATCAAGCCATCTTTCGCAGGTATTTACACAATTAAATCTAATAGTTTGTCACATGCTACTTCTTGGGTTCTTGATACAGGATGTGGTTTTCACATATGTTCTAATTTGCAGGGACTAAGAAGAAATAGGGATGTGGAGCGTGGAAGGATGAATCTGATCATGGGAAACAGAAGATCGTCGCCTGTGACCAAGATTGGAGTTTATTCCTTAGTGCTTAGTAATGGTTTAGATTTAAATTTGAATAATTGTTGTTATTCGCCAGGTATGGCTAGAAACATCATTTCATTTCATGGTTTATATAAACAAGGCTTTAGATATTCATTTGATAATGAAAAGGGTTCTATTTATGCTTATTTTAATAATGTTTTATATTTTGAAGCATTGCCTTGTAATGGAATATATGAAACTGTGATGGTTGTAGACAACTTAGGAAATGATGTATTATGTGTGGATTCTTCCAATAGTATGGACAAAGCATGCTTGTGGCATTGTCGCCTTGGCCATGTTAACAAGAAATGCATAGCCCAACTCCAAAAGGATGGAGTCTTGGAGTCATTCGACCTTAGGGACGATGACGTATGCGAATCTTGTTTACTTGGAAAGATGACCAAGTCACCCTTCACTGGCACTTGTGGGAGGGGTGAGGGTTTATTGGATCTTATACATACAGATGTATGTGGACCCTTTAGATCCACCACAAGGGATGCAAATCGCTTCTATGTGACTTTCACAGATGATTATAGCAGATATGGGTATATCTACTTGATCAAGAACAAGTCAGAAACCTTTGAAAAGTTCAAAGAGTTTAAACAAAAAGTGGAGAATCAATTGGGCAGGAAAATCAAGATGCTTCGATCTGATCGAGGTGGAGAGTACCTAAGTCTTGAATTCCACGACTACCTCAAGGAATGTGGAATAGTTTCACAATTGACGCCACCTAGGACACTACAATTGAATGGTGTAGCTGAGAGGCGTAATCGAACCTTGCTAGACATGGTTCGTTCCATGATGAGTCGTGCTTCACTACCTATCTCATTCTGGGGGTATGCCTTAGAGACTGCCGCCCATATCCTTAACTTAGTACCTACGAAGAAGGTTGCCAAAACACCTCACGAGATGTGGACAGGGAAGGCTCCCTCGTTAGCACATATCAAGGTTTGGGGTTGCGAGGTTTTCGTAAGACGGGAAACTCACGACAAGCTCGAGCCTCGTAGTGAGCGATGTATTTTCATCGGCTACCCACAGAAATCCTTTGGATATCTCTTCTACAGACCGAGTGACAATGTTGTCTTCGTTGCGAGGAGAAGGGTTTTCCTAGAGCGAGAACGCATAAGCCAAGGAGACAGTGGGAGGTAGATCGATCTTGAAGAGCTTCAAGAATCGAGCGATGAAGGAACCTCTAACACTGGCGCTCAACCCTAGGAGGAAACTCCAGTTGAACCGATTGACGAATCCTTACCTCTTAGACGTTCCGAAAGAGTTAGTGTTCCACCCCAGTTTTATGGTTTTCATATTACTATGGAAGGGGATACGTTCATTAGTGATAGTATACTAGTGAATATGGACGAACCTAACAGCTATAAGGAAGCCATGGCAGGCCCAGAGTCTGCAAAGTGGAAAGAGGCTATGGATAGCGAGATCCAATCCATGTATGACAACCAAGTTTGGAATTTGGTTGACAATGTACCAGGTCGTAAGACGGTCGGGTGCAAGTGGATCTTCAAGAAGAAGACTGACGTGGATGGAAACGTGCACACTTATAAGGCGCGATTGGTTGCGAAGGGTTTCACTCAAACTCCTGGAGTTGACTACGACGAAACCTTCTCACCAGTTGCGAAGATAAAGTCTATCAGGGTGATGCTGGCCATTGCTGCATTTCATGACTATGAAATATGGCAAATGGATGTCAAAACCGCTTTCCTTAATGGGAAGTTGGTTGAGGATGTTTACATGGCTCAGCCAGAGGGTTTTGTCAATGCGAAGCATCCTAATAGAGTGTGTAAGCTTGAGAAGTCTATTTATGGACTTAAGCAAGCGTCCCGCAGATGGAATCTTTGTTTCGACGAGAAGGTCAAATAGTTTGGTTTTCTGCGAAGCGAAGATGAGTCTTGTGTATATGTCAAAGCCAGTGGGAGTGTAGTAAGCTTCCTCGTATTGTATGTCGATGACATACTACTAATAGGAAACGACATCCCGACACTGCAGGAGGTTAAGTCCTGGCTCGGGAAGTGCTTCGCTATGAAGGACCTCGGAGAGGCTTCCTATATTTTGGGAATAAGGATAGTGAGAGACAGAAGTAAGAGACTAATAGGACTTAGTCAGAACACTTACTTAGACAAGGTACTAAAACGTTTTAGTATGGAGAATTCAAAGAAAGGGGAGTTACCAATCCAAAGTAATGCCAAGTTGAGTAAGACTCAGAGTCCGAGTACTGAAGTCGAGATAGCAGAAATGAGCCGAGTACCTTACGCTTCCGCAGTCGGCTCGATCATGTACGCTATGACTTGCACTCGCCCTGATGTGGCCTTCGCTTTGAGCATGGTCAGCAGATATCAAGGGAACCCTGGCAGAGCGCATTGGATCGCAGTCAAGAACATTCTTAAGTACCTTCGGAGGACCAAGGAATGGTTTCTAGTCCTCGGTGGGAGTAATGACTTAAAGGTGCGAGGGTACAGCGACGCCAGTTTTCAGACCGACAGGGACAACTATCGTTCGCAGTCAGGCTGGGTCTTTACCCTCAATGGAGGAGCAGTAACTTGGAAGAGTTCCAAGCAGGAAACTGTAGATGATTCAACGTGTGAATCAGAGTACATTGCAGCAAGTGAAGCGTCAAAGGAGGCAATATGGTTGAAAAACTTCATTGGAGACCTTGAAGTTGTGCCAGCCATAAAGGAGCCCATGGAGATTTTCTGTGATAATGAAGGAGCGGTTGCCTTGACCAAGGAACCAAGAGATCACGGTAGATCTCGACATATCGACAGAAAATATCACTTTATTCGACATCGGGTGGAAGAAGGACTCCTCGTAGTGAAGAGGGTATCGTCAGAAGATAACCCAGCAGATCCGCTTACGAAGGGACTGAGCAGGGTTAAACATTTCCAGCATGCTAGGAGCATTGGGCTAAAGGATGATATTAGTTTAGATTAGATAGTTTGGAAACATGTAATAGATAAGTTGTTATTAACATTTGATGATTACATAAAGGAGTATTATTTATTAGTAATGTTACTGTCTTATGTTAATATTTTACCTATTGTTTCATTTTGCATGTTTTGACTTCTTGAATAATTAAGTTATTTGATAATAATCGAATTATTCGAATGGTCCACAGTCGTTCATATGTTGGAAGTAGATATGAATGAAGACTGTCATGAATTGGTGTGTAGATTGTCTAAAGTGTATTAGACATAGAAAAGGTTTGCTACAACGTTCATGAGTGCTTATGAACTTGATTTGAGCATTGGAATAAACCCACACTTGCTGGAATCACTTCATGGAATTTATCACGAGTGATCGCAAGATGGTAATATCATATGGTCTTAAAACCTAGATATATGGTTTATTGTTTGTTAATTGGTTATGCATTGATAATGCGCAAACGCATCAGTAACTTGATGTTATAAAACGCATTGTTGTGTGTGATTTGATTAGTGGATAGTAGATGCATATAAGTCGAAGTTTATATATTCCTTTTATCCTAAGAGGGTAAAAGCGATATCAGGGCCCCTCGATGATTTGATTTGACTTATGTGTCGGGCCCGGTCAGGACTGAATTGATGTGTTCAATTAAGTTCTATGTCAAATGAATATGAGATCGAGAAACCAATTGCAGGACAATAAGTATGACCATGTTCCATGTAATTGTCCGCACGATATCTAGAACAGAGGATTATATGATCCCTTATCTGAAGGACATGATACTGATAAGATCAGAGTTTGACAGCGTCTTTGAGAGCTACGATTGCTAATCGGATTGTGTTTGCATCTATAGTTACTAGACTTCTCCAAGTGGGAGACTTTTGGATTAGTGTCTAAGCCCGTAACTATATTTGGTAAGTACTTGACCCAGTTGTGCATGGTCCTTTTGGGTTGCCTTCACCATAGCAACTTGATAGGTTGATTTATATAGAGAGAAGAGATATTATTATATTAACATGTTATAAGAATAATATATTAAAGGAATAATAATATTATTTAATTAATATTAGTCATAAATTAATTAGGAATTAATTTGGTGACTAAAAGAGGTTAATTGAATAAAGGGGCTTAAACTGTCAAATGTGTGATAGTTGTGTTTTTGGGCTATGAATCCTTATGGATATTAGGGTGGCCGAATTTTAGGGTTAGGATATCTTAAATTCGTCTAAGCCTCATATCTAGAAGGATCCTTGGATTGCTTAGGGCCTAAGTTATTCAATTAGGGTTAAGGATGTAACCCTAGTAGCTCATAGTATAAATAGACCCTATGGGTGAGGGAAATCGGCCACTCTCGTAAGATTGAAACCCTAGAGCCGATTTTCTCATCCCTCCTCTCTCTCCAAATCATCCTCTTAGCTAGTTGGTGTTTGTAAGCCATTAGAGGAGTGACAATTGTGACTCTAAGCTCCAAGAACAAGAAGATTCAAGCAAGCAACCTAAGGTATTCTTCTAGATCTGATTTCATGTGTTATGTTTCAATTGTTATCTCTAGATCTAGCATTGTAAGCCTTGGAAACATTGCATGTTCAGTTAGAGAAACCTAGATCCAAGCATTAGGGTTTGCATGTGCACATAGGAAAGTTCTTATGGCTCAAACCCATCAGCTGAAACACTCAATACCATAGATCCACTGCCTTCCTTTGCTCCCCATCATGAAACTCTTCATCCTTCTTCATAGAAATGCACCAAGAACCACCATATGAGCTTCTCTCTCTCATTCTCTAGCTCTAATAGAAATTAGGGTTTCCTCTCAGGGGAAGGTAGCCGAAAATGAGGCTATAAATGCCTTTAAATAGGTCCCAAACCCGAGAAATTAGGGTTTCTCTGCCCAGCACCTACTCGGTGAGTCCCTCCTCTGACTCGTCGAGTCCATTCATTAAATCTACGCGAGCAACTCAACTCGACTCGGCGAGTTGGTCCCTCAACTCGCCGAGTCCCTCCTTAAATTTCAAGATTAACATACATATTAATGTCCCTGAAAATCCGGATGTTACAATTCTCCCCCGCTTAAATTAGATTTCGCCCTCGAAATCGCTCCTTCACAGCATATAGATCTAATCAAATAACCAAACAGCACCATCGAAAGGGTCTCATACCACACAACTATCTTCCTTTCTGGACACCTGAATCCAAACAGGAACTCCTCCCTAGCAAAGGACTGACCCATCTGCCACTATGCTACCCCTTCTGACTCTCAAGAATCTGGAACTCTAGTAGCCTGACACACAGCCAGACCGCCATCTCCAGATGTCACCACGTTATTCGCTCCTCGAATAACAAACCACGATAGCTCACTGCCTCTCTGATTCTCCAGTGGGGACCGATAAAACAAGTCTATGCCCAAAACTGGCTACCGATCACTCGTCCCAGACATGATAAACAATCCAGATCATATACCAAGGAATGAAAGGATAAGATCACACCAGGGACTCATCCAATGTATTGCAATCACAACCCTTCTGAACAACGAACCCTCAACACCCTGTCCTCAGACACGAACAATGACCATGCTTGTTCAGAAGCGTCCTCCGACATCTGACAAACATAAACCTCAGCTCCCTTCTCAATATCCCTTTCAAGACTGAGCACCAGGTCATCTCCCGACCCAGCAATTGAACCTCCAAAGGTTACCCATTGCATGTACCAAAACGTCTCACTGACTTCCTTATCAATACAACTATCTCGGCCCAGTGCGACACACAAGTCGCGAAGTTTGCTTTACCTCAAGCGAATACGGAATTCGACTCACTCTCGAACTCTGCCGTCTACTACTCATTAGTCCATGCGTTTCACGGTTTTCTCATACCAACGAATTGACCCACTCAGGTCTAAGACACCAGATGGAACCAATACCCCCTTCCAAAGGAAATTCATTTCTGAATCTGGAATCTCATTTTTCCTACTCAATACACCACTAGAATCGAACTCAACTCGAGAGTCTGGTCCGGCACAGAGTTGGAACCACTCGTCCCAATGAACCACTCAACTCATGACTCATGACCCGCAACCCATGCGTTCCTCACTTATCCACTTCCCTTTGTTTGCGACACCCACTACTGAATTCAGAATATAACGACTCCCGACAAATATGGAGACCCCAGTCTTGCCCCTGGTTCGACCCCAGGCTTTCACAAACTCAAATATTAGGGCTACCCAAGCCTATAACTCTTCTGCATCAAGCTCTGATCAGAGAGCACTTCATCACAACATTCTCTCGCTGACTAGTGGGTACTACGGCTCCCCGCAGTATCACAACGACCTCTCACTGAATAGTGAGTACTACGGCTTCCCGTAGCATCACCACACCCCTCATTGAATAGTGAGTACTACGGCTCCCCGTAGCATCACCACACCCCTCACTAAATAGTGAGTACTATGGCTCCCCGTAGCATCACCACAACCTCTCACTGAATAGTGAGTACTACGGCTCCCCGTAGCATCACCACACCCCTCGCTGAATAGTGAGTACTACGGCTCCCCGTAGCATCACCACAACCTCTCACTAAATAGTGAGTACTACGGCTCCCCGTAGCATCACCACAACCTCTCTGCACTGACTTATTGAAACTGCAGCTCCCCGCAGTCTTACCGCACTTACTCTTACCACTTCACAATCTCATCCTCAGGTTGACACCACACTGCGATCATTAACTCATGCTCTGCGGCCCAGCATAGATAGGTACACACACACCCATCCAGGCTAAGCATCACTACTTCGGACGACCACCGTCGTGACAAAACCTCTTTTTCTCGCTGCAATTCACATTCTCAAATAAATCCATTTGATGTCAATTAGCTGAAGGCCCCCCACCGGAACCATAGACACTTGATACACCACTCGTCATCTCAAACTCAAACTCAAAATAATCCGAGATTTAGGACATTAAACTCGGATACCCCGGAATACCATCACAACGACTCGCAGTGTCTTGACTCTACCACTGATCTCATACTCATGGCATCATACTCAGATACCGCATTGCTTCCTCGGGACTTTGCTACCGGTCTTTCTCTCGTGCCACTTGTAACTCCGGAATACTCCATCTCCCAAATTAAAACACGGAGAAATTGCTAACGACTCAGAACATGAAGATGACAATCCGAAACTTTCTCCTCTATTGCTCAAAACTCATGCAAGAATACTCATAACGACCCTGAAGTTGGTTGCCCAATCAACTTCTTCCCTTCCCATACTGCATATAATAGCCTATACTCTGAACCAGAAATTCTCAACCGCCGAACTAACCTTACAAGCCAACCTCCTCGAATTCACCATTTTAACCTTGAAGGATTCCTAACCACCACAAGGTCTCCGACCAACGGCCACTTGCCGTGGAGACACTCGTCCTCTCCCAAACACGTACCACATGCATTATCTCACTCTGCACATCTCTTTGACCACCAATAACCCTGGTCTCAGGAATCCGCACCGCAAGCCTCTCTATCCAGTTCTCTAACCGCTCTTGAACAAATCTCTGGTCTCCTCAAAAGTACCCGGTTCTCCCCCACTCAGGGTTCGAACCATCACAAATTGGTTCGCCAACAATCTAACCCACAGACTGTTTTTCCCAATAACATCGCACCTACTCTTGGAAGATGATACGCATTGCTCGATGATCTCCTCGATGGAGGTCAAGCAATTCCAAATACCCTGAATCTCCGATGAAATCCTCAGAAACTCCTCATCATGACTACCTCTTAGTCATTCAGAATCTCGTACCATCCCACTACCGGACATCTCAACTGTCCAGTCGTAACCCTGACTCTCAGTCTGAAAATAACGAACTAGCATATTCCTCATCCTCGACTCTTCAACCAACATTCCATCACGTGGGTTGTAATAAGAGTGGAGTCCTCATTACCACACTCGATATTCATCAAAGACAATAAGAGCCACCGCCCCAAAATCCTCTTCTTGATTGTCTTCCGTTGCAGCTAATACATGCCCTACTATGCTCAAATAGGGTGTACCCTTGTCCTTAACCATCCCAGTCCCCGCTGACAACCTGCTCATGCTCTAACATTACCGCTCAGCAGACATACTGCCCAAATATTCAGATGAAAGATCGAAACCAAAGCTACCCCACAGGGCTCACCCCCAACCTTTGAAACCAAAAATCTCAATACCTCTCCTGTTTCCCCCAGGAACAGAAATAGCACCGCTCAGGTCACATAAAATGACATCTCCACCATCGGCCGGTCGCTCAGCCCAGACCGAATTCTCCTATAACCGCCATCTCTACTCATCCCTGAGTCTTGCGACTCCAACTGGCATCTCACCAACAATCCCTCGGAGCTAACTCGATTTCCCTTTTAAGGGATGCTCCACTAAACTCGTTCATCATGGCCCTCTGGCCCCATATTCTTTCACATCTGATCTCAGTCTAGACAATCACAACGGAAAAACTGGTAGAGCCAGCAACACTAACCGCCACGGGTCATGGTACTCGAACCATGTGGCCACCTCTCGATCTGCTATGAATCATGGTACCCGAACCATGTTATCTCTTCTCAATCCGCTACGAATCATAGTACTCGAACCATGACATCACCTCTCGATCTGCTACAAATCATGGTACTCGAACCATGAAATCACCTCTCGATCTGCTACAAATCATGGTACTCGAACCATGAAATCACCTCTCGATCTGCTACTTAAAACCTCCGGAATGTTCCCTGTATCAAGTATGGGTCCTCTGCTTTCAGTAGTACGGGCCCATACTACCTGCCACATCTACCCATACTTTCCACACAGACCATCCCCGAGTTACTAAGTAGCTGCTCGACCTCCTCAATCACCAACCGCGTCATGCGTGTTCGCTCCTCTACGAAATATCCTACTCTGTCAGCGCACTCATCTGACTAGGGTCACCCTTTCCTAGGCTCTTCCTAGGTTCTCACACTTTCCCGCCATCAGCTGCTGAAGAACTCCTTATGATGCCAACCATCTACCTCCTGAATATCGTCATATTCACTTAGTAGCTGACTCTCGTCATCAAGAGTTCCACAAAGCACGAAGCAAGCAGCATTCGGGCATCGAATAATCTCTACCCACATGTAAAACCACTCTAGGTCATTACCCACTTGCTCTCCTCATACTCTAAGGATACCACCGAACCCAAGCAACTTTACCCCACGCGGGCATCTGACTACTCCCTCAGTAGACTCCTCAAATGCTCATCTAGGTATCTCTCCTAGATTACTCCCCTACTCAAATCCCTCTCTAGAGGATTCCTGCTGGATACTCTTACTCAGCACATGCTCGAAAGCACATCACATATAACAGTAACTCTTAGGCTAAGGCATCACAAATCAGGCCACTATAGTCCTAACATATGAAATACCTAGCCTATCTCTAGCATGCATAATATCTCATAGCATATCTCATAAATATCTCATAACACAAACGTAAGGGTATTTTGGGAAATCACCATTCGGGCTCTGCCCGATTGTACACACTACACCTTCTCGTTTTCTCTTAGAAACTCTTGTTCGCTTTAGAAAAAAACATTTCTTTGAAATTTTTTCTCAAATCCTCAGTTAGAGTCCAGACTTACCCGAAGGCGCATCCGAATCCCTCAAACCAAGGCTCTGATACCAACTTGTAACACCGTAATTTTTTTTTCATTTTAAAATCGCATACTTTTCATAACACATTGTATAGAAATCTAATTACAAAACACAACTCCATTAATAATCCAGGATCCTCAAAACATAACTCTTTCTCTGGTGTGTACAATCAAGCCAGTGCCTTCCCGCGATCCTCTGAGATACCTGAAACACATAACACGGTAAGCACGAAGCTTAGTGAGTTCTCCAAAATACCACATACAACCCATAAGCCACTCGAGGCTATAACTCGGTATGACCCTCCGGTCAATGTGTCTCAGTGGGACCCTCCAGTCCCGTAGCTCATTGGACCCTCCAGTCCGGTCTAGCTCGTTGGACCCTCCGGTCCAGTCTACTCGAGGACCCTCTGGCGTCATAAGTCGTTGGACCCTCCGGTCCGGTCTATATAACACATATCATACATATATCACAATGCACATAAACTCCAACATACACATAACACATAAGACCCTCCGCTCTGCACATAGTTACCACTCTAGGTAATGTATAGTGAGAAGACACACCTCGGCTAGCAGGTGAGCAAATAACCTCGTGCTCGGATCTCGAACTAGCTTCCTCCTAACACAAAGGATGAATATCTCTTATTAATACTCTTTTCACGACTCAGATAATAGAAGGCGGTTCTTTCTCTTTCTAACTCTTTAAAGTGGGCAAAAGACCATTTTACCCCTCCAAGGTCTCTATCACACATGTTGACCAAAAGCCCAAAGTCAACAGAAGTCAAACTCGAGTCAACAGTCCAAGTTTGACCCGACTCGTCGAGTGCACTCCTGCGACTCGCCGAGTCCCCTCGTATCCTCAAAAGTCTCAAAAGTCCAGCTCAACTCGTCGAGTTGACCCCCAACTCGTCGAGTTATCGCACAATCAAACCATCGGGACAAACCCTCGCCGACTCGTCGAGTCAGTTCATGGACTCGGCGAGTCCCTTTGATCTGATTTCTCATTCAGACGATTTCAACCAGATCTATCACTCTAAACTATAGATCTATCATCCCAAGGCTCAATAATTACGTAAAGCTTCGATCTTTACGTTCATACATGACGCTATTGCTTCAAAAAGCCAATACATGCTCTTCATGAAGGTTTTTTGCTCATCAACCCTCATTTGGACCACTAAAGCTGAGACATCTAGACTCTAAGGACCTTAGGAGGTCCAGATCTGAGGTTTCCAACCACAACCAGGTCTCATTCGAAAGGATGGAAGCAAAGCCCTAAAACTCCCAAAATGAGATCTAGTACAAGGAATGAACACGATGAGGACTTTGTACCTTCTCTTAGCAGCTGAAACACTCAATACCACAGATCCACTACCTTCCTTTGCTCCCCATCATGAAGCTCTTCATCCTTCTTCATAGAAATGCACCAAGAACCACCATATGAGCTTCTCTCTCTCACTCTCTATCTCCAATAGAAATTAGGGTTTGCTCTCAGGGGAAGGTAGCCGCAAATGAGGCTATAAATGCCTTTAAATAGGTCCCAAACCCGGGAAATTAGGGTTTCTCTGCCCAGCACCTACTCGGCGAGTCCCTCCTTAAATTTCAAGAGTAACATACATATTAATGTCCCTGAAAATCCGGATGTTACACATATTATCACACTTTAGCAGAATTGGAGTGACATTTGGAACCTCTAATTCTTCATAAAGTCTGCTAATCCATGCAAGTTCTGTTGTGAATTTGCGCATTGAGCGATCAACTGCTTCAACTGATGACAAGGAAATGGTGACTTGTTTTTTATACTTCCATGAGATAGGTGATCCTCCAAACATGATAAAATACCCACTTAAAAACCTGCGAGTAACAGGACAAGCTGCCAAATTAGAGTCACAATAAGCTTTTATTTAATAAGAAGACTTGTTGTTAAAGTAGAGAGCTTGATCAATAGTGCCTTTCAAGCATTGAAGAACATGTAATGCAGCTTGATACTGTTCTTGACATGGAATTTTCTTGAATTGACTAAGGTATTGAATGGTGAATGCAAGGTCAGGGCATGTATGAAGTAGAAAATTATGTTTGCCCACCAATTGTCTATAGACAGTTGCATCAGGAAGAGGATCACTCATAACATGTAGCAACTTGAGATTAAGTGGCAAAGGAGTTGATTTGGTTGTAGAATCAAGCATTCCATAGGATGCTAACAATTCATTGATAAAATTTTTTTGATTCACTACCATTCCTGTGTCAATCTTGTCGAACTCTATCCCCAAAAAAATAATGAATAAGGCCCAAATCCTTAATCTTGAATTGCTAATCAAGAAAAGTTTTCAAACTTTGAATTTCCTCAACGTTATTCCCAGTAACTAATATGTCATCAACATAAATGGCAACAATGACAATAGATGAAGTAGTTTTCTTTAGGACAAGAGAATGATCATTGTGTGAATGAGAAAATCCTTGAATTCGTAAAGCAGATGATAACTTTGAATACCATTGTCTGCTGGCCTGTTTCAATCCATAAAGTGACTTCTTTAATCAATTTGAGAAAATCCTTGAATTCGTAAAGCAGATCATAACCTGGTGGAAGCTTCATGTAAACTTCTTCATGTAGCTCCCCATGAAAAAATGCATTATTAACATCAAATTGATGTATGTACCACTTGTTCTTGACAGCTAAAGCAATAAGACTTCTAACTGTTGTAAATTTGACCACAAGGGAAAAAGTTTCATGGTAGTATATACCCTCTTTCTGTGTGAAGCCTTTAGCAACTAGTCGAGCCTTGTGTCTTTCAGTAGAACCATCAGCACGATACTTCACTTTATAAACCTATCTACAAGCAATTGGTCTTTTCCATTTTGGCAATTTAACAATGTACCATGTGCCATTAGCTTGCAAAGAATCTAACTCATGTTTCATTGCATCTTCCCAGTGAGTAATTACTTTAGATTGATGATAAAAAGTTGGTTCAGGATCAATAGTAGAAGTATGAAAAGCATTGGAGGTTTTAATAGAAATGAGACAAAAGGGTATTTTTGGAATTTGTGGATTGACACAATAATTGGTAATTAACACAAAAAGCAGTATTATCAGTGGAAGTAACATTGTTACAAATGTAATCTTGCAAATAAGATGGTGGTCCACGAATTCTAGTAGTTCTCCTTGGGACTTGATCATTATTACAATGAGAATGATCAACAGATGATGCTGGAGTAGGTGCTGTAGAAGGAGAAATGTCTTGTTCATTCATAGGCATGTATGATGGTGGATTTTGTTTGAAAGATGAATCTTTTAGGCTATAAAGTAGGAAGATATTCTCAAAAAATTTCACATCTCGTGAAACTATGATTCTTTTGGTAATGAGATTGAGCAATTTATAGGATTTTTGACCAAATGGATAACCTATAAAAATACATGGATGAGCTTTACTCATAAATTTGTCATGCCCAGCTGGAATTGACGAAGCAAAAAACAAGCATCCAAAAGTTTTAAGAAAATCCCATGAGGGTGTTGTATTAAACAGTAGTTCAAATGGATTCTTGTTATGAAGAACACTAGATAGTGTGCGATAAATCAAGTATACTGCAATTTTCACACACTCTCCCCAAAAATGCAGTTCCAACTCCTGATTGAAAATATAATTCTCTTTCCACTTCCAAAATGTGTCTATGCTTTCTCTCAACCAATCCATTTTGTTGAGGTGTGTAAGCAGTAGAATTTTGATGTAAGATTCCCTATTCTTGAAAGTATAGTTGTCCAGAATTATAGGAACCAAGCTCCATTGCATTATCAGTTCGAACACATATAACCACAACATGAAATTGTGTTTTAATAATTCGAATGAAATCTTGAAGAAAAGTAAAAGCATAAATCTTTTTATTAAGTAAATGGTGTCGGATTAGGTGTCCAAGCCCATAACTATTATTGGTATGTACTTGACCTGATAGTAGCATGGTCCTTTTGGGTTGCCTTCACCATAGCAACTTTGACTGGATGAGTTATGAGAAAGAAGTTGATAAATGATTTATTAATATATTATAAGAATAATATATTAATTGAGAAATCATATTATTTAATTAGTATTGATCAGAAATTAATTTGGTGATCAAAAGAGACTGATTAAATGTACGGGGACTGATATTGCAATTAACTGTTAGTTGCAAGTTGGGCTGTGGAGTCCTAATAGAAGGAGGTGGATGAATTATATGGGAAGCCCATAGGAGAATTCTTCCATAGGGCCTTCTAGAAGGATTCCATAGGTTGCTTAAGGCCTAAGCAGAGAATTAGGGTTTTAGTCTAAAACCCTAGCAGCACAACTATATAAGGACCCCTTGGCATGAGGATTTTAGCCACTTGATCCTTAGAGGAAACCCTAGCCGAAAATTCTAGCCTCCCTCACCTCTCTCATATTCTTCCATTGCTACTTGGTGTTTTTGATTCCATTAGAGGTGCAACAATTGAGGCACTAAGCTCTTGAAGGTTAAGATCAACAAGCTACAATAAAAGGTATTCTTCTAACTATGTTTATGTTATCAATTCTGAAAATTGTATGCTAGATTAGGGTTTATACTTTGGATAATTATTTGCATGTATGACTCGAGAAAAACATAGATCCAAAGCATTAGGGTTGCATGTGCACCATAGGAATGTTATAGTGCTCTCAAAACCCATCAGTGGTATCAGAGCTTAGGGCGTTTTTCTGTTATATGATGCAATTGTATTGTTTTCAAAGCTGAAAATTTTTCGATTTTTGGTCTCTGACTGGTGGACTGAACGAGTCCTATGAAGGAACTCGACAAGTTGGACCATCTCGACGAGTCTATGCCCTGACTCGACGAGTTGGTTCGTCAGATGGCAGATTTTTGGCCTAAATTAGATTTGGATAATTACCATAAAATTTTTAACTGTTAAAATTCAAATTTTCTGTTATGGTAATGATTATCCTCATTTAATTGAAAGATAATTGTCAAATTTTAAGATAATTACAAGATTATGTGATAAATTAATTATTTGTAAAATTTGATATGAATTTTCTTACCAAGTTAAATGGATTAGGTCAAATTTCATGATAAGGATAAAATTATATGATTAATTTAAATGTTTTAAAATTTGATCTAGAAAGTTTTGAAAAGTTTCATAACTTTCCCTCGAGTTTTGGAATTTAAAATTTGATTAAAAGGTTTTAATTTTGATATATTAAATTCTAAAACCCTAGTGTTTTTAAAAGTTTAAAATACAACCCTTATATTATTATAATATTAAAAGTTTAATACTTATATATTTGTATAAAATGAGTCAGTCTTACCGTTAGTAGAGGGTTGTTAGACAAATGGGTAGGATATGACATTAATTCCTCATTAATAAGTATAATGAACATTATAAAGTAACTAAATGTTTTTGCAAATTCCCAATCTTAGTTACTTTAGGAAAAATGTGAAAATAATGTTATTCCATGAAATTACACTTTGCACTTTGCCAAGTCGTTAGTGGAGCGTGTGTGGTTAACCGACACACTAACTTGGACTAACAAGGGTGGCAAAGGGTAGCTCGAGAATTATCATAGATCAATGGAGCGTGTGTGGTTAACCAGCACATTGATTAGGTGGGAAATGACATCGAGAGTGTCAAGCTAATTTTCATGGTTATTCACACCTTGTTTGTGATACTCGGTATCCTAGTCACAAACTTGAAGGGCATAATCGAGATTAAACATGTCATTGAAAAGTTCAATGAATCTCAAAAGAATCTAGGAATTTCATTCCATTTAAAACCTAATTCTTCATTTCGTTTTTCGTGGTGGAATTGGTAAATCGTCATTTACCTACCTTCAAATAATTTGCAATTTGATTACGGCATCCCTCTTCTGAATTGTGAATTATTGTGTTGGGTCCTAGCCTTAATATTTCATTTGGGTGTCATATTAAGGATTGCTTATCTAATCTAAACTTGTTCCTTTTCTTTTCAAATGTCTGGCTCAAACAACGCTTCCGGCTCAAACTCCAACTCTTCCAGCTTCTTCTCTCTTATGAACATTTGTGGGAGGGTCACCTTCGATGGATCCAATTTCAATGATTGGATTCGCAACATTCGAATGGCCTTTCGATACGAGGAGAAAGAATATGTCCTCGACGAAAAGCTCAAATAGATAGATGAAACCAAAGCAACTGAAGAAGAAATAGTTTAGTATAGGGCTCATGGAAAAGACACGACAAAGGTGTCGTGTATTATGGTGGCCACTATGACTCCTGAGCTCCAGCGGTTCTACGAGGACTACTGGCCTTACGAGATGTTCCAATACCTGATGGAAAACTACCATCAAAATGTTGGATAAAGTGTCTAAGTCCATAACTATATTTGGTATATACTTGACCCGGCTTGGCATGGTCCATTTGGGTTGCTCGGCATCTCAACAATTGGATAGACAAAATGAGAATAAGGACACTTATGATTTGTTAATATATTCTTATATGTTAATATGAAATCATATTATTTAATTAGTGTTGATCAAGAATTAAGTTGGAATTAATTTTGTGATCAAAAGAGACTAATTAAATATATGAGGATTGATTATGTAAATATTTTATTCTTATACAGTGGGCTTTTGGTTCATGATTCACTAGATTGGGCTAGGACCCATTGGGTGCTCCATGGATCATGGGGGAAATGAAAAGCCATGCACATTAGGGTTTACATGGTGTAACCCTACATGTGACACACTATATAAAGAACCTCATAGTAAGCAAAATCGGCGACTAAGACTAAAAGGGTGAGGGCTAGCCGATTTTTGAGTGAAATTGTTTTACTCTCAAGTTATTCCAAGAGTTGTGGTGTTGTGTGAAACATTTGAGGCATCACATTTGCGGTGCTATACTCACAAGGTCTTAAGGAATCCAAGCAACAACAAAGGTATGTCATTCTACTAATTTTTATAATACAAGTACCCCATGCCATGCTAGTTAGGATGAGAACCTTGAAAAATTCTTATTTTCATGTATATTAGAGAAAACATAGATCTAAGGTTTCTAGGGTTGCATGTACACCATAGGAGTGTTAGAATGCTCAAAACCCATCAATGGTATCAGAGCCTAGGCTTGTTTTCTATATACTTGATGCAAAATGCTTGAAAAAGTCGAAAAATCTGCAAACTGTTCAGTGAACTCACCGAGTCCATGGGGGGACTCGACGAGTCCATGTATTAATTCATCCTACTCGTCGAGTAGGTTCTTTCACTTGTCGAGTAGGAGCCCCTGTCTGCAATTTTTCGAGTTTTGCTACTGGAAATGGACTAGAATCATTACCCTAAACTGTTTTGGACTTATAAAACCTGTTTTTCACGTGGTAACGATTATGCTAATCCATTTACACTGGTTATTATCAAATTTTTAAGTTTTATATATGTTTATATGATTCTTGAAATTGTTGATATAAATGTTCATGCTTATGAGTTTTGGTAGATCATAGGAATTATTTGCAAATTATTTGATGATGTAATTCTTGATCTAAATGTTATTGATGGAGTCCATAATTTGTCCTCAAGTTATGCATTACCAAAAGTCACTTATTTAAAGAGTCATTAAAGAACCATAGGTTACATAAAATGAAGAGTCTTCATTTTAATAGACCATTAAACTCATAAGTTATGAAGTTGAAAGGTTTTGAATAGTTTCAAAACTTGCCCTCAAGTTTTGGAATTTGTAAAGTCCTTTAGAAAACTTTAATTCCAAACCCTAGAGTTTTAAAAGTTAAAATTCAACCCTTATACTCTATAGTATTATAAGTTAATAATTAATATATATATATATATATATATATATATATATATATATATATATATATATATATATATATATATATATATAAGATCAAGTCACTCTTACCGTTAGTAGGCCTCATTCACGAAGCCGGTCTATAAGGGGGTTATAAGGTTGTTGCCTATAAAATGGCAGCTTAATGGGTGTCCACTCTCACCCACCTCTTCCTTGACTGGTGGAGGGTCGTTAGCCGAACGGGTAGGGCAAGGACTATAATTCTCATTAAAAGTATAATGATAAATATAAAGTAACTAAACCTTTTATAAATTCCCAATCTCAGTTACTTTAGGAAAATGTGAAATTGGTGCTAACCCATGAAATTACACTTTGTACCTTACCAAGTCGTTGGTGGAGCGTGTGTGGGTAACCGGCACACTAACATGGACTAGTAAGAGTGGAAAAGGGTGACTTAATATTTATCATAGATCGGTGGAGCGCGTGTAGGTAACCGGCACATCGATTAGGTGATAAAGATTAAGGGTACCAAGTTAATTTGCATGGTTATTCACACCTTGTTTGTGATCCTCGGCATCCCAGTCACAAACTTGAGAGGGCATAATCGAGATTTAAACATTTCATTGAATAGTTCAATGAATCTCAAAAGATCTAGGAGTTTCAATCCAATTAAAACCTAATAATTTATTTCGTTTTTTTTGTCATGGTGGAAATTTGTGAATCGTCATTCGCCTACCTTCAAATATTTTATAGCTTGGATTACGACATCCCTCTTCCAAGTTATAAAGTATTGTGTTGGGTCCTAGCCTTAATATTACATTTGAGTGTCTTATTAAGGATTCTATATCTAATCTAAACTTGTCTTTCTTCTTTTCAGATGTCTTCCAACAATGTTGCTTCTGGCTCAAACCCTACCGGCTCCTTCTCTCTCATGAACCTTTGTGGGAGAGTCATCTTTGATGGTTCAAACTTTAATGATTGGATCAGAAACATCAGGATGGTTACACGTTATAAGGACAAGGAATATGTCCTCGACAAGGAGCTGAAGGAAATTGATGAGTCTACTGCTACTCCAGAGGATATCGCTAACTTTAGGGCACATGAGAGAGATGCTACCAAGGTGGCATGTATCATGTTGGCCATAATGAAAGCTGAACTCCAGAAGTCCTATGAGGACTTTTACCCTTTTGAGATGCACATGGACCTGATGGACCGCTACCATCAAAGTGCTCGTCAAGAGAGGTATGAAATCATGTCTTCCATGATAACAACCCGAATGAAGGATGGTGAACCTATCACAGGCCACATGCAGAAAATGCAAAGGTTTGTGGACCGTCTGCTAAAGTTTAATGTGAACTTCCCTGAGGAGTTGGCTATTGATATCATACTGCACTCCTTACGTGCTTGTTATGATCAATTCCGAATGACCTATCACATTAACATGGAGGAGGTCACACTTAGAAAACTTCAAGGGCTTTTGAAGACTGTTGAAACTGGTCTTATAGGCAAATTGGTTGTTATCATTCCTACTCCTACCGCCGCCCCTGTTCTGGTAATTGGGCAAAGTAGAGGGAAGAAGAGGAAGACCCCTTCGAAGGGTACCAAGGGAAAGTCTCTTGATGGCTCCTCTTAAAGTGGAACCAAAGGTGGTTCTGTCACTCTTTCTGCCAACCCAAAGTAAGCTCAATGCTTCTATTGTCAGGAAAAGGGGCACTGGAAACGAAACTGCCCCAAGTACCTGCAAGATGTTAAGGATGGGAAGGTCAAACCTACCCATGCAGGTATTTACACTATATTGTCTAATAACTCACCACATACTACTTCTTGGGTTCTTGATACAGGTTGCGGTATTCATATATGTTCTGATTTGCAGGGCCTAAGAAGAAGTGAGGATGTGGAGCACAGAAAGATAAACTTGATCATGGGGAATAGGAAAGCTTCACCTGTCACCAAGATTGAAGTTTATTCTTTGTTGCTAAGTAGTGGGTTAGTGTTAGATTTGAATAAGTGTTGTTACTCGTCTGAAATGGCGAGAAATATTATTTCTTGTCACGGTTTGTACAAACAAGGGTTTACTTTTTCATTTGATAATGAATGTGGTGGTATTAATGCTTTTTATAATAATGTTCTTTATTTTAAAGCATTACCTTGTGATGGTGTATATAAAACTGTGTCGGTTGTAGATAACTTAGGAAATAATGTGTTACATATCGATTATTCCACTAGTTTGGATAAAGCATCTTTGTGGCATTGTCGTCTTGGACATGTCAACAAGAAGCGCATAGGCCAACTCCAAAAGGCTGGATTCTTGGAGTCATTTGACTTAAAGTCGGATGATAGTTGTGAGTCTTGTTTGCTTGGAAAAATGACAAAGTCGCCCTTCACTGGTACTTGTGCTAGGGTTGAAGGTTTGTTGGACCTCATACACACAGATGTGTGTGGACCCTTCAGAACCGCCACGAGGGATGCTAACCGCTTCTATGTGACTTTTACTGATGATTACAGTAGATATGGTTATGTCTACTTAATCAAGCATAAGTCAGAAACCTTTGAAAAGTTCAAAGAGTTTAAACAAGAAGTGGAGAATCATTTGGGCAGGAACATTAAGATGCGCCGATCCGATCGAGGATGAGAGTATCTTAGTACAGAGTTCCTTGATTATCTTAAGGAATATGGAATTGTTTCACAATTGACACCTCCCAGAGCACCACAGCTTAATGGTGTGGCTGAGAGGCGCAATCGAAACTTGTTAGACATGGTTCGTTCCATGATGAGTCGAGCTTCGTTCCCAATCTCATTATGGGGGTATGCTTTAGAGACTGCCGCCCATATCCTTAATCTAGTCCCTACCAAGAAGGTTGCCAAAACACCTCACGAGATGTGGCCTGCGAAAGTTCCCAATTTAGACCACATCAAGATTTGGGGTTGTGAGGCTTTCGTGAGACGTGAGACTCAGGACAAGCTCGAACCTCATAGTGAGCGGTGTATTTTCATCGGCTACCCACAAAATTCTTCTGGTTACCTCTTCAACAGACCCAGTGAGAATGTGGTCTTTGTGGAAAGGAGATGGATCTTTCGAGAGAGAGAGATAGAGAGAGAGAGAGAGAGAGAGAGTTTATAAGCCAAGGAAACAGTGGGAGGCAAATTGACCTTGAAGAACTTCAAGATTCAAGCGGTGAAGGAACCTCAAACCCTAGCAGTCAACATGAGGAGAAAACTCCTGTTAATGAATCCGTACCTCTGAGGCGTTCCACAAGAGTTAAGAATCCACCTGAGCATTACTATGGTTTTCATATTACTGCAGAAGGTGATGCATTTATCAGTGATAGTACACTGGTAAATCTGGATGAACCTAATGATGGGTTTTGAGCATTCTAACACTTCCTAAGTGTACATGCAACCCTAATAACCTTGGATCTATGTTTGTCTAATTATCATGCAAAGTTGAATTCCAAGGTTATATTCCTATCTAGCATACATGGGGAACAAATTTTAACTTGCATGAAAGATAGAATAACTTACCTTGTTGTTGCTTATGATCCTTGAAACCTTGTGAGCCTAGCACCCCAAGTGTGATGCCTCAAATGCTTCACACAACACCAAATGCTTTTGGAATGACTTTAGAGAGAATACACACTTCTAAAATCGGCCTAGCCCTCTTGTTTCTTATGTGTCACCGATTTTGGTGGAGAACATGTTGCTTATATAGTGTGTCACATCTAGGGTTACACCATGTAAACCCTAATGTGGCATGACTCTTCATTTCCATGACCCATGGGTTTGTAACTCCCATGGAGCCTCCATGGAGCATTCAATGGGTTTAACCCAACTTGATTATCCATGGAGCCTTTTAGCCCACTATACAAGTTATGGATGATTTACATGATCAACCCATATATTTAATTAGTCATCTTTTGATCACTTAATTAATCCTAGATTAATTCTTGATCAATACTAATTAAATAATACTATTAATATATTAGAACTTATAATATATTAATAAACCACAAGTGTTATTTCTCTCATTTAGTCTATCCAAATGCATGATGCCATGCAACCCAAATGGATCATGCCGGGTCGGGTCAAGTACATACCAGAAATAGTTATGGACTTAGACACCTTATCCAACAGTCTCCCACTTGGATAAGTCTAATAACTATAACTGCAAGTATGACTTCAGGAACCGATCAGCAATCGTAGCTCTTTTCAAGGTTTCTCGGAACTGAGAAGATGATGATACGCTATTTCAGATAAGTGATCATATAATCCTCTGTTCTAGATATCAGCCGGACAAATACATGGAACAATGTCTTACTTTGTGTCCAACAGTTTGTTTCCCGATTTCCGATTTGTTTGACATAGAACTCAATTGAACATATCAACTTAGTTCTGACCGGGCCCGGTACATAGGTCAAAACAAAATCATCGAGGGGCCCAGATATCAACTTCTAATCCAAGAAGGAACAGATAAACTTCGACTCATATGTTTGTTCTACTACTCATTGAATTATACACAAGAGCACGTTTTATAACATCGAGTTACCAATGCGTTTTCGTACAATCAATGCATAACCAACTCATAAGTAACAAATCATATATCTTGGTTTGAAGACTTATATGATATTACCGTCTCACGATCACTCGAGATAAATTCCATGAAGTGATTCCAGTGAGCGTGGGTTGAGTCCAATGCTCAGAACTTATGAGCACTCATGAGTGTTGTAGCCATGTCCAACAACTTAGACCTCTGCAACCAATCATGACAGTCTTGATTCATACCTACTTCCGACATATGACCGACTGTGGAGGTTCGAATAATATGATATACCAAACATAATTATTCTAGAAGTCAAAACATGCAAAAGAAATATAGTAAACGATCGACAAGAGATAGCAACACTTTACTTATAAATAAAACACCTTTTATTCATCATCTAATGTCAATTACACTTTACAAATTTCAAGGTTATCTAACTACTAAATCTAATATCATCCTTCAGCCCTATGCTCCGAGCATGCTGGAGATGCTTAACCCGAGTCAGTCCCTTCGTGAGGGGATCTGCTGGATTCTCATCCGATGATACCCTCTTTGCCACGAGGAGTCCTTCTTCTATTCCATGTCTGATGAAATGGTATTATCTGTCGATGTGTCTGGATCTCCCATGATCCCTTGGTTCCTTGGCTAAGGCAACTGCACTTTCACTATCACAGAAAATTTCCATTGGCTCTTTAATAGCTGGTACAACTCCAAGGTCTCCAATGAAGTTCTTCAGCCATATCGCCTCCTTTGCTGCCTCGCTAGCTGCTATATACTCTGATTCGCAAGTTGAATCAGCCACTGTCTCTTGCTTGGAACTCTTCCAAGAAATTTCTCCTCCATTTAAGGTAAAGACCCAGCCTGACTGAGAGCGGAAATTATCCCTATCAGTCTGAAAGCTAGCATCACTATACCCTACAACTCTCAAGTCTTCACTCCCACCGAGGGTAAGGACCCAGTCCTTAGTCCTCCGTAGGTACTTGAGGATATTCTTTACCGCAGTCCAGTGTGCCTTGCCAGGGTTCCCCTGATACCTGCTAACCATGCTCAAAGCAAAGGCTACATCAGGTCGAGTACACGTCATAACATACATGATCGATCCTACAGCAGAAGCATAAGGTATTCGACTCATTTCTGCTATCTCAGCCTCAGTACTAGGGCTTTGTGTCTTACTCAATCTGGCGTTACTCTGGATGGGTAACTCTCCTTTCTTGGAGTCCTGCATGCCGAATCTCTTCAGCACCTTATCCAAGTAGGTACTCTGACTAAGTCCAATTTGTCTTTTACTCCGGTCTCTCAAGATCCTTATCCCTAGAATATAGGCAGCTTCTCCTAGGTCCTTCATAGAGAAACACTTCCCAAGCCAGGACTTAACTTCCTGCAGAGTTGGGATGTCATTTCCTATGAGTAGTATGTCATCTACATACAATACCAAAAAACTAACTATACTCCCACTAGCCTTGACATATACACAAGATTCATCTTCACTCCTAGAAAAGCCAAATTCCTTGACTTTCTCATCAAAGCAAAGATTCCATCTGCGAGGTGCTTGCTTTAACCCATAAATGGATTTCTCAAGCTTACACACTCTATTAGGGTACTCTGTGTTGACAAAACCCTCTGGCTGACTCATGTAAACATCCTCAACCAACTTTCCATTAAGGAAAGCAGTTTTGACATCCATTTGCCATATTTCATAGTCATGAAATGCGGCTATGGCTAACAGAACCCTAATAGATTTAATCTTGGCCACTGGAGAAAAGGTCTCATCATAATCAACTCCCGGAGTTTGTGAGAAACCCTTTGCAACCAGTCGTGCCTTATAAGTGTGTACATTACCATCCATGTCGGTCTTCTTCTTGAAGATCCATTTGCACCCTACAGTCTTACGACCTGGTACATTCTCAACCAAGTTCCAAACTTGATTGTCATACATGGACTGTATCTCGCTGTCCATTGCCTCTTTCCACTTGGCTGACTCAGGGCCTGTCATGGCTTCCACGTAACTGTTAGGTTCATCCAGACCTATCAGTGTCTCATCACTGATAAGTGTATCACCTTCCGCAGTAATATGGAATCCATAGTAATGCTCAGGTGCATTCCTAACCCTTGTGGAACGCCTCAGAGGTACAGACTTGTCAATTGGCTCAACAGAAGTTTCCTCCTCAAGTTGAGTGCTAGGGTTTGAAGTTCCTTCACCACTTGACTCTTGAATTTCTTCAAGGTCAACTTGCCTCCCACTGTCTCCTTGGCTTATGAACTCTCTCTCTCTCGAAAGAAAGCCCTCCTAGCTACAAAGACCACATTCTCACTAGGTCTGTAGAAGAGGTAACCAAAGGATTCTTGTGGGTAGCCGATGAAAATACACCTCTCACTTCGAGGTTCGAGCTTATCATGAGTCTCGCATCTCACGAAAGCCTCGCAACCCCAAATTTTAATGTGGTCTAGTTTGGGTACTTTACCAGTCCACATCTCATGAGGAGTTTTGGCAACTTTCTTTGTGGGAACTAGATTAAGGATATGGGCGGCAGTCTCTAAGGCATACCCCCAAAATGAGATTGGTAGCGAAGCTCGACTCATCATGGAACGAACCATATCCAACAAGGTTCGATTACGCCTATCAGCTACACCATTCAACTGCGGTGTCCTGGGAGGTGTCAATTGTGAGACAATCCCACATTCCCTAAGATAGTCGAGGAACTCTGAACTAAGATACTCACCACCTCGATCGGATCGAAGCATCTTAATGTTCCTGCCCAATTGATTCTCGACTTCCTGTTTAAACTCTTTAAACCTCTCAAAAGTCTCTGACTTATGCTTGATTAAGTAGACATATCCATATCTACTGTAATCATCAGTAAAAGTCAAATAATAACGATTAGCATCCCTTGTGGCATGTTTAAAGGGCCCACACACATCCGTGTGTATAAGATCCAACAAACCTTCACCCCTCTCACAAGAACCTGTGAAGGGTGACTTTGTTATTTTTCCAAGTAAGCATGATTCGCAACTATCATCTGACTTTAGGTCAAATGACTCCAATACTCCATCCTTTTGGAGTTGGCCTATGCGTTTCTTGCTTATATGTCCAAGACGACAATGCCATAATGATGCTTTATCCAAGTTATTATCATTAACAGAATCAATACACAATACATTATTTCCTAAGTTATCAACTACAGATACAGTTTCATATACACCATCAGAAGGTAATGCTTTAAAATAAAGAACATTATTAAAGAAAGCATTAATCGAACCAACTTCATTATCAAATGAAAAGGTGAAACCTTGTTTATACAATGCATGAAAGGAAATAATATTTCTTGCCATTTCTGGCGAATAACAACATTTATTCAAATCTAAACTAAACCCACTACTTAGCGATAAAGTATAAACTCCAATCTTGGTGACAGGTAAAGCTTTCCTATTCCCCATGATTAAGTTTATTCTTCCATGCTCCACATTCTCACTTCTTCTTAGTCCCTGCATGGTTGGGTTTAACTTTCCCATCCTTCACATCTTGCTGGTACTTTGGGCAGTTCCGCTTCCAATGTGACTTTTCATGGCAATAGAAGCATTCAGCCTCTTTAGGGTCAGAAGAAGGAGTGACAAAACCTTTCTTGGTTCCACTTGAAGAAGAGCCATCAAGGGTCCTAGCCTTGGTACCCTTCGAAGAGCTCTTCCTCTTCTTCCCTCTACCTTTCCCGATTGCCAAAACCGGGGCGGAGTTTGGAGTAGGAGTGTTAACAACCGACTTACCCTTAAGACATGTTTCTGCGGTCTTGAGGAGTCCCTGAAGTTTGCTGAGTGTGACCTCTTCCTTATTCATGTGATATGTCATGCGGAATTGATCATAGCACGATGGTAAGGAGTGCAAAATGATATCTATTGCAAGCTCCTCAGGGAAGTTCACATTAAGCTTCAGCAACCGATCCACATACCTTTGCATTTTCTGCATGTGGCTCGTGACGGATTCCCTGTCCTTCATCATGGTTGTTATGATAGAGCATATGATTTCATACCTCTCTTGTCGTGCACTTTGATGGTATCTTTCCATCAGATCTTGGTGCATTTCAAAAGGGTAGAAGTCCTCATAGGACTTTTGGAGTTCCGCTGTCATGGTGGCCAACATGATGCATGCCACTTTTGTAGCATCCCTTTCATGTGCCCGGAAGTCAGCGATCTCCTGGGGAGTTGCAGTGGTCTCATCAATCTCCTTAAGCTCCTTGTCAAGGACATATTATTTGTCCTCGTAGCGGGTAATCATCCTGATGTTTCTAATCTATTCATTAAAGTTGGATCCATCAAAAGTGACTTTCCCACACAAGTTCATAAGGGTAAAGGAGCCATTAGGATTAGAGCCAGAAGCAGCATTGTTTGAAGACATCTGAAAGAAGAGAACAAGATTACTTTAGATATTAAGAGAGTCCTTAATAAAATACCCAAATGTAATATTAAGGCTAGGATCCAATCACAATATATTATAACTTAGAAGAGGTATGCCGTAATCCAAGCTATAACATATTTGAAAGGTAGGTGAATGACGATTCACCAATTTCCACCATGAAAAACGAAATATAAATATTAGGTTTTTAATTGGTTCTTAGAAATTCCTAGATTCTTTTGAGATTCAATGAACTTTTCAAAGGCATGTTTCAATCTCGAGTGTGCCCTCCAAGTTTTGTGACTGGGATACCGAGGATCACAAAACGAGGTGTGAAGTAACCATGCAAATCACTTGGTACCCTCAAGGTTTATAACTCAATCGATGTGCCGGTAAACCACACACACTCCACCGATGCTATGGTAAACCTTAAGTCACCCTTTACCTACCTTGTTAAGTCCAAGTTAGTGTGCCGGTTAACCACACACGCTCCACCAACGACTTAAACAAAGTGTAAAGTGTAATTTCATGGATTAGCACCTTATTCACATTTTCCTAAAGTAACTAAGATTGGGAATTTAATAAAAGCATTTAGTTACTTTATAATATTCATCATACTTTTAATGAGAATTTATAAGTCCTTGTCTTACCCGTTCGGCTAATGACCCTCCACCGATCAAGGAAGCGGTGGGTGAGAGTAGACACCCATTAAGTTGCCATTTTATAGGCAACAACCTTATACCCCCCCTTATAGACCGGCTTCGTGAATGAGGCGTACTAGCGGTAAGACGACTTGACGTTATACATATATATATTAGTAACTTATAATATTATAAAGTATAAGGGTTGAATTTTAACTTTTAAAATTCTAAGGGTTGGAACTAAAGTTTTAATCAAGACTTTACATGTTCCAAAACTTGAGGGCAAGTTTTGTAAACTTCCAAAACTTTTCATTTCTTATAACTTATGAATTAATTGAGTAATAAAAATGAAGACTCTTCATTTTTATAACTCTTGTGTTCTTTTAATGGCTTTAATAAAAGTGAGACTTTTGGTTTTCCATAACTTGAGGACAAGTTATGGACTCCATTAAAACACATTATGATCATGAATTAAACTACCATGAAGGTTACAAACAATTCCTATGATCATCTAATCTTCATAAGTTCAAGAACATGAATATGAACACTTTCAAGAATAAAAATTACACTTAAAAAAACTTGTAATTTTAATAATTGCCATTGTAAATGGATTAGCATAAACATTACACCATCTAAAACAAGCTTTAAAACATCAAAACAGTTTAGGGTAATGTTTCTAGTCCATTTCCAGCAACAAATGTGCAAACTTTCATACGAGCAGAAAACAGAAAAACGATTTTTTTTCAAGCTGTTTGCACACAAAAAAAAAACAACAAACGAACCATGCTCTGATACCACTGATGGGTTTTGAGCATTCTAACACTTCCTAAGTGTACATGCAACCCTAATAACCTTGGATCTATGTTTGTCTAATTATCATGCAAAGTTGAATTCCAAGGTTATATTCCTATCTAGCATACATGGGGAACAAATTTTTAACTTGCATGAAAGATAGAATAACTTACCTTGTTGTTGCTTATGATCCTTGAAACCTTGTGAGCCTAGCACCCCAAGTGTGATGCCTCAAATGCTTCACACAACACCAAATGCTTTTGGAATGACTTTAGAGAGAATACACACTTCTAAAATCGGCCTAGCCCTCTTGTTTCTTATGTGTCACCGATTTTGGTGGAGAACATGTTGCTTATATAGTGTGTCACATCTAGGGTTACACCATGTAAACCCTAATGTGGCATGACTCTTCATTTCCATGACCCATGGGTTTGTAACTCCCATGGAGCCTCCATGGAGCATTCAATGGGTTTAACCCAACTTGATTATCCATGGAGCCTTTTAGCCCATTATACAAGTTATGGATGATTTACATGATCAACCCATATATTTAATTAGTCATCTTTTGATCACTTAATTAATCCTAGATTAATTCTTGATCAATACTAATTAAATAATACTATTAATATATTAGAACTTATAATATATTAATAAACCACAAGTGTTATTTCTCTCATTTAGTCTATCCAAATGCATGATGCCATGCAACCCAAATGGACCATGCCGGGTCGGGTCAAGTACATACCAGAAATAATTATGGACTTAGACACCTTATCCAACACCTAACAGCTTTAAGGAAGCCATGGCAGGCCCTGAATCTGCCAAATGGAAAGAGGCCATGGATAGCGAGATTCAGTCCATGTATGACAATCAAGTTTGGAACTTGGTTGACAATGTACCAGGTCGTAAGACGGTCGGGTGCAAATGGAGATTCAAGAAGAAGACCGACATGGATGGGAATGTACACACTTACAAAGCACGACTGGTTGCGAAGGGCTTTACTCAAACTCCGGGAGTTGACGATGATGAGACCTTCTCACCAATAGCGAAGATTAAGTCTATTAGGGTTTTGCTAGCCATAGCTGCATTTCATGATTATGAAATATGGCAAATGGATGTCAAAACCGCTTTCATTAATGGAAAGTTGGCTGAGGATGTTTACATGAGTTAGCCAGAGGGTTTTGTCGATGCAAAGCACCCTAATAGAGTGTGTAAGGTTGAGAAATCCATCTATGGATTGAAACAAGCATCACGCAGATGGAATCTTTGTTTCGATGAGAAATTCAAAGGGTTTGGCTTTTCGAGGAGGGAAGATGAGTCTTGTGTATATGTTAAGGCTAGTGGGAGTATAGTTAGCTTTTTGTTATTGTATGTGGATGACATACTACTCATAGAAAATGACATCCCAACCCTGCAGGAAGTTAAGTCCTGGCTTGGGAAGTGTTTCGCTATGAAGGACATTGGAGAAGCTGCCTATATCCTAGGGATAAGGATATTGACAGACAGGAGTAAGAGACCAATTGGACTTAGTCAAAGTACCTACTTAGATAAGGTGTTGAAAAGGTTCAGCATGCAGGATTCCAAGAAAGGTGACTTACCAATCCAGAGCAACGCCAAACTAAGTAATAATCAGAGCCCAAGTACAGAGGCTGAGTTAGCTGAGATGATTCGAGTGTCGTATGCTTCCACTGTAGGCTCGATCATGTATGCTATGACTTGTGACCTTTGCTTTGAGCATGGTCAGCAGATATCAAGGGAATCCGGGCAAGGCTCACTGGACTGTAGTGAAGAATATTCTCAAGTACCTACGGAGGACTAGGGACTGGGTCCTTACCCTTGGTGGGAGTGTTGACTTGAGATTAGTGGGGTGTAGTGATGCTGGTTTCCAGACTCATAGAGATAATTTCCGCTCTCAGTCGGGCTGGGTCTTTACCCTAAATGGAGGAGCAATTACTTGGAAAAGTTCCAAACAGGAAACAGTAGCTAATTCAACTTGCGAATCAGATTACATAGCAAGTAGCGAGGCAGCAAAGGAGGCAATATGTCTAAAGAACTTCATTGGAGACCTTGGAGTTGTACCAGCTATTAAGGAGCCTATGGAGATTTTTTGTGATAACGAGGGTGCGATTGCCTTAGCTAAGGAACCAAGGGATCACGACAGATCCAGGCACATCGACAGAAAATACCACTTCATTAGACATCGGATAGAAGAAGGACTCCTCGTTGTAAAGAGGGTATCATCGGATGAGAACCCAACAGATCCCCTCACGAAGGGACCGTGTAGGGCTAAGCATTTGCAGCATGCGAGGCGCATCGGGCTGAAGGATGATATTAGTTTTACAGATTAGATAGTTTTTCTATAACACCTGGTTCAGGTGTTGGTTGGAAAGTTGCCAAATTGGGGAGGTTTTATGCATGGACTCGGCGAGTTGGGAGATCAACTCGTCGAGTAGAGTCGATACATTTTGGACGCGGGTCGAAACTGACTCGGCGAGTCGGAAGGCTCGACTCGGCGAGTCCGAGCTGTTTAAAGAAAACCCTAATTTTGGGGTTTTTCCCTATATATAAACATCATTATAAACCCTTGTGGCCTCCCTTATCACGATAAAAGACCGTTTACGGCCGCAAACTCTCAAAGGTGTGAAGTGAGTGCATTTGGGGGCTATCTTTGGGAATTGTGGGGAGAATTCCAAGCTTAAAGAGGAAGTACCAAGAGGAAAAGCACTAGATCAAACGTCTATTTCGTGTTGGGCATTTGTTTGAGGTATCAATCTGTCACTTTCAGTTTAAGATCCTTAAATTTCTTTTGAAAGATTATGGCCATCATAGAAGGAAAGGGAAACAAGGTTGGATCTGGACCTATCACTAGGATATGGTTCCAGATCTGGACCTTCTTAGGTCCCAGAAGTCATATAGTTACATCTTTTTACGAGCTCATGTAACAACCCGAAACTTTTTCGTTCAAATCGTTAAAAGAATAAATCAATTTGGAATTTATTTCTGCTCTTGCTGTCATTATTTTGAGCTTAATTAAATATTCTAGGCTCGGTCCAATTAAGTTTTGGGTTCAAAAATGAGGTTTCTAAGTCAAATCATAGCATCCGGGCCAAACACCCCTTCGAGAGGAGTTTACGGCCGCAAACTCAGTTTACGACCGTAAACCCTATTCACGGCCGTAAACCCCCCACCACCCCCTTGGCCATAAACTCACCCCTATATAAAGGGTGAGTGGCTTTCATTTCCGGCTTTAAGCACTCAAAGTATTTTCTCTCTCTACTCTCTCTCTCGCTCTCTCTCTCTCTCTCTACAAAATTCGAGTTTTGCTCAAGGATCTTCAAAGTGTAAGTGATTCTTCACTTCTATGGTGTTTTAATCCCTTTTCTAGTGATGAATCCATGTTACATCTCATAAAGTTCATCTTTTTCTAGATCTTCTCTCTCACCAAAAACACCAAGAACACTCACTAGTTCTTGGTGGCTAAAAACCTCATTCCAAGCATCCTACAGTAAGTAACTACTCCCTATGCTTGTTATCTACTAGGAATCACTTGTTTTCACCAAGAATTCGACCTGAAATCACGAACACGAGAGGGGTTTACGGCTGTAATTCCATCAATGGCCGTAAACTCCATTTTCGGTCGATTATTGGCCTTTAAGCTCATCCTTAAGTTGGGCATAAGGCTTAGAACACTTCCAAGAGGCTAGATAGGACCTTAAAACACCAAAAATCGCACCTTTCACCAAGTGTTTACGGCAGTAAACATATGGGCCGTAAACCCACAGGCCGTAAACCCATGGACCGCAAACGCTTGGGCCGCAAACTCATGGGCCGTAAACCCTGTTGGGCCGCAAACCCCTGACCGTACACTCCTGATTACGGCCGCAAACTCCCCATCTTCAATCGTGTGATTCTAACACTTTGTTTCAAGTGTTTTCCTAGTCCCAAAGGTGGTTTCATTCCATAACAAATAATGTTATGTCCCCATCTAATGCATATATGTGTTACCATATGTTAATAGGATCCACTTGCGTACGAAACATCAGTTGACACTCAGCATCCACACCGACCTTACGTTCGGATCTTACGACAAACTGTGAGTTCATACCCCTACATTTTTTCGTGTTTTTAATATTTTCAGGGGGGAATACAAGCCAAACTCAAAGTATTTTATTAAGTTTTAAACTTATTAATACAACTCAACGATTTCCTTGTTTAATAACTTACTCGGATATTTTATCCCTTTTGTAACATGTTGAGCATAAGGGAAATTGTTATTTTGGAAATTTAACTTCACGGCTTTCAGAAAGGTTTTACAAAGCATTTCCATATCAACTCTAATAAACTATAATGGGTATAGTTTGGGATAACCCTCTAGACAGTCTCTACTAAATCAGATTTCATGGATGAATATATATAAACTACGACAGATTTAGTTTATGTTATATATGTTTTCTCAGAAGTATAAAGTACATTTATTCAAGGATAATTACTCTTTTATACTCTTTCCCGCTAGTAAACTAGATTATACAGAATTGTGAGGCTCTACTTTAATACTGTACTCTTCGGTGTACAGTGATAAATCCTTTTTGTATAACCAGAGTATCCTGGAGGGAGAGCGTGAGATTTGTGAATAGATCTATTCGGGACTGACAATCCCACACCTGAACTGCTAGCTACAGTTAGGCGGGCACGCCTGGGGTGAACAAATGTCATTTAGCTTAACGCCTGAAGAACGTTATAAAGGTCTCTTGGTCATATCAAGTATGGTTATACGACTCGCAAATAAGTATAAACTAACTCCGGTTTACGGACTCTACTCTTCATTGTGTTATTTTGAGTAGTAAAACCACTTTTATACATACTGATAGTAATCAGAGATTTCTAAACTGACTTCTCTACCCCTAGAACGGATAACTTGTTTTTAGGGAAAATATAGGATTTTCCCAGGATAACACTAGCATTTCTAAAACTGACGATTTACTTTCTACTAACAGATACTCTTCCAAAAACTGCTTTCGATAAGAAAATATAGGATTTTCTTGAGGAACACTTTTCAAAAAGGATCAAAGAAACATTTTCCACAAAAGCTAAATGCTTGTGAACTCACCAGCTTTATGCTGATATCCTTTCAAAACTGCTTGTATTCTCAGGAAATCAGTAGACAAGTACCTGTTGGAATTTGAGAAGCTGGAGCAATAAGAGTCTTATGTTATTACTTTATATACTTTTGACGTACCTAAAACAAGATTTCAAACTGATGTAAACATTTTACTTATATATGTATCCACTGTATTGGTTGTGTTGCTATGTTTCCTATTATCCATTGGTTGTGATGCTAAACATGACGTCCTCCGCCCCCGAACGTTTCCGCCGTTCCGGTTTGGGGGTGTGACAGATTGGTATCAGAGCCCTTGTTTATCGCGAACTAGTATACCGAACCTTACGTGGCATACAACTATAAACACTAAGGGGCCTAAATGCTCTACGCTAAAAGTATACTTTTGAAAATATAAGTATTTTTATAAAAAGTATACGAGCATGCATACATAACAAAATCCGCGTCACTTGTAGAACAGAACAAAAGTATTTGGATGTTGGAACGCTGCGGTTAAGCCTGGGCAGTTATGTAATCATGTCTAGGGTGAATATAGCCTGATCAACTATATTCAGTCGAGACATAACCAACATGTGCTTGGGAGTGACTGTGGTGTTACAGCAGGCCTAAAACTTACCAAAATTATCCCACATAAAATACTATAGGAGTATTTTAGCTAGAGCCAAACTCAGCATACAGATTCACTCCAAGTGTTGCTACCTCTTCTTCCTTAAGCGATAACTTACTTGCATTAGGAGTCTTCCTACAAGGACTTCATGACTGCAAAACCCAAGTCCTTCGACGGAAATGGAGGTGTCATCGCTTTGACTCGATGGTTCGAGAAGATCGAATCCATCTTCGAAATTTGCGCCTGTTCCGAAGCAAACAAGGTGAAGTTCGCCGCCTGCACCTTCACCGACAGGGCCTTGACCTGGTGGAATGGTCGAGTCAAAACCCTAACCCTGCCAGTGGCTAATGCCATGGGTTGGGAAAGACTGAAGGAACTCATGCTTGCGGAATACTGCCCGAGAGGCGAAGTGCAAAAGTTGGAGCACGAACTCTGGATCTTGAAGATGAAGGGTTCCGACATCGCTGCCTACACCGCTAGATTCTGTGATCTGGCTCTCCTATGTCCGGGAATGGTCACCCCGGAAAGCAATAAAATCGAGAGGTACATTTGGGGACTGACGCAACCAACCAAAGGAAATGTCTTGGCTGCTAGACCGGCCACGTTTGAGGGCACCAAGGATCTGACACAGACTCTGATCGATCATGGGATCGATCTGGATGAGGCATCAACGGTCGCCGAGCCCCAAAAGGAGAGTGGTGAAAAGAAGAAGAAATTTTGGAACAAACGCAAGGGCCAGTCTCCTCAGGAGCCCTCCAAGAAGCAACAAACAGTGGCAGTCCACGCTGCTACTACTCCTACTGCTGCTCCAACCACCGAAGCTCCTACCGGTGGTTATTCAGGGAAACTACCTCTGTGCAACAAGTGTACCTTTCATCATCACGGACCTTGCCGTGATATGAATTGCAACAACTGTGGAAGGAAGGGACACACGACCCGATACTGCAGAGCACCAGTCCAACCTACCAATCCGGCTCCTGGGGCGGGTGCTGGTCAAGCCTGTTATGGCTGTGGAGAGGTTGGACATTTCAAAAGAAATTTCCCCAAGGCAGCAGTAGCTGGCAACACTGGAAGGGTACTAGCTATGGGCCAGGAGGAAGCGGTCGCTGATCCTACAGTCGTGACGGGTACGTTCCTCCTTGACAACTCTTATGCATGCATTCTTTTTGATTCTAGTGCGGAGAGAAGCTTTGTTAGTCATGCATTTAAACATCTAATCAAGTGTAAATCCCAACCTCTAACCGAAACATTTACCGTCGAGATGGCTAACGGAAAGAAGGAGAGCACTAACGATATATTCATAGGCTGTACTCTTACCCTAGACGGTTATTCCTTTCCCATCAACCTTATGCTGGTATCCATTAAGAGCTTCGATGTCATAATCGGTATGGATTGGTTGAGCCCTAATCGTGCTGATATTCTTTGTTACGAGAAAGCTATCCGTCTCAATCTTCCCTCTGGCGAAGCCCTCACTATTTACGGTGATAAACTCAGTTAGAATCTTCGTATCATTTCATGCATCCAAGCCCAGAAGTATTTGCGGAAAGAGTGCCATGCATTCCTAGCTCATGTTGTCGATGAGACACAAAAAGTTAAAGACCTCGAGAGCATCCCCGAAGTCTGTAACTTTCCTGACGTCTTCCCTGAAGATCTTCCAGGAATTCCTCCCGAGCGTCAAGTCGAGTTTCGCATCGACTTAATCCCCGGAGCTACTCCCGTAGCTAAATCTCCCTATCGTTTAGCGCCGGCAGAAATGCAAGAATTATCCAGCCAGCTTAATGAGCTGATCAGCAAAGGATTCATAAGGCCGAGTTCCTCACCCTGGGGAGCCCCGATTCTATTCGTAAAGAAGAAAGATGGATCCTTCCGAATGTGCATCGACTACCGAGAGCTGAACAAGCTTACCATCAAGAACCGTTATCCCCTACCCAGAATCGACGACCTCTTCGATCAACTTCAAGGAGCCAGTTATTTCTCCAAGATAGACCTTAGGTCAGGGTACCATCAATTACGAGTTCACGAGAATGATGTTCCCAAAACGACATTCCGAACTCGCTACGGACACTACGAGTTTGTAGTAATGCCCTTCGGTCTAACGAACGCACCGGCAGTATTCATGGATCTGATGAATCGAGTGTGCCGCCCTTTCCTAGACAAGTTCGTGATCGTGTTCATTGACGACATACTTGTCTATTCACGGAGCGAGGATGATCATAAACAGCACTTGAGGCAGGTGCTGGAGACATTAAGGACGGAGAAGCTATATGCAAAGTTCTCGAAGTGTGAGTTTTGGATCAGGAAGGTGACTTTCCTTTGTCACGTGGTTAGCAAGGAAGGCATACACGTGGACCCCTCCAAAATCAAGGCGATAGAGAACTGGTCAGCACCGAAGGCGCCCACAGAAATCCGTCAATTCTTGGGTCTCGCTGGCTATTACCGCAGGTTTATCCAGAATTTCTCCAGAATTGCCAAACCCTTAACCACTCTGACTCAGAAAGGTGTACCTTTTTGTTGGAGTGAAAAGCAAGACACTGCGTTCCAAACATTAAAGCAGGCCCTATGCAGCGCACCTATCTTGTCCTTGCCCGAAGGGACGGAAGACTTCGTTGTCTATTGTGATGCATCCAACCAGGGCCTAGGCTGTGTGCTCATGCAGCGAGGAAAGGTTATCGCCTATGCCTCGAGGCAGCTGAAAACACATGAAGTCAATTACACAACTCACGATTTAGAGTTGGGAGCAGTGGTCTTTGAGTTAAAGATCTGGAGACAATATCTCTACGGAACTAAGTGCACTATCTTCACCGACCATAAGAGCTTGCAGCATATCTTTGATCAGAAGGAGTTAAACATGAGACAACGGCGATGGGTAGAGCTACTCAGTGACTACGAGTGCGAAATTCGTTACCATCCCGGCAAGGCCAATGTGGTAGCAGATGCCCTCAGCCGAAAGGAGTATTCAGGGCGTAGGGTGAAGGCACTAACAATGACCATCCATTCCCACCTGTCCGCCCAGATCAGAGAGGCTCAGCTGGAAGCCTTAAAACCCGAGATCATGGCAGATGAAGCCTTGCGGGGAATGGAAAAGAACTTAGAGGTCAAGGGAGACGGAGTGTACTATTTTATGAACCGGATTTGGACCCCGAAGTATGGCGGGTACAGAGAGGTTGTCATGAATGAGGCTTACAAGACTAAATACTCCGTTCACCTAGGTTCGGATAAGATGTATCTGGATCTCAAACGACTCTATTGGTGCCCAAACATGAAAGCGGAAATTGCTACTTTCGTGGGCAAGTGCCTGACTTGTGCCAAGGTAAAAGTTGAATATCAAAAGCCCTTAGGTTTACTTCAGTAGCCGGAAATACCTGAGTGGAAGTGGGAAAGGATAACCATGGATTTTATCACCAAGTTACCCAGATCTCCGAGTGGGCACGACGCCATCTGGGTAATTGTCGATCGGTTGACAAAATCCGCCCACTTCCTGCCAATCAAGGAAAAATTCAAGATGGAGAGACTCACCCGAATATACCTTCGATAAATAGTTCGCCTTCATGGTGTACCTGCATCCATTATCTCCGATCGAGATAGCAGGTTTACATCGAGGTTCTGGCAGTCACTACAGAAGGCTCTTGGAACTCAGCTGGATATGAGCACAGCTTATCATCCACAGACAGATGGACAGAGTGAGAGAACAATTCAGACATTGGAAGACATGTTGAGAGCCTGCGTCATCGACTTCGGCGCGCCATGGGACACTCATCTTCCTTTGGTTGAATTTTCCTACAACAACAGCTACCATACTAGCATCAAGGCTGCGCCGTTTGAAGCCCTCTACGGTCGTAAGTCCAGATCCCCTCTGTGTTGGGCTGAGGTGGGTGACGCGCAGCTAGCCAGGGGTCAAGTCCCCGACAGTACTCTCACTGGTCCTGAGATCATCCGAGAGACAACTAAGAAGATCGTACAAATCCGAGAACGACTGAAAGCCTCCCGAGATAGACAAAAGAGCTACGCCGATAAGAGACGAAAATCCTTGGAATTCCAGGTTGGTGACCTCGTCCTTCTGAAGGTCTCGCCCTGGAAAGGCATGATACGTTTCGGAAAACGTGGAAAGCTAAACCCGAGGTACATTGGACCGTTCGAGATCCTTGCTAGGATCGGTCTCGTAGCATACAAACTCCATTTACCACGGGAGCTCAGCAACATCCATCCTGTCTTCCACGTATCGAACCTAAAGATTTGTCTGTCCGATTAGACACTTGTGATTCCTCTCGGCGAGATTGAAATCAACGAGAACCTCAACTTCATGGAAGAACCGGTCGAAATCATGGACAGAGAGATCAAACGAACGAAACAAAGTCGCATCCCGATAGTGAAAGTTCGCTAGAGTGCCAAGCGGGGACCTGAATTCACTTGGGAGCGCGAGGATCAGATGAAACAGAAATATCCGCATCTCTTTCTAAATCCATGATTTGTATTCTATGTTCGAATTTCGGGACGAAATTCCCTCTAACGGGGGGATGATGTGACAACCCGAAACTTTTTCGTTCAAATCGTTAAAAAAATAAATCAATTTGGAATTTATTTCTACTCTTGTCGTCATTATTTTGAGCTTAATTAAATATTCTAGGCTCGGTCTAATTAAGTTTTGGGTTAAAAAATGAGGTTTCTAAGTCAAAGCATAGCATCCGGGCCAAACACCCCTTCGAGAGGAGTTTACGGCCGCAAACTCAGTTTACGACCGTAAACCCTGTTCACGGCCGTAAACCGCCCACCACCCCCTTGGCCGTAAACTCACCCCTATATAAAGGGTGAGTGGCTTTCATTTCCAGCTTTAAGTACTCAAAGGACTTTCTCTCTCTACTCTCTCTCTCTCTCTACAAAATTCGAGTTTTGCTCAAGGATCTTCAAAGTGTAAGTGACTCTTTCACTTCTATGGTGTTTCAATCCCTTTTCTAGTGATGAATCTATGTTTCATCTCATAAAGTTCATCTTTTTCTAGATCTTCTCTCTCACCAAGAACACCAAGACACTCACTAGTTCTTGGTGGCTAAAAACCTCATTCCAAGCATCTTACAGTAAGTAACTACTCCCTATGCTTGTTATCTACTAGGAATCACTTGTTTTCACCAAAATTCGACCTAAAATCACGAACACGAGAGGGGTTTACGGCCGTAATCCCTTCAATGGCCGTAAACTCCATTTTTGGTCGATTATTGGCCTTTAAGCTCCTCCTTGAGTTGGGCATAAGGCTTAGAACACTTCCAAGAGGCTAGACAGGACCTTGAAACACCGAAAATCGCACCTTTCACCAAGTGTTTACGGCCGTAAACATATGGGCCGTAAACCCACAGGCCGTAAACCCATGGCCCGTAAACCCGTGGACCGCAAACACTTGGGACGCAAACTCATGGGCCGTAAACCTTGTTGGGCCGCAAACCCCTGACCATACACTCCTGATTACGGCTGCAAACTCCACATCTTCAATCGTGTGATTCTAACACTTTGTTTCAAGTGTTTTACTAGTCCCAAAGGTGGTTTCCTTCCATAACAAATAGTGTTATGTCCTCATCTAATGCATATATGTGTTACCATATTTTAATAGGATCCACTTGCGTACGAAACATCAGTTGACACTCAACATCCACACCGACCTTACGTTCGGATCTTACGACAAACTGTGAGTTCATACCCCTACATTTTTTCGTGTTTTTAATGTTTTCAGGGGGGAATACAAGCCAAACTCAAAGTATTTTATTAAGTTTTAAACTTATTAATACAACTCAACGATTTCCATGTTTAATAACTTACTCGGATATTTTATCCCTTTTGTAAGATGTTGAGCATAAGGGAAACTGTTATTTTGGAAATTTAGCTTCACGGCTTTCAGAAAGGTTTTACAAAGCATTTGCATATCAACTCTAATAAACTATAAGGGGTATAGTTTGGGATAACCCTCTAGACAGTCTCTACTAAATCAGATTTCATGGATGAATATATATAAACTACGGCAGATTTAGTTTATGTTATATATGTTTTCTCATAAGTATAAAGTACATTTATTCAAGGATAATTACTGTTTTATACTCTTTCCCGCAAGTAAACTAGATTATACAGAATTGTGAGGCTCTACTTCAATACTGCACTCGTAGGTGTACAGTGATAAATCCTTTTAGTATAACCAGAGTCTCCTGGTCAATTCGGGACTGACAATCCCACACCTGAACTGCTAGCTACAGTTAGGCGGGCACGCCTGGGGTGAACAAATGTCATTTAGCTTAACGCCTGAAGAACGTTATAAAGGTCTCTCGGTCATATCAAGTATGGTTATACGACTCGCAAATAAGTATAAACTAACTCCGGTTTACGGACTCTACTCTTCATTGTTTTATTTTGAGTAGTAAAACCACTTTTATACATACTGATAGTAATCAGGGATTTCTAAACTGACGTCTCTACCTCTAGAACGGATAACTTGTTTTTAGGGAAAATATAGGATTTTCCCAGGATAACACTGGCATTTCTAAAACTGACGATTTACTTTCTACTAACAGATACTCTTCCAAAAACTGCTTTCCATAAGAAAATATAGGATTTTCTTGAGGAACACTTTTCAAAAAGGATCAAAGAAACATTTTCCACAAAAGCTAAATGCTTATAAACTCACCAGCTTTATGTTGATATCCTTTCAAAACTGCTTGTATTCTCAGGAAATCAGTAGACAGGTACCTGCTGGAATTTGAGAAGTTGGAGCAATAAGAGTCTTATGTTATTATTTTATATACTTTTGATGTACCTAAAACAAGATTTCAAACTGATGTAGACATTTTACTTATATATGTATCCACTATATTGGTTGTGTTGCTATGTTTCCTATTACCCATTGGTTGTGATGCTAAACATGACGTCCACCGCCCCCGAACGTTTCCGCCGTTCCGGTTTGGGGGTGTGACAGATCATTCCCTCTCCATGCATGAAAACCTTGTTAAGGGTTAGTTTTGAGTATTATGGCCATGAGAGGCCTTGCATGCACGTAAAGTTTGCAACTTTACGTGTTATCTGCACTAGTAGAGGATAGATCTGAAGTTTGGGACACTGAGTCCCACTGGAAAGGGCAGTAAACATAAGGGACTAAGGGGGACTCGGCGAGTCGAGAGGGTTTTCCCCATTCACGGCAAAGGGTTCACGACCAAGGGTTCACAGCTAAGGGTTCACGGCCAAGGGTTTATAGCCAAGGGTTTACGGTAAAGGGTGTTCAGTTGGTAGATTACATTCGTGAACATCAAGGAACTCGACGAGTCCCTTTGGTGACTCGGCGAGTCGATGAGTTAAACAGGGACCCGGCGAGTGACTGATTGTACTCGTCGAGTCAAGGTCAATAAGGATTGTTGACGTTGACTATTGACCTAGACTTTGACCAGGTTTGACTCAGAGGAACCTTAGGGGCTGAGTTAAGATAATTTACTTATTGGTTATAGGCAGTTTGGGAAGAGCAGCAGGACATATCTGAATTCAGTTGCCGATTCAGCTTTGTGAGGTGAGTTTTCTCACCATACCAATGGGTCTAAGGCACCAAGGCCGGCCCATTTTACATTAGTTGGATTACTTGCTATGTAGAGATGTGATATGTGTGTATGCATGGTATGCGGTAGAGATAGCCCTTTAAGGGTAATGGTAGAGACAGCCTTTATGGCTGATGGTAGAGATAGCCTTGTGGCTAATGGTAGAGATAGCCTTGTGGCTAATGGTAGAGATAGCCCTTGTGGAAAACGGTAGAGATAGCTTCATAGCTAATTGACGTGTGATATGTGGTAGAGATAGCTTTATAGCTAATGTGATATGTAGTTTGTGTGGGGTATGCTCTGGGGGACTCACTAAGCTTTCAGCTTACCGTTTGTGGATTTGTTTCAGGTACATCGGAGCCCAAGGGCAAAGGCAAGGCGTGATGATGCGGCGTGCACTCTATCTCTCTTTTCCGATACGGGTTGGGGGACACTCTGATGTTTTGAAAATAATAATGTTGTAATGATGGTGGTTTTGAAAAAAATTATTGGGATTTTCATGTTTTATGAAATATGGTTGACTAATTAAAAGTGAAAATTTTCTTTGTAAAATTTGGGTCGTTACAAGTTGGTATCAGAGCCTTGGTTTGAGGGATTCAGGCATACTCTCGGGTGTGTCAGGACTCAAACTAAGGAAATGGTAAATTGGTTTTCAAAAATGACATAAAAAGCTTTTGAAAGAAGGAAAAGAAAGAGATCTGGACCTTAGAGACTAGATGAGCACGTAAAGTCTCTGACTTTCTCTCCATGCATGGCCTTTTGGAGCTCAAAAGGCCAAAATGACATCCTAAAGCTTGCATGGGGCTTCAATGGCCATAAAGTTTGCACCTTTATTCCATGAAAGCCCTTCTAGACGCTAGATCTGAAAGGGTATTCACTTGGGACGTCCAAGTCCCAAAATCTAACATTCTTGGACCAAAATATGGAGAAAATGCCCTAAAACTAGATCTAAGCATATAATAGACAATGTATGAGCTTTATACCTTTGATGAACCATAAATGAAGCTAGACTTCTAGATCTACTCTTCTCCAACACTTCCTTTCTTCTTCTTCAAGTATCTTCTTCTTCAAAACCTCAAAGAATTCACCAAGAATGGGTCAAAACTCTCAAAAGTGTATTAGGGTTTTGTGGCTAGGGTTTGGGGCGATGAAGGCTGTAAATGAGTCCAGGTTATGGGGGTAAGGTGTTTAAATAGGGTGCAAAACCCTTAAAATTAGGGTTTCATTCTGCCATTCCTACTTGTCGTGTTGAGGCTCCTCAACTCGTCGAGTAGACTTCATAATCCGCGTCCCAAATCTATCTCTACTCGACGAGTTTGGCGCCTCCAACTCGTCAAGTTTCTGTACTAAAATGAATAAAATATGAATTAAATACATACCAGGAACCGGTCGTTACAAATCTCCCCCACTTATCTTAGACTTCGTCTTCGAAGTCTGCTGCGTGTGGAAATAGCTCCGGGTAGTGCTCCCTCATCTCCTCCTCCGGCTCCCATGTCCATTCCAAGCCCTTGCGGTGCTGCCACTACACCTTCACTAACTCTACCTTCTTATTTCTCAAATCCTTCGTCTTCCTGTCGAGAATGGCTACTGGTCTCTCGTTGTATTTCAGGCTATCATCCACCTGAATATCCTCTAAGGGCACCGCTGCGGAGTCATCTACCAAGCACTTCCGCAACTGGGAGACATGAAAGGTGTTGTGGATCTGACTAAGCTCGGCTGGCAGATCCAGCTGATACGCAACCCGGCCCACCCGGGCCAATACCCTAAATGGAACAATGTATCTGGGGCCCAACTTGCCCCGATTCCTGAACCGAATGACACCTTTCCAAGGTAACACCATCAGGAGGACCATATCTTCTACCTGAAACTCCAGATCTGATCGACGTCTGTCGGTGTAGCTCTTCTACCGACTCTGGGCTGTTTGGAGTCTACTCCGGACCTGCTGGATCTTCTCTGTCGTCTTGAGTACCACTTCGGTACTCCCCATGACCCTTTTTCCAACCTCATCCCAGCATATCGGAGTTCTGCACTTCCTCCCATATAGCATCTCTAAGGGAGGACGGTCGGTGGCGTGGTAGCTATTATTGTAGGAAAACTCTGCCAATGGAAGGTAGGTATCCCAGCTACCACCAAAGTCTAAAACACACGACCGCAACATATCCTCTAAGGTCTGGATGGTCCGCTCGCTCTGACCATCCGTCTGCGGTTGAAAAGTCGTGCTAAAGTGCAGACGGGTACCCAACTCGTCATGAAATTTCTTCCAGAATCTGGAAGTGAACCGTATGTCTCGGTCAGAAATCACGGAAACTAGCACCCCGTGACGAGCTACTACCCCTCTGATGTAGATGTCGACCAGCTACTCGGTTAAAATGCTCTCCTGAATCGGAATGAAATGGGCACTCTTGGTCAACCGATCCACGATGACCCAAATCGAATCCACTCCGCGTGCGGTCCTGCGAAGCTTCATGATGAAATTGTTGGGTTTTGAGCATTCTAACACTTCCTAAGTGTACATGCAACCCTAATAAACCTTGGATCTATGTTTGTCTAAGGTACATGCAAAATATTAATTTCCAAGGTTTATAACCTATCTAGCATGGCATGGGGGTACTTTTAAACATAAAAGGACTAGATGAATTACATACCTTTTGTTGATTGTTGATTCCTTGGAGTTTGAGAGCCAAGCACCAATAATGTGAATGCCTCAAATGGAAATCACAAATCACCACAAACTTGGAAAATGTATGAGAGAGTATACTAACACTTAGAAATCGGCCACCACTATTACACACACACTAGGGGTCTTATTTCATGCAACATGTGCTTGTTTATATAGTGTGCATGGTTAGGGTGAAACCCTAATAACCCATGTCTTTTGCTTTCCAAGGATCCATGGGTTAAAAGCTCCATGGATCATCCATGGACTTCCACATAAGCTTAGCCCATTAACAAATGAGTATTAGCCCACACCATATAAATATAATAGCCCATGATTTAATTAGTCTTCCTTTTAATCACTAAATTAATTCATAATTAATTCAAGATTAAAACTAATTAAATAACATGACTTTATATTAATATATTATAACTTATAATATATTAATAAATCGTAAGTATACAATTCTCATAAAATTATCCATAAACAGTTTGGGTGAAGTGCAACCCAAATGGACCATGCCGGGTCGGGTCAAGTATATACCAAATAAGTTATGGACTTAGACACCTTATCCAACAGTCTCCCACTTGGATAAGTCTAATAACTGTATTTGCGTATGTTACTTCAGGAACCAACCAGCAATCGTAGCTCTCGAAAACTCTGTTGAACTATGAAGCGCCATTTTAGATAAGTGATCATATAATCCTCTGTTCTCATGATATCAGCCGGACAAATACATGGAACAAAGTCGTACTTATTGTCCAGCAGTTTGTTTCCCGATTTCCGATTTGTTTGACAAAGAACTAAATTGAACACATCAATTAGGTTCTGACCGGGACCGGTACATAGGTCAAAACAAAATCATCGAGGGGCCCAGATATCGCTTCTAATCCTCCAAGGACTAGAAGGAACAGATAAACTTCGACTCATATACTTGTTTCTACTACTTTTTGAATTATACACAAAGGCACGTTTTATAACATCAAGTTACTGATGCGTTTACGTGCAATCAATGCACAACCAACTCATAGGTAACAACTCATATCTCTAGGTTTGAAGACTTATATGATATTACCGTCTCACGATCACTTGAGATAAATTCCATGAAGTGATACAAGTGAGCGTGGGTTAATTCCAATACTCATAACTTATGAGTACTCATGAATGTTGTAGCAACCATTGCTATGTCTAAACACGTTTAGCCATCTACAAACTCGATTCATGAAAGTCTTAATTCATACCTACTTCCAACATATTAACGACTGTGGAGTGTTTAAATAACTTAGTCATTCGGAAAGAATAACCTAGCTATTCTGGAAGTCAAAACATGCAAAGTGAAACACAATAATAATTGAATCCAATATGGTCTCAGAACCCTTTTGAATATAAATAAAACCACCTTTTATTTATCACCATATTGATTACACAATACTCATTTTATAATGTTTCAAATAATCAACTTAATACTTGAACAAAAACAACAGTCGTCCCATGCTCCTAGCATGTACACTTTGTTTTTCTAAACAATAGTTATGCCATACAACAAGTATGCACACTATGTTTGTCTATGATCTTTACTTTGTGAAATAGATCAATTGAACATGATTCCAATGATGCTCATTTCACAATCCCAAATCCTTATTGTAAATGTAAGAATTCCTAATTCCTACCATTTACCAAAAATCTGTTAGATTTTAAACTTATATGCACTGATCCTCTCGTAATGATTATGCACAAGGTCACCAAAACCTTGTCATCAGTCATTACAGAGGATACCAAAGGAGATCAACTCTATGGAAACGAACTCTCATATTCAAAGTACATTGCTTTGAACATCCTTCTTGCATAAAAGTTTCTAACTTTCTCATAGATTCTTAATATCCAACTCCCAATATGGAAAATTTTCATATTCCTATTTTGATTATCATATCTAAACAAGAGCTACCTCTTTTCAGAATATATCCATATGGTCCTTCCAAAATTTAACACTATACTTCCAACTGTCCCTGAGCAACCAATCTTTGGTGAGCCTTAGATAGTCCTCGACAATTGCTTAATCATTTTAGTCTATCCAATTCTAGACTTTTTCCATTCTTAATGCTCTGAGCATTTGGAAAATTTAGAAAGGATGAATACTATAGCACATGTGACCGATCCTATACCCGAAGCATATGGGACACGATTCACGATGTCTCACATAAAGACCTGATACTGGATCAGTCTTTTGCTACAATATTTTTTATTTTCCATGTTTTCAAAAATCGACTATGAAGAGGGATGTCGTGATCATAATCGAACTTGAGATCGCAATAGAATTTCCTTATGTTGAACCATTCCAACATAAAATTCATATATATATCCTTGACTAAAGATGATTAAGAACTCAATCTAAGCTTTTAGAATTGAAATGAAGTATAATTTCCTCTCCCTTAATTATAGCAAAACAACTTTTTCAACCTCTACAACTTTACGAATTGAAACTTTTGTTTTTCTATAATTAACATTGCTAACTTGCAACACTAAACATAATAATCATGCTCCCACTAACATGATGATTATCAGCATAACACTTATGCTCCCACTAGCTCTGACATATTTCCAGAAATCAGCTGGACTTCTGAAATTTAGATTCGTACACCCTTTCTTAGATAGCTCACATGTGTGTCTAAACAATTTCCAGAACTATGAAAAGGGATGTCGTAATCATAGTCTTAATTGTTTAGACCTTTGCCATTTCTCACAAGTCCATGTTAGTGTGCCGGTTAACCACACACGCTCCACTAACGACTTTGAGAATGCAAACATCACAATTGCTATCTACTTAAAATCTTCTTAGTGAAAGCATTTCCTCACCATCATTTTCATGAATCGGAGAGAAACCTTATGACACTTAGATTTTATAGTGTATGAGTTTCTATCCATGTGAATTTGTCAAAACCATAATCACAAGACAAGGTTAGTAACAAATTCAGCCTTACATGGATTGAACTTGTTCAATCTTAATTTCTTGTCATCTGGTAGCACAAGGCCCACCAATGCTTCCAAGCTGTTATGCACACAGTTTAGAACTAACAGAACTCATATGCATAGTCAACTTAATAGGAACAGACATAGAAACAAGAATTATGTCAACTTAATAGGTTTCAAACCTTAAGTCGTGTGCTAGTGATAAAACTCAGGTTTTACTCTTGATTTAAATCTTGAAATCCTTTCAGGATCTTTAAGACTCCCACTGTCCTCTTGACATATAAGTTTCCCTAGTCAAGAACCATTCCTTGACAAAACAAATATTCAAGGGATAGTGCAGATTCTTATTAAGATAAACACTTCACACAATTGGTCTTAGTTGGTCTTTGTCTTATCCAAGACATCACAACTTACCAATTTCAAATGTACAGGAGTAGAAAACATTTTACACTACATTTGATAAGTGTTTTAAACCTTACTTTATGTCACTCAATGTTACAATCTTGGAGTATGACTCTAAGAGTTGTTTTGGAACGAAGTATGATCCATCTTCTTGATTTTAACCATTCCAACAATTCATGACCCCTCATCTTAGTCATAACAATGCACTAAGATGTCCTTAGAGTATGAATTTGTGATATGGTTTCATAATCATTAAGATGATTATAAAAACATGTATGATCCATCTTTTTGATTTTAACCATTCCAACAATTCATGACCCCTCATCTTAGTCATAACAATGCACTAAGATGTCCTTAGAGTATGAATTTGTGATATGGTTTCATAATCATTAAGATGATCATAAAAACATGATACTAAAGTACTCTCCCATCTTTTCAGATTTGAGAAACTTTTATCTTTCTGCCAAATTTGATTCATCTCATCCGTTCTGCCATACATTGAAACTTTTCCAATGTTACAGAATTATACTTAACCTTATAAGTATAACCATATTTACTAATCTCTAGTAAATCATGACGAATTGATCTTTGTGGTGGACCTTGACCAGCACACACCCAGTGTACCTAATTCCTTAGTCCTTCAATTGACTCACATATGCATGTGATCAATGAATTAGTCTCAATTTTTACAAAGATGAAAATTCTCATTCATCATACAATACAACTTGTATGATTCCAAGTTTCTGTCTAACTGAAGCTTGGGTGATGAGAACCTTTCCTCATTTGGTAAATTCAGACACTACCACATTTGAGAGAATCAAACTCATATTTCCAATATTGCTAGAAACATACAAACATCAATTTTCCATAAATGCCATTGTAAGGGGATATAATATAAAATAAACTAAACAAAACTTTTATTTCTTTATTAAAATGCGGAAAAATATTCCTTACAATGAAACTTTAAATGAAAACTATGCTATTACATATTTCTTAGCAATCTATCATAACTTTTAAGTAGTGGCTCAGATCCGATCCTCGAACCATGCGATAGAAATCCATCTTCGTGATCAGATTCAACACACTCTTCTTTTAACCTTCCTTTTGCTCGATCCTGCTAAACATCAAGATGCAACCTAGTCACATCATGTAATAAGAATCAACAATTAGGAACTTTAACAAAGTTAGATAGTGGACTTACCTGAAGCCGAGTCAAACATTTTGTCTCTACTTGCTTTCAAATATTTCAGGTATTCAGGGCAGCTTCGCTTCCAATGTCCCTTCTCATGACAATAAAAACATATAGACTCTTTGGGAATGGTACACGAGACAATCACAGACTTAGCCGTTCCCTTTACCTTTTGATCAACCGGGTCGACCAAGGCCGATCCCCTTCCATTGGGACGAGAAAGCTTTTCTGGACTTCCAATGTTACCATTGTCCATGTCCATGGAAGTTTGAGAAATAGATTTTCCATCAATATTTGCTTGACCATTGCGCCAAATCATTGCTGATTCAGCAGCAACAAGCAAATAAGAAAGATCTATTAGGGTTATGTCAGGATCTGTCATATGGTAGTCTTTAATAAACTCACTATATGACTCAGGAAGTGACTGAAGAACCCAGTCAACAGCGAACTTCCTTGAAATAACAACACCCAACATTCTCAACCTGTCTATGTGTGACTTCATTCCTAAGACATGAGTGAACACAGGTCTTCCATCTTTATGTTTCATTTCTAGTAGAGCTTGAGTGATCTTGAGCCTTTCAAGTCTTCGGGCTTGTGGGTCAGGGAGAATAAATGGAGGAGGTGGGGGGAGTGAAGCATGATGTTGAGGGACATCATCTTCAGGAGGAAAGCTTGTTTCAAGCGATTTTGGAAGATCATAGTTGTCTGAACCAGACATCTACAATGGGAGAAAATCAAGTTAGTTGATTCAAGTCCTTAATATAACACCCAATATGTTTCTAGTCCGTTTCCAGCAGCAAAAGTCGAAAGTCGAAAATCTGCATTCTGAGGCTCCTACTCGCCGAGTGCACGAACCTACTCGGCGAGTAGGATGAGTTTACACATGAACTCGGCGAGTCCCCCCATGGACTCGGCGAGTTCATCAGTCAGACAGCAAAAAATCGACTTTTTATCACTATTTTGCATCAAGTATCAAACAAACAAGCCTAGGCTCTGATACCACTGTTGGGTTTTGAGCATTCTAACACTTCCTAAGTGTACATGCAACCCTAATAAACCTTGGATCTATGTTTGTGTAAGATACATGCAAAATATTAATTTCCAAGGTTTATAACCTATCTAGCATGGCATGGGGTACTTTTAAACATAAAAGGACTAGATGAATTACATACCTTTTGTTGATTGTTGATTCCTTGGAGTTTGAGAGCCAAGCACCAATAATGTGAATGCCTCAAATGGAAATCACAAATCACCACAAACTTGGAAAATGTATGAGAGAGTATACTAACACTTAGAAATCAGCCACCACTATTACACACACACTAGGGGTCTTATTTCATGCAACATGTGCTTGTTTATATAGTGTGCATGGTTAGGGTGAAACCCTAATAACCCATGTCTTTTCCTTTCCAAGGATCCATGGGTTAAAAGCTCCATGGATCATCCATGGACTTCCACATAAGCTTAGCCCATTAACAAATGAGTATTAGCCCACACCATATAAATATAATAGCCCATGATTTAATTAGTCTTCCTTTTAATCACTAAATTAATTCATAATTAATTCAAGATTAAAACTAATTAAATAACATGACTTTATATTAATATATTATAACTTATAATATATTAATAAATCGTAAGTATACAAGTCTCATAAAATTATCCATAAACAGTTTGGGTGAAGTGCAACCCAAATGGACCATGCCGGGTCGGGTCAAGTATATACCAAATAAGTTATGGACTTAGACACCTTATCCAACAGAAATCCATAGTAATATCCTCCCATTTCCACACAGGGATATCCAACGGCTGCATCTTGCCATGAGGTCTCTGGTGTTCGGCCTTGACCTTCCCGCAGGTCAAGCACCTCTCAACGTACCAGGCTACATCCCACTTCATGCAAGGCCACCAATAATCAGGACAAAGATCTCTATACATCTTTGTCGCCCCGGGATGGATAGAAAACCTGAATTTGTGCGCCTCCTCCATCAGAAGCTAGCGCACACCTCCATGATATGGAACCCACACTCTATGAAGGAGTGTCAATAGCCCACGACTATCATAGTCGAAGGAGGAAATCTGACCCACGATACGCTCACTCTTCCGGTGTTCCTCCTTCATAGCCTCTCGCTGGGCTTCCCGGATCTGCTCCAAAAGCGGAGTCACTACTGTCATCCTCAGGCAGATGTTTCTGATCGGGACTACGAATGCCTTGCGGCTAAGTGTATCGGTCACCACGTTGGCCTTCCCCGGGTGGTAGAGGATCTCACAATCGTAATCCTTCATCACGTCCAACTACCGTCGTTGTATCATATTCATATTTGGCTGGTCCATCATGTACCTCAAACTATTGTGCCCGTGTAAATGGTACAACGGACCCCATAGAGGTAATGTCGCCAAATATTGAGGGAGAAAACAACCGCCCCCAACTCCAGGTCATGCGTAGGGTAGTTCTGATGGCTTTTATACAAAAGAACAATCCTATGTGCTCATGCAAAACCCTAAAGCTTGGATCTAGGTTTCTCTATTGTACATGCAATTCATCCAAGACTTGAAACCCTAATCTAGCATACATTGAAATCGAGATCTATAACAAAACAGGTTTAGATGATACCTTTCAATGTTGGCAAGAATCCTTTGATCTTCAAGAAGCTTAGTGTCACAAGTGTAACACCTCTAATAGCTCACAAACACCACAAGCAAGAGAATGATGTGTAGGAGAGAGAATGAGAGGCAAAAATCGGCTCCAAGCTTCCAAGGGATCAAGTGGCTAATTTTTCTAGCCCTAAGCGTCTTTATATACTTGAGCTTTCGAGGGTTTTAGTCAAAACCCTAATTGGATGACTTAGGCCCTAAGTAACTTGAGAACCTTCTGGAATAAGGCCCCCTTGGACGATTTTAAGAAGGATTCCTCCTTAATTTCGTCCAAGCCCTATTCCATAAGGATTCTCAACCCAATATCAACTATCACACAATTGACAGTTCTAGTCCCCTTTTATTAATTAATGTCTTTTAGCCACATAATTAATTCTTAATTAATTCTTGTCTAATATTAATTAAAGTATATGATTCCTCTTTTAATATATTATTCATATAATATATTAATAAACCATAATAACCTCTCTTTCTCCATAAATCATCCTATCAAGTTGCTTTGGTGAAGGCAACCCAAAAGGACCATGCACAACCGGGTCAAGTACATACCAAATATAGTTACGGGCTTAGACACTAATCCAACAGTCTCCCACTTGGATAAGTTTGGTAACTATAGTGCAAGTACAATCCGATTAGCAATCGTAGCTCTCAAAGACGTTGTCGAACTCTGATCTTATCAGTAACCTGTGCTTTAGATAAGGGATCATATAGTCCTCTGTTCTAGATATCGTGCGGACAATCACATGGAACATAGTCATACTTATTGTCCAGCATTTTGTTTCTCGATCTCTGATTCGTCTGACATAGAACTTAATTGAACACATTAATTCAGTCCTGACTGGGCCCGAGACATAAGTCAAACCAAATCATCGAGGGGCCTTGATATCGCTTTTACCCTCTTAGGATAAAAAGAACAGATAAACTTCGACTTATATGCATTTACCATTCACTCATTAAATAATGCACAATAATGTGTTTTATAACATCAAGTTATTGATGCGTTTACGCATTATCAATCCACAACCAACTTGCAAATAACAAACCATATATCTAGGTTTTAAGACCATATGATATTATCGTCTTGCGATCACTCGAGATAAATTCCATGAAGTGATTCCAGCAAGCGCGGGTCTAATCCAATGCTCAAATTCTGTTCATAAGCACTCATGAACGTTGTAGCAAACTTTTGTTATGTCTAATACACTTTAGACAATCTACAAACCAATTCATGATAATCTTCTTTCATACCTACTCCCAAAGTATGAGCGACTGTGGAACTTTCGAATAATCTTATTATTCAGGAAGTCAAAACATGCAAAGTGAAACAATAGGTAAACAATCAACATAAGACAGTAACTTTACTCATAAATAATACTCCTTTATTTAATCATCAAATGTCAATTACATTTATCTATTACATGTTTCTATACTATCTAATCTAAACTAATATCGTCCTTCAGCCCAATGCTCCTAGCGTGCTGTAAGTGCTTGACCCTACTCAGTCCCTTCGTAAGGAGATCTGCTGGGTTATCTTCTGACGATACCCTCTTCACTACGAGGAGTCCCTCTTCCACCCGATGTTGAATAAAATTATATTTCCTGTCGATATGTCGAGATCTGCCATGATCCTTCGGTTCCTTGGTCAAGGCAACCGCTCCTTCATTATCATAGAAAATTTCCATGGGCTCCTTTATGGCTGGCACAACTCCAAGGTCTTCGATGAAGTTCTTCAACCATATTTCCTCCTTTGACGCTTCACTAGCTACTTTGTATTCTGATTCACACGTTGAATCAGCTACGGTCTCCTGCTTGGAACTTTTCCAAGTTACTGCTCCTCCATTTAAGGTAAAGACCCCAGCCCGACTGCGAACGGTAGTTGTCTCGGTATGTCTGAAAACTGGCGTCACTATACCCTCGCACCCTTAAGTCATCACTCCCACCGAGGACTAGAAACCATTCCTTGGTCCTCCGAAGGTACTTAAGAATATTCTTAACTGCGGTCCAATGTGCTTTGCCAGGGTTCCCTTGATATCTGCTGACCATGCTCAAAGCTAAGGCCACATCAGGGTGAGTACAAGTCATAGCATACATGATCGAGCCAACTGCGGAAGCGTAAGGTACTCGGCTCATCTCTGCTATCTTGACTTCGGTACTCTGACTTTGAGTCTTACTCAGCTTGGCATTACTTTGGATTGGTAACTCCCCGTTCTTAGAATTCTCCATACTAAAACGTTTTAGTACTTTATCCAAGTAAGTATTCTGACTAAGTCCTATTAGTCTCTTACTTCTGTTTCTCACTATCCTTATTCCCAAAATATAGGCAGCCTCTCCGAGGTCCTTCATAGCGAAACACTTCCCAAGCCAAGACTTAACCTCCTGCAGGGTCGGGATGTCGTTTCCTATGAGCAGTATGTCATCGACATACAATACGAGGAAGCTAACTATACTCCCACTGGCTTTGACATATACACATGATTCATCTTCGCTTCGCAGGAAGCCAAACTCTTTGAATTTCTCGTAAAAACAAAGATTCCATATGCGAGACGCTTGTTTCAATCCATAAATGGATTTCTCAAGCTTACACACTCTATTAGGATGCTTCGCATCGACAAAACCCTCTGGCTGACTCATGTAAACATCCTCAGCCAGCCTCCCATTAAGGAAAGCAGTTTTGACGTCCATCTGCCATATTTCATAGTCATGAAATGCAGCAATGGCAAGCATCACCCTAATAGACTTTATCTTCGCAACTGGTGAGAAGGTCTCATCATAGTCAACTCTGGGAGTTTAACTAAAGCCCTTCGCAACCAATCGCGCTTTACAAGTGTGTACCTTCCCATCCATGTCGGTCTTCTTCTTGACGATCCATTTGCACCCGACCGTCTTACAACCTGGCACATTGTCAACCAAATTCCAAACTTGGTTGTCATACATGGACTGAATCTCGCTGTCCATAGCCTCTTTCCATTTCGCAGACTCCGGGCCTGCCATGGCTTCCTTGTAGCTGTTAGGTTCATCCAAATTTATCAGTGTACTGTCACTAATAAACGTATCACCTTCACTTGTTATATGAAAACCATACAACACAGGCGGAACACTAACTCTACTGGAACATCTAAGAGGTAGGGACTCGTCAATTGGTTCAACCGGAGTTTCCTCGTCGGGTTGAGTGTCAGTGTTAGAAGTTCCTTCATCGTTCGATTCTTGAAGCTCTTCAAGATCGATTTTCCTCCCACTGTCTCCTTGGCTTATGAGTTTTCGCTCTCGGAAAACCCCTTTCCTCGCAACGAAGACAACATTGTCACTCGGTCTATAGAAGAGATAACCAAAGGACTTCTGCGGGTAGCCGATGAAAATACATCACTCACTACGAGGTTCGAGCTTGTCGCGAGTCTCTCGTCTTACGAAAGCCTTGCAACCCCAAACCTTGATATGTGCCAATGAGGGAGCTTTCCCTGTCCACATCTCGTGAGGTGTTTTGGTAACCTTCTTCGTAGGGACTAAGTTAAGGATATGGGTGGAAGTCTCTAAGGCATACCCCCAGAATGAGATAGGTAGCGAAGCACGACTCATCATGGAACGAACCATGTCTATCAAGGTTCGATTACGCCTTTCAGCCACACCATTCAACTGCGGTGTCCTAAGAGGTGTTAATTACGAAACGATTCTGCATTCCTTGAGGTAGTCGTGGAATTCAAGACTAAGGTACTCTCCACCTCGATCGGATCGAAGCATCTTGATTTTCCTGCCCAACTGATTCTCCACTTATTACTTGAACTCTTTGAACTTTTCAAAGGTTTCTGACTTATGCCTGATTAAGTAGATATAGCCATATCTGCTATAATCATCGGTGAAAGTCACGTAGAAGCGGATTGCATCCCTTGTGGTGGATCAAAAGGGTCCACATACATCTGTATGTATGAGATCCAATAAATCCTCACCCTTTCACAAGAACCAGTGAAGGGTGACTTGGTCATCTTTCCAAGTAAACAAGACTCGCACACCTCATCGTCCCTAAGGTCGAATGACTCCAATACTCCATCCTTTTGGAGTTGGGCTATGTGCTTCTTATTGACATCTCCAAGACGAAAATGCCACAAGCATGCTTTATCCAAACTATTGGAGGAATCAATACACAATACATCATTTCCTAAGTTATCTACAACCATCACAGATTCATAAATTCCATTCCAAGGCAATGCTTCAAAATAGAAAACACCATTAAGATAAGAATTCATAGAACCCTTTTCATTATTAAATGAATATCTAAATCCTTGTCTATACAAACCATGAAAAGAAATGATGTTTCTTGCCATATCTGGCGAATAACAACAATTATTCAAATCTAGTCGTAATCCATTACTAAGCACTAACGAGTAAACTCCAATCTTGGTGACAGGTGACGATCTTCTGTTTCCCATGATCAAGTTTATCTTCCCATGCTCCACATCCCTATTTCTTCTTAGGCCCTGCTAATCAGAAAAAATGTGAAAACCACATCCTGTATTAAGAACCCAAGAAATAGCATGTGATGAATCATTAGATTGAATAGTGTAAATACTTACGTAGGACGGCTTGATCTTCCCATCCTTTATGTCTTGTAGATATTTCGGGCAACTTCGTTTCCAATGCCCTATTTCGTGGCAGTGATGACATTCTGCATCCTTGGGGTTGGAGTTGGGTTTAGCAACACCAGCCTTGGTTCCACTAGAAGAGGTGCCATCATGGGACTTTCCCTTATGGTGGCTCTTTGAGGGAGCCTTCCTCTTCTTACCCTTTCCTTGCCCAATAGCCAAGACAGTGGCAGCAATAGGAGTAGGAGTTTGTGCAACGGACTTGTCTTTGAGGTTACTCTCGGCAGTCCTCAATAGACCTTGCAGCTTGCTTAATGTGACCTCCTCTTTTTTCATGTGATAGGTCATGCGAATCTGGTTGAAGCAGGGGGGCAGTAAATGAAGGATGATGTCAATCGTTAGCTCTTCATCGAAGTTAACATTTAACTTCAGCAGGCGGTCAACATACCTTTGCATCTCCTGGTGCATTTCGTAGGGATAGAAGTCCTCGTAGGACTTTTGGAGTTCAGCAGTCATGGTCGCCAGCATGATGCAATGGACTTTCGTGACATCACGCTCATAGGCCTCGAAGGCATCGATCTCCTCGGGAGTAGCATTATTCATATCCACCTCTTTCAGCTCCTTTTCGAGGACATATTCCTTGTCCTCGTAACGGGTGACCATCCTGATGTTACGAATCCAATCGTTGAAATTGTTTCCGTCAAAGATCACCCTCCCATACAAATTCATGAGTGAGAATGAGCCAGAGGCGTTTGAACCGGAAGCGTTGTTGTTCAAGTTCGACATCTGAAAAAGGAAAAGAGACAAAGTTTGATTAGATAAGAATCCCCAACTAAACACCCAAATGAGAAATTAGGGCTAGGATCCAACAACATTATTTACAACTTAAAAGAGGGATGTCGTAATTTAAATTGCAAATAATTTGAAGGTAAGTGAATGACGATTCACTAATTTCCACCATGAAAAACAAAAGAGAATTAAGTTTTAAATGTATTGAAAACTCCTAGATCTTTTCAGATTCATTGAACTTTTCAATGGCATGTTTAAATCTCGATATGCCCCACAAGTTTGTGACTGGGATGCCGAGGATCACAAATCGGGTGTGAATAACCATGCAAATGTACATGGTGCCCCTAATGTTACAGTCACCTAATCGACGTGTCGGTTAACCACACACGCTCCATCGATCTATGACATACATCGAGTCACCCTTTGCTAACTTTTCTTAGAGCCAATTAGTGTGTCGGTTAACCACACACGCTCTACTAACGTCTTAGCAAGGGTACAAAATGTAATTTCATGGAATTGCATCAAATTCACTTTTGCCTAAAGTAACTAAGATTGGGAATTTTTGTAAAACCGTTTAGTTACTTTATAAATTCATTATACTTTTAGTGAGGAAAGGTTTGCCCTATCCTACCCGTTCGGCTAATGACCCTCCACCAATCAAGGAAACGGTTGGTGAGAGTGGACACCCATTAAACGACCATTTTATAGGTCATAACCTTATACCCCCTTATAGATCAGCTTCGTGAATGAGGCCTACTAACGGTAAGATTAGCATTTTAAGTTATACATATATAATAATTATTCTTATAATATTATAATAGTATAGGGTGAATTTTAAACTTGTAAAATTCTAGGGTTTGGAATTTAATTATTTCAAAATTAAGCTTTTAATCCAAAAAATTTAATTCAAAAACTTTAGGGTAAGTTTTGAAACAATTCAAAACAATCTAGATCAAAATTCAAATAAATAATTAAACAATTAGTTATGGTGATTATCTAATTTTGACCATATCCAATTTTATGCAAGATAATGATCAAATAAATTCAATTAATTAACTTTTATCATATAAGGAATTAATTATTCAATTAATTTGAAAATATCTTTTATTTTGGCAAGGATAATCATCCAATATTAATAAAATTCGTATTTTATCAGTTAAAAACAATTTGGTAATTATCCCACAGCAAAATAGGCATAAAATCCCGAAAATCCCTCTGTGTGACGGCCGGACTCGCCGAGTCCCCTTATGGACTCGTCGAGTTCATCCTACTCGTCGAGCCCACTTTGGGACTCGCCGAGTCTGTCAGTCATGGGGCCAAAAAATCGATTTTCAAGCAAGAATGAAGACAGAAAGCATCAAATACAATAGAATCCAATCAAGGCTCTGATACCACTGATGGGTTTTGTACAAAAGAACAATCCTATGTGCTCATGCAAAACCCTAAAGCTTGGATCTAGGCTTCTCTATTGTACATGCAATTCATCCAAGACTTGAAACCCTAATCTAACATACATTGAAATCAAGATCTAAAACAAAACAGGTTTAGATGATACCTTTCAATGTTGGCAAGAATCCTTTGATCTTCAAGAAGCTTAGTGTCACAAGTGTAACACCTCTAATGGCTCACAAACACCACAAGCAAGAGAATGAGAGGCAAAAATCGGCTCCAAGCTTCCAAGGGATCAAGTGGCCAATTTTGCTAGCCCTAAGGGTCTTTATATACTTGAGCTTTCTAAGGTTTTAGTCAAAACCCTAATTGGGTGACTTAGGCCCTAAGTAACTTGAGAACCTTCTGGAATAAGGCCCCCTTGGACGATTTTAAGAAGGATTCCTCCTTAATTTCGTCCAAGCCCTAATCCATAAGGATTCTCAGCCCAATATCAACTATCACACAATTGACAGTTCTAGTCCCCTTTTATTAATTAATGTCTTTTAACCACATAATTAATTCTTAATTAATTCTTGTCTAATATTAATTAAACAATATGATTTCTCTTTTAATATATTATTCATATAATATATTAATAAACCATAATAACCTCTCTTTCTCCATAAATCATCCTATCAAGTTTCTTTGGTGAAGGCAACCCAAAAGGACCATGCACAACCGGGTCAAGTACATACCAAATATAGCTATGGGCTTAGACACTAATCCAACAAGTTCGCCTCGTGAGGCTTCAACTGCCTCGAGGCGTAGGAGATTACATGCCCCCTCTGCATCAACACTGCGCCCAAACCCGAGATGGACGCATCACAGTACACTATAAAATCCTTAACGCCCTCTGGTAGGGCTAATATCGACGCATTGCACAACCTCTGCCTCAAAGTCTCGAATGCTGCCTGCTGCTCAGGCCCCCAGCGAAAGACTACAGCCTTCTTCGTCAGTCGGGTCATGGGTACCGCTATCTTGTAGAAATCCTGAATGAATCTCTAATAATAGCCTGCTAAACTGAGGAAACTCCGAATCTCAGATGGAGACTTCGGAACCTCCCATCTCATCAAGGCCTCCACTTTGGCCGGGTCGACCACAATACCGTTCTGGTTGACAAGGTGCCCCAGAAACTGCACCACGCACAACCAAAACTCGTACTTAGAGAACTTGGCATACAAGCTCTCCAACCTTGTGCTGCTCCTGCATCTTGGAGTAAACCAAGATTTCATCAATAAAGACTATCACAGACCGATCCAACATCGGTCTGCATACGCGGTTCATGAGGTCCATGAACGCGACAGAGGGATTAGTGATCCCAAAGGGCATAACCACGAACTCGTAATGACCGTAGCGAATCCGGAAAGAATTCTTCTGTACATCCTCATCTCTGACTCTCATCTGGTGGTATCATGAACGCAAATCGATCTTGGAAAACCAAGATGCCCCCTGAAGCTGATCGAAGAGATCGTCAATCCTTGGGAGTGGGTGACGGTTCTTCACTGTTACCTTATTCAACTCTCGGTAGTCTATACACATTCGGTGAGACCCGTCCTTCTTCTTCACAAACAGGATCGGGGCTCCCCAAGGTGAACTACTCGGCCTGATAAATCTCTTGTCTTATTTCTCCTGCAGCTGTGTAGACAACTCTTGCATCTCGGGAGGAGCCAACCGATATGGTGCCTTGGCTATCGGTGTCGCACCAGGAACTAGATCAATCCGGAACTCCACCTGTATCTCCAGAGGTATCCCAGGCAACTCCTCTGGGAACACATCCGGGTACTCCCGCATAACTGGCACATCGCTCACGGTCGCCTTACCCTCCTCCCGGGTATCAATGACATAGGCGACATAACCTGGGCAACCCTGCTGAAGGTAGCGCCTAGCCTTCACTGTTGAACACATAGTCACCCCACACTGCGGCCTCTCGCCCTAAATCACCAACTCTCCCCCACTTGGGGTCCTGACACGAACCAACTGTTGCTCACAGTCGATCACCACCACATTAGGGCTCTACCAATCCATGCCTATGATGACCTTTTTCCCACGCAAAGGAATGGGAACCAAATCCACTAGGTAACGCTCGTCATACATCCTCAGGACACAATCTCTTTAAACCTCTGATACTCGGACAGATCGGTCGGCCGCAATCTCGACCTCTAAAGGACAATCCAACATGCCTGAAGACTCCGTAAACCTCTTGCTGAGTGCAAGAGATACGAATGATCGAGTAGCCCCCGAGTCAAATAACACCAACTCTAGGAAACCGTTCACATGGAACGATCCTAAAACACAATACATGGAACATGAATATCAAAACTGAAATATAATGAAAGATAGGGAAAAGAAACATACCAGTCACCACATTCGGTGTGGTACGTGTCTCCTCGGCGGTCAACTGGAAGGCTCGGCTCCTCACCACTAGAGCATCTGGCTTTCCCTGTCGGCCATCTGTGATCCGCAGGGTCGCTAGAGCTGGCGCCATCACTGGCGCTCATGATGTCAATCTCAGGCAGTTGGCCTTTTTATGGCCCTTTTGATTGCAATGAAAGCAAATTAGGTCTGATGTCTGAATGGTGGGGGTAGGAGCAGTACAATCCCTGCCAAAGTGCCTAAGCATTCCGCACTTATAACAACCCGATGCCCCCAATCTGCAAACTCCCTCATGCGTTTTGCCGCATTTTCCACAGTGGCTCCGGCCCTGCTGGCCCTTCGACCTCGAGTCGAATCCCTTGGGTTTCTTCCCCGAAACCCCAATCGTTTGCACAGTCTCCGTCTTCCTCTTCCTGATGTGCTCTATATCAATCTCCCTCTCCCATACTCTGGCTATCATGTCCTCCAAGATCGGGGATGCATAGTAACTGACATGTTTCCGAATGTCAGCTCTCAACATATCATGTTACCGGGTTTTCTTCATCTTCTCATCACCTGCGTACTGAGGCACCAGTAATGTCCTCTCCCTGAACTTGGCAGGAATCTCCGCCACTAACTTAGTAGTCTGTCTCATATCCAAGAACTCCCTGGCTAGCTGCTGGATCTCCACAACTGGTGAAAACTCAGCCCTAAATCTGGTCACAAAGTCCGACTAGGTCATAACCTCCACGACTGGGGCTCCCAAAGTGTCACTGACTGCCTCCCACCAGTCTCTAGCTCTATATCTCAAACAACCAACAACATACCCGACCTTCGACCCCTCAGGGCAGAAGCTCGTCAATTGTGCAGACTCGATGTCTGCAATCCATCTCCTGGCCACATCGGGGTCCTTCACCCTGTGAAAGTCTGGCGCACCACATCCCCTGAAATCCTTGAAGGAGAGCGTGCGAGTCCCTGACTGGCCCAGTGCCATGTCGCTCCTGAATGCCCTAAGACGATCCTCCATCAGCTCAATGATACCTTCCTTGATCGACCCGAAAATCACCGGGGTCGACTCAAGGATGCCTCTCGTAATCTCGGATGCAATAAACTCGCGTAATCCATCATCATCCGGTTCGGAACCCTTGCCCGAACCTGACCCAGACCCTGATCCTCCTGCTCCGTGACGTGTCACCACCATTCTGAAACAAAACACATAATCGTCAGGGTCATACATAATATATTTTCAAAAGATGGTTCTAAGTTTATGGGTTTCCAACGTCCATGATGCGATTAAATTACCTTATTTTTATAGGATTGGAGTAATGTTGTTGTAAAACAATTGGAATTTCTGGACCTTAATTGAGAATTCCTTTGGAATATTGACTACTCAACCATTAATAGAAATAAGAGGGGAATCACATGTGTGTGTGTTTTGTTTATTTATTTAGTGAGACATGGCTAATTAGTATCTTACTTAAATACACGTTAATAAAAAAAACACCATTCCAACCCATGCAAAGCATGGACACCTACACTAGTTATATATGATATTGTCGCTAATTTTAACACTCTTTATGATATATTTTTTTACTCTTTTTTTTTACTATTGGTCGATTTAATTATCTGTTTTTTCAAAAATGAAATAAAGTTTACATTGATATTTATTTATATAATCGTGTTACTTAAAACGATACAATGAACATTGTACGTGGAGAAAAAGATAATCACATAGAGACATGATCGCATAAGCACCTTCCCTTCTTGTGTGTACCATCACCCCTAAAATCTCCCACAATGGAAGAACCAAACAAGAAATCCAAAATATATTAGAAGCAAACCTACACTGGTTCCGACTCCAACAAAACCCACTTGATTGAGGATTCGTAGACAGTGCATGTTGCTATTGGAATTACCGATGGAGCAGTGGCGTTGCTGGAGTTGCAGAGTTAATAATTCCTATTTTCAATTTTAGGTTTTCATTTTGTCATATAGGTCTGATTTTGAATATAAGCAAGTTGTTGTTGATTCATACCAAGAATGTGTCGGTGATTGTTTGTAGTTGCCGAAGAAGATGTAGGGGGATAAGAAGTTAAGACGCGGATATAAAAAAAAGGAAGGGTGTAACTAGTAAATATAAAGAGAGTGGGGTGGGGGATAGTTTATTTTCTATTTTAGAAAATCATTCTTTTCAAGTTTTAACATGGATGAAAACACAATTAAACCTTTTGAAAAAGAACAAAATTTGTAATTTTGAAACTTTAGGGACTTGAACCAAAGAAATCAGCAAACCGAAGGGACCAAATATACGGTTCTATCTAAAATAGAAGGGTTGGGCTTTCATTTCAAACTTTTCGAGAATGGTTGGGCTTTCATTTCAAACCAGGGACTCTTTTCATAAAGTTATTTGATTTTTCTACGCGATCCAAGGAAGATTTGTCTTAAAAGTTTTTTATCTTTTGTTTTTTAAGTGCGCCTGTTAAACAAGCATGTTCATTATCGGCTAAGAAATAATGGTTTTGGAATAATTGGGTTCAACGAATGGTACATAGTGTTTAGTCAAATTATACACGTAATTATTTTAAATTTTTATGTTATTACTTATTATACTTGAGAATGACGTAAGATGGAAGCCAATTGTATATACATTCTGGATTTTTTTTTTAAATTAATAGTACGAAGGTTTAAAAGTTCTGAAGAAGTGTTATGATACGTAAAGTGTCTCACTGACCAAGATCTTTGATTTTATTTTACGTGATCTACATAATATATAAATAAAATAAAAAGCAAATGGAAAATATGAATTTGAAACCCAAGTAATATTTGCTGGCTACTCTCCAAAAGTGGGACTAGCCTATCTGGTAGATGTTTTGGCTCTTAGATTGGATGTCTTGAGTTCTAACCCTAGCATGAATAATTTCGTGATGCAATCTGTTAACCATTGTCATTCAAAAATAAATAAATAAATAAATAAAAATAAAATTGTTAGCTACTCTAAATGATTTATATATAAAAGCATGTAGCTAAAACTAACTATACCTATAAAGCACACTCTTCATTTTAAGTCTCTCTTATTCTAAATTCAATCTCTTTTATTCTAAAATCAATCTCTTTTAAGCCCCTTTAGTTTAAAATCTTGGCTTCACCCATATAAGTACATAT